>NW_024545263.1:0-737130 GCF_900519145.1 Ustilago hordei | reverse complement strand
CCCTAACCCTAACCCTAACCCTAACCCTAACCCTAACCTAACCCTAACCCTAACCCTAACCCTAACCCTAACCCTAACCCTAACCCTAACCCTAACCCTAACCCTAACCCTAACCCTAACCCTAACCCTAACCCTAACCCTAACCCTAACCCTAACCCTAACCCTAACCCTAACCCCAAAATTGGGGTCGCGAAAATACGCATCGCATTTCGCCTGCATGTCGCCTCGTAATTTCGTGTTGGGTGTCGGCGTGTCTTTTTTCGCATGTAAATTTTGACATGTTAGACCTACGCGTGAGACACGCATCTTTTTAAGAAATGTTAGACCACATCAAAAAACACGCGTCAGACACACTCGCGAAAACACGCGCCAGAATCTTTGGCCAGCGGCAGTCAAATCGGACAGATCAGATAAATCGGCAAGATCGAAAATATCAGCCGGAAAAATCAGCGAGATCGGAAAAATCGACAAGATCGAAAAAATCCGAAAAATCGGCGAGATCGTGAGAAATCGGAACGATCAGCAAGATCGGATAAATCGGATAAATCAGCAAGATCGAAAATATCGGCTGGAAAAATCGGCAAGATCAGAAAAATCGATGAGATCGGAAAAATTGGAACGATCAGCAAGATCAGATAAATTGGATAAATTGGCGAGATCGAAAATATCGGCCAGAAAAATTGGCGAGATCCGAAATATCAGTGAGATTGGACACACAAGCAAAAACACGCCTCTGATTATTTGGCAGGCAGCAATTTGTATCTCAGCAACCAGTGAACCAATTTGGCTCATTGAGCCAGCATTTTAATTGTCGATTGGTCTCCTGTTGATTGAGCTCCTCTCTTCTGCTCTTCTCTTGATTGCGCTCCTGTCGATTGCGCTCCTCTCCAATGAGCCCCTGTCGATTGCGCTCCTGTCGATAGAGCTCCTGTCGATTGCGCTGCTCTTGATTGTGCTGCTCCAGCAGAGTGAGCGCTCCTCTCGATTGCGCTCCTCTCTCTTGCTCTGCTCTCAATTGCGCTGCTCTCGATTGCACTCCTCTCAATTGCGCTCCTCTCAATTGCGCTACTCTCGATTGCGCTCCTGTCGATAGAGCTCCTGTCAATTGCACTCCTCTCTCTTGCGCTCCTGTTGATTGCTCACCTCTCTCCTGCGCTCCTGTCAATACAGCTCCTGTCGATTGTGCTCCTCTCGATTGTGCTCCTCTCTATTGTGCTCCTCTCTATTGTGCTCCTCTCAATTGCGCTCCTCTCTCTTGCGCTCCTCTCTCTTGCACTCCTGTTGATTGCACTCCTGTCAATTGCGCTCCTCTCTCTTGCTCTGCTCTCGATTGAGCTCCTCTCGATTGCACTTCTGTCGATTGCGCTCTTGTCGATAGAGCTCCTCTCTACTGCTCTGCTCTCGATTGCGCTCCTGTAGATTGCTCTCCTGTCGATTGCGCTCCTGTCAATGGGTCTCCGGTCAATTGGTCTCCTGTCGATTGAGCTCCTCTCTTCTGCTCTTCTTTCGATTGCGCTCCTGTCGATTGCGCTCCTCTCCAATGAGCTCCTGTCGATTGCACTTCTCTCTGCTGCTCTTCTCTCGATTGCTCTCCTGTCGATCGAGCTCCTCTTGATTGAGCTCCTGTCGATTGCGCTCCTGTCGATTGCACTCCTGTCGATTGCGCTCCTCACTGCTGCTCATCTCTCGATTGCGCTCCTGTCAATTGCGCTCCTCTCCAATGAGCTCCTGTCCATTGCGCTCCTCTTGATTGCGCTCCTGTCCATTGCTCTGCTCTCGATTGCGCTCCTGTCGAATGCACTCCTGTCGATTGCGCTCCTGTCGATTGTGCTGCTCTTGATTGAGCTCCACTCCATTGCACTCCTCTTAATTGCACTCCTCTTCATTGCCCTCCTCTCTCTTGCGCTCCTGTCGATTGCACTCCTCTCTGCTGCTCGTCTCTCGATTGCGCTCCTGTCAATTGAGCTCCTCTGAAATGACCTCCTGTCGATTGCACTCCGCTCTGATGCTCTGCTCTCGATTGCGCTCCTCTCGATTGCTCTCCTGTCCATTGTGCTCCTCTTGATTGCGCTCCTTTCGATTGCGCTTCTATCGATTGCACTTCTGTCAATTGCGCTCTTGTCGATAGAGCTCCTCTCTCTTGCTCTGCTCTCGATTGCGCTCCTGTCAATTGAGCTCCTCTCGATTGCCCTCCTCTTGATTGAGCTCCTGTCGATAGAGCTCCTCTCTCTCGCTCTTCTCTCGATTGTGCTGCTCCAGCATAGTGTTCACTGCTTCGAATTGCGCTACTCTCGTTTGCGCTCCTGTCGATTGTGTTGCTCCAGCAGAATGAGCGGTCCTGTCGATTGCTCTGCTCTCAGTTGCGCTCCTGTTGATTGCGCTCCTCTCTCTTGTTCTGCTCTCGATTGCGCTCCTGTTGATTGCGCTCCTGTCGATTGTTCTGCTCTCAGTTGTGCTCCTGTCGATTGAGCTCCTCTCTCCTGTTCTGCTCTCTCTTGCGCTCCTCTCCATTGCACTCCTCTTGATTGCGCCCCTCTTGATTGCGCTCCGCTTGATTGCGCTCCCCTCTGCTGCTCTTCTCTCGATTGCACTCCTCTTGATTGTGCTCCTGTCAATTGCGCTCCTGTCGATTGAGCTCCTCTCGATTGCACTCCTCTCAATTGCGCTCCTCTCTCTCGCTCTGCTCTCTCCTGCGCTGCTCTCTCTTCCTCTCCTGTTGATTGCGTTCGTCTTAATTTCACTCCTCTCTCTTGCTCTGCTCTCGATTGAGCTCCTCTTAGTTGCACTCCTGTCGATTGCTCTCCTCTCTCTTGCTCTGCTCTCTTTTGCATTACTGTCGATTTGCGCTCCTCTTAATTGCGCTCCTCTCTCTCGTTCTGCTCTCTCTTGTGCTCCTGTTGATTGAGCTCCTGTCGATTGCGCTCCTTTCGATTGTGCTACTCCAGCAGAGTGAGCGCTCCTCTCTGCTGCCCTTCTCTAGAATGCGCTCCTGTCGATTGCTCTGCTCTCGATTGAGTTCCTGTCAATTGCGCTGCTCTTGATTGAGCTCCTGTCGAATGCACTCCTGTCGATTGCGCTCCTCTCTGCTGCTCGTTTCTCGATTGCGCTCCTGTGGATTGCGCTTCTCTCCAATCAGCTCCTGTCAATTGCGCTCCTGTCGATTGCACTCCTGTCGATAGAGCTCCTGCCAATTGCTCTTCTCTTGATTGCGCTCCTGTCGATTACTCTGCTGCAGCAGAGTGAGTGCTCCTGTCGAATGCTCTGCTCTCGATTGAGCTCCTGTCGATTGCGCTGCTCTTGATTGAGCTCCTGTCGATTGCACTCCTGTCGATTGCGCTCCTCTTAATTGCGCTCGATTTGCGCTCCTGTCGATTGTGCTTCTCCAGCAGAGTGTGCGCTTCTCTCGATTGAGCTCCTCTCGATTGCACTGCTCTTGATTGAGTTCCTGTCGATTGCACTCCTGTCGATTGTGCTCCTCTTAATTGCGCTCGATTTGCGCTCCTGTCGATTGCGCTGCTCTAGCAGAGTGTTTGCTCCTTCGATTGTGCTTCTCCAGCAGAGTGAGCGCTCCTGTCGATAGAGCTCCTCCAGATTGTGCTGCTCCAGCAGAGTGTGAGCTCCTCTCAAATGCACTCCTCTCAATTGCGCTGCTCTCGATTGCGCTCCTGTCGATCGTTCTGCTCTCTCTCGCGCTGCTCTTGATTGCGCTACTCTCTCTTGCTCTGCTCTTGATTGCACTCCTGTCGATTGCCCACCTGTTGATTGCACTCCTGTCAATAGAGCTACTCTCTCCTGCTCTTCTCTCGATTGCGCTCCTCCAGCATAGTGTTCTTCTCTCAATCGAGCTCCTGTCGATTTCACTCCTCTCTTGCGCTCCTGTTGATTGCTCTCCTCTCTCTTGCGCTCCTGTCGCTTGCTCTCCTGTCGATTGCGCTGCTCCAGATTGTGCTGCTCCAGCAGAATGAGCGGTCCTGTCGATTGCGCTGCTGTCGATTGCGCTCCTCTCGATTGCTCTGCTCGCGATTGCGCTCCTCTCGATTGCTCTGCTCGCGATTGCGCTCCTCTCGATTGCTCTGTGCTCGATTGCGCTCCTTTCGATTGCGCTCCTCTCTCCTGCTCTGCTCTTGAGTGAGCTCCTGTCGCTTGCTCTCCTGTCGATTGCGCTGCTCCAGATTGTGCTGCTCCAGCAGAATGAGCGGTCCTGTCGATTGCGCTGCTGTCGATTGCGCTCCTCTCGATTGCTCTGCTCGCGATTGCGCTCCTCTCGATTGCTCTGCTCGCGATTGCGCTCCTCTCGTTTGCACTGCTGTCGATTGCGCTCCTCTCGATTGCTCTGTGCTCGATTGCGCTCCTTTCGATTGCGCTCCTCTCTCCTGCTCTGCTCTTGAGTGAGCTCCTGTCGATTGCTCTCCTGTCGATTGCTCTCCTGTCCATTGAGCTCCTGTCCATTGAGCTCCTTTCGATTGTGCTCCTGTCGAATGCACTCCTGTCGATTGCGCTCCTCTCTGCTGCTCGTCTCTAGATTGCGCTCCTCTCAATTGCGCTCCTCTCTCTCGCTCTGCTCTCTCTTGCGCTACTGTCGATTGCGCTCCTCTCTCCTGCTCTGCTCTCGAGTGAGCTCCTGTCGATTGCTCTCCTGTCGATTGCTCTCCTGTCCATTGAGCTCCTGTCCATTGAGCTCCTTTCGATTGTGCTCCTGTCGAATGCACTCCTGTCGATTGCGCTCCTCTCTGCTGCTCGTCTCTAGATTGCTCTCCTGTCGATTACGCTCCTCTCTCTCGCTCTGCTCTCTCTTGCGCTACTTTCGAATGCGCTGCTCTCTCCTGCTCTGCTCTCTCTTGTGCTACTGTCGATTGTGCTCCTCTCTCCTGCTCTGCTCGTGATTGCGCTCCTCTCGATTGCGCTGCTGCAGCAGAGTGCTCGCTCCTGTTGATTGCACTCCTCTTTATTGTGCTCCTGTCGATTGCGCTCCTTTTGATTGTGCTTCTGTCGATTGCTCACCTCTCTCTTGCGCTTCTTTCTCTTGCACTCCTGTCAATTGAACTCCTGTCAATTGCGCTCCTCTCTCTTGCTCTGCTCTCGATTGAGCTCCTCTCGATTGCACTTCTGTCGATTGCGCTCTTGTTGATAGAGCTCCTCTCTACTGCTCTGCTCTCGATTGCGCTCCTGTAGATTGCTCTCCTGTCAATTGCGCTCCTGTCGATGGGTCTCCGGTCGATTGCACTCCTGTCGATTGGTCTCCTCTCGATTGCGCTCCTGTCGATTGCGTTCGTCTTGATTGCGCTCATGTCGATTGTGCTGCTCCAGCAGAGTGAGCGCTCCTCTCGATTGCGCTCCTCTCAATTGCGCTGCTCTCAATTGTGCTGCTCCGACAGAGTGTGCGCTGTCCAGCAGTTCGCTGATGAGATTGCGCTTCTCAGATTGCGTTGCTCCAGCTGTGCGTTGCTCTTGAGCTGTGTGTTGCTCTTGAGCTGTGCGTTGCTCTCGAACAGTGCGTTGCTCTCGAGCTGTGCGCTGCTCAGATTGCGTTGCTCCAGCAGAGTGTGCGTTGCTCCAGCTGTGCGTTGCTCAATTTGCGCTGCTCCAGCAAAAATAAATTTGTTTGCATTGCGGCACTTGAGCAGTGTAAATTTCGAGTGCGTTGGGGGTCAACGCAGTCGCGTGAATTTCGATTTTGGCGGAGCGCAATTGTGCGTTGCCCGCAAGCAAGACACACCGGCTAGGGCTAGGGCTAGTGCCTTTCCCTGTACTTCGAACCACCCTTTTCTTCTGTTCCTCTTGTATTGTATTTGTGTGCTGTCATTTTGCTTAATGATGGTTCCAAACTCATCGAAAGTTACCCATGCACCATTCTCGATCAAGCCTTGTACTGATAATAAATTAGAATTAAGTTTCGGCACATAGAGCACATCCAATAGCTGAATGGTTACATCGCCAACCCGAAGGGAGGCATCTCCTATGGCCTTCACTTGAAGCCTTTCATTTCCAGCCATACAGATCTGACTGTCCTTGCGCGTCGAGGTGAGCAGCATTCTTTCATCATTCACCATGTGGTGCATTGCACCCGAATCAACAATCCAGGTGTCCGATGTTGGTTGCTCATCCCCGCTGATCGCTAGGAGGGTGCACCCGAGTTCCTACCGACTCGCTTCTTGTGCTGGATTGGTGGTGGGTCCGTCCCTACTTGGTGTGGGGTTATTGTTGGTGTTTGTACAGTTCCGAGCAATGTGATTAGGTCCTCCACAAGCATAGCACTTTGGGGGGGCCGAGGGGTTGTGAGGATTGTGCCTGCCCCTGGGTCCTTGCTCTGCCTGGTTGGTGCTCCCCTGTTCCATGCTTGTGGCCACCCTTGCTGCTCCTCTAATATGGCCAGTGACCTCACCATCCTGCTGTTTCTTGGCGAGTGCATGGTAGGCTTCATCATACTTACAGTCTGGTCTGGCCATCTTCAGTGCGTCAACGGCATTGGCATAGAACCAATCTTGGGCCGTGCAGCGATAGAGAGTTGATTTCTTGAGGTCCTCGTCAAAATGCTTTCCCAGGCATGCTGCATTGTTCCAGATCGAATCAAGTTCCTTGCCTAGCCTGACAACGTCTCGATTGTGCAAGCGCACTGTGTGAATACGATCCTGCAGTCCTGCTCGCTTTACAGCGTCATTCAGTGTTAGTGCCTTCTTGAGTTTGGCATAGAGTGTGCTACCGAGCTGGACTTCTTCATCCGCTCCCCTGATGGTGTAGGTGTCGATACAGCTGTCTGGACTGTTGTCGCAGCAGGCATGGATGAGGCCCATGAGGGCTTTATCCAAGTCTTCGTCGTATTCCTCGTTTCCAGGCGCCACCGTGCCATACAGTATCTCCTTCGCATTATGTACTCTTTGGAGGCAGTCAATGAAGGTAGGTTCCCAAGTGTGCCAGTTGCTGTCGCTGAGCTTTTTGATGTGCACAATGGCGCTCGACACCTCCTTGGGGATCTTCTCAGTCTCCCTGCGCAGGGTCTGGTTGCTAATGCTGATGAGGCCCATAGCTCGCACGATCGCTTCCTCGGCCGTTAGTGCTGGGTTCGCCAGCTGGAGGATCCTGACTACCTGCATGAGCCATCCTTCCTCCTGTCTGTTGCCTGTGGTTGTTTGATCATCATCGCCCCTTCCCATCTGTCCAGCTCTTGTTGATGGCGGCATTGCGTTGAGTTTCAGACTCTTAATCAGTTAAAGTCATTTGTCAGTAGTTGGAGTTGAGGAGTTTTGTTGATGATGGTAAGAGGGAGAGAGCGAGAGAGCGAGGAGAGAGAAGGAGTCTATATATATACAAAAGAAGAGCAGCAGAGAGCCGCATTGACTGCGGAACATAACAAAGCATTTGTCTTGAGTAGGTTGTGACACATGTGGTCCATGCTAAGATGCTCAGGCCTTTTACTCGGCCGTAAGCACTACCTTCACTGTCTCTACGCTTTGTGTAGCTTTATCTACTTCAACTATTTAACAAAGGGTGCGAAAATATTGGGTCAAAATAGAGGTCACATAATTCCAGATGTGTCTTGGTAATGTTAGATTGTATTTCAAGTCAAAAATAAATGTCGGTCCATGTGCTCCAAATGTTAGATCGGGTTTGAAATGACAGTTAGTCTTGTGCTCCTTCGACTTGTGCTCCTCCAGCAGAGTGAGTGCTGTCCAGCAGTGCACTCCTCTTGATTGTGCTGCTCCAGCAAAGTGTGCACTGCTCTCGATCGAGCTCCTCTAGATTGTGCTGCTGCAGCAGAGTGAGCGCTCCAGTCGATTGAGCTCCTGTCGATTGTGCTCTTGTCGAATGAGCTCCTGTCGATTGCACTCTTTTTTGCGCTCCTCCAGCATAGTGTTCGCTGCTTCGAATTGCGCTCCTCTCATTTGCGCTCCTGTCAATTGTGCTGCTCCAGCAGAGCGAGCACTCCTCTCGTTTGCGCTCCTCTCTCTTGCACTCCTCTTCGTTGAGCTCCTGTTGATTGAGCTCCTGTCATTTTCACTCCTCTTGATTGCGCTTCTGTTGATTGCGCTCCTCTCCAATGAGCTCCTGTCGATTGCACTTCTCTCTGCTGCTCTTCTCTCGATTGCTCTCCTGTCGATCGAGCTCCTCTTGATTGAGCTCCTGTCGATTGCGCTCCTGTCGATTGCACTCCTGTCGATTGCGCTCCTCACTGCTGCTCATCTCTCGATTGCGCTCCTCTTCATTGCGCTCCTCTTCATTGCGCTCCTCTTAATTGTGCTCCTCTCAATTGCACTCCTGTCGATTGAGCTCCTCTGAATTGTGCTGCTCCAGCAGTGGAGCGCTCCTCTCTCCTTCTCTGCTCTCGATTGCGCTCCTCTCTACAGCGCTCCTGTCGATTGTTCTGCTTTCGATTGTGCTACTGTCGATTGCTCTTCTCTTGATAGCACTCCTCTTGATTGCGCTCCTCTTAATTGTGATCCTCTTGATTGCGCTCCTCTTGATTGCGCTCCTCTCTGCTGCTCTTCACTCGATTGCGCTCCTGTCAATTGCGCTCCTCTCCAATGAGCTCCTGTCCATTGCGCTCCTCTTGATTGCGCTCCTCTTGATTGCGCTCCTCTCTGCTGCTCTTCACTCGATTGCGCTCCTGTCAATTGCGCTCCTCTCCAATGAGCTCCTGTCCATTGCGCTCCTCTTGATTGCGCTCCTCTTGATTGCGCTCCTCTCTCTTCCTATGCTCTCGAGTGAGCTCCTGTCAATTGCGCTCCTCTCGATTGCGCTCCTCTCGATTGCGCTGCTGCAGCAGAGTGCTCGCTCCTGTCGTTTGCACTCCTCTTGATTGCGCTCCTGTCGATTGAGCTGCTGTTGATTGCACTTTTGTCGATTGCGCTCCTGTCGATTGCGTTCGTCTTGATTGCGCTCCTCTTGATTGTGCTCCTGTCGATTGCGCTGCTCTTGATTGTGCTGCTCCAGCAGAGTGAGCGCTCCTCTTGATTGCGCTCCTCTCTCTTGCGCTCCTCTCTCTTGCACTCCTGTCGATTGCACTCCTGTCAATTGCGCTCCTCTCTCTTGCTCTGCTCTCGATTGAGCTCCTCTCGATTGCACTTCTGTCGATTGCGCTCTTGTCGATAGAGCTCCTCTCTACTGCTCTGCTCTCGATTGCGCTCCTGTAGATTGCTCTCCTGTCGATTGCACTCCTGTCGATGGGTCTCCGGTCGATTGGTCTCCTGTCGATTGAGCTCCTCTCTTCTGCTCTTCTTTCGATTGCGCTCCTGTCGATTGCGCTCCTCTCTGCTGCTCTTCACTCGATTGCCCTCCTCTCGATTGCTCTGCTTTCGATTGCGCTGCTCTGATGCTGCTCTGAGTTGTGCCTCTCCGACAGAGTGGGCACTGTCAAGCAGTGCGCTCCTCTTAATTACGCTGTCCAGCAGTGCGCTCCTCTTGATTGTGCTGCTCCAGCAAAGTGTGCGCTGCTCTCGATCGAGCTCCTCTAGATTGTGCTGCTGCAGCAGAGTGAGCGCTCCTCTTGATTGCGCTCCTCTCTCCTGCTCTGCTCTCGATTGAGCTCCTCTCGATTGCGCTGCTCTTGATTGAGCTCCTGTCGAATGCACTCCTGTCGATTGCGCTCCTCTCAATTGTGCTCCTCTCTCTCGCTCTGCTCTCTCTTGCACTACTGTCGATTGCGCTCCTCTCTCCTGCTCTGCTCTCAATTGCGCTTTTGTCTCTTGCTCTGCTCTCGTTTGCGCTCCTGTCAATTGCGCTCCTCTGCAATGAGCTCCTGTCGATTGTACTCCTGTCGATTGCGCTCCTCTCTTCTGCTGGTCTCTCGATTGCTCTCCTGTCGATTGCACTGCTCTCTCCTGCTCTGCTCTCGAGTGAGCTCCTGTAGATTGTGGTCCTCTTGGTTGCGCTCCTCTCGATTGCGCTGCTGCAGCAGAGTGAGCGCTCCTCTTGATTGCGCTCCTCTCTGCTGCTCTGCTCCCGATTGCGCTCCTCTCGGTTGCTCTCCTCTCGATTGCACTCCTCTCAATTGCGCTCCTCTCTCTCGCTCTGCTCTCTCTTGCGCTACTTTCGAATGCGCTGCTCTCTCCTGCTCTGCTCTCTCTTGCGCTTCTGTCGATTGTGCTCCTCTCTCCTGCTCTGCTCGTGATTGCGCTCCTCTCGATTGCGCTGCTGCAGCAGAGTGCTCGCTCCTGTCACTTGCACTCCTCTTGATTGTGCTCCTGTCCATTGAGCTGCTGTTGATTGCACTTTTGTCGATTGCACTCCTGTCGATTGCGTTCGTCTTGATTGCGCTCATGTCGATTGTGCTGCTCCAGCAGAGTGAGCGCTCCTCTCGATTGCGCTCCTCTCAATTGCCCTGCTCTCAATTGTGCTGCTCCGACAGAGTGTGCACTGTCCAGCAGTTCGCTGATGAGATTGCGCTTCTCAGATTGCGTTGCTCCAGCTGTGCGTTGCTCTTGAGCTGTGTGTTGCTCTTGAGCTGTGCGTTGCTCTCGAACAGTGCGTTGCTCTCGAGCTGTGCACTGCTCAGATTGCGTTGCTCCAGCAGAGTGTGCGTTGCTCCAGCTGTGAGTGCGTTGCTCCAGCTGTGCGTTGCTCAATTTGCGCTGCTCCAGCAAAAATAAATTTGTTTGCGTTGCGGCACTTGAGCAGTGTAAATTTCGAGTGCGTTGGGGGTCAACGCAGTCGCGTGAATTTCGAATTTGGCGGAGCGCAATTGTGCGTTGCCCGCAAGCAAGACACACCGGCTAGGGCTAGGGCTAGGTGTTACATAACACAGGTCACATGCCAAAAAGGTTAGATCGAAATAATGTTTTCAAAGTATCAGTAATGTGCGCAAAATACTAGATCGAAACAAAGAACACATATTTAACAAAAGGTGCGAAAATATTAGGTCAAAATAGAGGTCACAAAATGTTAGACGCGTCTCAAGAATGTTAGATTGAATCTGATGTCAAAAATAAATGTCGGTCAATGTGCTCCAAATGTTAGATCGGGTTTGAAATGATGGTTAGTCTTATGCTCCTTCGACTTGTGCTCCTCCAGCAGAGTGAGCACTGTCCAGCAGTGCGCTCCTCTTGATTGTGCTGCTCCAGCAAAGTGTGCGCTGCTCTCGATTGAGCTCCTCTAGATTGTGCTGCTGCAGCAGAGTGAGCGCTCCTCTTGATTGCGCTCCTCTTTCCTGCTCTGCTCTCGATTGAGCTCCTCTCGATTGCACTGCTCTTGATTGAGCTCCTGTTGAATGCACTCCTGTCGATTGCGCTCCTCTCAATTGCGCTCCTCTCTCTCGCTCTGCTCTCTCTTGCACTACTGTCAATTGCGCTCCTCTCTGCTGCTCTTCACTCGATTGCGCTCCTGTCAATTGCGCTCCTCTCGATTTCACTCCTCTTAATGGCACTCCTCCTGATTGTGCTCCTGTCGATTGAGATCCAGTCGATAGACCTCCTCTCTCCTGCTCTGCTCTCGATTTGGCTCCTGTCGATTGCTCTCCTGTCGATTCCGCTCCTGTCGATTTCGCTCCTGTCAATAGACCTCCTCTCTCCTGCTCTGCTCTCGATTGCGTTCCTGTAGATTGCGCTCCTGTCGATTGCGCTCCTTTCGATTGTGCTCCTGTTGAATACACTCCTTTCGATTGTGCTCCTCTCTCCTGCTCTGCTCGTGATTGCGCTCCTCTCGATTGCGCTGCTGCAGCAGAGTGCTCACTCCTGTCGCTTGCACTCCTCTTGATTGTGCTCCTATCAATTGAGCTGCTGTTGATTGCACTTTTGTCGATTGCGCTCCTGTCGATTGCGTTCGTCTTGATTGCGCTCATGTCGATTGTGCTGCTCCAGCAGAGTGAGCGCTCCTCTCGATTGCGCTCCTCTCAATTGCGCTGCTCTCAATTGTGCTGCTCTGACAGAGTGTGCGCTGTCCAGCAGTTTGCTGATGAGATTGCGCTTCTCAGATTGCGTTGCTCCAGCTGTGCGTTGCTCTTGAGCTGTGTGTTGCTCTTGAGCTGTGCGTTGCTCTCGAACAGTGCATTGCTCTCGAGCTGTGCGCTGCTCAGATTGAGTTGAAGATGCGTCGGCATCTCAAGTAAGATGCACATGTTACGGCCGAGACATTGAGACACGGGAGGCTCACGTAAGCGAGAAGTACAATGAGGTACGTAATTGTTGTCATGGTGACAGCACAGTGGCACCCGGTATCATAGCAACACAGGAGTACAAATGAAGAGACACATCCTGCCTCGAATAGGACCAGAGCAGTGAATGGAGTATATATATGTGTTTGTCATTCAGTCTCACATCATGAAAACTAAGCATTACATAGAACATACGGCTGTGGTAAAGGGAGTCTGATCGTGACCCCGATAACGCCGTATATTAATTGTTATCTTCATTTGATTAAGAGTCTGAAGAAGCTATCACCGAGCTAACCGAAACTCGCCGACAACCATGGTAGAAGACACCGAAACGAGGACCAAAGGAGGCAGAAAAGGCAAGAACACCCAGGTTCGGGTCGATAATAATGCCACGAGCGAGAACGAGCCGGAGGCCATCAATGATGAAGCCGACGAAGACATCGATTCCGACTCCGACTTTGATGATGGTGACAAGCGATATAACTTTCGCACCCTAGCAAAGCTCCTCGAACCCGTGCCAAAGCTCACGTCACGAAACTATCATAGCTGGAGCGCCCACGTGAAATCTTTCCTCCGATCCGTGCCTCATGCGATGAAACATCTCGAGGGAACGTACGACAAGAAACACCCGAAATGGAGCCGCTCCCTCGACGATGCTTTAATCAACGCCCTGCGTGGAACAATCGACACTACCGGAGAACACAATGTAAATTACCTCGTTCTAGATGTAATCAAGGAGTACCTTACTTTCAACCAAGTGTGGAGAAAGATCGAAAACGGTCTCACGAATGAAGCCACCAAGACGTCTCACAGACTTGCGCTTATCTCGCAACTCAACGATACAAAGATGTTTAACTCGGACGCCAGAAAGCTAATTCAAGAGATCCGGTCCATACAAACCGAAAGCAGCCTCCTCGGCAAACCATTCGCCGATGATACATTGTTCTCGGCTCTGCAGAAATGCACGATCCAGCATCCGGTGTACAAGGAGATGGTTGCCACTGTCCATCAAATCGATTTCAACGCCCTTGCCACCGCACTAAGCATCCGGCAGACCGCTGTCGAGAGCGTCCCCGCACAAAGGATCGACCCTCGACAAGCCAGTGCTAGAACCGCCGGCAACGACGATCAAAACGAACGGGCCGGAGAGACCGAAGCCGAAGCCGACAACAGCCACGCGAGCTCGAGGAACGCAAGCAAGTCACGCCGAATCCGATGCTGGGTCTGCAAGCGACCGGGACATGGTATCAGTCAATGCGACGCCTTGGTTACCATTCCCAAGGACTCCCCCCTCGCTGAACCTAAATAGGAAGCGTGGTGCTCCCTCACCCTCCCAATGAAATGGCAGGACCCCTCGAACACAAAAGAAACAGCTCATTGGATCTTGGACTCGGGGGCGAGTTACCATATGGTGAACGACTACAGCATGCTCATCCACCCGAGAACTTGCCGAAAGCGGATAATTACCGCCGGAAGCGAGGTCTTGGAAGCGGCAGCTATAGGAGATGCAAGCATATCAACAGATTACGGGGAAATCTCTCTGCAAAATGTATTGTATGTAAAGCACCTTAATGTTAACCTTCTGTCAACAAATTCATTAACGGATGAAGGAGCACGAGTGATATTGGACACAACCGGCGGCCAAATTTTTCTAACAAACGGCATGACACTTAAGATTGCAAAGAATCGCGAGCGAGGACTTCTGGAGTTCCGAGGCGACACATGGCAAGAAAGCGCGATGGCCACATCAGCACCATTGTTTGAAGGTGTTGATGAGGAGTTCGAGCATATTGAGAATGAGCCGAAAGTTTCAAAACAACAACTATGGCATGAGCATCTCGGGCACCCAGGAAGAGATAAAGCTAAGGCGATCACAACCAAGTTAAAGGATAAGCATACCATGAAATTGGATCCAAACACCGCTCTGACGTGTGAGCAGTGCGTACGATCCAAGAGCACAAGCGCTCGGATGGGGAAAGGTAGCGGCGAAAGAGCCGTAGGGCCCCTGGATCTTATCCACGTCGATCTAATAATAGACTCGTCCCACGTGACGGAGTACACATGCACGTTGGTGCTGGTCGACGATCATAGCAAGTATGTGTATGCACAGCCATTGACACGAAAGAGTCATGCCTTTATGCAACTCAAAAGGATTGTTTCGTTCCTGGAGACACAGACGGATCGGAAGCTAAAAGCGATCCGATCCGATCAAGGAACGGAATGGAAAAGCAATGATGCATTAGAATGGTCGTTAGAAAAGGGCATAGAGTGGCAAACCACCGTAGGGTACAACAGCAAACAAAATGGACGGGTAGAAAGAATGAACAGGACCCTTGGAGAGAAGATGAGAACGTTGCTAATGCAGAGGAGACTACCGAAGAAGTTCTGGCCATACGCGATCAGAGCTGCGGCGTTCAAAATAAACCTCACTCCGAGCGTTGATAATGAATTCCCTTATCAAGCGATGTTTGGCAAGTCGCCGGAACGAGCTTTAAAGCTCCTACGAGTGTTTGGTTGTCTGGCATGGGTAAACGTACCCAAAGTTAAACGGGACAACAAGAAACTGGACCAGCGAGCCGTCGCATCCATTTTCTTAGGGTACAGTCTAGAAAGGAAGGGCTGGCTCTTCTACAGCCCGGACTACAATCCGAACATCTTCTGGAGCAACTCAGCAAAATTCATGGAATCAAAGTGCTGGTCAGACAGAACAGAGTGGCGACCGGTTGACACAAAGGCACCCCCAATGATGATGACAGAGGAAAATTTCGAAGATCTAGGATACAATAAGGAAAATATATTCGACGAAACAGATGAAGAGCCACTACGAGAATACATGGATATGGAGACAGATTCGGAAGAAAGATTAAGCGAAGGAACAGCGGAGGTGATGGAACAAGGACCAATCGCCGAAACTCAAATTGACAGCGAATTCTATGGACTCGTAGCGACGCGACCGGAATGGAGAAAGAACCTGGACCCAACCATACATGAAGCAATGAGTGGAAAGGACAGAAAACACTGGGAGGAGGCCATGCGAAAGGAGCTGGATGGATTGGAGGCGATGGGCACATGGGAGATAGTCGACCTCCCAAAGGGTGCAAATACTGTCGACACACGTTGGGTACTCAAGATCAAAACCGATGCAAACCTCGTGCCGACAAAGTTCAAAGCCCGGCTCGTGGCACGAGGTTTCACTCAACGCGAGGGCATCGACTATACAGAGGTCTTCGCACCAGTAGCACCCATCCAATCCATTCGAGGGGTGATCGCTGTCGCAGCAGTACGAGATTGGGAAATGGATTCTATCGACGTAAAGCAAGCGTACCTGAACTCCACTATACACCATGATGTATACCTCAAGCCCCCAGTAGGAATCGAAATGCCACCCGGAAAAGTGTTGAAGGTAGTGAAAGGACTGTACGGTCTGAAACAATCGGGCCGAGAATGGAACATTGAGTTAGACTCACATCTCCGGACGATCGGATTCCATTGCATGCCGAGCGCACCATGCCTATACTCAAGAGGGACAGGCGACAAGATCACGATCATCACAGCATACGTGGACGACATGCTAATAACATCACCCAGTCGTGATGAAGTAGATCGTGCAAAGCGAGAGATCATGGACAAATGGGAGACGCAAGACAATGGAAGGGTCAAAGAATTTCTGGGTATCAAGATCACACGTGATAGAAGACGGAGGAGGATATCTCTGGGTCTAACGGCATACATCAAGGAAATGGTGAACAAATGGTTAGGAGGAGCAAACGAGAAATCTTGGGTACCCATGCTGAGTGTAGCGAACGTTGCCGGAGGCGAGCGATGTGAACCTCAGCGAGCAAAGAAGTATCAAGAATTGGTCGGCCAACTATTATGGGTCTCCAACACAGCCCGACCAGATATTGCCTTTGCCGTCGGCGTATTGGCGCGATATATGTCGATCCCGATCGACAGTGCATGGAAGGCAGCCATCCACGTGGTAAAGTACCTGAACCAAACGAACGAATATCAGTTGCACCTAGGAGGGGAGACAAACGAGCACTCGGATACACCGGTAACGACGTATACCGACGCAAACTGGGCATCCGACCCCACAAATGGACGAAGAAGCACCTCGGGGTCGATAACATATGTATATGGGTGTCCAGTGAGTTGGAAATCACACGTTCAGAAGTGTGTGGCATTGTCGGCAGTCGAAGCAGAGTTTGTCGCCGCTTCCGAAGCGGTACGAGAAACCTTATTCTTCTCATATTTGCTCCGGGATTTGGAGACCACGGACGTTCGGCCCGTACTATACACAGATAGCCAGGGGTGCATACAGGTGAGTAAAGATCCAGCCAAACATTGGAAGTTAAAGCACATCGACACACGGTATCATTTCATTCGCGATCACGTACAAGAGGGCGATGTGGAAATCAAATATGTCGGAACGGCAAACAACGTTGCAGATGTCTTGACAAAACCCTTACAGGGTCTTAACACCTCACGATTGGCTAGGATGATAGGACTGGAGATCCCGCCGAAGGGGGGAGTTGAAGATGCGTCGGCATCTCAAGTAAGATGCACATGTTACGGCCGAGACATTGAGACACGGGAGGCTCACGTAAGCGAGAAGTACAATGAGGTACGTAATTGTTGTCATGGTGACAGCACAGTGGCACCCGGTATCATAGCAACACAGGAGTACAAATGAAGAGACACATCCTGCCTCGAATAGGACCAGAGCAGTGAATGGAGTATATATATGTGTTTGTCATTCAGTCTCACATCATGAAAACTAAGCATTACATAGAACATACGGCTGTGGTAAAGGGAGTCTGATCGTGACCCCGATAACGCCGTATATTAATTGTTATCTTCATTTGATTGCGTTGCTCCAGCAGAGTGTGCGTTGCTCCAGCTGTGAGTGCGTTGCTCTAGCTGTGCGTTGCTCAATTTGCGCTGCTCCAGCGAAAATAAATTTGTTTGCATTGCAGCACTTGAGCAGTGTAAATTTCGAGTGCGTTGGGGGTCAACGCAGTCGCGTGAATTTCGAATTTGGCGGAGCGCAATTGTGCGTTGCCCGCAAGCAAGACACACCGGCTAGGGCTAGGGCTAGGTGTTACATAACACAGGTCACATGCCAAAAAGGTTAGATCGAAACAATGTTTTCAAAGTATCAGTAATGTGCGCAAATTACTAGATCGAAACAAAGAACACATATTTAACAAAAGGTGCGAAAATATTAGGTCAAAATAGAGGTCACAAAATGTTAGACGCGTCTCAGGAATGTTAGATTGTATTTGATGTCAAAAATGTCGGTCAACATGCTCCAAATGTTAGATCGGGTTTGAAATGACGGTTAGTCTTGAGCTCCTTCGACTTGTGCTCCTCCAGCAGAGTGAGCGCTGTCCAGCAGTGCACTCCTCTTGATTGTGCTGCTCCAGCAAAGTGTGTGCTGCTCTCGATCGAGCTCCTCTAGATTGTGCTGCTGCAGCAGAGTGAGCGCTCGAGTTGATTGAGCTCCTGTCGATTGTGCTCTTGTGAAATGAGCTCCTGTCGATTGCTCTGCTCTCAATTGAGTTCCTGTCAATTGCGCTGCTCTTGATTGAGCTCCTGTCGAATGCACTCCTCTCGATTGCACTCCTCTCGATTGCGCTGCTGCAGCAGAGTGAGCGCTCCTCTTGATTGCGCTCCTCTTGATTGCACTCCTGTCGATTGCTCTGCTCCCGATTGCGCTCCTGTCTCTTGCTCTGCTCTCGATTGCACTCCTCTCGATTGCACTCCTCTCACCTGCTCTGCTCTCGATTGCACTCCTCTCGATTGCACTCCTCTCGATTGCGCTCCTCTCACCTGCTCTGCTCTCGATTGCACTCCTCTCGATTGCCCTCCTCTCACCTGCTCTGCTCTCGATTCCGCTCCTGTCGATTGAGCTCCTCTCGATTGCGCTCTAACTTTGTATTGGACTGTCTTGAATTTTGAAATGGACCATCTTCGAGGAGCATAAGATGCATCTGCCCCACGGCTGGACACCCTTAGAACCCTAACCCTACCCTATCCTGTCAACTGTGCTTTTGTCGATTGCACTCCTTTCAATTGTGCTCCTGTTGATTCAGCTCCTCATGATTGCCCTCCTCTTGATTGAGCTTCTGTCAATTGCGCTTCTCTTGATTGAACTCTTGTCGATCGAGCTCTTGTCGATTGCACTACTGCAGCAGAGTGAGTGCTTTGGTCGATTGCACTCCTGTCGATAGCGCTCCTCTTGGTTGTGCTCCTGTCGATTGAGCTCCTGTCGATTGCGCTCCTCTCTCCTGCTCTGCTCTCGATTGCGCTCCTGTCGATTGCGCTGCTACAGCAGAGTGAGCACTCCTCTCTCTTGCACTCCTCTCTCTTGCACTCCTCTCTCTTGCACTCCTCTCTCTTGCGCTCCTGTCGAATGCGCTGCTCTCTCCTGCTCTGCTCTCAAGTGAGCTCCTGTCGATTGTGGTCCTCTTGGTTGTGCTCCTCTCGATTGCACTGCTGCAGCAGAGTGAGCGCTCCTGTCAAATGCTCTGCTCTCGAATGCGTCCCTCTCGATTGCGCTCCTCTTGATGAGCTCCTGTCGATTGCACTGCTCTCTCCTGCGCTCCTGTCGATTGCTCTGCTTTCGATTGCACTACTGTCGATTTCTCTTCTCTTGATAGCACTCCTCTTGATTGCGCTCTTCTTGATTGTGATCCTCTTGATTGCGCTCCTCTTGATTGGTCTCCTGTCGATTGCGCTGCTGCAGCAGAGTGAGCGCTGCTCTCGATCGAGCTCCTCTAGATTGCGCTGCTGCAGCAGAGTGAGCACTCCAGTCGATTGAGCTCCTGTCAATTGCGTTCGTCTTAATTGAGCTCCTGTCGATCGTGCTGCTCCAGCAGAGTGAGCGCTCCTGTCGATTGTGCTCCTGTCGATTGGGCTCTTGTCGATTGTACTCCTCTCAATTGTGATGCTCTCGATTGTGCTCTTGTTGATTGTACTCCTCTCTCTTGTGCTCATGTTGATTGCGCTCCTCTCTCCTGCGCTCCTGTCGATTGCGCTCCTGTTGATTGAGCTCCTCTTTGCTGCTCTTCTCTTGATTGCGCTCCTGTCGATTGTGCTTCTCCAGCAGAGTGTGCGCTTCTCTCGATTGCGCTGCTCTTGATCGAGTTCCTGTCGATTGCACTCCTGTCAATTGAGCTCCTCCTAATTGCGCTCGAATTGCGCTCCTGTCGATTGCGCTCCTCTCGATTGCGCTCCTCTCGATTGCACTCGTCTTGATTGTGCTCCTGTCGATATAGCTCCTCTCTCCTGCTCTCCTCTCGATTGCGCTCCTGTCGATTGAGCTCCTCTTTGCTGCTCTTCTCTTGATTGCGCTCCTCTCCATTGCACTCCTCTCCAATGAGCTCCTGTTGATTGCGCTCCTCTCGATAGAGTTCCTTTCGATTGCACTGCTCTTGATTGTGCTGCTCCAGCAGAGTGAGCACTCCTCTCGGATGCTCTGATCTCAGTTGCGCTCCTGTCAATTGCGCTCCTCTTGATTGCGCTCTTTTCGATTGCGCTCCTCTCTCTTGCTCTGCTCTCGATTGCGCTCCTGTCGATCGTTCTACTCTCTCTTGCGATCCTTTTGAATGCACTACTCTCTCTTGCTCTGCTCGTGATTGCGCTCCTCTCGATTGTGCTGCTGCAGCAGAGTGAGCGCTCCTCTCGAATGCTCTGATCTCAGTTGTGCTCCTGTCGATTACGCTCCTCTTAATTGAGCTCCTGTCGATTGCACTCCTGTCAATTGCGCTCCTCTTAATTGCGCTCGATTTGCGCTCCTGTCAATTGCGCTGCTCTAGCAGAGTGTTTGCTGCTTCGATTGGGCTTCTCCAGCAGAGTGAGCCCTCCTGTCGATTGCGATCCTCTTAATTGCACTCGCTTTGATTGCGCTCCTGTCGATTGCACTCCTGTTGATTGCGCTGCTGCAGCAGAGTGAGCACTCCTGTCAATTGCGCTCCTCACTGCTGCTCATCTCTCGATTGCGCTCCTCTTAATTGTGCTCCTCTCAATTGCGCTCCTCTCTACAGCGCTCCTGTCGATTGTTCTGCTTTCGATTGCGCTACTGTCGATTGCTCTTCTCTTGATAGCACTCCTCTTGATTGCGCTCCTCTTGATTGCACTCCTCTCTGCTGCTCTTCACTCGATTGCGCTCCTGTCAATTGCGCTCCTCTCCAATGAGCTCCTGTCCATTGCGCTCCTCTTGATTGCGCTCCTGTTGATTGCGCTCCTGTCGATTGCTCTGCTCTCGATTGTGCTCCTGTCCATTGTGCTGCTCTTGATTGAGCTCCGTGCTGTTATCAATTGCGCTCCTCTCTCTTCCTATGCTCTCGAGTGAGCTCCTGTCGATTGCGCTCCTCTCGATTGCACTGCTGCAGCAGAGTGCTCGCTCCTGTCGCTTGCATTCCTCTTGATTGTGCTCCTGTCCATTGAGCTGCTGTTGATTGCACTTTTGTCGATTGCGCTCCTGTCAATTGCGTTCGTCTTGATTGCGCTCATGTCGATTGTGCTGCTCCAGCAGAGTGAGCGCTCCTCTCGATTGCGCTCCTCTCGATTGCGCTCCTCTCGATTGCGCTCCTCTCAATTGCCCTGCTCTCAATTGTGCTGCTCCGACAGAGTGTGCACTGTCCAGCAGTTCGCTGATGAGATTGCGCTTCTCAGATTGCGTTGCTCCAGCTGTGCGTTGCTCTTGAGCTGTGTGTTGCTCTTGAGCTGTGCGTTGCTCTCGAACAGTGCGTTGCTCTCGAGCTGTGCACTGCTCAGATTGCGTTGCTCCAGCAGAGTGTGCGTTGCTCCAGCTGTGAGTGCGTTGCTCCAGCTGTGCGTTGCTCAATTTGCGCTGCTCCAGCAAAAATAAATTTGTTTGCGTTGCGGCACTTGAGCAGTGTAAATTTCGAGTGCGTTGGGGGTCAACGCAGTCGCGTGAATTTCGAATTTGGCGGAGCGCAATTGTGCGTTGCCCGCAAGCAAGACACACCGGCTAGGGCTAGGGCTAGGTGTTACATAACACAGGTCACATGCCAAAAAGGTTAGATCGAAATAATGTTTTCAAAGTATCAGTAATGTGCGCAAAATACTAGATCGAAACAAAGAACACATATTTAACAAAAGGTGCGAAAATATTAGGTCAAAATAGAGGTCACAAAATGTTAGACGCGTCTCAAGAATGTTAGATTGAATCTGATGTCAAAAATAAATGTCGGTCAATGTGCTCCAAATGTTAGATCGGGTTTGAAATGATGGTTAGTCTTATGCTCCTTCGACTTGTGCTCCTCCAGCAGAGTGAGCACTGTCCAGCAGTGCGCTCCTCTTGATTGTGCTGCTCCAGCAAAGTGTGCGCTGCTCTCGATTGAGCTCCTCTAGATTGTGCTGCTGCAGCAGAGTGAGCGCTCCTCTTGATTGCGCTCCTCTTTCCTGCTCTGCTCTCGATTGAGCTCCTCTCGATTGCACTGCTCTTGATTGAGCTCCTGTTGAATGCACTCCTGTCGATTGCGCTCCTCTCAATTGCGCTCCTCTCTCTCGCTCTGCTCTCTCTTGCACTACTGTCAATTGCGCTCCTCTCTGCTGCTCTTCACTCGATTGCGCTCCTGTCAATTGCGCTCCTCTCGATTTCACTCCTCTTAATGGCACTCCTCCTGATTGTGCTCCTGTCGATTGAGATCCAGTCGATAGACCTCCTCTCTCCTGCTCTGCTCTCGATTTGGCTCCTGTCGATTGCTCTCCTGTCGATTCCGCTCCTGTCGATTTCGCTCCTGTCAATAGACCTCCTCTCTCCTGCTCTGCTCTCGATTGCGTTCCTGTAGATTGCGCTCCTGTCGATTGCGCTCCTTTCGATTGTGCTCCTGTTGAATACACTCCTTTCGATTGTGCTCCTCTCTCCTGCTCTGCTCGTGATTGCGCTCCTCTCGATTGCGCTGCTGCAGCAGAGTGCTCACTCCTGTCGCTTGCACTCCTCTTGATTGTGCTCCTGTCAATTGAGCTGCTGTTGATTGCACTTTTGTCGATTGCGCTCCTGTCGATTGCGTTCGTCTTGATTGCGCTCATGTCGATTGTGCTGCTCCAGCAGAGTGAGCGCTCCTCTCGATTGCGCTCCTCTCAATTGCGCTGCTCTCAATTGTGCTGCTCTGACAGAGTGTGCGCTGTCCAGCAGTTTGCTGATGAGATTGCGCTTCTCAGATTGCGTTGCTCCAGCTGTGCGTTGCTCTTGAGCTGTGTGTTGCTCTTGAGCTGTGCGTTGCTCTCGAACAGTGCATTGCTCTCGAGCTGTGCGCTGCTCAGATTGAGTTGAAGATGCGTCGGCATCTCAAGTAAGATGCACATGTTACGGCCGAGACATTGAGACACGGGAGGCTCACGTAAGCGAGAAGTACAATGAGGTACGTAATTGTTGTCATGGTGACAGCACAGTGGCACCCGGTATCATAGCAACACAGGAGTACAAATGAAGAGACACATCCTGCCTCGAATAGGACCAGAGCAGTGAATGGAGTATATATATGTGTTTGTCATTCAGTCTCACATCATGAAAACTAAGCATTACATAGAACATACGGCTGTGGTAAAGGGAGTCTGATCGTGACCCCGATAACGCCGTATATTAATTGTTATCTTCATTTGATTAAGAGTCTGAAGAAGCTATCACCGAGCTAACCGAAACTCGCCGACAACCATGGTAGAAGACACCGAAACGAGGACCAAAGGAGGCAGAAAAGGCAAGAACACCCAGGTTCGGGTCGATAATAATGCCACGAGCGAGAACGAGCCGGAGGCCATCAATGATGAAGCCGACGAAGACATCGATTCCGACTCCGACTTTGATGATGGTGACAAGCGATATAACTTTCGCACCCTAGCAAAGCTCCTCGAACCCGTGCCAAAGCTCACGTCACGAAACTATCATAGCTGGAGCGCCCACGTGAAATCTTTCCTCCGATCCGTGCCTCATGCGATGAAACATCTCGAGGGAACGTACGACAAGAAACACCCGAAATGGAGCCGCTCCCTCGACGATGCTTTAATCAACGCCCTGCGTGGAACAATCGACACTACCGGAGAACACAATGTAAATTACCTCGTTCTAGATGTAATCAAGGAGTACCTTACTTTCAACCAAGTGTGGAGAAAGATCGAAAACGGTCTCACGAATGAAGCCACCAAGACGTCTCACAGACTTGCGCTTATCTCGCAACTCAACGATACAAAGATGTTTAACTCGGACGCCAGAAAGCTAATTCAAGAGATCCGGTCCATACAAACCGAAAGCAGCCTCCTCGGCAAACCATTCGCCGATGATACATTGTTCTCGGCTCTGCAGAAATGCACGATCCAGCATCCGGTGTACAAGGAGATGGTTGCCACTGTCCATCAAATCGATTTCAACGCCCTTGCCACCGCACTAAGCATCCGGCAGACCGCTGTCGAGAGCGTCCCCGCACAAAGGATCGACCCTCGACAAGCCAGTGCTAGAACCGCCGGCAACGACGATCAAAACGAACGGGCCGGAGAGACCGAAGCCGAAGCCGACAACAGCCACGCGAGCTCGAGGAACGCAAGCAAGTCACGCCGAATCCGATGCTGGGTCTGCAAGCGACCGGGACATGGTATCAGTCAATGCGACGCCTTGGTTACCATTCCCAAGGACTCCCCCCTCGCTGAACCTAAATAGGAAGCGTGGTGCTCCCTCACCCTCCCAATGAAATGGCAGGACCCCTCGAACACAAAAGAAACAGCTCATTGGATCTTGGACTCGGGGGCGAGTTACCATATGGTGAACGACTACAGCATGCTCATCCACCCGAGAACTTGCCGAAAGCGGATAATTACCGCCGGAAGCGAGGTCTTGGAAGCGGCAGCTATAGGAGATGCAAGCATATCAACAGATTACGGGGAAATCTCTCTGCAAAATGTATTGTATGTAAAGCACCTTAATGTTAACCTTCTGTCAACAAATTCATTAACGGATGAAGGAGCACGAGTGATATTGGACACAACCGGCGGCCAAATTTTTCTAACAAACGGCATGACACTTAAGATTGCAAAGAATCGCGAGCGAGGACTTCTGGAGTTCCGAGGCGACACATGGCAAGAAAGCGCGATGGCCACATCAGCACCATTGTTTGAAGGTGTTGATGAGGAGTTCGAGCATATTGAGAATGAGCCGAAAGTTTCAAAACAACAACTATGGCATGAGCATCTCGGGCACCCAGGAAGAGATAAAGCTAAGGCGATCACAACCAAGTTAAAGGATAAGCATACCATGAAATTGGATCCAAACACCGCTCTGACGTGTGAGCAGTGCGTACGATCCAAGAGCACAAGCGCTCGGATGGGGAAAGGTAGCGGCGAAAGAGCCGTAGGGCCCCTGGATCTTATCCACGTCGATCTAATAATAGACTCGTCCCACGTGACGGAGTACACATGCACGTTGGTGCTGGTCGACGATCATAGCAAGTATGTGTATGCACAGCCATTGACACGAAAGAGTCATGCCTTTATGCAACTCAAAAGGATTGTTTCGTTCCTGGAGACACAGACGGATCGGAAGCTAAAAGCGATCCGATCCGATCAAGGAACGGAATGGAAAAGCAATGATGCATTAGAATGGTCGTTAGAAAAGGGCATAGAGTGGCAAACCACCGTAGGGTACAACAGCAAACAAAATGGACGGGTAGAAAGAATGAACAGGACCCTTGGAGAGAAGATGAGAACGTTGCTAATGCAGAGGAGACTACCGAAGAAGTTCTGGCCATACGCGATCAGAGCTGCGGCGTTCAAAATAAACCTCACTCCGAGCGTTGATAATGAATTCCCTTATCAAGCGATGTTTGGCAAGTCGCCGGAACGAGCTTTAAAGCTCCTACGAGTGTTTGGTTGTCTGGCATGGGTAAACGTACCCAAAGTTAAACGGGACAACAAGAAACTGGACCAGCGAGCCGTCGCATCCATTTTCTTAGGGTACAGTCTAGAAAGGAAGGGCTGGCTCTTCTACAGCCCGGACTACAATCCGAACATCTTCTGGAGCAACTCAGCAAAATTCATGGAATCAAAGTGCTGGTCAGACAGAACAGAGTGGCGACCGGTTGACACAAAGGCACCCCCAATGATGATGACAGAGGAAAATTTCGAAGATCTAGGATACAATAAGGAAAATATATTCGACGAAACAGATGAAGAGCCACTACGAGAATACATGGATATGGAGACAGATTCGGAAGAAAGATTAAGCGAAGGAACAGCGGAGGTGATGGAACAAGGACCAATCGCCGAAACTCAAATTGACAGCGAATTCTATGGACTCGTAGCGACGCGACCGGAATGGAGAAAGAACCTGGACCCAACCATACATGAAGCAATGAGTGGAAAGGACAGAAAACACTGGGAGGAGGCCATGCGAAAGGAGCTGGATGGATTGGAGGCGATGGGCACATGGGAGATAGTCGACCTCCCAAAGGGTGCAAATACTGTCGACACACGTTGGGTACTCAAGATCAAAACCGATGCAAACCTCGTGCCGACAAAGTTCAAAGCCCGGCTCGTGGCACGAGGTTTCACTCAACGCGAGGGCATCGACTATACAGAGGTCTTCGCACCAGTAGCACCCATCCAATCCATTCGAGGGGTGATCGCTGTCGCAGCAGTACGAGATTGGGAAATGGATTCTATCGACGTAAAGCAAGCGTACCTGAACTCCACTATACACCATGATGTATACCTCAAGCCCCCAGTAGGAATCGAAATGCCACCCGGAAAAGTGTTGAAGGTAGTGAAAGGACTGTACGGTCTGAAACAATCGGGCCGAGAATGGAACATTGAGTTAGACTCACATCTCCGGACGATCGGATTCCATTGCATGCCGAGCGCACCATGCCTATACTCAAGAGGGACAGGCGACAAGATCACGATCATCACAGCATACGTGGACGACATGCTAATAACATCACCCAGTCGTGATGAAGTAGATCGTGCAAAGCGAGAGATCATGGACAAATGGGAGACGCAAGACAATGGAAGGGTCAAAGAATTTCTGGGTATCAAGATCACACGTGATAGAAGACGGAGGAGGATATCTCTGGGTCTAACGGCATACATCAAGGAAATGGTGAACAAATGGTTAGGAGGAGCAAACGAGAAATCTTGGGTACCCATGCTGAGTGTAGCGAACGTTGCCGGAGGCGAGCGATGTGAACCTCAGCGAGCAAAGAAGTATCAAGAATTGGTCGGCCAACTATTATGGGTCTCCAACACAGCCCGACCAGATATTGCCTTTGCCGTCGGCGTATTGGCGCGATATATGTCGATCCCGATCGACAGTGCATGGAAGGCAGCCATCCACGTGGTAAAGTACCTGAACCAAACGAACGAATATCAGTTGCACCTAGGAGGGGAGACAAACGAGCACTCGGATACACCGGTAACGACGTATACCGACGCAAACTGGGCATCCGACCCCACAAATGGACGAAGAAGCACCTCGGGGTCGATAACATATGTATATGGGTGTCCAGTGAGTTGGAAATCACACGTTCAGAAGTGTGTGGCATTGTCGGCAGTCGAAGCAGAGTTTGTCGCCGCTTCCGAAGCGGTACGAGAAACCTTATTCTTCTCATATTTGCTCCGGGATTTGGAGACCACGGACGTTCGGCCCGTACTATACACAGATAGCCAGGGGTGCATACAGGTGAGTAAAGATCCAGCCAAACATTGGAAGTTAAAGCACATCGACACACGGTATCATTTCATTCGCGATCACGTACAAGAGGGCGATGTGGAAATCAAATATGTCGGAACGGCAAACAACGTTGCAGATGTCTTGACAAAACCCTTACAGGGTCTTAACACCTCACGATTGGCTAGGATGATAGGACTGGAGATCCCGCCGAAGGGGGGAGTTGAAGATGCGTCGGCATCTCAAGTAAGATGCACATGTTACGGCCGAGACATTGAGACACGGGAGGCTCACGTAAGCGAGAAGTACAATGAGGTACGTAATTGTTGTCATGGTGACAGCACAGTGGCACCCGGTATCATAGCAACACAGGAGTACAAATGAAGAGACACATCCTGCCTCGAATAGGACCAGAGCAGTGAATGGAGTATATATATGTGTTTGTCATTCAGTCTCACATCATGAAAACTAAGCATTACATAGAACATACGGCTGTGGTAAAGGGAGTCTGATCGTGACCCCGATAACGCCGTATATTAATTGTTATCTTCATTTGATTGCGTTGCTCCAGCAGAGTGTGCGTTGCTCCAGCTGTGAGTGCGTTGCTCTAGCTGTGCGTTGCTCAATTTGCGCTGCTCCAGCGAAAATAAATTTGTTTGCATTGCAGCACTTGAGCAGTGTAAATTTCGAGTGCGTTGGGGGTCAACGCAGTCGCGTGAATTTCGAATTTGGCGGAGCGCAATTGTGCGTTGCCCGCAAGCAAGACACACCGGCTAGGGCTAGGGCTAGGTGTTACATAACACAGGTCACATGCCAAAAAGGTTAGATCGAAACAATGTTTTCAAAGTATCAGTAATGTGCGCAAATTACTAGATCGAAACAAAGAACACATATTTAACAAAAGGTGCGAAAATATTAGGTCAAAATAGAGGTCACAAAATGTTAGACGCGTCTCAGGAATGTTAGATTGTATTTGATGTCAAAAATGTCGGTCAACATGCTCCAAATGTTAGATCGGGTTTGAAATGACGGTTAGTCTTGAGCTCCTTCGACTTGTGCTCCTCCAGCAGAGTGAGCGCTGTCCAGCAGTGCACTCCTCTTGATTGTGCTGCTCCAGCAAAGTGTGTGCTGCTCTCGATCGAGCTCCTCTAGATTGTGCTGCTGCAGCAGAGTGAGCGCTCGAGTTGATTGAGCTCCTGTCGATTGTGCTCTTGTGAAATGAGCTCCTGTCGATTGCTCTGCTCTCAATTGAGTTCCTGTCAATTGCGCTGCTCTTGATTGAGCTCCTGTCGAATGCACTCCTCTCGATTGCACTCCTCTCGATTGCGCTGCTGCAGCAGAGTGAGCGCTCCTCTTGATTGCGCTCCTCTTGATTGCACTCCTGTCGATTGCTCTGCTCCCGATTGCGCTCCTGTCTCTTGCTCTGCTCTCGATTGCACTCCTCTCGATTGCACTCCTCTCACCTGCTCTGCTCTCGATTGCACTCCTCTCGATTGCACTCCTCTCGATTGCGCTCCTCTCACCTGCTCTGCTCTCGATTGCACTCCTCTCGATTGCCCTCCTCTCACCTGCTCTGCTCTCGATTCCGCTCCTGTCGATTGAGCTCCTCTCGATTGCGCTCTAACTTTGTATTGGACTGTCTTGAATTTTGAAATGGACCATCTTCGAGGAGCATAAGATGCATCTGCCCCACGGCTGGACACCCTTAGAACCCTAACCCTACCCTATCCTGTCAACTGTGCTTTTGTCGATTGCACTCCTTTCAATTGTGCTCCTGTTGATTCAGCTCCTCATGATTGCCCTCCTCTTGATTGAGCTTCTGTCAATTGCGCTTCTCTTGATTGAACTCTTGTCGATCGAGCTCTTGTCGATTGCACTACTGCAGCAGAGTGAGTGCTTTGGTCGATTGCACTCCTGTCGATAGCGCTCCTCTTGGTTGTGCTCCTGTCGATTGAGCTCCTGTCGATTGCGCTCCTCTCTCCTGCTCTGCTCTCGATTGCGCTCCTGTCGATTGCGCTGCTACAGCAGAGTGAGCACTCCTCTCTCTTGCACTCCTCTCTCTTGCACTCCTCTCTCTTGCACTCCTCTCTCTTGCGCTCCTGTCGAATGCGCTGCTCTCTCCTGCTCTGCTCTCAAGTGAGCTCCTGTCGATTGTGGTCCTCTTGGTTGTGCTCCTCTCGATTGCACTGCTGCAGCAGAGTGAGCGCTCCTGTCAAATGCTCTGCTCTCGAATGCGTCCCTCTCGATTGCGCTCCTCTTGATGAGCTCCTGTCGATTGCACTGCTCTCTCCTGCGCTCCTGTCGATTGCTCTGCTTTCGATTGCACTACTGTCGATTTCTCTTCTCTTGATAGCACTCCTCTTGATTGCGCTCTTCTTGATTGTGATCCTCTTGATTGCGCTCCTCTTGATTGGTCTCCTGTCGATTGCGCTGCTGCAGCAGAGTGAGCGCTGCTCTCGATCGAGCTCCTCTAGATTGCGCTGCTGCAGCAGAGTGAGCACTCCAGTCGATTGAGCTCCTGTCAATTGCGTTCGTCTTAATTGAGCTCCTGTCGATCGTGCTGCTCCAGCAGAGTGAGCGCTCCTGTCGATTGTGCTCCTGTCGATTGCACTCTTGTCGATTGTACTCCTCTCAATTGTGCTGCTCTCAATTGTGCTCTTGTTGATTGTACTCCTCTCTCTTGCGCTCATGTTGATTGCGCTCCTCTCTCCTGCGCTCCTGTCGATTGCGCTCCTGTCGATTGAGCTCCTCTTTGCTGCTCTTCTCTTGATTGCGCTCCTGTCGATTGAGCTCCTCTTTGCTGCTCTTCTCTTGATTGCGCTCCTCTCCATTGCGCTCCTCTCCAATGAGCTCCTGTTGATTGCGCTCCTCTCGATAGAGTTCCTTTCGATTTCACTTCTCTTGATTGTGCTGCTCCAGCAGAGTGAGCACTCCTCTTGGATGCTCTGATCTCAGTTGCGCTCCTGTCAATTGCGCTCCTCTTGATTGCGCTCTTTTCGATTGCGCTCCTCTCTCTTGCTCTGCTCTCGATTGCGCTCCTGTCGATCGTTCTACTCTCTCTTGCGATCCTTTTGAATGCACTACTCTCTCTTGCTCTGCTCGTGATTGCGCTCCTCTCGATTGTGCTGCTGCAGCAGAGTGAGCGCTCCTCTCGAATGCTCTGATCTCAGTTGTGCTCCTGTCCATTGCGCTCCTCTTAATTGAGCTCCTGTCGATTGCACTCCTGTCAATTGCGCTCCTCTTAATTGCGCTCGATTTGCGCTCCTGTCAATTGCGCTGCTCTAGCAGAGTGTTTGCTGCTTCGATTGTGCTTCTCCAGCAGAGTGAGCCCTCCTGTCGATTGCGATCCTCTTAATTGCACTCGCTTTGATTGCGCTGCTGCAGCAGAGTGAGCACTCCTGTCGATTGCGCTCCTCTCTACAGCGCTCCTGTCGATTGTTCTGCTTTCGATTGTGCTACTGTCGATTGCTCTTCTCTTGATAGCGCTCCTCTTGATTGCGCTCCTCTTGATTGCGCTGCTGCAGCAGAGTGAGCACTCCTGTCGATTGCGCTCCTCTCTGCTGCTCTTCACTCGATTGCGCTCCTGTCAATTGCGCTCCTCTCCAATGAGCTCCTGTCCATTGCGCTCCTCTTGATTGCGCTCCTGTCCATTGCTCTGCTCTCGATTGCGCTCCTGTCCATTGTGCTGCTCTTGATTGAGCTGCTGCAGCAGAGTGCTCGCTCCTGTCGATTGCACTCCTCTTGATTGCACTCCTGTCGATTGAGCTGCTGTTGATTGCACTTTTGTCGATTGCGCTCCTGTCGATTGCTTTCGTCTTGATTGCGCTCCTCTTGATTGTGCTCCTGTCGATTGCGCTGCTCTTGATTGTGCTGCTCCAGCAGAGTGAGCGCTCCTCTCGATTGCGCTCCTCTCAATTGCTCTGCTCTCAATTGCGCTGCTCTCGATTGCACTCCTCTCAATTGCGCTCCTCTCAATTGCGCTACTCTCGATTGCGCTCCTGTAGATAGAGCTCCTGTCGATTGCACTCCTCCCTCTTGTGCTACTGTCAATTGCTCACCTCTCTCCTGTGCTCCTGTCGATAGAGCTCCTCTCTCTTGCACTCCTCTTGATTGTGCTCCTGTCAATTGTGTTCCTGTCGATTGCTCTCCTGTTGATTGAGCTCCTCTCTGCTGCTCTTCACTCGATTGCCCTCCTCTCGATTGCTCTGCTTTCGATTGCACTGCTCTGATGCTGCTCTGAGTTGTGCCTCTCCGACAGAGTGGGCACTGTCAAGCAGTGCGCTCCTCTTAATTACGCTGTCCAGCAGTGTGCTGCTCCTGCTGTGAGGTGCGAGGAAAATATCAGTCATGTGTGGTAGATGTTAGATCAAAAAGGGGTTACATAACACAGGTCACATGCCAAAAAGGTTAGATCGAAACAATGTTTTCAAAGTATCAGTAATGTGCGCAAAATACTAGATCGAAACAAAGAACACATATTTAACAAAAGGTGCGAAAATATTAGGTCAAAATAGAGGTCACATAATTCCAGACGTGTCTTGGTAATGTTAGATTGTATTTCAAGTCAAAAATAAATGTCGGTCCATGTGCCCCAAATGTTAGATCGGGTTTGAAATGACAGTTAGTCTTGTGCTCCTTCGACTTGTGCTCCTCCAGCAGAGTGAGTGCTGTCCAGCAGTGTGCTCCTCTTGATTGTGCTGCTCCAGCAAAGTGTGCGCTGCTCTCGATCGAGCTCCTCTAGATTGTGCTGCTGCAGCAGAGTGAGCGCTCCAGTCAATTGAGCTCCTGTTGATTGTGCTCTTGTTGAATGAGCTCCTGTCGATTGCACTCTTTTTTGCGCTCCTCCAGCATAGTGTTCGCTGCTTCGAATTGCGCTCCTCTCATTTGCGCTCCTGTCAATTGTGCTGCTCCAGCAGAGCGAGCACTCCTCTCGTTTGCACTCCTCTCTCTAGCACTCCTCTTGGTTGAGCTCCTGTTGATTGAGCTCCTGTCATTTTCACTCCACTTGATTGCGCTTCTGTCGATTGCGCTCCTCTCCAATGAGCTCCTGTTGATTGCACTTCTCTCTGCTGCTCTTCTTTCAATTGCTCTCCTGTCGATCGAGCTCCTCTTGATTGAGTTCCTGTCGATTGCGCTCCTGTCAATTGCACTCCTGTCGATTGCGCTCCTCACTGCTGCTCATCTCTCGATGGCGCTCCTGTCGATTGCACTCCTGTCGATTGCGCTCCTCACTGCTGCTCATCTCTCGATTGCGCTCCTCTTCATTGCACTCCTCTTCATTGCGCTCCTCTCAATTGCGCTCCTGTCGATTGAGCTCCTCTGAATTGTGCTGCTCCAGCAGTGGAGCGCTCCTCTCTCCTTCTCTGCTCTCGATTGCGCTCCTCTCTACAGCGCTTCTGTCGATTGTTCTGCTTTCGATTGTGCTACTGTCGATTGCTCTTATCTTGATAGCACTCCTCTTGATTGCGCTCCTCTCTGCTGCTCTTCACTCGATTGCGCTCCTGTCCATTGCGCTCCTCTTGATTGCGCTCCTGTCGATTGCTCTGCTCTCGATTGCGCTCCTGTCCATTGTGCTGCTATTGATTGAGCTCCGTGCTGTTATCAATTGCGCTCCTCTCTCTTCCTATGCTCTCGAGTGAGCTCCTGTTGATTGCGCTCCTCTCGATTGCGCTGCTGCAGCAGAGTGCTCGCTCCTGTTGATTGCACTCCTCTTGATTGTGCTCCTGTCAATTGCACTCCTTTTGATTGTGCTTCTGTCGATTGCTCACCTCTCTCTTGCGCTTCTTTCTCTTGCACTCCTGTCAATTGAACTCCTGTCAATTGCGCTCCTCTCTCTTGCTCTGCTCTCGATTGAGCTCCTCTCGATTGCACTTCTGTCGATTGCGCTCTTGTCGATAGAGCTCCTCTCTACTGCTCTGCTCTCGATTGCGCTCCTGTAGATTGCTCTCCTGCCGATTGCGCTCCTGTCGATGGGTCTCCGGTCAATTGCACTCCTGTCGATTGGTCTCCTGTCGATCGAGCTCCTCTTGATTGAGCTCCTGTCGATATAGCTCCTCTCTGCTGCTCTGCTCTCGATTGCGCTCCTGTCGATTGCACTCCTGTCGATTAACCTCCTGTTGATTGCTCTCCTGTCAATTGAGCTCCTGTTGATTGCACTCCTGTCGATTGAGCTCCTCTCTGCTGCTCTTCTCTTGATTGCGCTCCTCTCCATTACGCTCCTCTCCAATGTGCTCCTGTTGATTGTGCTCCACTTGATAGAGTTCCTTTCGATTGCACTGCTCTTGATTGTTCTGCTCCAGCAGAGTGAGCGCTCCTCTCGGATGCTCAGGGTTAGGGTACCCTAAGATCTCAGTTGCACTCCTGTCAATTGCGCTCCTGTCAATTGCGCTCCTCTTGATTGCCCTCTTTTCGATTGCGCTCCTCTCTCTTGCTCTGCTCTCAATTGTGCTCCTGTCGATTGTGCTGCTCCAGCAGAATGAGCGCTCCTGTCGATTGCTCTGCTCTCGAATGCGTCCCTCCAGATTGTGCTGCTCCAGCAGAGTGTGAGCTCCTCTCAATTGTACTCCTCTCAATTGTGCTGCTCTCGATTGCGCTCCTTTCAATCGTTCTACTCTCTCTTGCAATCCTTTTGAACGCACTACTCTCTCTTGCCCTGCTCGTGATTGCGCTCCTCTCGATTGCGCTGCTGCAGCAGAGTGCTTGCTCCTGTTGCTTGCACTCCTCTTGATTGCGCTCCTGTCAATTGAGCTGCTGTTGATTGCACTTTTGTCGATTGCGCTCCTGTCAATTGCATTCGTCTTGATTGCACTAATGTCGATTGTGCTGCTCCAGCAGAGCAGGCGCTCCTGTCGATTGCGATCCTCTCTCTTGCGCTCGTGTTGATTGCGCTCCTCTCTCCTGCTCTACTTTCGATTGCGCTCCTGTTAATTGCACTCCTCTCTCTTGCGCTCATCTTGATTGCGCTCCTCTTGATTGACTCCTGTCGATTGCTCTGCTCTCCATTGCGCTCCTCTCTCCTGCTCTGCTCTCAATTGAGCTCCTGTCGATTGCACTCCTGTTGATAGAGTTCCTGTCGATTGCTCTTCTCTTGATTGCGCTCCTGTCGATTGTGCTGCTCCAGCAGAGTGAGCGCTCCTCTCGATTGCGCTCCTCTCGATTGTGCGCATTGCAGCAGAGTGAGCTCTCCTCTCGAATGCTCTGATCTCAGTTGCGCTCCTGTCGATTGCTCTGCTCTCAATTGCGCTCCTCTCTCTTGCTCTGCTCTCTCTTGCACTCCTGTCGATTGCGCTCCTCTCTGTTGCTCATCTCTCGATTGCGCTCCTGTCGACTGTGCTTTTGTCGATTGCACTCCTCTTGATTGCGCTCCTGTCGATTGCGCTCCTGTCGATTGCGCTGCTACAGCAGAGTGAGCGCTCCTCTCTCTTGCACTCCTCTCTCTTGCGCTACTGTCGATTGCTCTCCTCTCTCCTGCTCTGCTCTCGATAGAGCTCCTGTCGATTGCACTCCTCTCTGCTGCTCTTCTCTCGATTGCACTCCTCTCTCTTGCGCTCCTGTCGGTAGAGCTCCTCTCTCCTGCGCTCCTGTCGATAGCTCTGCTCTCTTTGCTCTGCACTCGATTGCGCTGCTCCAGCAGAGTGTTAGCTGCTTCGAATTGCGCTCCTGTCGATTGCGCTCCTCTCGATTGCGCTCCTCTCGATTGCACTCGTCTTGGTTGTGCTCCTGTCGATTGTGCTCCTGTCGAATGCGCTGCTCTCTCCTGCTCTGCTCTCGAGTGAGCTCCTGTCGATTGTGGTCCTCTTGGTTGCGCTCCTCTTGGTTGCGCTCCTCTAGATTGTGCTGCTGCAGCAGAGTGAGCGCTCCAGTCGATTGAGCTCCTGTCGATTGTGCTCTTGTCGAATGAGCTCCTGTCGATTGCTCTGCTCTCAATTGAGTTCCTGTCAATTGCGCTCCTGTCGATAGACCTCCTGTCGATTGCGCTCCTGTCGATTGCGCTCCTGTCGATTGTGCTGCTCTTGATTGAGCTCCACTCCATTGCACTCCTCTTAATTGCACTCCTCTTAATTGCACTCCTCTTCATTGCCATCCTCTCTCTTGCGCTCCTGTCGATTGCACTCCTCTCTGCTGCTCATCTCTCGATTGCGCTCCTGTCAATTGAGCTCCTCTGAAATGACCTCCTGTCGATTGCACTCCGCTCTGATGCTCTGCTCTCGATTGCACTCCTCACTCTTGCTCTGCTCTCGATTGCGCTCCTCACTCTTGCTCTGCTCTCGATTGCGCTCCTCTCTCTTGCGCTCCTGTCCAATGTGCTCCTCTTGATTGCGCTCCTTTCGATTGCGCTTCTATCGATTGCACTTCTGTCAATTGCGCTCTTGTCGATAGAACTCTTCTCTCCTGCTCTGTGCTCGATTGCGCTCCTGTCAATTGAGCTCCTCTCGATTGCCCTCCTCTTGATTGAGCTCCTGTCGATAGAGCTCCTCTCTCTCGCTCTTCTCTCGATTGTGCTGCTCCAGCATAGTGTTCGCTGCTTCGAATTGCGCTCCTCTCGTTTGCGCTCCTGTCGATTGTGTTGCTCCAGCAGAATGAGCGGTCCTGTCGATTGCTCTGCTCTCAGTTGCGCTCCTGTCGATTGAGCTCCTCTCTCCTGTTCTGCTCTCTCTTGCGCTCCTCTCCATTGCACTCCTCTTGATTGCGCTCCGCTTGATTGCGCTCCTCTCTGCTGCTCTTCTCTCGATTGCACTCCTCTTGATTGTGCTCCTGTCGATTGAGCTGCTGTTGATTGCACTTTTGTCGATTGTGCTCCTGTCAATTGCGTTCGTCTTGATTGTGCTCATGTCGATTGTGCTGCTCCAGCAGAGTGAGCGCTCCTCTCGATTGCGCTCCTCTCGATTGCGCTCCTCTCGATTGCGCTCCTCTCAATTGCGCTGCTCTCAATTGTGCTGCTCCGACAGAGTGTGCGCTGTCCAGCAGTTTGCTGATGAGATTGCGCTTCTCAGATTGCGTTGCTCCAGCTGTGCGTTGCTCTTGAGCTGTGTGTTGCTCTTGAGCTGTGCGTTGCTCTCGAACAGTGCGTTGCTCTCGAGCTGTGCGCTGCTCAGATTGCGTTGCTCCAGCAGAGTGTGCGTTGCTCTAGCTGTGAGTGCGTTGCTCCAGCTGTGCGTTGCTCAATTTGCGCTGCTCCAGCGAAAATAAATTTGTTTGCGTTGCAGCACTTGAGCAGTGTAAATTTCGAGTGTGTTGGGGGTCAACGCAGTCGCGTGAATTTCGAATTTGGCGGAGCGCAATTGTGCGTTGCCCGCAAGCAAGACACACCGGCTAGGGCTAGGGCTAGGCTGTCATGTTGGGCCACCAATAATGCCTTTGGGCTGCTTTGGTGGTGGCTTCTCGACCCACATGACCGGCTGTTATGCCATCATGACATTGAGCCATGACCATGAATTGTAGATGCTCAACAGAAAGGGATTGGCCATCTACCTCCCAAGCACTTCATGACCCATGGTCATTGGTTCTTCCTGGCATGGTTACCTTTGGTATAACCAACCTTCCGCCACTATGCCATAAGCCATCTTTGATCTTGAACAGCTTCTTGACATGTATTTCCTGTAGCTCCAGGTCCAAGGGCTGAAAGATCTTGGTAAGGTCTTTGAGTCCTTTCGTTGCTATGGTCTCCATGGTGAGCGTGGGAGCCATTAATACTGCATTGTCATCTAGGCCCATTGGTATGGCCAATTCCGCTGAGGTCAGTAGTACCATGCTTGTTACTACATTTCCTGCTGAATTTTGCTGTAGTGCACTTCCTATAGTGATGTTGTTTTCAACCTTTTTGAACACTCGGGGAGGCAACAATTGCCATACATTGTGCTTTTGCTCCTCACCGATTGGTTGCATGTCAGCTCGTCTGGTGAGAGCATTGGGTTCACCACCCTTGTCTCCTGGTCAGTATTGTAGCATGAAGTCGAAATCAGCTAGCAATACTGCCCATCTCGCTTGTTGTCCTGTGATGCAGCATTGCGACTTGAAGTACTTGAGTGCCTCGTGATCTGTGAGGATGACTAACTGACTTGGCAATCCCGCTAGCATGTGGTGCCACTGAGTAAGACAGGCAACCACTGTGAGGAGCTCCTTGTCGTGATTCTCGTAGTTCTTTTCCGCAGATGACATCTTCCGGGAATAGAAAGCCACAGGGTGCCAATGTCCTTCATGCTCCTGTTTGAGCACACCAGCGATGGCGAAGTCACTTGCATCAGTTTCCAACCTTGTTGGCAGGTGGTAATCGAAGTGCCAAAGCACTCCTGCCATTGTGAATGCTTGTATGAGCTTGTGGAAAGCCTGTTGAGCTTCTTCCAGCAGCTCAAACTTCTTGAGACGTTCTGTAGGTTTGACCAGAGATGTCAATGGTTTGGCAATTTGAGAGAAGTGTGCTATGAATCATTGATAGAAGTTGGCGAAGCCTAGGAATCATTGGATGTCATGTATTGATTCTGGCATTGGCCATTCCTTGATGGTTCATGTCATGGGCCTGGATGCTCAAGAAGCAGGAGGGTCACTGGTTCATATGGATGGAGCACAGGTATCGAAGACCTAGTCGATACCAGTAGAGAGCATGGTCGTAGTGCAGTCTCCATGGAGACCATGGACTTCTATGGATTCACATGCAAAGGAGCACTGAGCCCATATGCGAGGAGGACCAGGCACAGCCACGAGGAGGACCAAGCTCAAAGAGCAGGCGCAGCCATGAGGAGGACCAAGCTCAGATGGTTACCACTCAGGGGCTCGAGAGACAGGAAGTCGACACAGGTCATGAGGAGGAGGAGCAGTGTCGAAGGAGTCGACACAGGTCATGAGGAGGAGGAGCAGTGTCGAAGGAGTCGACACAGGTCATGAGGAGGAGGAGCAGTGTCGAAGGAGTCGACACAGGTCATGAGGAGGAGGAGCAGTGTCGAAGGAGTCGACACCACTCAAGAGGCACAGGGGTGCCAAGCAGGAGAGGCCCCTGAGCAGTACTCGATGAAGAAAGTACTCTCTGGAGAGAGAGCAGGAGCAGCATCGCTGGCGATGCTGTGAAGAGGTATATAACCATGCTTTCTCATCATCATAGGTCGAGTGGATCCCCATCCACTCTACTCACCATACAACTAGTCAATACTTTAGAAACACAAGTACTCATTAGTTACAGTCAGCATAGCAGCAATCTATCAAGGTTGCTCCTCATCGTAGTGTGTGTGTTGTATCACCACTACCTGACGTCCGAAGGCGCCCATAGCAGGTTAGCGGTCCGGATATAGATAGAACCGAAGGCAGTAGTCCACTGCGGTCCGGGGATCACTTCAAAGCATCAAGTCAACACACTGGACACTCGTGTTGACGCCACCAACCTTATCACCAACACCATCAACCTCATTATCATTGACATCACCAATCTTATCATCAACACCATCAACCTCATTATCATCGACATCACCAATCTCATCACCAACACCATCAACCTCATCATCATCAACACCCACACCAGACCTTGGTGTCATCATAACATTGATATTGATCGTGCCGAGCTACCCCTGAACGGAGTGTCCACAGAGGTCAGCCGAAACCTACGATAGTATATACAACGAACGCCACCTGCTGTCACTGCACAACTTGATAGTCACCGATACCGAGACAATAGCTGTCACACAGTTTAATAGTCACCGAGTATCTCGACAGACCGACCTGGGTTTCAGGCGCGAGACCCCTGACAGTTCAGACCTTCTCTGGGTCCATCTCAATCCTGGTCAGTTTGATGATGTACCCCAAGAACTCAACTGTAGTGATGTGAAACTCACACTTTGACAGCTTGGCGAACAGTCGATTGCTTCTTAATCGAGTGAGCACTTCCATGACATGTTGGACATGTTCCCCCTCTGTGCTACTGAAGATGAGGAAGTCATCCAGGTACACAACCACAAACACTCCAATGATGTCTTGGAAGATGTGATTGATGAAGGACTGGAAATGGGCCAGCACATTCGCCAGGCCAAAGGGCATCACCAGGTACTCATAGAGTCCCAACTGTGTGCCAAACGCAGTCTTCCATTCATCCCCTTTTGCAATGCGGATGAGATTGTATGCTGCTCACAGATCTAACTTGGTGTAGATCTTTGCATTCTGGAGCAGGAAAAGCTGCTCCTCAATGAGGGGCAGCAGTGCCCGATTCTTGAGGGTGATTTCATTCAGGCCACAGTAGTCCACACATAGCCTGAGGCCTCCATCCTTCTTGGGCACAAAGAGCACCAGAGATCTTGCTGGGCTCTTTGAGGGGCATATGAACCCTTTTGCAAGGTTCTCATCGAGATACTTCCTTAGTTCAGCCATTTCCTTCGGCCCCTTGAGGTATAGTGGGCCCTGTGGCGGCCTACTGTCTTCCATTAGTTCCAGATGGAGATCATGCTCCATATGGTGGGGCAGCTTATCTGCTTCCACCTCATCAAACACATCCTGCAACCGTCGATATGGTTCTGGTATATCTTCTGCCGATACCTTCCGATCAACCTCTACTTCCATTTCTATGCCCTTGTCAGTGCCAGTGGGTACAAACCTGAAGGCCGGGAGCAACGAGGGTGGGAGGTCCAGGAGCATGAACCCAATGGGTCCATCCTCCAGGGCAGCTTGTATCAGGCTTGCCACTGAAACAAACTCATTTCCATGAATGGTCAGATGTTTCGGTTTCTCATCATAGAGGCGTGTTACCACTGATCCGGCTGAATTCGGTGATAGACTGTCTTCTATAGCGGGCTCTTGTTTTAACTCGCTAGCTATAACATCTTTCACCAAATTCGGTAATAAGTTGCTTCTTATGACAGATTTCACTGAGTTCATGTGTAATTCCCCAGGTACAGCTTCTTCAGGGGGCTGTTTTGGGGGTCAGTCCTCATCCTGGGTCCAGAACTCCAGTTGGCCCATCTCCCACCATATGGTGGGTTTGAGCCTTCTTAGCTCGGTGAAGCCCAAGATAAGGTCATAGTCAGCAGTATCGGCCACCGAGGCTTCGACTACTCTGAGACTGTGCTTGCCAATAGCAACTTGAATGCTAGCTGAACTGTTTATGGCAAGCTGGTGCCTGGTGACACCATGGACAGTTCTTGTTTTTGTAGGTTTTGTGGGTATGTGGTACTTACTAACAAAGGAATCTGAAACTATTGACAGTCCAGCACTGGTGTCGGCAAGTATTCGAGCCGGATGGTCTTGAACTGTTCTGGAGAGCTCTAGTACTGCCATTCCTCCGCTGGTAGAGAAGCATATGGGGCAATCTTGATATATACATAAGGATGGCGAGGAGGTTTGCAGAGCAATGCATGCCATCAGTGCATCACCCCACTGCCGTTTCCCTCATCGGCATCCTCTTGGACCTCTTCCTGGCCAGCCTCCATTGATGGTTGATACTGGCTGAAGTCGAGGACATCGGGGTCGACCGTTTCTAGGTCATCTGTCTGGTTATCCCCTGGGTCCAGGTCTCCTTCTTCAAAGGAGGTTTCTGTGGTTACCATTACCTTCGGGCCCATGGGTCGGGGCCCCAAGGCATCCAACTTCTTGCTTGGGCAATCTCTGGCCCAATGGCTGAGCCCCTTGCACAGGTGACAGGTGTTGCTGCTTGGTAATGCAGGGCTTCCTTGTCTCGGACCCTGAACCGATTGATGGGGTAACAGCTGATTGGTTGGTCGGCTAAAGTTCCCTATTGTTGTTTGTGCCGGCGGTCAGGAATAGGTCTGTGTCGGTTGCCGCGCAGGGAATGGACCTTGAGCCAGTGGTGTAGGTCAGCCTCCAGGGTTTGGTCATGATGGAGCGGCGCTTGGGTGCTGGGCCAAGGACTGCTGTAACAACATCCTTTGCCAGTCGATCTCTTCGACCTCTCAATACCATTCCCACCTCTTTAAAGGTGGGTTCCGCTCAAACTTCTCCTGCAGGCTGCACATGAGACTTCCCCTAAACAAGTCAATAACTAGTTCATTGTCATCTAGATTGACTTGTCCTTCTAAGTCTCTGAATTGTTCGACGTGGCGTGTGGCTGCACCTGGTGCATTGCTCGTGAGCCAGAGAGCCAGAAGTTTGTTATAGGCCTCCATTCTGGCGTTCCGAGGATTGAACTGTTCCATCAGGCACTCAGTGAAGTAGTGCCAATCATTGAACAGTCTTCCTTCTTGGCCTCTGTCGATGCGAAGCTTGGAAGTCCACCATTCACGAGCGTTCCCTTCCAATTGAGCACCCATATGATTGATCATCCTTGCCTGCTCATAGACCTGGTTGAATTTGAACCATGCCTCAGCCTCAAGGATGAAAATCTCAACATCTCTAGGATTAAACTTGGGGAATGGGGTGGCGACCGGCTTGGAGCACAAGAGACTGGGGTCTCTGGCAGTGCTTGTATCATCCTCTTGGTCGAAACCATGAGGTTCTGCCCTTGGCTGGCTGTACGGCTCCACATGGGGCCTGAAGTATCTGGGCCCAGTGGGTGAGGCATACTTGTCATAGTTGTCGACCGGCAGTTTGCTCGGTCCCACGAATGATACCACCTGCCTTGGATGCGATGCTGGGGACGGTGTGGGAGGGTCTCCCATCATGTCTTCCCTAGCCCTTTGATCCTCTGGGTGGGAGGGCTCGATCGTCTCCTCTCCACTCAGACAAGCACAGCATAGATGCTCTTCGCGCTGCCCTTGCCTGGTAAGCTCCAACTGGGCTTCCATTAAGGAGAGTAGCCTCTCGAGCTTATCATTGAGGCTTTTGTCCGTCATGTTGATCGTGGGGTGCTGCTTGAACGATCCACTCTAATGTCAGCAGTTGCATGCCTGAAACCTGAGATCAGTAGTAGTATCAGTACTATCACCGATCCTGTCAATTTATGCGACAGTGCTAGTGGTATTACGATTCCTAGTGTAATATGCAACAGAACCGTCTCTGCTGCTTTTCTCGTTGGAATCTGTAGTTGTATTGATGTTGTGACAGATTTCGACTGACCACCGTGGACACTCTGTCCAGAGGTAGCTCAGCACGATCAAACTATGATATGACTCTAAGTGAACTTGATGTTGTCACCAATGGTCTGGTGTGAGTATGGATTGATGATGCCGACATGAGTGTCCAGTGTGTCGACTAATGCTTGAAGTGATCCCCAGACCACAGTGGACAACTGCCTTCGGTTCTATCTTAATCTGGACCGCTGGTTTGCTAAGAACTGCCTTCAGACGTCAGGAAACGGTGATACAACACATGCACTTCGATGAGGAGCAATCTATTGATTACTACTATACTGACTATAAACTCATGATACTTATGCTTAAAGTAATACTAGTTTGTTTGATGAGTGTAGAGTGGATGAGGATCCACTTGACCACTTAGTGACAAGAAGGTATGGCTTTATACCTCTTCACAGTGCTGCCAGTGCCACTGCTCCAACTCTCTCTCCAGAGAGTACCTCCTTCATCGAGTGCTATGCAGGAGTCCCTGTAACCCTACTCCTGTCCCTCTTGAGCTGCATGGCGACCTCCTCGACACAGCTCTTCTTCCTCATGAACTATATGCTGGTGTCCTTGACACAGTTCTCCTTCCTCCTAACTGGCGACTGTTCTCTTGACTCCTATCTTGTGAACCCCTGAGTGGTAACCAGCTGCAATCTACTGAGCTCGGTCCCCATCTTGGCAGAGCTTGGTCCTCTGCATGTGTGGATTCATTGTATGAACATCCTTGTCACTGATCTCTGCAGAATCTACTATACAACCTCTCCTACTACTGATCTCATCAGAATTCGTGATATCATCCTTGTTCGTACCGATCTCACTGAGATCTGTCATAGAGCCAATTCTACTGCAGATCTCGGCAACTTCTGCCACAAATCCTACGATCCGCCTGATCCCCTGATTCCTGTGCTCCCTTCATATGAGCTAGCAGTTCTCCCTGCTTCCTGCACACTCAGGCCCATGACAACTGGCAGGAACAACATGGGGACATGTCACCCCCTTTGAGCTCTTCTATGGGAAACATCCTGAGCTATGCCAGATCCAGCATTTCAGCTGCATAGTGTACATCATCCTCAGAGGAAACACTTGCATGACATGGTTGTGAAAACACCTGATAGTTAGTAAGCACCTCTGCCCACAAGCTCTCTGTGGAGTCTACTTGGGGTTCTCAGATGCTCCACATGCAGTCAAGGGCCACCAGGTATGGCTTCCAGAACTAGACCACATCATTGTTTCAAAGGACATACAGTTCTCAGAACTCGAGCAACTGGAACCCAGAGCCACTCCAGCTCATCCACCAGTTCTTGCCAGGAACAGTGAGCTCCTATGGTCATACACATGGCTCCCTCACAGCAATGACCATGTTCAGGAGGAACCCAACAATGATGCAACACAGTATCTGCCATCTTACTCCTGCCAGAGGAACTCAAGCTCATGTTCAGTCTCACCAAATGCACCAAGCTACAACCAGGAATGGGATCATATGATGGCTGAGATTGAGGCAGCAGGTGAGGTTGTGGTGGACCTCGATGTGATTGCTGTTGACCTGGAAGCCGAACTTGATGCCACTCTGTCTGAGGGGGGGAACAGTTTGTTGAGCCAAGACCAGGTACTCCAGAATGATCCAGAAACCGTGTCTCTACTCAGAATGCCAGGCAGCAACATAATGACAGACATATATGATGATGTCTCCATACTTGGGCCCACTCCTGCTGAGACACTGACTCAACCCAGTTTTCTGGCCTTTGTGGCAACATGTTCAGGAACTCAGGTGTCAGGGGTCTCGCACCTGAAACCCAGGTCGGTCTGTCGAGATACTCGGTGACTATCAAACTGTGCGACAGCTATTGTCTCGGTATTGGTGACTATCAAGTTGCGCAGTGACAGCAGGTGGTGTTCATTGTATATACTATCATAGGTTTCAGCTGACCTCTGTGGACACTCCATTCAGGGGTAGCTCGGCATGATCAATGTCAATGCTATGATGACACCAAGGTCTGGTGTGAGTGTTGATGATGATGAGGTTGATGATGTTGGTGATAAGGTTGGTGGGTGTTGATGATAATGAGGTTGATGGTGTTGGTGATAAGGTTGGTGGCATCAACACAAGTGTCCAGTGTGTTGACTTGATGCTTGAAGTGATCCCCGGACTGCAGTGGACTACTGCCTTCGGTTCTATCTTGATCCAGACTGCTAACCTGCTATGGGCACCTTCAGACATCAGGTAGTGGTGATACAACACACACACTATGATGAGGAGCAACCTTGATAGATTGCTGCTATGCTGACTGAAACTAATATATACTTATGCTGAAGTGATAACTAGTTATGGTGAGTAGAGTGGATGAGGATCCACTCGACCTATGATGATGAGAAAGCATGGTTATATACCTCTTCACAGCATCGCCAGCGATGCTGCTCCTGCTCTCTCTCCAGAGAGTACCTTCTTCATCGAGTACTGCTCAGGGACCTCTCCTGCTTGGCACCCCTGTGCCTCTTGAGTGGTGTCGACTCCTTCGACACTGCTCCTCCTCCTTGCTATCTTGCTGCTTGTTTGGCGCCCCTGTGCCTCCTGAACGGTGTCGACTCCTTTGACACTGCTCCTTCTCCTTTGATCAGTGACAGTTCCTTTGGCTCTTGTCTCTCGAGCCCCTGAGTGGTAACCATCTGCATGCTCCTTGAGCTTGGTCCTCTTCGTGGCTGTGCCTGCTCCTTGAGCTTGGTCCTCCTCGTGGCTGTGCTTGGCCCTCCTCGCATATGGCTCGGTCCTCCTTTGCATGTGAGTCTGTAGAAGTCCATGGTCTCCATGGAGACTGCACTACGACCATGCTCTCTACTGGTATCGACTAGATCTTCGATACCTGTGCTCCTTCCATATGAACCAGTGACCCTCCTGCTTCTTGAGCATCCAGGCCCATGACACTCTCCTTCTGTCTGATGTGTGTTGCCCCCTTTCGGCACGGCCCCCTTTCGACTTAATCTTGTGAATCCCCTTTTGAACCTCGTGACCATACCCCCTGGTCATGTGGTCACATTGGCTCAGTTCCATCTCGACTTGTTCAGATCAGCCGACTAGTTGAAGCGTGCTGATTCGACTGACTCCGACGTTGGCACAGCTCCGAATACTTGCTTGGATCGGCTGACTAGTTGAAGCATGCTGATCCAACTGATTCTGACATCGGCACAGCTCCGAATACCTGTTCGGATCGGCCAATTAGTTGAGGTGTGCTGATCTGACTGCCTCTGTCGTCGGCATAGCTCTGAGTACTTGTTCAGATTGGCTGACTCGTTGAAGCGTACTGGTCTGGCTGACTCCAACCAATCCCATGAGATCGATCTGGATTCCCGGGGTTTGATTGATCTCGTAAATCATGTGTGCTGCCAACCCGATTAATCTCATTGATCCCCGATGGTTGTCGACTCTGATCAATCTGGCACACCCTTCATATGTTGATCTTCTGCACACTCTTCATATACTGCTCCGTTACGCGACATTATCAACTGCTGCTGATCATTTGGCGCACTCCCTTGCGCAGGCCAGCCGTCCCTGTGACAAGGAGCAGTGTCGAAGGAGTCGACACCACTCAGGGGGCACAGGGGTGCCAAACAAGCAGCAGGATAGCAAGGAGGAGGAGCAGTGTCGAAGGAGTCGACACAGCTCAAGAGACACAGGGGTGCCAAGCAAGAGGAGAGGCCTCCTGAACAGTACTCGATGAAGAAGGTACTCTCTGGAGAGTGAGAGCAGGAGCAGCGTCGCTGGCGATGCTGTGAAGAGGTATATAACCATGCTTTCTCATCATCAAAGGTCGAGTGGATCCTCATCCACTCTACTCACCATACAACTAGTCAATACTTTAGAAACATAAGTACTCATTAGTTTTCAGTCAGCATAGCAGCAATCTATCAAGGTTGCTCCTCATCATAGTGTGTGTGTTGTATCACCACTACCTGACATCCGAAGGTGCCTTATAGCAGGTTAGCAGTCCGGATCAAGATAGAACCGAAGGCAGTAGTCCACTGCGGTCCGGGGATCACTTCAAGCATCAAGTCAACACACTGGACACTCGTGTTGATGCCACCAACCTCATCACCAACACCATCAACCTCATTATCATTGACATTCACCAACCTTATCACCAACACCACCAACCTCATCATCATCAACACTCACACCAGACCTTGGTGTCATCATAATCTACACATTGATATTGATTGTGCTGAGCTACCCCTGAATGGAGTGTCCACAGAGGTCAGCCGAAACCTACAATAGTATATACAATGAACACCACCTGCTGTCACTGTGCAACTTGATAGTCACCAAACAACTAGCTCGTCGAGACAGATACCAAGACAATAGCTGTCACACAGTTTGATAGTCACCAAGTACCTCGACAGACCGACCTGGGTTTCAGGCGCGAGACCCCTGACACACGTCCTCTGGCTCTGATGCCTGTGCCTGTGCCTGTGCCTCTGCCTCGGCCATCACATAGTCCAAGTTATCCTCCACAAGTGCTAGAGGCAATTCCTCTGAGTCTGCCACACTAGGCTCAGCCTCTGGAATTGAATTCAAATTTGAATTCTCCTCTGCAAGGATGGCAGGATCCAACACATCCAGGAAAGATTCACACTGCATGTCTGCTGCAGGCCCAGGCTCTGGACTTACCACATCATGAGATTGCTGAGTTGAAATTGCAGGCATAGGTTCCACCTGAGTCTGCTGTGTGTTCTCACCTTGGCATTTGCAGATGCTTTGGTGTTTGCGTAGTGCTGCCACATTCATGACCACCTGTCCACAAAAGCATGCAACAAGTCCAACAGCAGCCACAGCATCCTGACTGACTGCAATGCCCTTGTGCACCTTATGCAAATGGTTGGTGATGTTGCTTTCAGCATAAGCATAGCTGCACACCAGACAGGTGATTGGTGGCATGGCTGGAATAGTAGTTGACAAGTGTGTGGTAGACCGTGTTCCTGTGTTGCTGCAACATCAAATTAGAATTGGACTGTCTTCCAGACTGTAGTTGACTGTCTTCCATTTCAATTGGACCATCTTTGATCTGTAGCTGACCATCTTTGATCTGTAGCTGACTGTCTTCCCAGCTCAGCACACACAGAAAATCAACTTTGTATTGGACCATCTTCCCAGCTCAGTGCACACAGAAAATCAACTTTGTATTGGACCTTTGAAATGGACCGTCTTGAATTTTGAAGTGGACCATCTTGAATTTTGAAGTGGACTGTCTTGATATTTGAAATGGACTGTCTTGAATTTTGAAGTGGACCATCTTCCAGGAGGGCAAGATGCGTCTGCCCCAAGGCCTGAATTTTGTATTGGACCGTCTTGATATTTGAAATGGACTGTCTTGAATTTTGTATTGGACCGTCTTGAATTTTGTATTGGACCATCTTGAATTTTGTATTGGACTTTCTTGAATTTTGAAATGGACCATCTTCAAAATTAAATTGGACCATCTTCGAGGAGCACAAGATGTGTCTGCCCCATGGCCAGACACCCTTAGAACCCTAACCCTCCTAACCCCATGGTCTCCATGGAGACTGCACTACGACCATGCTCTCTACTGGTATCGACTAGATCTCCAATACCTGTGCTCCTTCCATATGAACCAGTGACCCTCCTGCTTCTTGAGCATTCAGGCCCATGACACCAAGTTACCCTCTGCATTTGCATGTGTGCTGGACTGCAAAATTTTTCAATGGGTGGAATTCCTATGTTGTCCCATCTCCCTCAACTCACAGTGTTGAAGCTATTGAGCAAAAACACTATACTATATTGACCTGGGGAAAGAATAGTGGGTTTCAGCTTTTTTTTTTTTTTTTTTTTTTTTTTTTTTTTTTTTTTTTTTTTTTTTTTTTTTTTTGTTTTTTTGGAAACTCGTGTTTTTTTTTGAGTTTTCACTTGTGTCAAATATTCATTTCTTACATAAGCTCTTCAATTTTGGAAAATACTCTAATTTTTGAAAACACTGCTTCAGCTGGACAGTTGCAGCAGAGTTTTCAGAATTGGACCTGTGTCTTCACTCATGTGATGTTGCACATGATGTTGCATGTAATGTGGCATGTGATGTACTCATGCAAATGCCTCCTCTTTTTCTGCACAGCTTGTTTTGCATGAACCCACAGTGTCAATAATGACTGTATCTACTTTGATTGTGCAACAAGAGTGTCAAAGATGGTGGAGCTACAAGGTGGTTGGGATTCCAGAACAGGTGGTTTGGATTTTGGAACTGCTTCATTTTCCAGCCAACAATACCCTAACTCTTGGTCTAAAAACACAGCTTACATTTGGGGGCATCAATTTTCTGGCCTTTTTTCACTATTCAAAGACTCTAGTTTTCGAGGGCAAAAATAAAATGAAACCCCCTAATGTGGTTGGAGCCTCGAGCTCGCTGCTTGATATATATACAAAGTGTCGGCATATGCCAAAGGTGGGAGCATTCCCCTTAATGACCAAGTATGACAACAAGTGGGACACCGTTGTACGCGATCCCTCACTTGTATCGGCTTTGCCCGATTCCCGATCAGATCAGTTCTGCCCGATCCCCTATCAAATCGGATCTATATCATACTTTAGCGTCTTGCTGGATGGTAATCTTCAGCAGCATCTAGACCGGTTGCAGCTGCCGTCTTGAGCCAGCTGAGTGGCAAGAGCCATGCGCCTCCAACGCCCCGCTTGGCGGTCAGGATGTGCAGGACGTCGTGTTGCTCTGCATCTCCTTCTCACGGGAGGGGTGCGTATGAGGCGTGATTGCACAACTGCTTTCTCAGGAAGAGACCTGTTGTTCGTCTCTGCACTGTGCAAGCCTGCTAGCCTCGACCTGGCACCATGTGAGGCCTTGGAGTAGCAGCATCGCTCCCCTTTGTGTGCCACTGGTGCCGGGCATTGGAACTCCTCACCTTTGGCGGTGAGAAGATGGTTCGATCTCGCAGGTCACCCTTGCCCTCTCTTTGTCGCCGATGAAAGATTGGTGACTGGCTGCCAAGACGATCTGCTGATTTGCAAACCCATTGTTTTAAGACCATCTTTGTAAGGGTTTGCTCCATCTCAGAGCTTCGGCTTGTTGGGAATACACACACTCTTTGAGCCCATCATCTCTCCATCGCCTGGCCGCCCGAAAGTCACTGAGAGTCGAAATCGAGCGGAAAGAGTTGGCAATGATTGAGGAAGCAAGAGGCAAGGACTAGGATGTGATTGCAAACCTCATCTATCCAACAACTCGGAAGAGATTACAGCTTCGGCACCTTACTCAACATGGGCGCATCCCCATCTTGCTCGCTCCTGACCTGGTCGACCTTTTCCCCCACGACCTCCTTGACCTCGCTATGAGTCATTTGCACCCAATCGTCCTCATCTCCACTTGCCTCCTTCTTGCCGGCGTTCGCTCGCTTTGCCACGTTGTGCTTGCCCTCCTCCTGCTGGCCCTTCTCCTGCTGGCCCTCCTCCTGCTGGCCCTCCTCCTGCTGGCCCTCCTCCTGCTGGCCAACCTTGTCGCGCACAAGTGTTACGACATGCTGTAACAAAAACTCGGCCACAGCCTCGAAATAACCCTGCTTAATACAGGTATCGTTATGAGTGCCATCGTTGAACTCCTTTTTCACCTTGACGCTACTTGTGCATCTTTCGAACAAGGCATCCATGTGGGAGGGTGGTACTAGCTCATCCTGTCTGCCCGAGAGGAAGAGGGTAGGAGCCTTTTCTGTGATCTTAGTGATGGTCAGGCCAGAGCACCAGTATTCGCGACAAAGGAAGGTGAAAGGTCGGACTGGTGGAAGGAGGTGTGGGATCAACTCTGGGATGCTGAGGAAAGTGTTTTCGAGTATGAGCGCCTGGACGGAAGCGGGGTTACGAGCGGCGAGATCGATTGCTACTGCTCCACCAATACTCTGTCCGTATGCAACTAGCACTGTGCTAGAGAGGGAAGGGTGTGCGCGGATGAAGTCCAGGGTGGTTTGAGTGTCGATTTTGATCCCACGCTCATTTGGTGAGCCGGTGGAAAAGCCGTAGCCTCGATAACTGAGCATGACAACGTTGCAGCCGAATCGTTTGAAGAATACTGCAGCCAGCGGCAATCTATGACCCATGTTGCCGGCGTTTGCATGCAAGAACAGTATTGTTGGACGCTTCGACGCTAGTTGAGCATCGAACGTGTCCACGGGAGCCATTCCGGTTTGTGTTTGTGTTGATTTACGCTCGAGCTGTTGCGGCTCTTGATCTTGCCTAGCCTGAACTTTGGAAGCAGGTCCTCGACGCGGGGAAAGCTTGGTGCCTTGGAGCAGGACAAAGATGCGCAGACGCTGGGAATCGGGTGTGATGAGCTCTTCTTCGGTGTAAGGAAGATCGTATTCGTCCGGGGTGGAGACTTGAGTTTTGGAGCCGGTAGGGAAGCAAGAGGGATAGATGAGCGACGTTTGGTATCGGTAGAGAAGCCCAGCGGTGGAGATGAGAGATACGACGAGCACTCCTCCGACTATGCGGACTATGGAGGTGAAAGAGGGGATGAAGGCCATGTTGACGAGGTCCTCGTGGGTGTGATTGGATTCGGTGCCTTTGCTGAGGAGATGCGTTGGATGGAGCAAGTGAGGATGCGCTGAAGGCCCACCGGCTGGATAGTGGGGCTGAGGATGTGTCCGGATGCCTTTGCTTTGAGGAGGTTGCTACAGGGTATCGTCTGCGTGAGAGAGAGCAAAGTAGTAGTGATGGTCGAAGGAGAAGGAGCGGCAGACAGAGGATATGAGCGAGAAGCCAAGAGTGTTGCTGAGTGTTGGTAACAAAGACCTAACATTGTAAGCGGTTAATATAAAACGGTGGCGGTATTCTTGCCATTCTCCAAAGACGCTTTCCTTGACTTGTCAACACCACCATCTCAAACGCTCGCTTCAACACTGCTTCGACATGGACACGGTGACCATCCCGAAACCGCGCCACCTGGAGACACCGCAGGAAACAACGGAACGCGAACGATGCGAACAATGGACAGACCAACTCTTCCGTACCTCACCCATGGTCCGCTTCATGGCCAAACACCTCACATTACTCGACTGTGATCCTCTCTCCCCTCGACCCGCTCGACCCGCTCTCCCCTCCTCCTCTTCTTCCTCTTCGTCTTCCACCGCAACACCGCCTCCGGGACCCAAACTAGTCATCACCCCCTGCCCACCATCAATAGCAGGTGGATTCTCCCCCTCGCTGCCCACAGAACCCACCTCTGCGTCTTCGATCCTTATCTGTTCCAACCGAATCTTTTCCAAATCGCATCTGGAAGATACTCTGTCGCATGAGATGCTACACTGGTTCGACCACTGTCGTTTCCTAGTTGATTGGTCTAACATCCGACACCACGCTTGCAGCGAGATCAGAGCGGCAAACTTAAGCGGAGACTGCGGTTTTGCGAGGGAGTGGAAGAGAAGGATTTACGGCTTCAAACTTCAACATCAGCACTGTGTGAAAAGGAGAGCAGCGTTGAGTCTCTTGATACATCCAGCGTGTGATGGGGATATCGAAAAGGCGGAAAGGGCGGTAGATGAGGTGTTTGAGAGTTGTTTTGGTGATACCAGGCCGTTTGATGAGGTGAGTAGTGCCGGTTGAAGCAAGGCATAGACGGTTCATTCGGAGCAATACTGACCTTGACGCTTTCCTTGTTTGATTGTGTGTCGCTTGGCAGATCTACTGAGCATTCGAGCAGTTCAGAAGGCGGACATCCTTACCCATCTTGGCCTTCCAGGCACGCCACGGAAATCACAATCGCCACCTCGTTTGCGCTTATTAGCTGATGGTGCAAGCGGACGACAGATGTATATTCATAAGGGACATGTCCATACGACAAAAGTGTCTCAGCGTGCTTGCGAAGCCAGATCTGCTGAGAAGGACCTTGGCTAATGGCAGAATCGCGTCGTGACTGTTTCTAGATGAGGATCGAAGCTGTTTCTGAGGCCGCTGCCTGCTCGAGTCTTTGTGCCAGCCTGTCTCGTAATGAGCCACAGTGGAGCTGCTGAGCTTGCACTTTCCACTGCCACCTTGGACACACTTGGGAGAGATGCGATAGTGAGCAGCGCTCACCCTACCGGCTACTGCTCCGCCCGATCGCTCAAATTCAACAAGAGCGTAGCCAAGCATCTTTTCGTGATATGATCGTTCTTCAACAACTGTCCGAACGTAGCATCCCTCAAGGGCCCTGGCAGGCAAGCCCTCAAGGCCTCCCTTGCTCTCGGATTATCGCTCAACCTCAAGTAACACCTGACGACATGTTTGAGCAACCTCACCGCCTGACTCTCCACAATCTGACTGACCATGTTACTCAGCACCGTCCCCACCGCATAAAACCTTTCGTAGGTCTGGCAGATGTACGCCAATCCCATATCATCCAACAGGATCTTCTGAACGATGAAGATGGCTACCGTCTTACTCAGTTCCGAGCCAGTCTCCATGATCCGGAGGCAGAGGGGGATGATTTCGGTGGAGAGAAGGAAAGTGATTACGTCGGAATTATCGTTTTGTTTTACCAGAGCACCGATGACGCCGAGCGATGTGAGACGGAGGTATTCGAACGGACGAGTTTTGCTGGTGGTGTTGAGAAAAGGGTAGAGGAAGAGTGGGATGTGTGCTTGTAAGAACAATCCTCGCGTTTCCGAGTGCGATGCGACGCATTGGAGAAGAGCGAGGGCGTTGCAGACTCGGTTGCTTGCTTGTGCTGTTAGTGCTGGTGGTGAGAGTAGCGGGTAAACAGAGACAATTTCTTGGAGGAGGCAAGACATGACACCGAAACTGTGCCAGAGCACTAAAGCGAGGTCTTCGTACTGTTCGCGCTTCTTGCTCAGCTCCAGCAATGCATGCTCGCGTTGGGCGGAGGAGCCGGGAAGAGCATCAAGATTGCTGGGAGAGGTAGCACCATCGCGGTCGGTATCGATGCCTTGTTTGCCCTCCTGTCCGTCCGGCTGAGAGTCGCCGTTCTTTGAAGTGCCATCAGCGCCGCTGGTGGTGGTGGTGGTGGTAGGTGGAGAGACAGAACCATGCTTGCGATTGATGGCCTTCGGTTCAGGTCGCTGGCAGAGCTGAGTAATGAGGTGGTAGACGCTCAAAGCAGTGGTCGGTGTGCCTCCTGGACCGGTGCCTGCTGGCATGGCAGGCCCTGCATTGGGAGGCGGACCGGCAGCGGAAAGCATCGAGGGACCCAAATCAACACCGGCTAGCGACCCTCCGACCATAGTTGCGAGAGAAGCCAAGGCGTGTATGAACTGTCCTCGTTTCCTGTTTCCTGGCGTTGTGTCGAGCAGCGAAAGGTGGAGAAGGTCAAGAGCTACTTTGCGTGGTCATTCCCGGACCAATCGGTGGTTGGGAGGTGTCGGCGGCTTGACAAGGGAAGACGGTGCTTTCCGTCGACCCACGGAGCTGTTGCTACGAAAGCCGATTGAAACTTGCGAGCCGAGTCGGGTTGAGTCGAGTCGAGTCAAACTGAGCCTTGTCCTTTCCTTTGGCAAGAGTTGGCGAATAAGAAAGAGATGGTGTCAACAAGTCAAGAAAGGATGGGACAAGCTGGATTGCTCGACTTGACTTTGGAGTCGGTATGTGGCTGTGTCACGTGCTTCTTCCAGGCTTGATTTACCCGATTCACCTGATATCTCGATTTGCCCGATTTGCCCGATTCAAAGCTGCAATTAATATTCCACGATCACCATACACAATTCTCGCGCTTTAACAGACAGACACACACACACACACAAAAACCTCACTCCTCTCCCTTACCAGCCCCGAGTCAAGGCAACGCTTCAGTAGTATCAACACCAGCCACAGTTGCAAGACCTTGACAGCCAGCTAGGTAGGGTGATGCGAGTGGTGGCATGCTTGCATGTATTGCAACACCGGTGGATGCGCATGTCAACGCGGACCAGCACCAGGAGCACCGAACCACTTGCTCCACAACCTCGTACTCCTCATCGCCAAGCCTTCCACCGTTGATGGAGCCGGTCTGACATCCAAATAGAAGCTCAGACCATTGCTTGCCTGTGCAGCAGCGCCCAACTTGTCCGCTATCCTCTCCTCCTCCTTTCCTCCATTCCCTCCGCTCTCCGCACCGCTTGCACGAGGCGCACTCTTGCCCGTATAAAAATCAATCACATACCTCACCTGCTCGCCACTGCCATTCCTCTCGATCGTCCAATCATGTCGATCAAAGGGCCTTTGATATCCGGCCAAGGAGTTGAACCATGCTCTCCAAGTCAAATCCTTGGGTCTACCTTTAAAACTGACCAACTTTGTCTCTTCTTTTCCTTGCGCTCTGCCAGTCCACATACGTTCCCATGCTAGGATTTGACGCCAAGCTTGTTCGTTGACCGCATTGTGGATGGGCACCACTACCTCCATATCTGCTACTTGCGGATTTTGGTTTTTGCGTTTCATGGCGTTATAGAATTGTTTGGCCGAGGGGTAGACCCATTTTCCGTCCCAATCTTGGTCCTCGTCCGGACCGCCGCGGGTCGCAGGTGCCGGTTGTGCCGGTTGTGCCGCTTGCGCAGCGGTTGGGTTGCTTAGAGGCGAGTAGCTTCGTGGGATGGAAGAAATTTCTCGTTCGGTGGAGAGGCGCGATTCATCGCTGTAGCGCTGTCCGGATGGGCCAGCGACGGCTGGTGGTGAGCAAGAGGAACTAGGGTCGGGTTGGAAGGGGGAAGATCTGCCAGGGTTGGCTTTGAGCCATGCTTGGCGAGTCTCTTCGTCGACGGGGCACTTGTCTGCCGAGGCAGGTGAGGAGGAGGAGGATGAGCTGGTGAATGGCCACATTGCTGCTTTCTTCCGTGTGTGGCAAGTGATGATGGTTGGATAACGGCAACAGTGATAGAAACAAAAGCTTCTCGAAAGGCTTTCCAAAAATTGATTTCGGATCTCGGATCTCGGATCTCGGCCATTTTACTCAATGTCGATTTTGATGATTTGATTTTATTTTTCATTGTACAGCAAAGCGCGGTCTAACAAGAAGAATTTAGCGTTACTTGGCAGCGAAACACACAACCTGCCCTCTTCCCGCACGAGATCGCTTCAAGCCTTTAGCACAAGCCGTCTTGCTTTCGCCTAGTAAGAACGATCAAAGGCGTGACCATATCTGCTTCAGGCCATATCTGCTTCAGACCATATCTGCTTCAGTGTGATTCGTATATCTCTACCATCCCATAGCTTATCGACTTTAGCGGCCATGAAGCGGATCACAGCTTTGCTCCTAGCAATGCAGATTGAGGAGCGAGTCACTTCAAGCCGAACAAATGCCTCAACTGACTCTGCGTATCCTCGGGATTCTTGACTGTATGTCCAATAGTCCTTTCATCTTCAAAAATCTCGTTGTCATTTCCACCCTTGTACGTCTTGTCACCGAAGAAATGAATCTCTTCCCAACCCAGATCCTTTGCCATCTTGCTTCCTTCCGCTTTCCCGCCGTCGATGGCGATGTTTCGGAGAGCATAAGTCTTGTCCCAACCATGCGGGAAGACGTCGAATGAGATTTGCCCTCCGATGGAATAAGTTAGGCCGTAATCTGGGAATTCGGATTTGAGAGCCGAGACGAAGGTGGTGCGAATGTTGTGCATCTTGTCGTATTTTTCGAATTCGATTCTTTCGTCGATGCTATCTCCATCAGGCAGGAAGCGGAGCGATCGAGGTTAGGGTTCAGCCGAGCACGGACAAGAGGGTAGAGTGGGGTGTGCACTTACGAAGCATTCCTTCCAATGGGACTGATGTTGATCATTCCGTTTCTAAACTCGACGAAAGTACCGCTGTTCCCGCGCCAAAAGATGATTTGAATCTCTCAGCACAATCTAAGCCTCTCTACACCACTTGCTCATCGCCGTCATCAAGGCTACTTACCGCATGATAGGAATATCCAGTCCGCTGATATACCTCAACACGAACTTGACCAGTTTCTTGTACTTTTCCTCACCCAACCAACCGATGAAACTCTGACTAGCCAACTGTTTTCCATCCTGAAACCCTGTCAATCCGTTCTCTGCAAACACGTAATCAAACTCGTTGATAAAGTCCCTTTCGGTAATCTGCAGCTGTTCACGAACCTTTTTGAGGTCGGATCCACCAACGACGCCGATAACGCATTCGTGTCGTAGCTTGGCAAGCAACGAGTGGAATTCGGGTGTGATACTTTGACGTGCGAGGGATAGAGTTCCGTCAACGTCGAAAAGGCACAGCTTGCGAGGGTGCTTGCGGTCGCTGTATAATGAATTCATCTTGTACAGATCTGCAGGTGAACGGTGGTGGTGGTGGTGGTGGTGGTGGTGAGCGAGATAGAGGTAAAGGGAACGAGGCAAGAAGCAAGCTGACTAAAATTGCCCCGTCTGTGCGTAAAATTAGACTGGCGGGCAGAAGCGAGAAACGCGATTCCAAACCAACAGAGCTCGAAAAGCGCGTATTTCTCTTTCACTTTCCACTCATCATTAGTAAGCAACATAATAATAATAGATATATATTAAAAAATATGTTAGATTTCGCTTGAAAACATGCCAACGCCCAACTCCTCGGTCTTTGATGGCGTCGACGTTGCTAGCGAATGCTCACTTCCTGACAGGCCTTCGAAAAGAGCAACACACACCGAGCAACGGCGAGCTTGGGATTGAGTGCTAACCTGGCACCTCAGCTCACACGTGCACATCTTGTCTGACATCATGGGATCGGTATGAATGCTGGGTGCACCGAAAGACAGCTCTTACATCGCCACTAAGGGTGTCATTACCGACGCCCCACCCTCCGACCACCGGCAGCAGCCCTACTCCTGGCAGCTCGAGGCTCCACAAACTCATCATCCTCATCATTCTCATCATTCTCATCATTCTCATCATTCTCATCGTTCTCATCATCCTCATCGATCATGGCATCTCCATCTTCATTGTCATCGCTAATTGGAATGCTTTCTTCCTCCTGCTGCTGTTGTGCGTGCTTGCTTCTAGCGGTAGCCGGTTTTGCAGCTGCTTTGGCTCTCGGTGTAGCCGCAGCTGCGCGTTTGCCTCTGCCCGGAGGGGTGGGTGCGGACCGTTTACTGAGCATTTCGAGGACACTTGCATGGCCACGAGTGGAACGAGGGGCAGGTGTCGATGCGGTTTCCTCAATCACTTCCTCTGGGTCGCCCTCGTCTTCTGCATAGGCTGATTCAGGACCGAGAAAGGTAGCGGCCGCGGCGGAGGTGCCTGAGTTAGATGCTCGGGCAGAGGTTGTAGCTGTGGCGCGTGAGGCGGTGGTCTTCTTTGCCCTGCTCGCGGTTGCTGTCGTGGTGCGTCGAGTTGCACCTCTTCGACTACTAGCCGCACTAGCACCATCGTCCAACTCCTCACCCTCATCGTCATCGTCATCGACCGGTGGAGCGGCAGCAGTGCGACCCCTTGCTCTCCCACCACGCGCCGTCGTAGCAGCAGCAGCAGCAGCAGCACGGGAGCTAGGTCGAGGAGTCTCGAAATCATCCACCATCGAATCATCCGACACATCTGCCCCTTGCCTTGTCCCTCCACCAGGCCTGCCATTCCGCTCGATCTCAACCTCGATCTCCCTCCTCTGCTGTTGCTGCTGCTGTCTCAACCTTTCCAACTCGCCATCGATGCTCGATTCTTCGGGATCAATGGTGACCAACCCCTTGACCATATTCTTGAGCATCTTTGTCACAAAGCTATCAATCGCATCCCTATCGTCCTTCTCGACAAAGTTGAGCACTGCTCCTTCCAAACCGTCGGGGTTGAGAATGTCGAGGTTCTGCGCCTGAAGATACTCCTGCACGAGTTTACCCACATCGACGTTGGCAAGCCTTTCAACTGGAAGCAAGCCTTGCTCTTCGACATCTACGTAGGCACGGGATGCATTGTCATCCTTTTGATCGCCTCGACCGCTGCGGAGAGCCTTTTGCTTGGTGAATTGCAGCACTTCTTTAGGGTTTGCAACTTTGCCAGCGAATTCTTGACCAAAGCGTTGTGGGTTGCTGATCTCCTGGTTTGTGTATTCCACTCGAAGCCGGACGAGCGGAAGAGGCATTTCACGTCCGGGGTAGCGTTCTTTGAACTCTTGCTTTGCTCGTACGATCAACCCGTCAACACGCTTGCGCACAAGTTTGAGGATGTCGCTCCTCTCCGAAGACAGCCCGGCATCTTGGAGCTCTTCGGATAGAATCATGTCGTCCATCACAAAGGGACGTACGGTTTGCAGTGGGATCGGCTCGATAAGGAAATCCGTCTCTTCGACATGAATGATGGCTACGCACTTGTCCACCGTCTCACCCTGGCTGAGGCTGGTGGCGACACTGCTACCTGGTTGAGTGATGTGGTAGCGCTTCTCGGTGACAGGTTGAGGTTGGATCATCTGCTCGTGCTCGTGGCCCCACACTACCAAGTGGATCGAGTCGTCGAACATTGTTTCTGGTACGCAAGCTTTTGGATTGTGTGCAACGCGGTTCTGGTGAACGCAAAGGATGTTGAACCAGGAATCGGGATCCTCTTCTGGACGGTACATGCGAACGCGATTGGCACGCAGCTCGAAATGCATACGTTCGTCTTTGATGTTGCCCATTCCATATAAGGCCAGCTTGGTCTGGCCTTTCTGCAGCAACACAGGCTTGATCCTGATTCCCTTCTCCTGGAAGGCACCTCCTCCTGCTGTCCTCGCCGAGGATGAGCGAGCAGTAGCATCATCAGAAGGCAGCTCAATCTTGCCAAAGTAGTTAATGAGGCCCGAAACGGAAAGCAAATCGAGCGCAGAGAGCGCACCAGTCTCGCCCACACCCTGCGGATCATCGTGATTGCCATGAATGGAAAAGACAGGAATACCGACGTTGAAGTTGGGATCTTCGTAGTTGATCGCGGGGAAGTGTTTGCCTGGTAGTGCGCCGTCGTTGGGATCGCTGAGCAGCTCGATCGAGATGGGCTTGTCACCGAGCGTGTACTGCCGCAAGAGTGCCATTGTCTGATGCAAGGTGGCTCTGCTCGGCTTGTTCTCGTGGAAGAGATCGCCGCCGAGAAGGATGAGGTCGACATCGTGCTGCACAGCCAGTTGGAGGATCTCTTCAAAGGTTCGAATCGAGTCTTGACCGCGGACAGGATCGCGTTCCATGTAGCCGAGGTGGTTGTCGGTTGCGAGCATGATCTTGATGTGATCTGCTTCGCTCCTTGCTGAAAATGTGGAGGGTGCAAGTGGGTGGACACCTATGTTGGTAGGTTGCTCGTGATCATGCACCCCTGAGCCTTGCCCGTCGTGGTGCATCTCAGTTTCTGACGCTCCTTCCGGCTGGTGATGGCGGGCACCGCTCCTGGGGATCGATCGACCTGCTGGGTCGTGTTGAGACCCTTCGGCGGCGACCCCTGCATTCTGCTGCGAGGAAGAGGAGACTAGCTCGTCATCGTGATGCTGTGAGTCCCTTCTGGAAGCGCCCGACTTTTGCGTCCCTGTTCGGCGTGTGAGGCGAGCCATGCTGGCTGGCCGGAAGAGACCGAACGACGGATTTCGACTTTGCTGGGATCCCGTCAGCAGCAGTGAAGGCCGACTGTGCTGTGCCTGTGAGGCAGGCTCCTGCTGCTTTCTACGCCGTTGCAGACACTACAAGGGCCTTTCGATGAGTAGATTGGTGGTGATGAGTCGATGCAAGGAGGAAGCAAGGCTCTGTCAGCCAAACGAGAAGCGTACGCCTTCAAGGGTGAGTTAACGCACTTGACAACACGTAGAGGATAGTTGGAGCCGAGAATGGAGGAAAAGAATGTCAAATTGCCTAACTCGATTGAGATGCAGAAGCTATGCAGAAACTAAGGTGTGAAAGAAGTGAATAGTATCAAAGGCGGGACGGAGGGTGAAAACTTGACGAAGCGCAGCCTGGAGGCAAGCGCGAAGAAGAGAAGGTGATGAGGAGAAGATGATGGAGAAGAAGCAAGAGAGAAGAGCGAGCCGATGAGAAATCAAAAACATTGCGACGAATCTGAAATTCTGCGCATTGATCACGTGCCCCCTTAGCTCACCTTTGATCACGTGCCCTTCTATCCATTCGCACGATAAATTTTGCAAATCAGCGCGGCAGCAGCGTGTGACAAGCACGCAAGAGAGAGAGAGAGAGAGACCTTGGAGGCTAAAATGAGCTTTCGCATCAACCTCAGCTTGAGCGTTGATCGCATTCAGACACGCACGCAACAAAGAGGAGAAGGCCATTGTTCAAATGCTGGTAAAAGATTATGCAAAGCAAGGGTGTAAAAGGCGGATATGTTGAGCAGTTTCTATGAAAGTGCAGAGTGAAGAGGTCTCAATCAGCCCAGGCACCTTTGATCGTCTTGATGCACTTGGCCCATCGTAACAGCCTTCCTCCTTCCTCTGGCGCTACGATAGGTAGCAGCGTCAAGTCGCTTGGGCCTCCTGATTGGTCGCCGTAGCTCATGCTGCCTCTGTGGAGATACGAGTCAAATTTGGGCTTGGACGATCGACGACTGCGTTCGTATGCCTCAATACCGCTGCTTTCCAGTGCGCTTATCCCACTACTGCCCGATGAGGTGGCACCATCATCGTCAAAGCCGTGTCGGAGCTCGATGTGGTCATGTGCGATTGCCGCTGCTTCCTCCAAGTTGGATGCAGATGCTGACAGTCGGCGTTCTCCTGAGAGTCGGGCGAGCTTGTCTTCTGCATCGCACCAGAAGAGCTGCCATCCTGTACCTTTTGCGTCGGTGTCGATGCGAACAAAGCCATTGGAACGCTCGTAGTACCATCGGTTGACGGGATTGTTGGAGCGCGACTTCCAAACCAGATCGCGTCCCGTACCGTAACCACCTCGACCTCCATTATCGTTGAGCGCATCCAACAGACCCAAACCCTGCACTTCGTCACGCAATGCACCCCACAAGAAGTCCACCGTACCCGAACCCTGAAGCGAGGGCAAAACGGCAAACTTGTCGAGATAGGCAATTGGCTCAACTGCATCCCTATCATCGTCAGGCGAATACTCCTTGGTCACGATCGCCGCACCCTGATAGTCGCCCGTGAGGATAACAAAGTCGAGCTGCTTGCTCAACCTCTCGTAGTAGGCCTCACGGTTGAGCTTGCGTCGGAAGGAAGCTTGGAGGAGGTCTGACATCTTGTCTAGGTTGATCTTGTTAAAGTCTTGGATGACTTTGATGGGCAGACCAGGACGGATGATGGTGGGCGTGTGGCGAACGTCTTGCTTGTTGGCGAGAAGACGGTGGGGTAGGGAAGGAGAGTGTGCTGCTTTGTTGGTGATGAGGTTGGCGATGAGCGAGCGCGGTGATCGGTGAGTGACGAGAAGACCGGATGAGGTTTGTGGCATGTAAGAGAGACAGTCTGAGATGGTGTCGAGGTTGCGTAGCGCTGTGGGATGCGTTTGATGCCAGACGAAGGACTGCTTGATCTGATGGTACTCGGAGGCAAGATTGATAGACAAGTGAGGGTCACCTCCTCGTGCGTGAGATGGGATACCGCCTTCACGATTGATGACCATGAGACGGAGAGGCATCATGTCGACTTGACCGCCTATCAGCTCCGAAAGGGGGTCAGCGATGGTCGAGGCAGCAGCAGAGGTCTCGGCCTCTTGTTGGGATCGAGTGGCAGCAAGGACCATGTCTCGTGCCAAAGCGACCATGACATGGTCAGCACAAAGACAGAGTGTCTCGAGTGTACCATCCTTCTCGTTCTCGAACAAGGCATAGGGAGCCAGCACGGGGATCTGATTGGAAGCGAGTGCTGAACGGATGGATGTCAGACCGTCATCCGAGACGAGTGGTGGACGGAGAGGCTGCTCTGCTCGACTGCCATGCTGCAGAGCGGGAGAGGTGGAGGAAGATGGGGAGCGTTGCAACTGAAGTGCTTCTGCCTCGACTTGAGCAGCTGCATGAGCATCGACCTTGACAACAGCCTGAGGGAAGGGTCGAGCCATAGCACCTTTACGATTGAGACTGTCAGCTAGACGCAAAGTCTCGGCCATGATGCGCTTTCGCAGACGCTCCTGTTTACGACCAAGCATGGACTTTGTGCAAGACTGATTGGCGCTCTCCTTGGCTTTGAGCGAGGATGGAGAAGGGTGAGCAGCAAGCCAATCACCCATGCGCTGGTCCTCGAGCTCATCTCTACCGGCAACAATGTCACCCTTGCAATCGATATCGGCAGAGATGTGGGGCCAGTCATCTTGATCGACGACGACAACACTGACAAGGCCGAGACGCTTAAGATAGACAAGGCCTTCAGCAATCGAGTCAAGCTGACGATCTGTGAATGGGCCTTGCACCTTGACAAGCGCAGTGTGCGAGTCTGCCAACGCATCTGATACGGGTGTGAGCTGAGGAATAGCTACCGTCGAGCTTTGCTGCGATAGAGGGGCAGAGGTAGTCGAGGAGGAGTTGGGATCTAAGATGCAGTCAGGCTTGGTGCGCTGCTTCTTCTCGTTGAGCATGTGCCAGATAGCTTTGGGCAGCTTGGGAGCTGGCGAGGCTGACGCGGTAGCCTGAGGATCGTCCTCGAACGATATTGAGTGTTGTGGATCCCAAGTAGTTGTTGATGGGTTATGCAGAGACCCTGGATGAGCGACGTTGGATGGTATCGGGAACTCGGGATGGACCTGTGTGGCGCAAGAAGAGGGAGATGCGAAGCGGCTGGGAGCGGGTGATGGCGAGGAGCTGGATTGAGATGGTGTCAGCAGCTTTCGTGGCGCTGCTTTGCGAGGTGCGAAACTGGTGAGGTAGCTTTTCGAGTCTCGAAGCGAGGGCTGCGCCTGGAGGATCTCGATGATGAGGTTCTGCATGCCTTTCGACATGATGGCGTGATCGGTGTGATATGATGGTGTGATTGGATCCATCGGACGATCCGATGGTGGCGTGGGAAAGGTCACGAGGTCAAGAGATAAGGCTGTGTCAGCGATTCGGATGTCCCGAGCATCACAGTTGCCAGTCCTGCACAGCCTTGCTAGGCGCACGTCCCCAGTTGTGGCGGTGTGATAAGAACAGGCAAGACATCGACGACGAAAGATTGAAATCCGCTTCTCCGCCAGTATTGCGAGATATATATATATATATATATATATATATACACACTCGTTTGCGTACCCTTAGCGAGCTGCTAACAAGAAACGCGTCAAATTTCCAAGCCTTTTTTTACATTCACTGCCAACAGCAAAGTGGCCAACCCTGTCAAACAAGCCAACCTAAGCCGAGGATCGCGATCAACTCACCCTTTGCATCTGTCTCTCGACGTCGTAAGCAGATCTATGGCTCCTGCTGAATCGGTCTCCTTGAGGTGTGTGGGGTCGAGCATTGTTGCTGAACGCCGTGGCTCGACCTTCATCTCGATGCAAGTCGAACAAGTGGCCTTCGTTTTCGTATAGGTCAGAGTAGAAGGTGCGATGAGCGATACCACTCCAGCCCGCTTTGGTGGATTTGAAGGTTGCGGTCCAGCATACCGTCGGTATCGAAGGTCGTCTGCGTGCGACGATGAGCATCGTTGGCTGGCTATGTTCGACCAGAAGTGGATTGTTAGATGGACATGGTAGATCGGAAGTTCGTTGTCAAACTTGAACCAACCGACTCGTTGGTATATACGGAAACAGCAGACCAAGGCATGAATTGCTTCCCCTGCGCTTCTGAAAGCACTGGCAGCCCTTGACCCTGGTTGACACCTTTCTTCTACGCCGTCAAGATAGCTCGTAAAAGGCCTTCGAAGACACTGTCTACTTTGGCAACGGTCCAGGCGGCCTTGACTCTGGTGCTCAAGCTTGATCAGGGCAGGCCAGCATTGACCGCACCGCAACGCAACGCGCAACAGAACGAGCCGCTCACCAACTACCGATCCTATATTGCCCTGGACTATGCGCTCTTGGCTCAGGGTTTTAGCATATTCATTCTTCTTCATGCCGGGCTGAAGAGAGCAAACGGTGAGCAGAGGGCAAAGGGTTGCTGGGTCCAGGGTTGGCCCCTCTCACCAAATTGCGCCGCCGGCAACAGGCGTCCAGTCTAACAAAACCTCGTCCGATCAGATCAGCTATATAAACATCTCCTTCGTTCCGAACATGGCTACCTCTTGATCCAAATCGACGCAAAGTTCAAAGCCAAGAGCCATGCAGTTGTATGGCTGCACCCGATCGCTTCCGAAGCATATCACCTCGCTTGCATGTAAAGTAGGATGCTGATTGGTTTACAGTGGTCTTGGCGAACTGCATGGCTGCGTCAGAACGAGTTAATCAGATCAGTTTGTCAAGATTTCTTATCAGATTCAAAACGCATCATCATTCTTTGACTTGAGCGGTACAACTGTGTACCTTTGTTTCTCGTCATCTGACACCTCTTCCCACCACCTCGTGCTTTCAGTTCAGGCTTGAGACAGACGTTCTAAGAAGAGTTATCCCTTTCAGTCCTCCAGAGAAAAGCGGCTCGGTTTCGGGTCGTGTGTGAAAGAGCAACAAAGGAATGCAAACCTTGGCATTGTGTTAGACCGTACGCGCTCACAAATTCACTTTCTCGGCCGGCACAGTTGTTCTCCGCATTGACTTACGGCTCAGACCATCTCATCACTCGTCCTTCGTTGCAGCTAAAGGTGCCATCTTCCGCTTGGCCGGTCGAACGGTATGCGAGGCCTCGCTTATGACCACCTAGCCTGGCCTTGATACAGTGAAATTACATGACCACATGTTTATGCTCTAACACAACCGCAAACTTCACTCAGCATTGCCACCCATCAACCCCACCAATGCTTGGCTTTCCCCACCAACACTCCTATCCTACTTGACAACAGCATGCCACCATATGTGTCACTTTCCCCTATGCACACACACATCAACTGACAGCAGAGACATATATACTTCTGCTATTACTTTGTACTTAGTTCCTTTTGAATTGCTAACAATTATCACCACTTACTTGACCACCTTGACTGTGCTTTTCCTCAACAGATTAAGAGTCGGAAGCTCTGCTGTGGGAACACTGCCCCACCTCCCCATGCTGTCTGATCCATATCCTCACCTGCCTCTGCCACCCAAAGAAAGGGCCCACCTCCACCAAGCCCAATGACTCAGCATGCCCCCATGCACCTGTGATTCAGATGCTGAGAGCAGCAATCTGTCTGATGAACCAAACAAGGAAAGAGCTCCTGCTGCACCACACAGGCAGATGCTAGTTGGTATGGAGACACCTTCTCACTATGACTCTGATGACAATGATGATGGTGATGAAACTCACTATGACATCAACACCATCTCTGGACTAAACCCCAAAATGCTTAAAGGCATACTCATCAAACTTACCAAATGCAACAAAGCAAGGAACAATGATGCATACAAGAAACCCTCATGCCAATTGGACTTTCACCAAAGACTCTCCCACACCCATGATGCTCTCAAGGAGGCCCCCAAGCTCACGACCAAAAACTGGTATGCCTGGAACCCCCATCTCCAAGGTATCCTGCCCAATTGGCCTGCAGCCATGAAGCACCTCAACAGTACCATCACTCCTGAGCACAAGAAATATGATTGTGCCCTCAACAGAGAACTATGCACTATTCTCCAGAGTAGTGCTTTGCTTGCCAGAAACAATAATGTCAACTATCTATTCATACAACCCACCAACTCAGAACCTTGGAAACTGCATGAACTCTACTGCAGACTCAAGACAGACCTCACAAAGATGGAGAAGATCGCTGAGTCAACCTTACTAAACAAAGTTGGGAGAATCCACATATTCCAGGCAAATGTCCACAAGCTCATCACCAATATCAATGAACATTGGGCCAAGGCTGAATCAATGGGCCATGCTCTTCCTGACATCCTCAGGGTCAAGATGCTCATTGACCAGGCCAGATACATCACCTCATACCACCATTGTATCACCATGCTCGAAGACACTGGGATGGCATCAAACTATGAAGTGCTTTGTGCCACACTTTTCAAATGCCAGGATAGCATGACAGCATGAATGGATCACAGGGCTGGCAACCTCAAGACTGCACAGGCAAACCTGGCTGATGGAGAGGTCAAGAATGAGGAGGCCTACCATTGGGGTAAACCTGGACCTGACAGTGTTCGACATTGCTACCATTGCAATGCAGAGAACCACATTTCCAGGTACTGCCCAAGGATGAATCAAGGAGAGGCACCTGCCAACACCACTGTGCCAAACCAGACCACTGCCTAGGATATTTGGTGCACCATTGCTTCTGCTCACTGTGTATCCCTGGATTGACAACCCAGTAACTGGATTGTAAATTTGGGGGCAACAGATCATGTCACAAATGATAAATCGAATCTTATTATTTCTTCCCCTTGCACCAGCTTTGTGAAGACCACTAGCAGAATGAAGATTTGCATCATGGCCATGGGTCAGGCTATGTGTCATGGGCCTGAGTGCGCAGAACGAGGAAGGACCGAAGTTCATATGAAGGTAGTGCAGGAATCGTGGAATCGGGTAGATCGTCGGGGCTGCGACAGAGTTCACAGAGATCGGCAGTAGAATCAGCTCTATGGCAGATCACAGCGAAATCGGCATGAGCATCATCGATATCACGAATCCCACCAGAATCTGTGACAAGCAAGACCTTGTGGCAGATTCTGTGGAGATCGGTAGCAAGGTTGTCTGTATGACGATTCACACACGAGAGGGACCAAGCTCAAGTGACATGCAGATGGTTACCACTCAGGGGCCCACAAGACAGGAGTAAAAGAGAACCGTTGCCGGTCAGAAGAAGGAGAGCTGTGTAAAGGACACCGGCGAAAGGGACATGAAGAAGAGGAGCAGTGTCGATGAAGTTGACACAGCTCAGGTAAGACAGGAGGGACAAGGTCTGATACGGAGGAGGTGCCTCCTTGGAGACACCTGTACAATACTTGACAAAGAGGGTACTGAGAGAGCAGGAGCAGTGTGTCATGGGCCTGGATGCTCAAGAAGCAGGAGGGTCACTGGTTCATCTGGAAGGAGCACAGGTATCGAAGACCTAGTCGATACCAGTAGAGAGCATGGTTGTAGTGCAGTCTCCATGGAGACCATGGACTCCTATGGACTCACATGCAAAGGAGAACCGAGCCACATGCGAGGAGGGCCAGGCACAGCCACGAGGAGGACCAAGCTCAAGGAGCAGGCACAGCCACGAAGAGGACCAAGCTCAGATGGTTACCACTCAGGGGCTCGAGAGACAAGAGTCATAGGACACTGGCAAGCAGGTCCTGAGGAAGAGGAGCAGTGTCGAAGGAGTCGACACCAGGTCATGAGGAGGAGGAGCAGTGTCAAAGGAGTCGACACCAGGTCATGAGGAGGAGGAGCAGTGTCGAAGGAGGTGACACCACTCAAGAGGCACAGGGGTGCCAAGCAGGAGAGGCCCCTGAGCAGTACTTGATGAAGAAGGTACTCTCTGGAGAGAGAGCAGGAGCAGCATCGCTGGCGATGCTGTGAAGAGGTATATAACCATGCTTTCTCATCATCATAGGTTGAGTGGATCCTCATCCACTCTACTCACCATAACTAGTTATCACTTCAGCATAAGTATATATTAGTTTCAGTCAGCATAGCAGCAATCTATCAAGGTTGCTCCTCATCATAGTGTGTGTGTTGTATCACCACTACCTGATGTCCGAAGGCGCCCATAGCAGGTTAGTGGTCCAGATCAAGATAGAACTGAAGGCAGTAGTCCACTGCGGTCCAGGGATCACTTCAAGCATCAAGTCAACACACTGGACACTTGTGTTGATGCCACCAACCTTATCACCAACACCATCAACCTCATTATCATCAATACCCACCAACCTTATCACCAACACCATCAACCTCATTACCATCAATACCCACCAACCTTATCACCAACGTCATCAACCTCATCATCATCAACACTCACACCAGACCTTGGTGTCATCATAACCTATGCATTGATATTGATCGTGCCGAGCTACCCCTGAACGGAGTGTCCACAGAGGTCAGCCAAAACCTACGATAGTATATACAATGAACGCCACCTGCTGTCACTGTGCAACTTGATAGTCACCAAATGACTAGCTCACCGAGACAGATACTGAGACAATAGCTGTCGCACAGTTTGATAGTCACTGAGTATCTCGACAGACCGACCTGGGTTTCAGGCGCGAGACCCCTGACAATGATCACCATGATGCACACACATCACTTGCCACAGACATTCTGGCCTTTTGCCACTGAGGCCACTGCATTCATGAAGAACCTCCTGCCAAATGTTGAAAACTGGATCCTGTATCACATTTTCTACTGAAAAGACCCCCAAAAACCATTCAACATGCTCTGGACCTTTGGTTGCCTCACTTGGGTAAACATACCCCAGGCAAAATGCAAGAAGCTTGATGAACCAGCCAACCTGGTGATCTTTGTTGGATATGATGAAGAACATAAGGGGTGGAAGTTCCTGACCCCAAACCATAACCCACCAGTCTTCTGGTCAAACTTGGCCCATTTTCTACAGGACAAGTCATGGAACAATTGCACTGACACCACCCAGATTCAAGATATGGATGCTTTACATTACAACACTGGAACTGACATCAAGGATTTCAGTTACAGTGACATTGATACACATGATGAAGACCTACAACAACCCCTTGATGAAATCTACTGCCTAGCACCAGAACAAGATATGGCATTCAAAGGGGAAATCTCACCTCCTGAACTGGCAAATGACACCCTCAGACACCCGGATCCTCCTGGGCCAGCAGATACCACCCATGAACATCCAGACAACAAGCCAGATGAGGAACTTGGGTTGACTTCATTGCCCATGCCATCAAACCAGGTGTCAGACAGTTCAGCAGAACATGCATACTGATCCAAGATGCTGCCAGGCTCACCACTGCTGCTGAGGGACCTCACTCCCCATGCCCAAAACTCTGCTTTCTCCAAATACTTGTCAATACAAAATGCCCAGTACTATAATAACAAGTTTGCCACCACAGGCAAGGTGTACCCTTGGCTGCACCCAACAACACTTGCTGAACTGCTCTGTCTTCACCTGAGAGTATTTCTGCCCACAGCAGAGATACATCAGTTCCAAGAGAAACTCCAGTGCAATGGAAAACTAGCAGACATAGGACCAATTCCAGAGTATAATGCAAATGTATATACACTCATGGTCACTAATCTAAAACCATCAGTAAAGGAAGCTCTGACTGGGCCTGACCAGATCCATTGGCATGAGGCAATCAAAGCAGAAATCGATGGCCTTGAGAGTATGCATGTATGGGAGACTGTGGATTGGCCAAAGAATACAAACCTTGTTGACTCAAAACTGGTCCTGCAGGTCAAGACTGACACAAATGGCATCCCATACAAGTTCAAAGCCAGATTCTGCACATGCAGTTTCTCTCAGAAGGAGGGGATAGACTTTGACAAAATCTTCACTCCAGTGGTGCCAAGGGATGCAATTTGGACCATTCTCATGATTGCAGTGAAGTTTGATTGGGAAATGGATTCTATTGATGTCACTCAAGCATATCTTAATGCCAACCTCCATCACAATGTATATTTGAAACCACCAGAAGGTGCAGAAGTCCCAGTGGGAAAGGTGTATAAACTACTTAAGAGCTTATATGGACTGAAACAATCTGGCCAGGAATGGCACAAGGAGCTTGACACATATCTACATTGTCTTGGTTTCTTTCCCCTCCTCAATGTTCCCTGCATCTATCTAAAGGGTGTGGGTGCATCGCAAGTGATTATCACAATATACATGGATGATATGTGTCACAGGGTCAGAAGGATAGCGCAAGAGAGTGTGCCAAATTGATCAACGGCAGTCATGGGAATGTCGCACAATGGAGCAGTATATGAAGGGTGCGCAATGGATCAATATATGAAGGGAGCGCCAGATTGATCAGTGCCAAACCATCAGGGATCAACAAGATTAACCGGGCTGGCAGCACATATTAATTACAAGATCAATCAAACCCCAGGGTTCCAGATTAATCTCATGGGGATTGGTCGGAATCAGTCAGATCAGCATGCCTCAACAAGTTGGCTGATACAGTCAGAACAGCATGCCTCAAAAAGTCGGCCAATACGAGCAAGTACTAGTAGACTCAGTATCATGCAGATGGTTACTGCTCAAGGGGTGCATGCATAAAGTCACACAGGCCCAAGCACAGGGGTGACCACATGACCAAGGGGTTCGGTCATGAGGTTCAACAAGAGGCTAAAGGGATTCACAAGGCAAGGTCGAGAAGGAGCTGTGTCAAAAGGGGTCATCACACATCATCAGGCAGAAGGAGAGCATGAAGGCAAGAGGGCAGTGTTGCATAGCCCTTATGCCATGCAAATGGTAGGGGTGCAGTATCAATGGGATTGATGCCAGCAGGACAAGACAGTGTCAAACAGGGGACAAAGGCTCCTCAGGAGGAGCAGGATAGGTGTTGTGGGCAACACCAATCGAATGCATAAATACTCTCACTCTACCATAGCATACAAGTGGAGCCCCATCCACTCTTTACATACTACTTACTCTATCTACTTTACTTACTCAGTTACATACCATTGCAATAGCAGTGCTCTTGCAATGACTCTCAACATGTGTGTTGTATCACTGTTAGTCAACCACTGTAGGTGGTGTTCTTCAACACTAGCAGTCCAGTGCCCTTACTGTAGGTGGTGTTCTTCAACACTTGTGGTCCAGTCCCTTACTGTAGGTGGTGTTCTTCAACACTTGCAGTCCAGTCCCTTGCTGTAGGCAGTGTTGCTCAACACCTGTGGTCCAGTCAGTTATTGTAGGCAGTGACTCACACCTGCAGTCCAGTAACTCCCATCCTCTGTAGGTGATTAGCAAATCGCAGTCCAGATGATGTCCAAGAGCATTATCAACAGTACTATGAACACTCATACTGTAGGAGAGAGTGTTTCACTCACTCACCAACAACCAGTGTCTGTGCCATGCAACCTCTGAACAGAGTGTTCAAGGTGGTCAGTCAAGACTTACCAGGCAGCAACATTTGGTTACATTTAGGTGAAACATACTGAGTAGACCTTACTCAATCAAACTCAATTTAACACCCCAAAACTAAGTCTCTGGCGCGCGACTGCTTACAATATGCTCATTGTATCCCCATGACAGAACCAGATCAACGAGATGAAAAAGGCGATCATTGACAAATGGAAGATCACCGATAACAGACCTGCCACCAAGTTCCTCAAGATCAAGATCATGTGGGATTGAGAGAGGAGGACAATTGATCTAGATCAGCATGCTTACATAAAGGAAATCATAAGAGAGTGGATCTGGCCACATGAGAAGACATGGATGCTGATGGTTCACACCCCAATGAAAGCACCTGACAACAAGGAGACCAATGATAAACTGAAGGCCAGGTACCTGGTCCTGGTAGGAAAACTTTTATGAGTCGAAAACACTGTCTGGCTGGATATCACATACACAGTCAACACCCTGGCCTGCCACATGTCCAAACCCACCAAAGGGGCCATGCAAGTGGCCCTGCAGGTGGTGAATTACCTGAATCAAACACAAGATGAGGTCCTGAGACTTGGTGGCAAAAATGAAGACAAACCACCCATTGCTACCTACACAGACTCAAACTGGGCCTCTGACCTGAATACAAATAGGAGGAGCATGTCAGGCTCAATTGTAAAGGTTTTTGGCAGCATGGTGACCTGGAGCTCCCATGTTCAGAAATGCATCTTGGACTTGGCCAACGAAGCAGAGTACATGGCAGGATCAGCAGCCATGCATGAGGTCCTCTTCCATTGGCATCTGCTATGAGGGCTTGGCTTTGGAGACCACATGCTGATCATCTTCACAGACAACACCAGATGCATCCAAGTAGCAAAAGACCAGGCAATACATTCAAGACTCAAGCACATTGACACCAAGTATCATCTCATCTGGAACCACATCCTGGAGGGTGATATTGTCATGTGATACATTCAGACCAACTACAATGACATGGACTACCTAACAAAACCAGTGTCCCAACACCTTCTAATGCACACCCAGAAATGCCTTGGTATGATGAACCTCAACCTCCTCAGTCATTCAGTTTGTGAGGAGGGCAGTGAAATCACATGACTGCATGTTCATGCTCTAACATGACCACAAACTTCACTCAGCATTGCCACCCATCAACCCCACCAATGCTTGGCTTTCCCCACCAACACTCCTATCCTACTTGACAATGGCACACCACCATATGTGTCACTTTCCCCTATGCACACACACATCAACTGACAGCAGAGACATATATACTTCTGCTATTACTTTGTACTTAGTTCCTTTTGAATTGCTAACAATTATTGCTGCTTACTTGACCGCCTTGACTGTGCTTTTCCTCAACAGATACGAAAGCTGTAGCTGTGACACGGGTGAGATGGACGAAGAGTGAAATCACATGACCGCGTGTTCATGCTCTAACACGACCGCAAACCTCACTCAGCATCGCCACCCGTCAGCTCCCACCAACGCTCAACATCACCCATCAACGCCCCTATCTCATCCCACAACAGCACCCCCTCATACGTGTCACCTCATCTACATATGCACACATCGACTGACAGTAGAAGCATTTATATACTCATGATATTGCTTTGTACTTAGTTCTCTCTCAATATCAACGATTCGCCACCTGCTTTAACGCTTCTGACCGTGCATTCCTCAACAGACAAGGCTGGATGGGAGAGAGAGACTAAGAGAGTGAGCAAGGGTTACTATTATGCCAAGCGGCCGCGGTTGGAGCATGGAGCTTTGATAAAGCGATAAAGGCGCAGATCGAGGAACTGATTAAGATGTACGCAACGAAGAAAGGTGTCGGAGGAGCAATCATCCTGGACAAGCGAGGGAAAGCGTACTTGCCGTTGGCTCCTGCTACCATGAATAGAGGTCTGACTTCAAAAGACACGGCCTACAAGGCCAAGGTCACTATTTTCCATTATGAACAACTCGAGTAGACACACACACCATATAAAACTGATCAATCGCATCTGTCGAAGGAAACAAGAGTCTGAATACTTTTGAGATTGAAGATGTTGAAAATGAATGAAACCCCATCTGTTTTACGGACAAAGAGAGAAAGAATAGTAGGGAAAGGTAAACGGAAGCGACACAAAGCGACATTCTTCAATGCTGCTGGCCCTGCTGCTGCTGCTGCTGCTGTTGTTGCTGTTTTTTCTTCTCCTCTTCCTCTTGCTTGTGCTGCTGCTTCTGTTCTTCAGCTTGCTTCTTTTGCTGCTTCTGCTGTTCCTTCTGCTGCTGTTCGGCTTGCTTTTTCTGCTCTTCCTGCGCTTGCTTCTGCTGTTGTGCATCGGGTTGACCATAGCTTTGCGGGTGAGAGCCTGGTGCCCAAGGGTTTCCGCCGGCATGTTGCGGCTCAGGCGAACCGTTGTGAGAGGCTTGCTGATCAGCAATGTAAGGAGTTGTAGCACCAACGGCACTGGCATCACCACTAGCTTCAGCTCCAGTACCACCCCGAGCACCGTAATCCTCATGCTGATCCCCTCCCACTTCGGCAGTCGCGACTGCTTTCGTAGCACCATTACAGCCGGCCGTAGACGCAATCTGCTCCTTGACCTGATCTGGCGTCAACGCCTTCACCATCTTCTCGCCCACCACATCCTTCAGCACCACGCCAGCGCTAGACGTACTTGGAATTGGATTGGCCCTAATATAGGCGTTCGGTTGACAATCTCTACCGAGCATCGCCTTGCATTGCGAACAGACAGCTTTATCGCTAGGAGCGAATGCTCGACCCGGAGAAGATTCGTGCAGACTAGTCTGCGCTACATCGTTAAACACGTTTCCTTCAATGAGGGCCGAGATGCCAGGACCGAGATCGAAGGAGTGACCAGTGCTTCCTTCGAAGGCCGAGTTGACGACGTGCCACACTGAATCTCCACCTTGGTTGTCTGGGTTGGCGATTCGCGGTGAGCGTCCGGAACAGTGCTTCATGATGTTTCCTGAGAAGGTCACTCTGTCGCTTTTGCCGTAGCCGAGGACGGTCCAGTAATGGCTGTCGTCGCAGGTGGCAGACCATTTGGTTTGGCAGTCAAAGAAGCAGTTCGAGATAGTAACCCTACCGGCGCTATCATATCCGGTCACAATAAACTGCCTTCCGATCAGCCTAAACGTAATCCTATCGATCCAGACCAAATCGCTATCCCTAATCGTCACTCCATCTCCTCCCCAGATAAACTCCGGGTTGATTAGTTCGATTGCGAACCCCTGCAGAATGACATTCTTCTGATGCGCAATAAGCAGCCCCTTTCCCCTAATGCCAGCATTGGCGGTAATACCAATAACAGATTTGTTCGGACCCATTCTAATCGGCGTCAACCCGGCCTTGTCGTATGTAACAGCATGGAAGGGTTTATCTTTGCACCATCCTTGGCCGTTGTCGATGGCCAATTGACCTTTGGAGGGACACTTGGCGTATGAATCAGGGATGCAGCCTGCACAGTTGGTGCAAACGCCGGCGGTGGTGCGGAAGTCGTACGTTCGGTCGAGATGGATTACGCGCGGTTGCGGATCGGTTAGCAGCTTGAATAGTTCCGAAGGGGATTTGGGGATCACGGGGGGAGCCGAGCCTCCACCGGTGGCTGAGGCTGCGAAGCCGTGAGGTCTGGAGGTAAGAGCTGTGCCGGAGCCAGAGCCAGAACCAGAACCAGAACCAGAACCAGAACCAGAACCAGAACCAGAACCAGAACCAGAGCCATAGGAGGAATAGAGATCGGGGGATGAGGAAGAAGGAATGGGGGTAGAGGGCATACCGTTGTAGTAGGAGGATGCGTCGGCGCCTGTGGGGAGCAAGCCGCCTTGGTGTTTCTGACCACCCGGCTGCTGCTGACCATCACGCGTACGATGACGATGCGTAACCAAATATCCTCCACCGATACTACGCTTCCTACTGCCATATTCACCAACGAATCTCTCGTGCTGAGGCACCTCTCGGTACCTCAACCAAGGTTCATCCAAATGAGTCCCATGAACAGGATGATAGACTTTCATATCGTCGTCCAACCACTTCAGTTCTTCCCTATTCTTTTGCGTCTCTCTTTTTTTCACTCCAGCCTTCTCCTTCTCCAACTCATCCCCCGCCTTGGTCTTTCCGCCGTCAGCAAGAGGCGAACAACCAGTGCCATGTACGATCTTCAATTGCTGTTTCACCCTATCCATCGCTCTACCCACATGACCTACCCACAATTCATTTAAGACGAGATTGACCTGATCCTCACCCATCCCCTTCTGCTTGAACCAGTTTCTATAGCACTCTTCCTCACTCTCTGTCACAGGTGGCACGTGCAGTTTCTTCTGAACAGCTTTGCCGAGTAAAGTAGGATCAATATCGCTTTTCTTGGCATTCAATCCTGCTTTCTTTCCCTGCGACTGTTCAAAGTACTTCGAAACCGAACTGGGATCGATGCGGGAAGCACCACAATCCGTTCCAGCAAAACAATCGGGTTGAGGGTTATGGACATTGCCAACTAAATCAGCCGACATTGCATACAGAACGATTTGCATCTCACCAGCAGAGCTGACACAACTTTGGAGAAGTTGCGAAAGAGCCGACCGCTGGGCGGTTGTTAAGGGGACCAGGTCGGTGGCCTGGGAACAGGAGGTGTATCGGATTCCATTGTAGTGGCAAATTTGGTTGTCGATGGGGTTGTAAGATGGTTTGAGCAGGGCGGACACTTGGATTGGTTCTTTGAGCACGTTGATCGAGTTTGATGCCGAGGCGAGGGTGGAAAGGAGTGTTAGGAGAGGGGCGAATGCCCAGAGATACTGCCTCATGTTTGTAAATAGATGGGATCGCTACCAGAGCGAGCCTCTGAATGGAAGACAAAGGAAGGAGAAAAGAGACGACAAAGTATGGGGATAGGGCAAGAGGAAAGGCAGACAGCGTGGGTGAACAAGGTCTTTATACGCCTCGAGACCGACAGGGTGGGACGGGATCGTCGCGACTATCACCGTGCCTGGCTTGGTCAGGAATGTACACACACACACTACTATTATTGACAACAAGGTGGGCCATATACGGTGGCAAATGAAGGTGTCCACAAGAGCAGATGCACAACCGGACTGACGCTCATCATCGAGAGTCGATAAAAAGGTGGGGTCAAGTAAGGACTTGATATGTCGACAACCCGCCCACTTTGCGTTGATATCCATTCAAGACAAAGAAGCGTCGCAACCCGGCGACCCGAAACGACACGCCCCCTGAAGTGGCTATGCCATAGCTCATCCCCTTTGAAAACAGGAACAGCCTTCATCAGTACTCACTTTTGGCGTTCTCCCCACCACAGGCACAACTCATCCAAATGGTCACAAGACACGATTCGCACCGAAAAGGCGAGCAACTCTACATAGAAGCCCTAACAAGCGCCTCCCAAAGCTCGATCTGGCTACCAAGTACCAGGATGGCGTCAGCCTGAACTTTGACGTCTTGCAATTCGGACAGTGCTTCCGTCCTGGCTCTAGTCCAGCTGGATTTGGCTTTGTCGCGCTCGACAGCGGCGATTTGGGATTGTAGTGCTGTGAGGTCTGATTGGAGCATGTGCTGGGTACGTGTGCTCTTTTGCACTGCCGTCTTACTGTGTGCTAGCTGCGTTTCGAGGGTGGTTGTGTTGCATTGGGATAGAGCGAGGGCTGAGCGTAAGCAATCCAGCTCTGCCAAAGCTGACGAGAGATGCGTCTGCAGTTCTGATGCATCTTTCTCTTGAGCTGCGTCCGAGTTGTTGGCCTGCATATCCCTCTCGTGTTCGGTGGGTGTAGGAGGAGCAAGAGGAGAGGCGGTGTGTTGGTCGCCAACCATATCGTCCAAGCCGATCCTAGCAACTGCTGAAACTAACTCATCCAAATACTTGTCGTCGTCCGTGAGCAACATCGTACTTGGACTTTTCCCAATTCCATCTCCCCCGTCCCCTTGCATCTCTTTCTTCCGCTCCTGTATTTTCTCTTCTCCTTGCGCATTCGAACCCGAGGAAGAGGGGTTGAAGTTTAGAGTTGCAAAATGCGCTTCCATCCCGAGAGATTCGCGGAGGGCCTTTTTCAACCTCATCCTTGTCTTTGCTGACATTCCTGCCGAGCGTGGACACTTGCATGGCGACGTTGAGGTTGAGGTCGAGGTGGTGGTGGGGATGGGGGTTGAGGGGATGGGGGTTGAGGGGATGGGGGTTGAGGGGATGGAAGGGACGTTTCTGTACCCCGCAACTCCAACACCGCCGCCGCGACGGATGGGGGTCTCTGCTACCTCTGTTCTGCGAAGTAATGTAGAAGCTGCGGCGGCTCGAAGCGAGGGGCTTGCGCAGGATGTGTCTTGCTCTCTTTCCTGCTCTGCTTGAAGCTGGGTAGCGTTGGTGCGGGCGAGTGCGCTAGGTGGTGTGTCTAGATACCCCACCTGTGCAGCGGATGAGAGAAGCATGCTCGTATCGGAAACAGGCGAGGAATTGGCGAGATCCAAAGCCATCAGATCAACGCTAACATCACCGAAAGTTGGGTCTAGATCTTGGCTTGCCTCGCTCCTTGCTCTAACCCCCGGTTCCGGCTTTTGGTGAAGGAGGTCGTGAACATCGAGATTAGCCTTACCAGCAACGACTTTTAAGCTGGCGAGAAGATTTGCGTCGATTTCACTAGCCGATACCTCCCCTGCCGCTGCTGTTGCAGTCGGGAGGTGCTTTTCCAGCGGCGAAACAGCCTCTTTCTCGGTGCAAGGAAAGAGCAAAAGCGAAGACTTGATAGGTGATCGAGACCCGCTGCTTACCATGCCCGCTGCTGCTGCTTCTGCTGCTGCTGTTGGTGGTTGAGGCTTCCCCGGTGTACTCTGCGCTGCTTTCTTCTGCAACGCTCCGAGCCTGGTGCTTGCCGACTGCGACCTGCCTAAGCTGCTTACTATCTCGGAAGACGAACCGGCCACACCTCGGGCACTCGCCAAGGAACAAGTAGAACCGGAAGAAGACAGAAGGACCGCACTCCACCGCTTCTTGGCCTTAATCAAGGCCTCGGGAGTACTTATCGGTTGATGAGCTGCCACTTTTGTAGACTGCAGAGCAAGGATCGACGGATGGATCGGGTTGGCAGAAATGATAGAAGACTTTATCCCAAGCCCCTGTTTGGCCGTTTGATTGTCTGTGCCCGATGCCTGCTGTTGACTACGAGACCGAAGTGTAGAGAGACAAGTTTTCGTTGGCGAAGCTGGTGGTGGAGTTGCGGCGGGATCTTCTGCGATAGCGACTTGGCTCGCCTTTGGTGGGTGGCAAGAAGATTGTGTAATGGCGAGTGCAAGGCTTGATCGCGGTCGAGATTGTGCGTTGAAGCCTGGTCCCATGCTGTGTCGCTTGGATGCAAGACCGACTGGCTTGGCGGGGTTGTGGGAGAGGTTCTCCTTCTCACCGGCTTGAGCGAGGGTGACGCTGTTGCTCGAGGATCGTCGGTGTGGTCTCATCCCTACCCTTGCACTTGCCGAGCTGCTGCCAATGCTAGGGATCCTGGACCCACTTGCCGCCGTTGTTGCGGCGGAGGAAGGGAGGGTCTTTGATGCCTCCTCTGCTGCTACGAGCGGTTTGGTTCGGATGGGCGAAACATGGAGCGCCTCCCCCTCGTTCTCCTCTTCCTCCTGCTCATCTTCTTGGTCGCTCTCAGAGCCAGAGCCTTGCTCCGCATCAGACATGCCACTCAACAACAACCCCTGCGGCCGTTCATGCAACAAGGTCTTCGCCGGCACTTGTCTCGCCTTTGGTTTGGGCAAGGTGGCAATCTTGGGCCTTTGCACGGTAGCAACTGATCTTGAGGAAGCACCGCTTATGGTCCTATTACGACTTGCGATCCTCGTTTCTGCCGGTGACGCTCCTCTCCGACTGCTAGTGCTGCTGGTGTTGGGGGAGATGGACGCATGAACCTCACCCACAGCATCAGACCTAGCGACCTTCCTGGCAACCTTGGACATGGATGGAGAAGCGGCCATCTTGACCAAGCCTCCCAAGCCACCGTTCCATGCGGTACGGGCAGAAGGAGGACCAGGCAACTTGGACCTATTGACACCAGCCATCGCGGTTGCATTCTTACACGCTCCACCCTGCGTCTTAGGGAGTAGCGCACCAAAATCACTGACGCATGCCATCGAGACCATTTCTTCCACCGGTCGTTTCCCGAGTGATGAAGCGGCTCTCCTTTCTTCGGGACTGGTGGATGCATTCCGCCTGCGGGGCAGGGTTGAGCTGTCTAGTGCAGTTGAGTTGGTTCGATTCCTAGCGCTGTTACTGAGGGAAGGAATACTGCTGGCTGCAGTTCGAATGATGGGTCGAGCGAGTTTGCTGTCCTGCGAAACCGAAGAGGAGATTGGTTGCATGTCTACACTCGTCTCTCCTGCTAGTGGTGCTGCTGGTTTGCAAGCGAGTTTAGACGCTTTATGCTGCACCAAAGCTGCGCGGAAAGAGAACTTGGGTGAGCATAGACCGCTGAATCCAGAGCCGATCTTGGACTGTGTTTGTGCGGCTGCTTTGCGCTTTGGCGAGGAGGAGAGCGGGGTGTCATTCGAACGAGCCGACATGGCGAGCTTTTTGTCTATGCTAGCCTAGGCCCATGTGTGGCAGCGAGGCATAGGAGATGGTAGAATGTCGTCAAGAGCAGAGCCTCTGAAATCGACACCTCTTTCTGCGCCAGACCAACACATCAACACATCAACACATCAACACGTCAACGCGTCAACACGTCAACGCGTCAACGCGTCAACGCGTCAACACATTAACACACGCGACAGACACGCGTCGCCTTTCAACGCCGAGTTATCGCCCTTTTATCGCCCGTAACAACGCGTGAAAATTAGTTGAATTTAGATGTGCCGGTCCAGAGGCCACAGTCAGGCACTCTTTACAGTCGGGTGATCTAAGTAAAAGGACTTTTTTGGTTTTATCAGGTGTGAGAAGCTACGAACATAGTGTATATATACCTTAACAGCTGGCCATGCTCACTCTTCGATTCGCATCTCGCTCCACGTCGCCACCCGTCAACTCCCACCAACCCCCACCAACGCTCAACACCACCCACCAACGTCCCCTATCCCACTCAGTAACAACACGCAGCCACACGTGCCACGTCACCCATTCACACACACAGAGACCAACGTAGAAGCATATATAGTTCACGATATCACTTTGTACTTAGCTTCTCGAAATACAACGATTTTGACCGCTCGCTATCTCGAACTCACTGTGTTTCTCAACACTTTTATCGCCCGTAACAACGCGTGAAAAATTGACCGAAAAGGAGGCTGAGAAATTGAGCGGAAAAAGAAAGGAATGTTAAATTGTCTTACCCGAGTGAGCGTCGGTCACTCGCCCCTTGGCTCTCGCTAGTGAAATCACATGACTGCGTGTTCATGCTCTAACACAACTGCAAACTTCACTTGACATTGCCACTTGTCAACTCCCACCAATGCTTGGTTTTCCCCACCAAGACTCCCATCCCACTTGACAATGGCACACCCTCATATGTGTCACTTTCTTCTACACATGCACATGCCAACCAACAGCAGAGGCATATATACTTCTGCTATTGCTTTGTACTTAGTTCCTTTCAAATGCTAATGATTTTTGCCTCTCACTTGACCACCCTGATTGTGCTTTCCTTAACAGATTAAGAATCTGAACACTCTGCTGTAGGAACACTGCCTCGCCTCACCATGCTGTCTGATCCATATCCTTGCCTGCCTCTGCCACCCAAAGAAAGAACCCACCTCTGCCAAGCCTGATGAACCAGCATGCCCCCACAAACCCATGATCCAGATGCTGAGAGCAGTGATCTGTCTGACAAACCACACAAGGAAAGAGCTCCCACTGCACCACACAGGCAAATGCTGATTTGCATGGAAACCCCTTTATGCTACAATTCCAATGACAATGATGACAGTGATGAAACCCAATATAACATTGACACCATCTCTGAACTCAACCCTGAAGTGCTCAGGGGTATGCTCATCAAACTAACCAAATGCAACAAAGTGAAGAACTCCAATGCATACAAGAAACCCTCTCATCACTCCAATTTCCACCAATGACTCTCTTGCACCCATGATGCCCTAAAAGAAGCCCCCAAGCTCATGACCAAAAACTGGTATGCCTGGAACCCCTGCTTCAGGGGCATCCTGTCCAACTGGCCTGTGGCTATGAAGCACCTTGACAGAACCATGACCACTGAACACAAGAAATATGACTGTGCCCTGGATGGCTAACTCTGCACTATCCTTCAAAGTAGTGCCCTACTCACCAGAAATGACAATGTCAATTACCTCTTCATATGACCCACCAACTCAGAACCCTGGAAACTACATGATCTCTACTGCAGGCTCATGATGGACCTCACAAAGATGGAAAAGATCACCAAGTTGACCCTGCTCAATGAAGTTGGGAGAATCTGCATGTTCCAAGCAAACATCTGGAAACTCATTGCCAATATCAATGAACATTGGGCCAAAGCCGAGTCTATGGGTCATGCCCTTCCTGAGATCCTCAAGGTCAAAACACTTATCTGTCAGAGGTCGCATGCCCAAAACCTGATATCTGTAATAGAACCGTGTCTATTACAAATTCTGTCGAGATATGTGACAATGATTGTGGTATTATGATTTTTGGCAAGATATGTAGTAGAAATGTCTCTATTACTTTTTTCACTCAAAGATGCAGTAGTGGTTTTGCTATTGCAGGTTTCGACTAACCACTGTGGACACTCCATCCAGAGGTGGCTCAGCATGATCAATAACTAATATGAACTGGTACTAACACCAAGGTCTGGTGTGGTTAAGATTGTTGTTGTCACCAACACAAGTGTCCAGTGTGTCAACTGAGTGCTTGAGGTGATCCCCAGACCACAGTGGACAACTGCCTTTGGTTCTATCATTATCTGGACTGCAGGTTTCAATGAACCACCTTCAGATGTCAGGGAGCAGTGATACAACACATGTGCTATGATGGAAGCAATCTTATTGAGATTTCAACTTGCTGACTGAATACTAATGTATACTTATGTGTAAGCTATAACTAGTAATGAAAGGTGTAGAGTGGATGGAGATCCACTCATCCACCTATGATGAGAAGGTATGATTATATACATCTTTACAGTGTTGCCTGCAACACTGCTCTGGCTCTCTCTCCAGAGAGTACCCTCTTCATCAAGTCCTACTTGTCCTGTGACATCGCTTCTGTCCTTTCTGAGCTGGGTGTTGACCTCTTTGACACTGCTCTTCCTCCTCATGACCTATATGCCAGTGTCCTTGACACAGCTCTCCTTCCTCCTAACCAGCAACTGTTTTCCTGACTCCTGTCTTGTGAACCCCTGAGTGGTGACTGTCAGGGGTCTCGCGCCTGAAACCCAGATCGGTCTGTCGAGGTACTTGGTGATTATCAAACTGTGCAACAGCTATTGTCTCAGTATCAGTCTCAATGAGTTAGTCATTCAGCGACTATCAAGTTGTGCAATGACAGTGGGTGGTGTTTGTTGTATATACTATTGTAGGTTTTGGCTGACCTCTGTGGACACTCTGTTCAGGGGTAGCTCAGCACGACCAATTTCAATATGTAGGTTATGATGACACCAAGGTCTGGTGTGAGTGTTGATGATGAAGAGGTTGATGGTGTTGGTGATAACCACTCAGGGGCTCAAGAGACAAGAGTCAAAGGAACCGTCACTGGTCAAAGGAGAAGGAGCAGTGTGTCAGGGGTCTCGCGCCTGAAACCCAGGTCGGTCTGTCGAGATACTCAGTGACTATCAAACTGTGTGACAGCTATTGTCTCAGTATCAGTGACTATCAAGTTGTGCAGTGACAGCAGGTGGCATTCGTTGTATATGCTATCGTAGGTTTCGGCTGACCTCTGTGGACACTCCATTCAGGGGTAGCTCAGCACGATCAATATCAATGCTTCGGTTATGATGACACCAAGGTCTGGTGTGAGGGTTGATGATGATGAGGTTGATGACATTGGTGATAAGGTTGGTGAGTGTTGATGATAATGAGGTTGATGGTGCTGGTGATAAGGTTGGTGGCATCAACACGAGTGTCCAGTGTGTTGACTTTGATGCTTGAAGTGATCCCCGGACTGCAGTGGACTACTGCCTTCGGTTCTATCTTGATCCGGACTGCTAACCTGCTATGGGGTGCCTACAGATGTCAGGTAGTGGTGATACAACACACACACTACGATGAGGAGCAACCTTGATAGATTGCTGCTATGCTGACTGTAACTAATGAGTACTTATGTTTCTAAAGTATTGACTAGTTGTATGGTGAGTAGAGTGGATGAGGATCCACTCGGCCTATGATGATGAGAAAGCATGGTTATATACCTCTTCACAGCTTCGCCAGCGATGCTGCTCCTGCTCTCTCTCCAGAGAGTACCTTCTTCATCAAGTACTGCTCAGGGGCCTCTCCTGCTTGGCACCCCTGTGCCTCTTGAGTGGTGTCGCCTCCTTCGACACTGCTCCTCCTCCTCATGACCTGGTGTCGACTCCTTCGACACTGCTCCTCTTCCTCAGGACCTGCTTGCCAGTGTCCTATGACTCTTGTCTCTCAAGCCCCTGAGTGGTAACCATCTGAGCTTGGTCCTCTTTGTGGCTGTGCCTGCTCCTTGAGCTTGGTCCTCCTTGTGGCTGTGCCTGGCCCTCCTCGCATGTGGCTCGGTTCTCCTTTGCATGTGAGTCCATAGGAGTCCATGGTCTCCATGGAGACTGCACTACGACCATGCTCTCTACTGGTATCGACTAGGTCTTCGATACCTGTGCTCCTTCCATATGAACCAGTGACCCTCCTGCTTCTTGAGCATCCAGGCCCATGACACTCTGCACTGCACTCTTCAAATGACAGGACAGCATGACCACCCAAATGGATCACAGAACTGGCGACCTCAAGTCTGTGCAGGCGAACCTGGCTGATGGAGAAGTAAAGAATGAGGAGGCTTACCAATGGGGTAAACCTGGGCCCAACAGTGTATGATGTTGCTATCATTGCAACATGGAGAATCACATCTCCAGATATTGCCCAAGGAAAACCCAGGGAGACATGACTGCCATGGCCCCCACCTCAACCCAGATGACCACATAGGATATGTGGTGTACCATTGCTTCTGCCCACCATGTCTCCCTGGATCAACAACCAAATAACTGGATTGTAGACTCCAGGGCAACAGATCATGTCACAAATGATAAATCAAATCTTAGTTCATCCCTCCCCTGCACTGGCTTTGTGAAGACCACTAGTGGAACAAAGATTTGTATTGTGGCTGTGGGTCAGGCCATGCTCAGAGTGAATGGCCATAAAGTACTACTAGACAATATACTTTATGTCCCAGACTCTAATGCAAAGCTGATCTTGGTAAAGGCATTAACAAATAATGGTGCATGTGTGATGTTCAGCTCCAAATACATAACCATAGAGCTGTCAGCTGATGAAACAGTCATCAGCAAACTCAACCCTCAGACAAGGCACTATGAAATGAATGCCAGGACTGTGTGGTCAGCAAGTCAACTAAAGCCCAGATGGGACATGGGAGTGGTACACATGCTAAAGACCCCCTAGAATTGATACACATCGATCTTGCCATGCACTGGTCAATGAAGACTGAGGTCACATGCTTGCTAGTCACAATTGATGATGCCTCTAGCTTTACATATGTGAAACCACTCCAGACAAAATCAGATGCACTGCAAGTCTTAAAAGAGTGGATTCAATATGCTGAGGTACAGATGGGCCATAAGCTCAAAACCCTTTGCTCAGACAATGGGGGTGAATAGGTCTCAGCAGTGGCTATCAGTTGGCAGAATGATGCTGGTTTCCAGTGGCAAAAGACATCGCCATACACCAGCAAACAAAATGGTAAGGCTGAGCACACAATCAGAACAATCAGGGAGATGATGATCACCATGATGCACATGCATCACCTGCCACAGATGTTCTGGCCTTTTGCTGCCAAGGCCACCACATTCATGAAAAACCTTCTGCCAAATGTCGAAAATTGGGTACCATACCATGTTTTCTACAGGAGGGATCCCCACAAACCATTTAACATGCTCTGGACCTTCAGTTGCCTTGCATGGGTCAACATACCCAGGGCAAAGTGTAAGAAGTTGGAGGAGCTGGCCAACCTGACAATCTTGTCAGATATGATGAGGAACACAAGGGATGGAAGTTCCTATCCCCAAATCATAATCTGCTGGTCTTTTGGTCCAACTCAGCATGTTTCCTCCAAAACAGGTCATGGAATGACTGCACAGACATGACCCAGATCCAAGACATGGATGCCCTGCACTACAGCCCTGGGGCTGACACTACTGACCTCAGCTATGATGATGTCAACATGCATGACAAAGAACTCCAACAACCTTTGGATGATGTCTACTGCCCAACACAGGAGCAAGATATGTTTTCCAGGGGAGAAACAACACCCCCTGAACTGGCAGATACCACCCTCGACCACCTGGATGGCATGACAGACATGGAACCTGTTTTGACCACATTGACCATACCCTCAAATCAAGCATCTGACAGTACAGTAGAAAATGGATACCAATTGGAAATGTCATCAGCCTCACCACCCCCAATCAGAGACCTTGCATGCCACACTCAAGACTCCACTTTCTCCAAGTACTCATCAATACAAAATGTGCAATATTATCACAACAAGTTTGCCACAATGTGTGAGATGTACCCATGGCTACATCTGACAACACTCACTAAACTGCTCTGCATTTACCCAAGAATGTTCCTGCCGGCTGCCAAGATGCACCAATTCCAGGAGAAGCTCCAGCACCATGGCAAACTAGCAAATATCAGACCCATTCTGGAGTATAACACCAATGTATATCACAATGCAAATGTATATACATTTTTGGTCATGAATCTAAAGCCATCAGTGAAAGAAGCATTAACTGGACCCAATCAGATCCATTGGTGTGAGGCAATCAAGGCAGAAATGGATGGTCTTGAGAGCATGCATATCTGGGAGACTGTGGACTGGCCCAAAGACATGAACCTCATGGACTCCAAACTTGTCCTACAGGTCAAGACTGATGCAAGCAATGTTCCATATAAGTTCAAGGCTAGATTTTGAGTGCAAGGCTTCTCTCAGAGGGAGGGGATTGATTTCAATGAGATCTTTGCCCCAGTGGTGCCCAGGGATGTGATAAGGACCATTCTCACAATTGCAGCAAAGTTCAACTGGGAAATAGATTCTGTGGATGTTACACAAGCCTACCTCAAAACCGATCTACATCATGACATCTATTTGAAACCACCAGAGGGTGTGGAAGTCCCAGTGGGGAAGGTGTACAAGCTTGTTAAAAGTCTGTATGGCCTGAAGCAATCTGGTTGAGAATGGCACAAGGTGCTTGATGCACATCTATGTCATCTGGGTTTCTTTCCCCTCCTCAACATTCCCTGTGTCTATCTAAAGGGTATGGGTACATCCCAAGTGATCATTGCAGTATATGTGGATGATATGCTTATTGTATTGCCACAACAAAACCAGATCAACAAGATGAAAAAGGCAATCATTGACAAATGAAAAATCACCAATAACAGACCTGCCACCAAGTTCCTCAAGATCAAGATCATGCAGGATAGGGAGGAGGACAATCAACCTGGATCAGCATGCTTATATCAAGGAAATCATGAGGGAGTGGATCCAGCTGCATGAGAAGACATGGACACCAATGGTCCACACCCCAATGAAGGCACCCAACAACAAAGAGACTGATGATGAACTGAAGGCCAGGTACCCAGTCCTGGTGGGAAAGCTTTTATGGATCTCAAACACTGTCTGGCTGGACATCACATTTGCAGTCAACACCCTGGCCCACCACATGTCCAAACCCACCAAAGGGGCCATGCAAGCAGCTCTGCAGGTGGTGAAATATCTGAATCAAATGCATGATGAAGTCCTGAGACTTGGTGGCAAGAATGAAAATGAACCACCCATCACCATCTACATGGACTCAAACTGGGCCTCCAATCTGAATACATATAGGAGGAGTACATCAGGCTCAATTGTAAAGGTGTTTGGCAGCATGGTGACCTGGAGCTCCCATGTCCAGAAATGTGTCTCAGATTTGGCCATCAAAGCAGAGTACATGGCAGGATTGGCAGCCATGCATGAGGTCCTCTTCCATTGGCATCTGCTACAAGGGCTTGGTGATATTGTCATGCAATACATTAAGACTGACTACAACAATGTGGACTACCTAACAAAACCAGTGTCCCAACACCTCCTAATGTGCACCCAGAAATGTCTTGGTATGATGGAACTCAACCCCCTCGACCACTCAGTTTGCGAGAAGGGCAGTGAAAACACATGACTGTGTGTTCATGCTCTAACACAACTGCAAACTTCACTTGACATTGCCACTCATCAACTCCCACCAACACTTGGTTTTCCCCACCAAGACTCCCATCCCACTTGACAATGGCACACCCTCATATGTGTCACTTTCTTCTACATGTGCACATGCCAACCAACAGTGGAGGCATATATACTTCTGCTATTGCTTTGTACTTAGTTCCTTTTGAATGCTAATGATTTTTGCCTCTCGCTTGACCGCCCTGATTGTGCTTTCCTTAACATCACTGCTAGTAAACCTATGTGACTTCTAGTCCGATCTCACACTGGCGCCAGCTTCGCTCACCCGATCCCGTACCTGACAGCCTCAGCATCCCTGTACTGTATCATACAGGTATACACAGAAGGCTGCAAGGCATATATATACATTCCTATCATCTTGTGCTTAGTTGATGATGATTATCGCAATCGATACTTGTGATCAATGGCATTTGCCGCATGTGCTTCAACACTGCTCCTCATACGGCACTTGTTCTTGTGTAGCACTGGACTGCTTCGATTGCCATGATTCTATGGAAATGGTTGATATCGATGATGGGCGAGGTGGGATGTGAGAAGGTTAGCACCACCAGCCGTACTCATTACAGACCCACTCGACATCCTCCCCCTCTTGCTTATCCGCATACCAAGCAAGCGCAGGCAAACTAGCTCCACTTCCTTGCCTCTCGACAACCACTCCTCCTTTCAACTTGTCTTGGTACCCTTGCACTTTCTCCCCCGCTTTCAACTTCTGATCGTCGTCCTCACTCAGCTCGACACCGAGGGAAGCAAGGTCTAGGTTCCATGCGAGGCATTTCTTCATCCCGAATTGCCTCGCCTGGCCTCTAATCGCACCGATCAAGACCTGGAATGCTTGTGGCGAGGAGAATCTGAAGCGGAGGATGGAAATTTTGCGCTCGATATGGTCGAAGATGCATACCGCATACGATTCATCCCCTTTGCCAGAGGTGGAAGGGAGGTATAAGCCAAAGTGTTTCGGTTTAGGAGCGGATTCGGGTAGGAGGGTGGTAGCGTAGAAGCTGGATCGCTTTATGAGCCATCGCCAGGAAGTAGCTTCTGGATCATCTAGACAGAATCTTATCTTGCCATCTCCCGGGGAGGAAGGGGTTTGAAGCTGGGAGAGGAGGAATTCTCGATCCATCCTACCAACCTCTCGCAATTCTTCCGGCTCTAACCACTTTGCACCCTCCGGCAAGCGCATCGGGCTATCGCCTTCCGAAAGAGGTGGCCATTCAACGTGTCGATTGCCGACAACTTGCCAGCCGAACTTCTTATAGTATTCCCCTACATCACTGTACAAAAAACTCAAAGTTGCATTGCTACCATACCGACGATCCTCACCCAACTCTCCTTTTCGCTCATCTAAGCCTTCAACCAAGTCGCCCGGCCGCGCTGCCCGCTTCGGTTTCAAAATCTCTCGTAAAAGAGTCATCATCTGCCCCGCATACCCCATCCTCCTTTTCCCCTCAGGTACAAAAACACTGCAGACACTATATCCCCACCCGCTCTCCACTCGCCCCTTGCCTGGACGCTTGAAGAGGATGGGGCGACGATAAGTCTCGCAAGCAGAAAGAAAATCCTGAGTGGTAGTATTGTCCGCGGGGACAAGGACCCAACGTTGACGACGGTTGCGAGAGAAATCGGTGCCGTCGAGAACGCTTTTCTCGCGCGTTATGAACTGGTCTTCAGTTAGGAGGGGAGCTCCCCATTCCAGATGTTCGCGTTTGGTAGCGATCAGGTCTTGGGCCGGGGTGGCTGGGACCAGGAGGTAGCCTGAGAGCGCGGCGGTCATGTTGGTTGGATGTCAATATGCATTAGGGATGGGTGAGGGAGAGGAGAGAAGGCAAGCAAGGAAGAAGGCAAGCAAGGAAGAAGACCAAGTCATCGAGTGATCCGAGCATGACCGAATGATTGCAAATTGGTGGTTGGTGTATCTCGTGATGCACCATGTTCAGGTTCGGATTCGTCGGTTGCGTCGGACACAACGGTCGGGGACGTGAGTTGGAGCATTCATGGAAAGGTACAGGCGACCTTGCTTTTTTTGTCAAGTTGCCAGTATTGCCGCCTACACCAAAGTCAAGGAGACCTGGCTCCGCTGAGACAGGTGTGAAGGCACCAAAGCCAGGTGACATTGGGTCGTACCGTCAAGTCGAGGTTGAATCCAGAAGGCATCGGCTGTGCTACCAACCCGATTTCGACTCTGACGTCTGCAATAGCGCTGCAAGCTGAGACCTGCCCGATTTCAGTGCTGTCACGATACTGGCGTGTGGCGACCAGGCTGACCACATTTCCCACCATTCCAAGCATCCGACACTCGGTACCACTTTGCCGTGCTAGCCCACCTGACCCGATCCGTGCCTTCCATATCTCGTCGTGACCACACCTTTGCGAACGGAAGAAGGATCGCCGAAGCTTGAGAACAGGCTTGATTTGGCGGGTATGAGAAAGGCGGTAATCGACAGCCCAAGTTCTTCCTCCGATTACAATGAGCTAATTAGAGCCATTGTATGGAGGAATACAAAGCTGAGTCTGCCAAGAAATTTGGCGCAAGTCGGTTGCGCATAGCAAGGTTCGAATTCGGTCAAACTGGGAAAACAAAACGCGGAACAGAGGCTTCCGTTGACGCCATGCGCGGTATTCTCTCTGACTGCACCTCGCCCGTGACTGACTGACTGACTGTCCTTTTCCCTCTTTTGGACAGGCGAGGTTTGGAGGCTGAAGATTGGATCGCCTGTCTCTTCCTAGTGTTTAGGCGAGATGGATGACACACACCAGATAGCCATCTTCCTCAGCCATCCAAGAAGAGTCGGTATTGTCGCCGTTTTATCAACTCGCTTGTCGCTGTCTCGATAAGCGTGTTCGAGTAACTTATCTCGTATCGATGCTGGGAAAACTTTTGAGAAGACCAACGCGCGGCCGCAATCATAGGTGTTGATGGACCGGAGGTCAGGAGGTTGTGCGCGTGTTTGCCTCGCTCCCTTCTGTAGAGTGCAAAGACTTTGCTTGTCTTTTCGCAGGCGAGCGGGGATAAGCTGGCGCAGGCAGGAGATGAGCCAAGAACAGAGGATGCCTTCGGCAGAGATCCAGCCGATGGTCGCGTTGGAATGCGTCGCCTTCTTTTCCACCACTTTGCTTTTTCCGTTGTCGTACAAGGGTGGGAAGAAGGAGAAAGCGGGGCAGAAGACGAGTAGAAGCTGTCGGGAGATTTTGATTCGTTTTGGTGTGCATGAAAAGAAGAAGTTTCTTGGCCAAAGTTTCCGATTTTTGGTCGTGGGAAAGGAGAGAGGTTCATCGCACCTTTCAGAGACCGCTCTAGACCATTACTGCAATCTAGCTGCAAATGCATCAAGTCACGGGATGATAACTTAGCAGACCCATGTTCCACGAGTGCGGAAGGTAGTATTCCGCGCGTTCATCACCTACTCCTCTCTTTGTCTCCCACCACATCATTGACTGATTGTGGGTAGGTCGTGCTAGTTCCTAACTCGTCCGATCGACTCTGTCACTGTATCAGTCTGAATCCGGTCAGCCTTGATTAGCATGCAGGAACGACAAGAAGCATGTCGACTTCTGATAGGCTGATTGACTTTGATCCAACCAGAACGTCGCCATACCATCAAGACGATGAGTGGTTTCCATGCCATCGGCGCCATCGTGAGGCGTGCGCCATTTTGAATGATTCGGTCGGCCACTCGATACACCATGGCTGTGTCAACGCCTTTGTCGCCAAATGTCGCTAGCCTGGAAGGTGAGAATGAGAGCTGCTTGTCCAGATTACCGGTCGATGAGTGGAAGCTATTGAATGAACCGAAGCAGTGTTCTAACGGCGACCGCCGACGGGACAGAGAGCGGAATGGCAGGATACTGCTGGTGTCGCTGAAGTACCCCGCACTTGCGCTCGCAATCTAACCATCTCGCTTAGCTATCATCCCGAATAAAAAGGGAAGGACAGAGTTGGCTGATTATGGTGGGAAATTTATGCCTCACGAGCTTGCTTGCATTACCCCTCGCTTGCGTGGGTTACTATATGCTGGATTGCCATCCTTGCCCGTGACTGCGGTGTCATCGTCTCTGCAGAATCAAAAACCCGATGGTCTGATGGTTTTCAAGAAGAAATAGATGGTTATGCTTTGGTGTTTACCAGCTGCCTGATGATTTACGCTATCTAAAGGAAAAGATAACGATGCTGGCACTCGCTGTTGGACGAGCTTGCTCCCGGTGAGCACCTAGTCAAGAGACCGAGCCAGTCGAACAAGGCACTGTCGAAGTGAAGAAGCAGAGACTTGCAAAAGAATACCCGAGAAGCCGTCGGCGAATGGGATGAATGGAAAAGAGAAGAGAGAATAAGAATCAGAATTGCTGAGAGCAACGATAGAATTTCTGGGTCTCTACCACCGGTCAACTGAGTCGAGACAGGCTTGACAAGGCCCGAGACCTTGAATCTTAGCTCTGTTTGCCACTCTGATGCCAGACCGCAAAAGGGAGGACGCCGCTCCTGCTCCTTTGCTGCAACTGCAAGGTCAACAGCAGCTCGAGCGTCGGAAGCTTGGCAGCCATACCGCGTTGATGCCGCTTCTATCAGGTCTATTGCCACTGTTCTGTGTACTTGCCTTTCCTCTGCTCCCATATCATTTCGTTACGCTTCGCTTCGAACTCGCTTCCTCCTCCGCTTCAGTCCGTTGTCGAGAGCCAATTGCAATTCTTGCTTGCTTGCTTGCCTGCCAAAGTCCTGTGATATGCCCCCGCGATCTTGCAAAGCCGGATTTGAGCTCTGATAAGCCTGTTCTTTGGCTTTTGCCACAGGACCCATGTCGCTCTTCGCTCCTCTGTCAACCGAGCTCGTCTTGTTGCATCAAAGCTTTGGTGTCCCCACCGCCGACATCGACGCTGCCCATGAGACCATCTCTGTCCAATCGTAGCTTGTTCTCAGCTCATACTCGCACCAATCCGCTCCGTCCCTGCATCCGCCACTTGATCTCTGCGCCTCGCCTTCTCATTTCGTCCGACGCTAGTGATTCTTTCACCTCTCTTGGCATCGCTGCTGCTGCCCAATCGCTCAACTCTGACTCGAATCTAGCCTTTTGGGTTTAGAGGCTTTCCCCTCATGTGCCTTGCTCAACTACTTGGTCCGGTCAATCATATTAATACCCCCTTCTCCTTCATTCGACCTATCAGCTCTTGTCCACCCCCAAGCAGTCCCTCTTCCCTCTTCCTCGCCACTACATCGAGCTCACCTTTCGTGGTTGTGCTGCCGAGGACCGCTTCTATTCATCATGGCTGCTCCAACCCCCACCTGGGGCCAGTTGCACAACGAGGCCAACGAAATTTCCGAGAGTCACCCTCCCCACTACCGCGAGCAGCACGGCCTTGATGCCCACTCTCCTGCTGATGACGAGAAGAAGTCGCCCGTTTCGTCGCAGGAGGCTCTCGACAGTCAGCTCCCTGTGACGGGCTACTACGACTCGGAGAAGAAGGCCGTTGCCGGTATTGAGGACTACGTTTCTGAAGACATTCACTCTGGCGAGCAGTTCGCTCTTCACTACTTCCCCGAGGAGACCTCGCAGCTCACCATCCGTGCCCTTGTGGTGGGTACCATGCTTGGTTGCGTCATTGCCGCCTCCAACGTCTACCTTGGTCTGAAGACCGGTTTCACTTTCGGTGCCTCGCTCTTCGGTGCCATTCTTGGTTACTCGATCATCAAGCTCATGCAGAAGGCCCTTCCTGAGAAGCTCGGTGGCGGTTTCTTCGGTCCCCGTGAGAACTGCACTGTCCAGACCGCCGCTACCGCCGCTGGATCGCTCACGGGCATGTTTGTCGCCGCCGTTCCCGCCATGTACCAGCTCGACCTGCTCCACGACCCTCTCAAGGACTTTGGCCGTTTGGTCACGTTCTCGGCTGTCTCGGCCTACTACGGTGTTTTCTTCGCCATCCCCCTCCGCAAGTTCTACATTCTCAAGCAGAAGCTCATCTTCCCTTCGCCCACCGCCACCGCCTTCACTGTGCGATCGCTCCACGCTCCCGGAGGAGAGCTGACGGCCAAGAAGCAGTCGCGCGCCCTTCTCTACTCTTTCGCCGGCGCCTTCACTTTTGTCGTCGTCAACCAGTACGCGGCGGGTATCCTGATGGACTGGCACGTGTTCTACTGGTTATACAAGTGGGGCTGGAAGAAGGCTCTCGTTGTTGACAACTGGGGTTGGATCATTGAGTGGACTCCGGCTTTCCTTGGTGCTGGTATGCTCTCCGGTATGAACGCTTCTTACTCTTTCTTTGGCGGATCCTTCCTCATGTGGGCCATGATCGGCCCCGCCATCGTTGCTACAGGAGAGGCTCGTGGCCGTAACACTGGTCTGACCGCTGACCCTCCTGAGCCTCTGCGATGGTCGTACACGTCGATGAGCTTCGACCCCAGCAAGCAGCCCCTCAACGCCGCCTCGCCACGATACTGGGGTCTCTGGCCCGGTGTTCTGATGATGCTTGCCTACTCGTTCGCCGAGATTGCGATGAACGGACCCACCATCTACCGTGGTGTCCGTGCCGGTGCGATGGAGCTCTACTGCAACATCGCTCGCAAGGAGGTTGCCGAGTACGAGGATGCTATTCCTGATCCCGTTGCCAAGCAGGACCAGGTGCCTATCTGGGCGTGGAGCGGTGGTCTCTTCATCTCGATCGTCTGCACTTGCCTTGTCTGTACGCTCCAGTTTGACATGAACCTCGGCAACGTCATGCTTGCTATCATGCTCGCCTTCATCTTCTCGTTTGTCGGTGTCCAGGCTTCGGGTGCGACCGACACGAACCCCACGGGCACGCTCGCCAAGGCCTCGCAGCTGATCGTTGGTGGTGCTCTCCGTGGTCAGGGCAAGACGGGAGCTGCTGGTTTGTTGGAGAACTTGATCGCTGGTTCGATCGCCTCCTCGGCTGCTTCGCACGCCGTTGACATGGTCGGTGATCTTAAGACTGGTCACCTTCTGCGCGCCAGGCCGCGCAACCAGTTCTGGGCCCAGCTTTTCGGATCGTTCTGGTCGATCTTTGTCTCGACTGGTCTCTTTGTGCTCTTCACCAAGGCTTACCCATGCATCACCGACGCTTCCGCCGAGGAGTGCCCCTTTGCTGCTCCCGCTGTGTCTGCCTGGAAGGCTGTCGCGGTTGCCGTCATCTCGCCCAAGCTTCCGGTCAGCTTGTCGTCTGGTTTGACGGCTATCGCTTTCGCCATCATCTCGGTGGTCACAGTGATGGCCAAGTACACGATCATCCCTTCCAAGTACCACGTCTATGTGCCAAACTGGAACGCTGTTGGTCTCGGCTTCGTTGTTCCTCAGGTGTACTACCCGATTGCCATGTGCATGGGTGCCACGTTGTCGCTCTTCTGGAAGAAGAAGAGCGCTCAGTCGTTCGACTTGCTCGCCTTTGCCATCGCTGCTGGACTTATCGCCGGTGAGGGTATGGCTGGTGTGTTCAACGCTATCCTTACCATCGTCGAGGTTGCTGGTAGCTACGTGGGTACCGATGTTGGTCTCCCTCCCTGGTAAACTGTCTTGCGCAAAAGCAACTCTTATGGGCATCTTGTATTCTTTTTTCCTTTCTCCTTGTTCGTTATTTGCACGTTTCAGCATACCCCTTCTCTATCATTCTTTTGTCGAGTGTGTGCGTGTGGCTACAGTGCGTTGGTAAGTTTGGTCGGTGAGGGTCGATATGGCCTCGGCCTGTTAGCATTACGCATGATGGGAGTGAAAGGATGGTATAGACAAGACCAAGAGTAGACAATGACAAGTGCTCAGAGCAGGCAAAGAGAGATGATGGTTTACGGAGCAGAAGCAAGATCGCTGGCAATAGTGACGTTGCGCTCCTCATGGGCGAGCCAAGCGTGCGTTTCAATCTGTCCACTCGTTCGAACACTGTAGAAACGTCGGCAGGTCCGAAGAGGTGAGTCAGCGAATCGGCAGATGCGATCCGAACTTTCCCACGCCCTCGAGCGTTGTGGGAAGAGGAGCCTCAAGATTGTGACGACTTACTGGTGAGTTGGTGACCCTGGTCGGTGAAAAAGTGACGGGCAATGTGCTGAGTTGCGATGGCGAGATTGCGCTTGGTGACTTGGTTGCCAGTGTTGGTGCAAGAAGCAGAGCAGTATTGCAGTCCCGGCGTCGAGGCAAAAGCGACATTGTAAGCATCTCGATCGATCACGCCATTGTTGGTATAGAAACTGCTCAGCGTTCCTGCCTGGCGAGAGTTTTCTGTGCTGGCAACGCATCGAGTCACACTGCCAGCACCGCCTTCCTGTGACGAGGCATAAGGATACTCGTCTTCACACGCCAACGCAATCCACAAACAGTCAGCAATCCGCACACAGTCAGTAATCACGCGTCGCTCTACAATCACAGAGCTTACCGCAAGAATTCGAGTCAGCAGGCTTGCCCGCGCAACGCTTGGGTGATCGGGTGATCGGGTGATCGGGTGATCGGCAGGCGGTGTTGGCACGATTGATCGAAGCGTTGGCAGAGTCGCGATCGAGTCTCCTTGGCTTACCAGCGCACTGGATCGCGTAACAGTCGTTCGAGCAGATGTTTGGCACACGAGTGGCAATCCCATATCAATGTTGCTGCCTGAGCACCGCGCTCGCATCAGCATCCGCGCCAAGTCGAGCTGGCACATCAGCGCCGTGGCGAGGAGCCATCTCTGTCAAAGAAGAAGCTGCTTTCCAGGTCCACGAAGCCAACCCACTCCGACCTCTGCTTTGTCATCTTCTCCGATCTCCATCTCGACCATCCAAAGTCCATGTTGACGTTTGCTACCGTGTTGCAAGGCTACGTCGATGCCGACTTGATCCCTTTCGCGCTCGTACTCTGCGGTAACTTTGCGAGTCAGCAGTACTCGTCAGCAGATATGATCGACATGTACAAGGCTAAGTAGCAAACTGCTCTCCGAACGAAGCCTGCTCTCGGCATCTTTGCTGGGGGGTTTTTTGTTTTTTTTTTTTTTTTCAGAACAACTTCATTCGGTCTAACAGAGATCCGCTCCCCGAAAAAAAAAGAGTTGCGCAGCTGACGAGGTGGTCTGTGCGCGAACTAGAGTCGAACACTTTCTATCGCTTTCCGCACCCTTCCTCCCCTCGCTCTTTGCTCACCACAAACACCATCATCCCCAAAGATCAGCCAAACAATGTCATCAACAAATGACGACCAAGCATCAGCCTCAGGCTCAACCTCTTCCGCACCAGCCGCACCTCGAGTCTTCCTACCCCCCTCCGCCTCTTCCTCTCCATCCACTTCTTCCCGCCTCCTCCCCCAACCCCTTGCTTCCGCCGAAGACGATCTAAAACCTTGCGCAGAAGAACTGAGACAGGCCTTTCGCTCTACCCTGCTCGGTCGTCACGGTCCAGATGCACCACTGCTAACCCGAGCTCTGCGCGAGAAGGAAGATGCACGTTTGGGACTGCACGCTAGCCGCAATCGCACCTTCCCCCATGTCCGAATCAGAATCCGGTTCTCAGACCAAACCATGCTCGAAGGAGACTTTACCGAAACAGACACGATCGATAAAATCTACACGCTCTTAGAACACGCTTTGGACGAAAAGGTCAGGCAAGTGGGAAGAGTCATCTATACAACTCCGCCAAAAATAGAGTATCCAAAACAGGATACCAAGCTGAAAGGCAAAACATTGAGAGAATTAGGATTCATTCCAAGTGCACTGCTGAACGTCAAGTGGCATCAGCCAGAGATGAATGCCAACACTTTTCCCGCACCATTAAGGCAGCAGTTGAGGATGAACGCCGAGCTTCTCCCACCACCACCGAGTTTCGATCAACAACCACCAGCGCCAGTGCCAGCATCAGGGCAAGCAAAACAAACCGAACCGCGCAAAGATGGAGGAAAGAAAGAGTCAAAACCAATGCCTAAATGGCTCAAGGGAATTGCTAGTAAGTCTTCCCATCAAACCCCCCGGCACTATTGCCTGTCGTCATGGCTGTCACTCTGTTACTGACAGTGTTCGTTGCGCCGATGAAACAGACAAGTAACCAAGACAGACAAGACAGAGAAGCAAGTGGAAAACAAATACCTCGGAACACTCTGTCTAACCGTCTATCCACTCAGACGCAATGCCACTAAACTGCACCACGCTCACACCACGACAGCATCACAACTCGAAATATACCATCCATTGCAAATCCTACTATCCCATTACATGAGGTGCGATCAACGATACTGTTGATAGTGTTTAGTACTCAACATTCGCCTTACGTCCACCGGCACCGCATAACTTTCCCCCACCAACTCCTTCACCGCCACGCACAGCTTATCAATCCTAACCACCAGCCCGAACAAAGTAGCTACACCGACGGAAAAGGTCATGTACTCGGCATCTTGCAGTGTGCTCATCGTTATCTTGCTCGGCAGAGTGGACAAAATCGCCTCCACGCCTTCATGTGCCCCTCCCGGTGTATCGATTGGGTCGGGGGGTAGGTAAGCGTGTAGTCCGTGAGGAGTATCCATGAATCGATCTACTAGTGGACAAGGTGTCACCTGTGGTAATGGTTCCCCTGTTTTCAGCGCCGTAGAGCACATTGAGATCACGCTTACTACATCGCCTAGGAATCTTGGGTCGAGGAAGCGCGTTCGACGGAGCAATGCGATCGAATATGCGGCGCCTAACCGCTCAAAAATGGCTAAGCAGTGAGAGAGAAGTTTGCTGATCTGCATCTGTACTTCGAACAACTCTCTGTAGCGTGCTTCAGGCCAACGTCCACGAAGGGAAAACTCGTAGGAGACGTTGACCGAGATCATGCTCAACCGGTGCAATTTGGCACGGATGCCGATGATTCGTTTCCGCACCAACTCGGAGGATGGGTGTGCGTTGAGTAATGCTGCTTCCACAGCTGCTCCAGTCGCGGGTTCGGGTCGGTGAGAGTGCAGAGAGGGACGTCTTGAGCTAGGTCTGGATCTACGATTCTTCTCCAACCCGGATGTTGTATGCTGTTGCTGTTGCTGTTGCTGTTGCTGTTGCTGTTGCTGTTGCTGTTGCTGTTGCTGTTGCTGTTGCTGTTGCTGTTGCTGATGCTGATGCTGATGCTGATGCTGATGCTGATGCTGATGCTGATGCTGCTGATGAGGATGACTAGCAATCCCAACAACACTACAATACACCCTTCCCAACTCGGCAATCGTCGCTGCATGCGATAACCTCTGATACTGCCTCAACGTCGAACTCGGCGGAAGATAGCTGAAAATGTACGCGGCCGAAACACCAACAACAACCGCAACAAACCTCCTCCACGACGTATCCCATCCATAACCCGGTGCACCAGGAGTTGGGTTAGTGACGTCTTTCCAGCTGTATCCGACAATGAGCGCTGTTGTGACAGAGGCAATAATCGGCGTGATCGGTGGACCGGGCAAGTAAATCCTGAACAGCATCAAAGGTGGGAAAGCCACTGCTGTTGTCGCGCCCAAGCCGTAGGCATTGCCTCTACCTGAGCCTGTGGAGATGTACCAGATGATAAGCGCAAATACAGCCCCAATCACAGTAGCCAAGATACGGGAGAGAAGTGCAAAGGCTGTTTCGCCTCGGAACCGCGCAAGGGTGAGTTGAGCCATAAAGATAGCCCAAATTGCCCTATTCTCATAGCACCAACCTGCGGAGGATTTGATATAGGCAGGAAGAGAGACAAGAGCGATGAGGGCAGCTGCTTTGATACCGAATAGTGCGTTACCTTGGAAGGGTCGACGGGTCCAAAAGTAGATAGTGTTGCCAATGACTTGGAGGAATCCTTCAGGATCCAAAGCGTCTGGGTCTCTAGCACGAGTAGAGCCAAGATCGACGATGGGATCGGCCGTGCTGGAATCGTGGTCGGCATCATCACAAGGGAAGTGCGCATGTGCATGGACATGTGTCGCCACATCTTTCTCTTTCCTTTTCCCCGCACTGCTATCCATGCAAGTCTCTTGCTCAGCAACAGTCTGACTACTCTTACTGCGCTGTCTAGAGGCAAGCGGCGTATCATTCGTGATATCAGGAATGTGCTCCGGATCATCATCCGGCTCATGCGCCTCATGCCCATCACCCAAAGTATTCCTCCACGCATCCACCGAAAACATCCTAGGCCAATGCGGATACCACACCGACGCTACCGTCCTCTGCTTCTGAATCGTCTCCACCTTCCTCAACAAGGCCAGCAACCTTTCCGTAAAACTGATAGTGTGAAACTGGTGCAACCAGGCTTGGTAGAGATACCTGTGATGAATCTTACCAATCTCTCCTGGACCCGTCCGTAGATCCAACTCTGCAGCAAGATTGTTGCTACTCAACGCAGCTTCTTGGTGCGCTTTGAGTGCGTCACGATATGGATCTAGCACTTTGAGTCGCTTTTCTTTTCTGAACTCTTCCAATCGAGCTTCGAGGCTGGAAATGACTTTGCTCGTTTCTTCTGCCTGCTTGCGTCCCTTGTGCGCGCGTGCCTCTGCTGACATGAAGAGCCGATCGTGCAAAAACCTGTATCGATGCGAATTGAGATGCTTCAACCAAGTGACGATATGTCGAATTGCTTCTGCATCAGCAGTAAGAAGTTCGCTTGAAGTCTCACGAATGAGCTGAGCAAACATCTCGGTGATGTAGTTAGATGTCGAGGTGTGCAGGTAGGTCTCCAAATTGCCGAAACGAATTGATTCCCAGATGGCGACCGGAGCAGAGTCGCGCTTGTGAACAAAGTTGTGAAGGAACTGGCTCGATCTGTCCCAGGCGTGATGGTGGTGGTGCGGATCTTTGTGTTGCGAGTGGTGGGAGTTATGCGCATGATCGCCGACATCTGTGGAGGTATGATGTTCGTGGTGAATCCAGCGTCGTGGTGAGGAGCTGCGTGAAGCTGCAGCGATGGATCGGGTGATCTTGCGGAAACGAGAGGAGGCAAGCTCGTCACCTGGCTGAACGGAGGAATGTTCATCGAGTTGGCGGAAGCTAGCTGGATGAGATGAATCGTGCGTGTCGCTAGGATAGACTTGGCCGCTCAGCCGAGACTCGCGATGAGGAGCCAATGTAGCGGATGCATGACCAAGCAACATCTGCGATGCTGTTTCATGAGCAGTCAGGCCTCCAGCAGGAGCAGGTGACCCGAGGGGCGTGTGTGGTGTCGCTGCTGGCGAATGGGGTCGCGATGGCGGATGCAGCGGTTGGTTGTGATGCGCTTGCACATGCTGGTGGTGGTGGTGTTGGTGGTGGTGGTGGTGGTAAAGACCACCATGTCCGGATTCCGAAGCATCTCTGGGATGTTGGAGCGAGGTTGGAGGCGTGATGGCGGGTGTTGCCAAGCGGGATGGCACTGGCGCCTTGGGGAAGTGCGCCGAGCGAATGTCTGCCTTGATCGAGGAATAGTAGTAAGACCAGCCATCTGCAGGTGCGACAAGTGACCTTGTCAAGCGCTCCAATGCCTTGAGATCGTCACCATTAGCCAAACCAAATGAAATCTCACGTGTCAGCAAACGCGAGGAGATGGCAAGCGGCATCAACCCACCTTCTGCGGCTGACAGCTTGTTGGCGATAAAGTCAAAGTTAAAGCCTTGCTTGTTCGCCTCGCCAGGCTTTCGTGCATCTTGACTGTCAGACGGCGTGTCGAGGGGCGAAGTGTGGAGCAAGTTGACCTGATCACCACAGGCATCTGCAATCGGGTTGAGAACGGCGACGAGCCGTTCAAGGAATTGTGAGTTGACGGATTTGGGAAAGAAGACGATGCTGATCAAAATGTTGATCGCTGCCTTGACTGCGAGTGGCACGACAACCGATTGGCCGAGAGTGTAGAATGGAAAGGGATAGAGCGGAGCATAGGTCAAACAGATGTTGAGGAGAATGCAGCTCAACACGGATGCAAAGAGGAAAGGACCTGGGCCAAAGCGAATCTTGACGTAGAGCACCACTGCCGAACCTAGAGCGAGGAAGAGGGCACAGACAATGCTGGCTCTTGCCTCGATGTAATGTCCCTGGATAGCAAGTGATATGTCGGTCTGGGCACGGGGAAGCTTGTTGTTGCGCACGGCGTAAGAGAGGGCGATAGCGATAATGGACCAGGCCCAAGCAGCGCAGACAAAGAGAAGAGTGAAAAACTCGCGTTCGAGGATAGCAGCCAACGGTACTTCTGCTGGCTGGATGAAAGCACCGACGAGAACGAGGAAAGAAGCACTGCCAAGGGCGCGTTCGGAAGGTGTAATGATGAGGAGGACCATACAGATCCATGCGAGGAGAGCGGATCGAAGGACGGGTTTGAGCTTTGGCCATGTCAAGGTAGGTGCGAGCCAAGAGATATACCATGGAAGAGGATCGAGGCCGACCAACTTGACGAATCGCTTCCAGTGCCTTGCTGTGCGATTGAAGTTGGGTTTGCGTTTGCCGTTGTTGTTGTTGTTGTTGTTGTTGTTGTTGTTGTTGTCGTCGCTGCTCGGAGCTGATGCTGATTGCTGTTGCTTTTCCTCCTGATCGACATCGGCTGAGGAGGTAGAAGTATCTGGTCTAGCACTGTCTGCATTGGTGGGTCGTTTGGGATCTGTTGCGAGCTCCTTGTTGGACTGAAGGCATGACTGTGGTGGTGTCATTGTGGGATGCGGGTGGAGCAAGGGCTGGAGTCGCGTTTGCCACAGCTGATGGTAGTGGTGATGGGAGTGGCGATGGGAGTGGCGATGGTGGTGGTGATGAGCGTGTTGGCAGGACCAGATGATTGGCAGGTAAAGTGCCGGGAGTGTCTGGGGGCTGAGTCGGTGGAAGGCAAGCGATCAGTGTGAGGGATATAGCAGGGATCGGTGCATCCGAACAAGAGCCCTTGCCCGCGCCTTGGGCAGTTGGGCGTTGTGACTGAGCATCGGCTCCTCCGCCAAGTGATGTCTGTCGAGGGTGCATGCGTGATTGTGACTGTGATGATAAGGAGGCAAGCGGCTTTGCTATGTCGACATGGTCGGAAGAACTCGGACAGGACTGACTGAGCGAAAGGGCACGCTTTGGAGATGATGGTCAGAATGCAAGCCAGCCAGAGAAAGGATGACATGGTCGATTTATTACACAGCTCTGTTAGGCCTATATATCCAACACAGCTAGGCCAAGATGGTCGGAAGAAAAGCTCAACAATGAATGGAATATGCCGGCGTCGACTCTGTGAAAAGTACAGCAGAGTTAGCTAAGGCCGTGCGCAATGCCTCCCCACGAACGAGGAGACTTTGGTCAGCAATCCTCTTGCTTCCATCCGCCTTCTGCTCCTTGTCCTCACCTTTGCTATCGGTCCATCCGTGCTTCCCTACCATCACCTAATTCCCTATCATCACCTAATTCCCACGCCATCTCACCTATTCCCACGCCACACCACGCCACACCACGCCACACCACGCAAGACCGACCCTCATGCCTTGGCCTCCGTATGTGACGGCAATGAATCTAGTCTACGAGCTCCTTGACCGGGGCTATCTGCCAGACGTCGTGCTTCGTCGGGCGATCCGATTGCTCAACGCACAGCGGATTGCCAGTCTCGCCAAACCGGAAGAGGATTTCTCGCTTCACGTCTCGACCAAAAAAGCGTACATCGAATCGCTCAAGACTCGGGAAATAGCGATCCAACAGGAAAAAGCAAACGAGCAGCACTACCAAGTGGATACTGCTTTCATGCTCTCCTGTCTCGGCAAACGGGCCAAGTACTCCTGCTGTCTCTACCAAACCGGCCGAGAAACGCTGGAGGAGGCAGAGGAAGCTATGCTCAACTCCTACTGCCAAAAGGCAGGTCTCGCTGATGGGCAAGAGATTCTAGACTTGGGATGTGGTTGGGGTTCACTTTGCCTCTATCTGGCGGAGAGGTATCCAAATTGCAAGATCACTGCTTTGTCCAATTCCAAGACGCAAAAACACCATATCGACTCGATCACTGCCTCGCGTGGCTTCAAGAACATCCGCGTCGTCACCGGCGACGTCAACGTCTTCCACTTGCCGCACCGCTCTTTCGATAGGATCTTGAGCATCGAAATGTTCGAACATATGAAAAACTATTCGCAACTCTTTCGAAAAGTCTCTTCTTGGCTCAAAGATGGAGGCGAATCTCGACTTTTCATTCACATCTTTTGCCACCGTACTACCCCGTATCATTTTCAGGACGACGATGGTTGGATGGCGCAAAACTTCTTCACCGGTGGTACAATGCCCAGTTTCGATCTCTTTCAGCATTTCCAGCAACATGTGACACTCGAGCATAGTTGGTGGATCAATGGAAACCATTATGCCAAGACCTGTGAGCATTGGCTCCAGAGGCAGGATAGAAACCAGAAGAAACACAATAGCCTCGAGCTCTTGAGGAAAGATGCAGTGAACAAGGGGAGTAGGCAGATCGATGGCGAAAAGACATTCTATAGATTCAGGGTCTTTTATCTGGCTTGCGCAGAGTTCTTTGCTACCAATGCGGGCAATGAGTGGGGGGTTGGACATTATCTCTTCAGCAAAAAGTAGCAAAGCCATACCCAACTCTATCCACCCTTTCACCCTTTCAGCCTTTCAGCCTTTCAGCCTACATCTCTCGCCGTTGCACTTGGAAAGAGGACGCTTTTCCTTCCCCTTGCTATAGAGTGGTGAGTTGGTGTCTACTTTGTCGCTTTGCTCTCTTCCACCGCCTTTCCGGGCTGCTGCTGAACACCGTACAGTGCCCAACGAGCAAACTCACTCTCGCCGAACCTGAGTAATGTCGTAATGCTTCCATCAACCACGGCAACCACCACGGATCGCCTACCCGCTTTTAATTTTGGGAAGACATTACCCGCTCCCGCTGCCCCGGCATTCTTCGCCTTACCCCTATAACCGCGCCTTGCTCTGTTCTCAACCCAACACCCCGGCGGACAATGTCTGAAAAGCCTCGCTAGTACCTTGAACATTTCAAAATCCATCAAGAGGACCTTCAAGAAGCGCCTAGCCAAACTACTTGCCCAAAACTTCTTCCATCCACCCTCGCTCTCCATCTGCTTTTGCTTGCTCTCTTGGACCGCAGCTTGTCTAGCCGCGGCCTTTTCTCGCAGCAACTTTTGTTTTCCTAGGCTCAACTTTCCATATGCAGCTCGGTTTTTAGCTTGATTCGAAACTTGGAGTGATTTCTCGTACTCCATCCTTTCCCTTACTTGCTCTCCATCCATTCCCTTTTCGCCCTCGCAGGTGGTCGATGGAAGCGTGCAGGAAATTAGTTCAGCATCCGAACCAGGAATAGGGATCTGAGCAAAGATGGACTCGAATCCCCAAATGGAGGGTAAGGGGTGGGTGCGAGCGTTGAGGATAACGATACGGAATTCGGGGGGTGGCGGATGGGATTTCCGGTATAGGGTCGCTGGTCGATATGCGTAGTAGAACGGCCGCAAAGTAGTAGTAGTAGTAGTAGTAGTAGTAGTAGTGGTGGTGGTGGTGGTGGTGGTGGTGGTGGTAGAGTTGGGAAGAACAAAGTCATGACCAGAAGGAACAATTTGTAACGAGCCAAAAACCGCATCATAGCTATCCCATCTTACATTTCCTTTCTCACCCAAGAACCGTCTGCCATTTTGCCCTCCTTTCGCTGCGTCTAGTCCGAGATTGAAGCGTAAACTGCGGGCACTACCCCTTCCCCTCGCTACCCTAGCAGCAATATTAGCCATGAAGCGAGCCATAGTCCGTCTCCATACCCATTGCAACAAGCTGAATAGGGTACCCATCGCATCTTTTCCCAGCTGCGCCAATCTCCGGGGTATGTAGAGCAACACATCCCAAATCGTAACCAGCTTGAGCGGCCTCTCTGGATCGGCAACAACTCCTTGCGACTTCACATGTCTCTTCCTCGCCATAACACTCGCACTAACCGGCGCACTTCTGACGGCATCAACCACTTTGGCTCTCTGCACTACATACCCTAGTCTCTTCAAATATGCGTAGACGAGGTATGCTTCCCTTGTCAAGGGTTCATCTAGCCCCTCGCCTTCGGTTGGGGGGAGCATGAGGGATGCAAATGCTTGTTGTAACGACATGGGCACCAACTGCGCCTCGCGCTCTTGCTCTTCTACGGTGTATAGTTGAAGACTCGCTCGCTCGGCAAGAAAAAGTGCTTCTTCCGGCAGCAGTTCGTTGCTCGCCTTGCTAACCATCTTGCCCGCATCCCCTGGCAGCCTTTCACGGCGGATGACTCCAACAGTTTCGAAAATCTTGCCCTGCACATCAAGCAATCTCGCCCGACGCAATTCCGGCTTCCACACCGCACGAACCAAGGAGCGAGATCCAACGGTACGTTGACCAGAGACCGCGGTGAACATTGCCTCTCTGGATCGATCGAGTAGTTTACATTGTCCGCCGAATCCGGTGGGTTCGAAATCTTTCTCCCCCTCTTGGGGATGACGATGCCGGACGACGTTGTGGTCCAAGGCCGAGCTTTGCATTGAGAGTTGAGCGTCGATAGAAGGCCAAGGTAGTCGGGTGCTTCATCTTCATCGCCTGAATCATCGGCCGCCTTGTGTGGTGCAGAGCAGATGGAAGAGGCGTTGCAAGTGGCATCTTCCATCTCCTCCCTTGCAGTCACGGCGGGGATGGACGCGGCGGGGATGGACGCGGCGGGGATGGACACGGCGGAATCGGAAGCTGCGCTTGGACCGGGTAGATGAGGTGTAGTTGGAGGCGCCATCTTGCACTAATCTGCCTGGCCTAAGCTTGAAGATGGCAAGTTGGTGGTGGTGGTGATGATGATGATGTTGAAAAATAGCAATCCAATATGATGATGCAAGGTAACATGAGGCAATACGTGAGGGATCGGGCGAAGCAGATCGGGTCAAAGATCGGATGGAGCCGATCTCATCAGAGATCGGGTACAACCTAGTCACCCTCGTTGTCAAGCATCGTCATGAAGCATCGTCATGAAGGAGGATACACGCACATTCAGCATGTACCATCCAGATGTACATATATATATATATATATCTCTCTCTGGGAGCGCTAGGCTCTCACCATGCTTCTCAGTCGATTGAGTATATATGTTTCTCTCTTTTAGCAGCAGTGACATCGTACTCAGACTCTCCCCGATCGCCAGTATCGGGACCCAAACGTCTTTACTTTTCAACAGATGATGATGATGGTGGTGGTGGTGATGATGATGGTGGTGATGATGATCGTGCTGAAACTTTCTAGCTGTCCGAAGTGGATTGATTGATTCTTTCCGCTCAAAAAGTAACTCTTTGGAAGCCAAGAGACACCTTTTGTTCATACAAGCTGACCCCCTCACGCACAGCTACTGATACATGGCTCATCTACGCCTATGGCTCAGAGGCTTGTTCATTGCAATCAACTAGCCTTCTACGGCTGCCAAACAAGATTCCCCTTGCCATCCTCCACCCTGATAAAATACTGGTTGCCCAAAACCCCCTCTTTGCCCGCGGTCAGCACTACCCCGTTTCTACTGACCTCAAACTGAACCCCATCCTCCAAGGCCTTCTTGACATCGACAAAAACCAACCGACTTGCATTCTTCCTCATACCGGATATCACTCCCTTTTCGCCAAACTTTCCTTTTGCTAGATGGATATGGTTTCGTCTCATCACTTTCAGTCCGCCCGAAGCGAGGATTTCTTCCCATGCCGCCGCATTGGTTCCGTGGATAAGCTCGACTCTTTGCCGCTCGTCTTGGGTAATGTTTAGCTTTGCATCCAGCTCTGAGAGGAGCTCTTGATCCTCATCGCCAGTGGTAGTAGACAGGATAGATCGGTAGTTCGAAAGAGTAACCGCAGTGTTACTGAGTTCCGAGACAGATTTTAGCGAGTGTCCTTGAACAGCCCTAACCAACCATTCTTGGCCCTCTTGCGCCAACTCGAACCTTTTCTTATCGTTGCTTTCTACCACTGCTTGAACGTCTTCTAGCTCTGGTTTTCTCTTCCCGCCGCCGCTTCCCTCTTCGGAGGCCATGTTGACACTCTTTACTCGTGGTCGATCCAATAGGTCTCGCAGGGAAATATATCCATCAGGGCGAATGGTTAGGCCTTCTTTTTCGGCTCCATGGCGTAAGATGTATGCTAGTGCTCGAGAGAGTTGTTCGCTTGGAGATTGACCCTTTCCGCCTGACTTGTCGCTACTTTTTGATGAGGATGGTTTGGGTGCGCAACAAGAGGAGCAAGAGGAGGATTTAAGAGCCGCTTGTTGAGCTTTTAGTGCTTTTTGCGCTTCTTTCCTTGCTTTTCGTTCCAGATTCAGCTCTGGTGGGGCAGCACTGCCTCCTTTCCCTCCGCCTCCTTTCCCTCCGCCTCCGTTGAGCGTTGCAGAGGTAGCTTCCTGTGGTTGTTGCGAATCGGTCATCGTGTTGTACGGTGGATGGTGGTCAAGGAGAGTAAAGGGGAGAAAAGTTCTTCTGAATCGATAAATTGTGGGTGTGGAGCAATTGCTTTTCGAAAGGATGTTAGATTGGAAGTGCAAACAGTAGCCATGTTCAAGCCGTTGCGCCAGGCTAAAGATTTTAGAGTAAAGCAGTTGAAGATGCATCGGCATCGCCAATGCGTGATGTATTGAACGGGAGTACACAGGATCGGGAAATCGGGAAGAGACAGAACAACGAGGAAAGACAAGCAGAACACGAAGCTAGTGGGGACTAATACATTGACATGACAACACTCATGAAAGTAGATATGTGGCTTATGGGAATGACTCAACAAGGTAAGCACAGATGAGTGCCCAGAGCATGTATATATACTCCAAGTCATGTCACTATCATACAATAAGTAATATAAGCCTTTTATCTGAGACTATCTGATTGAGCGAGCACCTGCTAGTGGCCTCTGTATCGGTGTATCTAAATTTAACTAAAGCAGCACCTGTGTTCCACCAGCTTGGATTTTGGATTTTGGTTAGCAAAAAAGGTCAGCCTGGATTCAAACTTACCTTGATCCATCTCTTCACACATCCTTTCTGACTACACAGCACACCACAACCAGCTGTCATGTTGGCAACCCAAGAACACCAATCTGCACTTCAACCTGCACTTCAACCTGCACTTCAACCAACACCAGCAGTCAATGCTCACAAGAGGAGGTGCAGAGACTGGACTTAAGCTAAAGAGCAGCATCTAGTTGACTTCCTTTCAGAACACACTAACTGGGCAGCAATCCTCATACACAATTGAAGCAATGATACAGTGTGGGGAGACAACAAGACTGCAATTACAAAGAAAATTGGACTCCAGCTACAAGCTGATGACCCACCTGATGCAAAGGTTGTGCTTCAGAAAGTCAACTCCTTGAAGGACTGATTCAAGGCATGGTATGACCAGATGAGCCAGACAGGTCAAGGCTTCTTACTATCTGACCTTCATACAGACAGTTTGCTTCTCAGAGAGCAGAACAGGATTCTGCAGCAAGAACTATGGTTTGATGATTTCCATCAACTATACATCAACCAGCAGCCTGCACAAAATCTTGACATCTTCTCCAGTGGCTTGTTGCAAGAGTCTACCTGCAGCCAACTTGCTGCCTTTTCACATCTACAGCTAGACAGCCACTCTGACACTGCCAGTCAGAGCCTTGGCATTGAGGCAGATGACTCAAACAGCAATGATAATCTTCTCCCAAGCATGGGGCTGTCATGGGCCTGAATGCTCAAGAAGCAGGAGGGTCACTGGTTCATATGGAAGGAGCACAGGTATCAGAGATCTAGTCAATACCAGTAGAGAGCATGGTCATAGTGCAGTCTCCATGGAGACCATGGACTCCTACAGACTCACATGCAAAGGAGGACCAGGCCCATATGTGAGGAGGGCCAGGCACAGCCACAAAGAGGACCAAGCTCAAGGAGCATGCAGACAGTTACCACTCAGGGGCTCAAGAGACAAGAGTCAAAGGAACTGTCACCAGTCAAAGGAGAAGGAGCAGTGTATAGGGAACTGGCAAGCAGGTCCTGAGGAGAAGGAGCAGTGTTGAAGGAGTCAACACCACTCAGGAGGCACAGGGGTGCCAAGCAAGCAGGATAGCAGGGAGGAGGAGCAGTGTCAAAGGAGTCGACACAGCTCAAGAGGCACAGGGGTGCCAAGCAAGCAGGATAGCTCAAGGAGGACAGGAGTGGTGCTAGAGGGGCCCCCTGTACAGTACTTGATGAAGAAGGTACTCTCTGGAGAGAGAGCAGGGGCAGCATCACTGGTGATGCTGTGAAGAGGTATATAACCATACCTTCTCATCATCAAAGGTCAAGTGGATCCTCATCCACTCTACACACACCATAACTAGTTATCACTTCAGCATAAGTATACATTAGTTTTAGTCAGCATAGTAGTAATCTATCAAGATTGCTCCTCATTGTAGTGTGTGTGTTGTATCACCACTACCTGACATCTGAAGGCAGTTCATAGCAAACCAGTGGTCCGGATTAAGATAGAACCAAAGGCAGTAGTCCACTGTGGTCCGGGGATCACTCCAAGCATCAGTCAACACACTGGACACTCATGTTGATGCCACCAACCTTATCACCAACACCATCAACCTAATTATCAACAACACTTGCCAACCTTATCACCAACACCATCAACCTCATCATCATCAAACACTCACACCAGACCTTGGTGTCATCATAACCTATGTATTGATATTGATTGTGCTGAGCTACCCCTGAACGGAGTGTCCACAGAGGTCATCCGAAACCTATGATAGTATATACAATGAATGCCACCTGCTATCATCATGCAACTTGATAGTTGCTGAGCAACTAACTTGTCAAGACTGATACTGAGACAATAGCTGTTGCACAGTTTGATAGTCACCGAGTATCTCGACAGACCGACCTGGGTTTCAGGCGCGAGACCCCTGACAGGGGTCTTCCATGGTTACCATGACTCTTGGACCCAAAGGTCATGGGCCCAGAGGGTCTGCCTTCTTGCTTGGGCAGTCTCTGGCCCAATGTCTGATGCCTTTGCAAATATGGCAAGTGCTATTGCCTGCTACTGTGGGGCTTCTTTGTTTCAGGCCTGGTACATACTGCTGAGACAGCAGCCAATTGGTTGGTCTGCTTGGGTTTCCTGCTGTTGTTTGTGCCAGTGGTCAAGCAGAGTTACTTTGTGTCAGTTGCCGGACAGGGAATGAACTCTGAGCAGGTGGCATTGGTCAGATTCCCAGGTTCAATCATGGAGGAGCACCACTTGGGTGTCTAGCAGAGGACTGCTGTAGCAGCATCCTCTGTCAGTCAATATCTTTGACCTCTTGGTACCATTCCCACTTCTTTGCAGGTGGGTTATGCTCAAACTTTTCTTGCAGACTATGTGTGAGACTGCCTCTGAACAAGTCAATGATGAGTTTGTTATCATCCAGATTGACTTGTCCTTCCAAGTCTCTGAAATGTTCCACATGGCATGTGGCAGCACCAGGTGCATTGCTAGTGAGTTTGAGAGCCAACAGCTTGTTGTAGGCTTCCATTCTAGCATTCCAGGGATTGAATTGTTCTGACAGCTGCTCTGTGAAGTAATGCCAGTCATTGAACAACCTTCCTTCATGAGCTCTGTCGATACAGAGCTTGGAAGTCCACCACTCCCATGTGTTCCCTTCCAATTGAGAGCCCATGTGATTGATCATTCTTGTTTGCTCATAAACTTGGTTAAACTTAAACCAAGCTTTGGCTTTGAGAATGAAGATCTCCACATCTTGGGGATTGAACTTAGGGAAGGGTGTGGCAATTGGCTTTGATTGAGAGAGATCCACCAATACACTAGGATCCTCCTCCAAGTCTAGGACATAAGGTTCTGTCCTAGTCCTACTATATGGATCCACCCTGGGTTTGAAGTACTTTGGCCTGGTGGGTGAGGCATACTTTTCATAATTGACATCATCCTGCTCTTCTACATCAGCAAATGAGACAAATCATCCTGGTCATGGTGCTGGTGTAGGAGTTTGAGGATCTCCTATCATGGATTTGTCACCTCCTACCTGCTCTTCTGATGGTGAGAACTCAATCGTCTCTTCTCCACTTAGGTGAGCACAGTGAAGTCATTCTTCTCATTGGCCTTGCCTGGTGAGCTCGAGCTGGGCTTCCAATAGTGCTAGGAGCCAGTCGAGCTTATTGTTGAGGCCTTGGTCCATCATTGTGATTGTGGGGTGTTGCTTGAATGATCCACTCTAATGTCAGAGGTTGCACACCTGAAACCTGAGATTGGTAGTAGTATTGATACTATCACTGATTCTGTCAAGTTATGTGACAGCACTAATGGTATTTCGATTCCTAGTGAAATATGCAACAGAGCTGTCTTTGTTGCTTTTCTCATTGGAATCTGTAGTTGTATTGATGTTATGACAGATTTCAACTGACCACTGTGGACACTCCATCCAGAGGTAGCTTGGCAAGATCAAAATATGATATGACTCTAAGTGAACTTGATGTTGACACCAATGGTCTGGTGTGAGTATGGATGGATGACATTGACATGAGTGTCCAGTGTGTTGACTAATGCTTGAGGTGATCCCAGGACTGCAGTAGATGACTGCCTTTGGTTCTCTCATTATCCAGACTGCTGGTTTGCTAAGAACCACCTTTGGATGTCAGGGAGTGGTGATACAACACACATGCTTTGTTGAGGAGCAATCTATTGATTACTACTATACTGACTATAAACTAATGATACTTATGCTTAAAGTAATACTAGTTGTTATGATGTGTGTAGAGTGGATGAGGCTCCACTCGACCATTTGTGACAAGAAGGTATGATTATATATCTCTTTGCAGCATCACCAGTGACACTGCTCCTGCTCTCTCTCTCCAGAGAGTACCCTCTTTGTCAAGTACTGTACAGGGATCTCCAAGGAGGCACCTCCTCCATATTGAGCCTTGTCCCTCCTGTCTTTCCTGAGCTGTGTCAACTTCATCGACACTGCTCCTCCTCTTCATGTCCCTCTTGCTGGTGTCCTTTACACAGCTCTCCTTCCTTTGACCAGTGATGGTTCTCCTTTACTCCTGTCCTGTGGGCCCCTGAGTGGTAACCAACCACATGTCACTGAGCTCGGTCCCTCTCACATGTGAATTGTCATACAGACATCCTTACTACCAATCTCCATGGAATCTGCCACACAATCTTACTTGCTGCAGATTCTGGTGGGATTCGTGATATCAATGATGCTCATGCCGATTTTGCTGCGATCTGTGACAGAGCTGATTCTACTGCCAAACTTGGTGAACTCTGTTGTAGCTCTTACGATCTACCTGATCCCATGATTCCTGCACTACCTTCATTTGAACTTCAGTCTCTCCTCGCTCTGTGCACCCAGGCCCATGACAGGTGACATCTCAACATATCTATTGGTTATTGAATGTGCTGAGCTACCTCTGGACCGAGTGTCCCCCATGGTCAGTTGAAACCTGTGATACCTTTCAAGTTACAACATATCCACATGAGAACAGTCATAGGAGGCTTCTACAACCGATTTGAGCAGGAACAATATTAGGAGGCCTTTACTACAGAACTTGCTGAGATTAGTTGTAACTGCCTTTTACTACAGATTTCGGGATTCAGGCAGGCAACGACTGACAAGATACTGCTTCTGAAGAATTAGTAGTGTAAAGTTCCTCTTGCAACTCTCTGGCAAAAAAGGTTTTTGGTGCAGGGCTCTCTCGTGCGATTGGAAGAATGGAAAGAGTGTCTGTGGGTTGAGCCGGCCCGGCTTTAAGGGTTAGCCGGAAGCGTCGATAGAAAGGGAGAGTCGAACTCTCCTTTTCGCGCGCACGAGACTCTTGTTCTGCGTTACAGCAAAGCAGCTGAGATGGAAGCGTTGAGAAGGTGTGAGGATGATGTCTGTGCGTTGGAGGAATGCTGGCCGCTGATTGGGTTGGAGGGGTTGATGGCTTTCATGCATCTATCGGAGCTTGCTTGTGCTGCTTGGTCTGATCAGTTGAAGTAGATAAGGCTACACAAAGCGTAGAGACAGTGAGGGTAGCGCTTACGGCCGAGTAAAAGGGCTGAGCATCTGAGCACGGACCACATGTGTCACAACCTACTCAAGACAAATGCTTTGTTATGTTCCGCAGTCGATGCGGCTCTCTGCCGCTCTTCTTTTGTATATATATAGACTCCTCGCTCTCTCGCTCTCTCTCTCTTACCATCATCAACAAAAAACGCCTCAACTCCAACCACTGACAAATGACTTTAACTTGATCTTGCATACGGATCTTGTATTTGTGGCTTTCTACCTCCTCCATCCTCACCCCTGTAGCTTCAACCAAAATGATGACTAGCAGCCCGAACCGGGCGCCTTTATCCACCTGCTCCGAGTCAGGCTATCAAGGCCACCTTAGCTTAGGCGACGGACTCCTGGCCTCGCGCGACCATCGCCCGACACACGCCTCTCTCTTGCAAGTGATCTTTAACAAGGGCTCGTACAACTCGCACCTTATCTCTCTCGGCGCCTTCCTCCCTGGCGATCTGATCACCGCGTTCGCACCGCATGCAGACTTGGCTAGCACTCGATCCTACTCGACTGTCCAGACGGGACCTTGGACACATATTGAACTTAACTCGGACCTGCTGTATTGCAACCATAGCTGCGATCCAAACGTAGCTTTTCTCATCGGAGATGCGGAGGATCAACAGAGTTGGAAAGCAAAAGCGATCAACAAGATCAACAAGGGCGACACATTGACGTTTTGTAAGCAAGCCAAGCCTACGCTATCCAATCCGATCTCGAGTCAAGGATGGAGAAAGAAGACTGACATGCTTCCTTCCATGTGGACGGTGCCCGCGTTGCAACAGTCTATCCATCAACCGAATGGCACATGTCTCAGCCATTTGATTGTACATGCGGCCATGAGGCCCTCTGTTTGGGAAAGATTGATGGTGCCCATTCCATCCCACTTTCTACCTTGAAGAGGTATTTTATCAATGAGCACATCCTCAAGATGAAGAGCATGCAGATTGAGAAGGGTGCAAGCTTGGACGAGCAGCAGAGAAAGAGAGAGTCGTAGCTTTTGCCATCCACCTGCTCGCCTGCATAGACCAATGCAGAGACATGTACCCTACCACCCTTTATCGTGTGTGAATGGAATCAGTGCTACATCCTTGGGCCATATCGAAGGATCAATTGAAAGAAGCTATCTTTGAACTCGATACTAGCATCAACAAAGGAAAGAAAAAACAAACCAACCCACATCGCTCTGCCCCCTGCAAAGAGTGTTACGGCCTGAGAGGTTTATACAGGAACCATAAGCATCTCGACCAAAACAAAGGGATATTGTTCTTGCTCCAAGAAGTGAGCATACTCTCCTGGTGCATCCGCCACATTGCCCTCGTTCCGCTTGCCATCACTCGCCGGTTGCAAGTAGGCAAAATGACTCTTCAACGCGGCCAACAAGGCCTTTGTCCGTTTGGCATTGGGCTTGACCGCCACCGCAAAGTAATCAGCTGGCAGTCCAAAGGTCAAAACACTCTCCACATAGGCCCTTACGACCTTTACATGGGCCAAGGCCTGATAGGCTTCGCTAAAGTTGGTCCTAGCGAGCCTGAGCAACTCGGTCCAGAGCTGCTTCTCTGAATCTGCAGCTTGCTCCAAGTGTTCGCGTTGGCGTGAGACTAGGTGTTGATCCCAGATGAAATCGGTACGAACGATAAACTTGTTTTCCCTGCATCTCTCAACAAACTGCTCCCTGACTCTCTTAAACACGGTGACATTGAACAATGCGAATTCCTCGTCCGAGGTGATTTGGTTGGATGATCTCGGGACGACCATGGGCGTGAGTCTCTCGTATTTGGCTGTCCAAGCGTTTATGTTGTTCTTCGGAACAGCAACTAGGAGGGTTTCCAGATACTCGCTCTGGCCGTCGACAAAGTGCTCTTTGTGCACTAGGTGCGCAAGGGAGCGCACCGAGAGATTGCCTTGCTTCTTCCTCTGCAACTGCTGCAACTGTGTTTTGGCTGCATTGTAGTTTGCAAGTTTCTGCTTCATAACGTTATCGATGCTAGTCAATTCCTTGCCTAACATCTCCACCGTTTCCCGCAATGCGCGATCAGCACGGTACTTGCCCGTGTTCCACGCCCAACCAAGCATGTAGTCGTCTAAACTCTGCTCGTTGACCAAAACATGCTGTGCAAGCGCAGCCTGGTCGTTGTTGAGCAAAGCACGGAGAGTGTCGATGATCTTGGAAACAATAGAGGTATATAGGCTCTCGAGCTTCGGCAGATCTTCCGAGAGAGAGATTAGCGATTCCAGAGTGCCAGTTTTCAGCGGCGGGAAGCAGAGTTGACCCAAATCGCAAGAAGCAGAGGCATTGTCAGAAACGAGTTTGCAACCGAGTGAGGAAAACATTTGATGCGGATCATTGTCTTCCAGGCGGACCGAGATTAGCCAGTAGCCTAGATCCGAGGGCATCGCGAACGGAGCAAGGAGGATAGGATACGGTGGCGCTTCGTTTGTGGTAGGGTGAGGCCTGATGGATGGCGAGTTGAGAAGAAGGGTGCTATCTGATCTCCTTGAGCAAGTGAAGGTGGTGGTGATGATGACTTGTGCGACGATAGGGAATTGCGATTCTTTTGCCTCTCACTGTCTTACTAAGCAGGGGTCAAGTGTTGGCCCGAGCGCAAACACACGCCAGACAGGGGCCATTATCCACAGATGCACCCCACCGCAATGTGAAAACTCACTGCTTAAGTAAGCTCTGCCAGGAAAGAAAAGCTCAGAAGTTTTGAAAACCTCTACTTATTTTTGCCATGAGCCTGGGTTTCTGACTATTTGAGTTTTCAGCAGGAGTTTTTGTCATGTGCTGATATTACATGATTCTAACACAATTCTGCACACAACCCTTGAATTCCACTTTCTGCACTGTCTACACTTTCTCATGCTTTGAGTTACATTTGTCCTTGCTTCACTTCTATCACCATCTCCAGTAGCATTTCCTCCCTGTCAGTGCCAGGACATGGACATGCCATCCCCTCATGACCATATCAACAACAATACACTATTCACAGCTTTGCAGCAAGCCTCTGGATTGGCTCCAGCATCAGAGCAGTCTTCAACTGCTTTGCAGCACAACACAATGCCAGCTCAGTCCAACCTTGATGGGCTCTCGTCAGCCCCACCCTTCTGCAACTTCCAGCACCTTGGCTGGGGCTGAGTTGACTCAGCCAGCAACCTCTCCCACTAATCCCCTTTGTCCTCCTCCACTCCTTCTGGTTCCAACACCACCACAACTACCAGTTTCTTTGCCTTGCCAAGCCTCTACCTGCCCAACTCAAATGCTCTGCAGCTCACAGCCATCAAGCCAAGCCAGTACTCATGGCAGCAGTTTCAACAACACAGATCATATTGCCTACTTCAATTGGTTGCCTAGTGACATAAATCACCTCATTGATATCATCTACAATAATGTTCAATACCAATGTGTTCTATTGCCAGGACATTTGACTGCAGAACAGGAAAAGGGTCTGAAGATGAACAAAGATGTTATCTGCAGGCAGATATGGCAGGAGCTGTTCCCAGACAAGTCTACTGTTGGTGGTGTTGGTTGAGTAAAGACAAAGATTCACTGGCTCACTGAACAATACAACAACATCAAGAAGACCATCTTGCAGCAGACCAGTGCTGGAGTACTTCTTCAAGACATGGATCACAACAGCTCTGTAAGTACAACTTAGTTGATTCATGTTAAGTGTGCCAATGTTCTTATACTTTATATCTCTGTCTATGCTTCTTTATCAACTTGCAGGACTATGTCACACACAAATCAATTGCTCAAAGCTGCCCTTGATTTGAGCACTGGCACAAGTTGATGACCAACCATGCACAAACTGGTCCAGTTGTTCTTCTCACTGGTCACCCATATGATGCCCCCCCCCCCCCCCCTGCCTCCTCTCAGAATAACTTGGTTGATGCCAATGTGAACATGGACAATGCCAGCAATGCTCTCTACCCTCAGCAACACAACATTCCTGGCATGGAATCCATTCTTGAGGAGTCACAATATGATCCCATTGGAGCAAGAGTTATCTTGTCTTTTTCTTCTTTGGTTGCAGCCACCCCAGCTGCTGCTTCATCTTCATCTTCATCCCACTCACCCTTCTCTTCCTCATCCAACCCATCTTTGATTGGCCCCACCCCCTTCACCATTACCCCTATAGACACTCCAACCCACCAGCACTCATCCAGCACCACTTTTGGGGCTGATGAAGTGGACAATGGTGATGGTGGCTCTGTTTTCCATTCTCCAGCCACAGGTACAACACCCAAGAAGTCTTGACCCTCCCCTTACCAAGAGCAAGTGAGAAGAGCTGTTGGAAATTGTGCAGGCTCTGCACCCAAGACATGCTTCAGGCAAGAATCAAGGTTGAGGAGGAACACATGAAGAGGGAGGAAATGTGCATTCAATTTGCCAGGGAAGAAAGTGAGAGAAAAGAGTGCATGCAAACTGAAGAGCATGGTTGGCTCATGGAGATGGTGCAGATGATGAACCCTAATCTACCCTTTGGCAACATTGCTGGAAGTAGTCAAAGCAATCTTGAACTTGACCCACTGGTTCATGCCATGGATCAGCAGGACAACAGTGATTCAGCTTGTGAGTAGACCATTTGGAAAGAATGGTGTTCCTTTCAAGTTCTCCAAGTTCTGTTCCTGTGTTTCTGACTTGTTGTATGATTGCTCTCTCTAAAGCTAGCTCTCAATATGTTTGACTAGCATACCCCATACCCAGTCTTCCATGTAATCTCTTGAATGTAGATTGCTTCAATGCAATGAATTGTTCCACATAAAAGATGCTGATTGGTGGAAGTGTGGAAGAATAATCTTGGGGGAGGAATGCTGCATGTAGCCCTGGTGTCAGGGGTCTCGCGCCTGAAACCCAGGTCGGTCTGTCGAGATACTCGGTGACTATCAAACTGTGCGACAGCTATTGTCTCGAGATACTCGGTGACTATCAAGTTGTGCAGTGACAGCAGGTGGCGTTTGTTGTATATACTATCGTAGGTTTCGGCTGACCTCTGTGGACACTCCGTTCAGGGGTAGCTCGGCACGATCGATATCAATGTTATGATGACACCAAGGTCTGGTGTGAGTGTTGATGATGATGAGGTTGATGGTGTTGGTGATGAGATTGGTGATGTCGATGTTAATGAGGTTGATGGTGTTGGTGATAAGGTTGGTGTCGTCAACACGAGTGTCCAGTGTGTTGACTTGATGCTTGAAGTGATCCCCAGACCGCAGTGGACTACTGCCTTCGGTTCTATCGATATCCGGACCGCTAACCTGCTATGGGCGCCTTCGGATGTCAGGTAGTGGTGATACAACACACACACTACGATGAGGAGCAACCTTGATAGATTGCTGCTATGCTGACTGTAACTAATGAGTACTTGTGTTTCTAAAGTATTGACTAGTTGTATGGTGAGTAGAGTGGATGGGGATCCACTCGACCTATGATGATAAGAAAGCATGGTTATATACCTCTTCACAGCATTGCCAGCGATGCTGCTCCTGCTCTCTCTCCAGAGAGTACCTTCTTCATCGAGTACTGCTCAGGGGCCTCTCCTGCTTGGCACCCCTGTGCCTCTTGAGTGGTGTCGACTCCTTCGACACTGCTCCTCCTCCTCGTGACCTGTGTCGACTTCCTGTCTCTCGAGCCCCTGAGTGGTAACCATCTGAGCTTGGTCCTCCTCGTGGCTGCGCCTGCTCTTTGAGCTTGGTCCTCCTCGTGGCTGTGCCTGGTCCTCCTCGCATATGGGCTCAGTGCTCCTTTGCATGTGAATCCATAGGAGTCCATGGTCTCCATGGAGACTGCACTACGACCATGCTCTCTACTGGTATCGACTAGGTCTTCGATACCTGTGCTCCGTCCATATGAACCAGTGACCCTCCTGCTTCTTGAGCATCCAGGCCCATGACACCTGGTTCCAAGCATGCATGTTGCACAGAACTCAGCTGAGTTGTGTTTGTAGCTTTGGACTCTCTTTCAGACCACATCTTCCTTGTTCAACTGAACTCATCAATCATCAATCTCCTATTTCTGGCCCTCTACTTCAACCATGGTGTGCACTTCTGACAAACAGCACCTCCTGGACAACATTGAGACTGCCATCATGCACTCATTGATGGTGGAATCCAAGATGCAACTTGATCTGATGGATGTTGATGCCACTTGGCACCCTAATGATGACCTTGAAGAGTCTGATGATGACATGTTTGATCATGCTGTCTCATTCATGCTCATCAGGACTTACGACATCATCAGCCAGTCTTGATACACAGTTGAACACCTTCAACTGCCACAACAAAGGGATCCCCTCATCAACATGCTTGATCAATATGCTGTCATCAACCACAGGCTCTTTTGAGGGGCTGTTCACATGACCCCAGATGCATTCCAAGCTCTCACTTATGGACTCAGCACAACCATTGCCTTCAGATCAATATCAAGCTTTTGGCATGTTCAGCAGCAAGTGGCAGTGGGTCTATATTGGCTTGGACAGTCAGGAAATGGTGGTGGAGTTTGTGATGTTGCATTTGCCTGTGGTTGCAGTCAGGGCTCAGTTCACAAGTGGACAGATAGGACTATTGCAGGCCTATATGAGCTGAACAGTGAGGTAGTAACCTTTGCAACTGAAGACAAGCATGCTAAGGCAAAAGCATGGGTTGCTGATAAGAGTGGAGTTGAGGAATGGTCTAGAGGATGGTTGGTGGTAGATGGTACACACATCAATCTTGCTTGGAAGTCAGCACTCAATGCTTGCAAGCATTACTCATACAAGGGTAATTATACATTCAACATTGCCCCTGTCTTCCTCCCTCATTCCTTGTGCATTGTTGAGTTGGTGGTTGGACATCCTGGGTCATCACATGATGCATGAGTCTGGGATTCAGGCAGTGGTATTGTTGCAAAGCCTCATTTGCATCTTGATGAAGGCAAGTTTGTCTGGGTTGATGCTGGTTATGGCTACTCCAGCTACATGGTTGGACTGTGCAGCAACACTGCAGTTGCAAAGAGCAGAGATCTCCACTACTTCAACTATTCACTCTCCTGCATTCATGTCAAGGCTGAACATGGCATTGCCTACCTCAAGAACTGCTTCCAATGTCTCATGGGATTTTGAGGCAACCTGTATCAAGAAGAGGACCATGAGAAAGCTGCACATACAGTCCAGGCTTGTGTCAGAGGTCGCGCGCCTGAAACCTGAGATCAGTAGTAGTATCAGTACTATCACCGATTCTGTCGAGTTATGTGACAGTGCTAGTGGTATTACGATTCCTAGTGTAATATGCGACAGAACCGTCTCTGCCGCTTTTCTCGTTGGAATCTGTAGTTGTATTGATGTTGTGACAGATTTCGACTGACCACTGTGGACACTCTGTCCAGAGGTAGCTCAGCACGATCAAACTATGATATGACTCTAAGTGAACTTGATGTTGACACCAATGGTCTGGTGTGAGTATGGATAGATGACATCGACATGAGTGTCCAGTGTGTCGACTAACGCTTGAAGTGATCCCCGGACCACAGTGGACGACTGCCTTCGGTTCTATCGAGATCCGGACTGCTGGTTTGCTAAGAACTGCCTTCGGATGTCAGGAAACGGTGATACAACACATGCACTTCGATGAGAAGCAATCTATTGATTGCAACTTATGCTGACTTGAAAACTAATAAGTACTTATGTTTCTAAAGTATTGACTAGTTGTATGGTGAGTAGAGTGGATGAGGATCCACTCGACCACTTAGTGACGAGAAGGTATGGCTTTATACCTCTTCGCAGTGCCACCAGCGCCACTGCTCCAACTCTCTCTCCAGAGAGTACCTCCTTTGTCGAGTGCTATGCAGGAGTCCCTGTAACCCTACTCCTGTCCCTCTTGAGCTGCATGTCAACCTCCTCGACACAGCTCTTCTTCCTCATGAACTATATGCTGGTGTCCTTGACACAGTTCTCCTTCCTCCTAACTGGCAACTGTTCTCTTGACTCCTATCTTGTGAACCCCTGAGTGGTAACCAGCTGCAATTTACTGAGCTCGGTCCCCGTCTTGGCAGAGCTTGGTCCTCTGTGCATGTGAATTCATCATATGAACATCCTTGTCACTGATCTCCGCAGAATCTACTATATGACCTCTCCTACTACTGATCTCATCAGAATTCGTGATATCATCCTTGTTCGTACCAATCTCACTGAGATCTGTCATAGAGCTGATTCTACTGCAGATCTCGGCGACTTCTGCTGCAAATCCTACGATCTGCCCGATCCCCTGATTCCTGCGCTCCCTTCATATGAACTAGTGGTTCTTCCTGCTTCCTGTGCACTCAGGCCCATGACAGCTTGTATCATTGCACATATGTTTGCAAGCCATTATGATTGACCAGATGAGGTGGCAGAATACCTTAAGGCATCAGAAAATCTATCTGAAGCTGAAGTGCTGGAGACCACATCAGGGATGGAAGCATATCAGCAGGCTACTGAAGATGCAAGGATACAACAAAGGGAAAACCAGCAGCAATACAAACAGGAACAGGCTGCTGCCATGGAGGGCATGTCTCAGAACCAAGTCCAGAAGTTCAGGCAGGAGAAAGCACTGGATCTTAGGGAGAAGATGCTCACTGCACTCTTTGCTTCTCATGGCTGCCCTTTTAAGGACACAACAACAGAATCTCAAAGGATGGGAATGACAACATTGGCCTTCACCAAATGGCAGGAGAGACAAAACCAATGGCATGAGGCTTGCAGAAGACAGCAATCAGAACAGGTGTGATGTAAGCTATTTGCTTTAGCTTTTCAATCAAAGGTTTTGGCATTATTCAGTATAGTGTTCAACAACATCTGATATGATCACTTTGATCTTGACCTGGTGTAGGGAATTGGCAATTGCCTTTACCTGCTGAGTCAAGTGAAACTCCATGTTGCAAGTATCACAGGCCTGTGCAGTTTCTTGGGGCGTCAAAAATTGGGCCCAAACATATTTTCAAAGTATTGTGTTTTCAAAACTCAGAGATAACTGAAACCCCCTAATATTTGTTCTAAACGATCAACAACCACAACCACAACCACAACCACAACCACAACATCCATCTTTCCCTCAACACATGCCAAGGCAGCCACTCCCGCACTTCTACACTTCTGGCTAGCCAGCCGCACAACCCACAATGAACGTGGTCCGGGAAATCACGAGGATAAACCAAGCCGAACTAGACATTGCCCTTGGCAACCCCTCCGCCTCCTGGCACGCACAATACTCGGATTCGGCATACATCTTCATCGGTGGTCTACCCTACGACCTCACCGAAGGAGACGTCATCACCATCTTTTCCCAGTATGGCGAAGTTGTAGATGTAAACCTACCCCGAGCACAGTCTCAGCCCTCTCGCACGCAGGCTTCTGGGTCGAACGAGGAACCCAAGCCGGAGCCGGAGCCGGAGCCGGAGCCGAAGCCGGTGGGCAAGGGAAAACACAGAGGGTTTGGCTTCTTAATGTACCAAGATCAAAGGAGCACCGTGCTGGCAGTCGACAATCTGAACGGGGCGGTGGTGTTGGGCAGGACGTTGAGGGTTGATCATGTAGCTGGGTATAAGCAGCCAAAGGTGAAGGCCCAGCATGGCCTCTTGGCCGAGGCAGAGAGTAAGAGTTTGAATGCTATGCCGCAGTTGATCAGCCATCTGGAAGGCACACATACGGAGCCGGAGGAGCAACAGCGCGGTTTGGAAGATCCAATGGCAAACTACTTCAGACAAAGGAGGAAGGAGCAGAGGGCTAGCATTCGGGCTGAGCGCGAGGCCAAGAGGAGGAGGAGAGAGGAGCGAGCGTCTACTTCCACAAGATATAAAGATGACAAGAGGCAGGACAAGAGACACGCTTCGCTTCGGAGGCAAAGTAGCGATGAACAGCAACCGCTCAATCGCTACCAACAGATCAACAAACAGCCTAGCATTCTCGACCATCCAGAATCGCACACCAGAGATTCGAGACTCTCACACCGGCACCGCGATCGAAGGCACAGAGACGACGACAGAGACGACGACAGAGACGACGACAGAGACGACGACAAAGACAGAGAGAGAAAACATCCTAGTAGTCACTATCATAGCAGCAGTGGTCCACGTCCATCTCGTTAATACCATCCCCGACGTCTGGCCTCTATCGGCTTACTCCTGCTATACCATCTCCATGTGTGCGCTCAGCTGCAAGAGTAAGCTTCTCCTTCGCAGAGAGCTGGAATCGGGCTCAGGATCTGGATCGGAATCGGGCTCAGGATCTGGATCTGGATCGGGATCTGGATCTGGATCGGGATCGGGATCGGGATCGAAACCTCACCCTTTCTTACGTCCGTGCGCGTTGCTTATCAAACATTATTACGATTGCAAACTCGGTGCTTGTTGCGTCCTACCATCACCACATAAAGCCTCTCTATCCACACAAGTCGATCAGACCATGGCAGACAGGAAACCAGTGGTGCTCCTCACGGGCGCATCCCGCGGCCTTGGTCTGGCCATGCTCCGACTTCTCCTCACCGGTTCACCGCCTTGCCACGCTTCGCCCATCGTGGCTAGTCGGGTGGTAACAATCTCTCGCACCATCCCTTCCGACCTATCCTCTCTGCAATCTTGCCATCCCTCCGACCTGGTCTGCATCCAGGGCGACGTTACATGCGCCAGCACGAACGAAGCCGCTGTTAGTGCGGCGGTTGGAAAATTCGGTGGGCTGGATTCCATCATTCTCAACGCCGGAGTGGTGGAAACGCAACGAATCGAGTCTCTCTCGCCCTCGTCCTTGGCCAAGATGCTGAATATCAACACTGTTTCCCTTGTCACCACGCTTTCTGCTGCGCTTTCGTATCTTCGGGAATCTGCAAAGCCAACCGTGCTATTCGTCTCCTCGGGTGCTGCAACGGGAAACATTGCCGGTTGGGCTGGATATAATGCGAGCAAAGCAGCAATGAATGCGATCGCAAGAACGCTAGCAAACGAAGAAGAAAAAATAGCAGTGTTTGCAGTTAGACCAGGTGTAGTAGATACAGACATGCAAACTCTTCTCCGAGAAAAGGGCAAGGATCAGATGAAAGAACAAGAGGCGCAAAGGTTTTTGCATCTCTATCAAAATGCAAAGCTACTCAAACCTCAACAACCCGCTTGGAGTATCGCAGCTCTAGCAACAAGAGGCACTAGGCAGATGCCCAAGGGTAAGGATGGCAAAGCGTTGGGAGAGGTAGGTGCATTCTTCACTTGGAACGAGGATGTACTTGAGGGTTGGAAGAACGAGGATGCGGGCAAGTAGTCCGGGTGCTTTGTGAGATCAAGAGTTGTTACGTGTAGAGGAACGGGTATGGTTGTATTTACAAACAGCGGTTAAGCAAGTAGCCAGAAAGCAGAGCCAAGCATACCAGCGATGGCAGCAGCAGCACCGCTGGTTTGCAACCTGTTGCCACCGTTACCAGCACCAGCACCACCACCAGAAGCACCAGAAGCAGAACCAGATTCAGAGCCAACACCAGGAGCAGCAGTCTCAGTAGCGGCAGCAGAAGTAGCCGAGCTGTAAGCAGAACCAGCAGCCTGCATGTTCTGAGTAGTGTTGACTAGAACCTTGTCAATAAGATGAACAACGCCGTTCTTAGCAACATAGTCGCTCTCAACAATACGAGCGGTGATATTACCAGAATTGACGAAAGCACCGGAAGAGTTGGTCATCACCCTAAGCTGATTACCCGAAGCCGAGATCGCATCGGGCGTGATAGCAAGACTAGTCGAGTAAATGACACTACCGTTGACCACATGATTGAGAAGAAGAGCTGTCTGCTGCTCAGCACTAGCATCACTCATGCCAGACTGAGCTGCCTCGATAGGCTCGTTCAAGGGAGCAAACACCGTGACCACCGAAGCATCAAGAGGCTCCACAAGATTGGCACTCTGCAGAAGCTGGCCGAGCTGCGAAGCGCCAAGGTTGCTAACGACCTCAGAGGTGACAGGGGGAATACTAAGAACCTGATCGATCGGTTGAACACGAATATTCTCGTACTGAGCACCATCCATGGCCATGGCCAAGGAAACATTGCGCGACTCGAGCTCAACATAGACAGTGTTGTTCTGCTCGTACTTGGAAAGAACGACAACCTGGCTGCGGTTTCGCGGCAGGCTGACGAACTCTGGCATCACAAGAGCCGAAGAAGCGATCGTCTTATCCTTGGTGCCGATCGAGTCAGTACTAATGGAACCATTGAGGACTGCATCCAACACACAAAACAAGGCTAGAGATCAGTACAGGTTCGAAGGAAAACATTGCTGCAGAAAGATATGCCAAGTGCGACGATCTCGTTGGTGGAACAAGTGAGAAAACATACCGTGGTAGGCGATGGTAGCAACGAGCGTCTGGCTATCGACGTTGTCGCCGAGGGCAGCAAAAGCCTGATTAGAGGGAGCAAGAACTGTCTTGTTACCGCCCTGAAGAGCGGGAAGAAGAGCCTCGCTATGAATGCCAACAACGTCGGCGAGCGACGACAAGTTGTTGGTACGGAGAGCACTAAGAAACCCCTCAGCGAAGGCAGTAGCATTATTGCCCTGGGCAAAAGCACCAACGCCCGCCGAAAGGGCAAGGGTGAGAAGAGCGAGGAGCTTCATTTTGGCGATTACAACGTCTGCCAAGTAGTAGCAAGAGGTTTCGATGTAAGAGCTGACGTGGTTGGGATGGAGCAAGGCAAGCTGCCGCTATCCTCGAGTATGGCCAAGGGGTTAAGCAAGAGATCAAGGCTTGAAGGTATGAGGTGGTATATATCTCGAGTCCTACAGAAGGAGGCGGTGAAGCAGTCGAGCATCTTCCTCAGCCTGCAGCCAAGAACTCCTTCTCGGCTGGGCAGCATTAGATGGCCAAGCATCCCAGCGGAGCATGAAAAGCGCATCAAAGCGAAGCAAGAAGGAGCAGAAGCGACATTCCCAGACCGACGAGCCAGCTGACGCCAAGCACTCTGAGACAAAGGTGGAGCAAAGTTCAGGAGACAGATGAGTGGCGGCCGTATTGGAAAACAGTAACAGTGTCAGTGTATAGAAAGCTTGGATGGTCTGAGACCTCGCTTAACCTCGACAAAGGCAAGAGGCTGTGTGTGCAGGAACAGCAGGCGAAGAATGATTAAGCCGAACAAGGAAAACGTTAGGCCAACATAGTTGTGGTGGCAAAACAAGAGAGCAAGAGAACACCAAGTGCGACAACGATGGAAAGGAGCGCGCGCAGAGCTTTGAGATCAGGAGAGGAGGTGTGTAGCATAGACTTGGTCTGCGCTCTCAGGTACTGCAGCATGTCTCTTGTTCGCATCTCTGCTGTCTTTCGCCTTTAACCCCCCCACCCCCCCCTCCCCTCTTGCGGTTTTGTTGTCCGCTTGGATGGTTTCATCATCGCGCATGGTGGTGGTAAACGGAGAAGAAAAGGTGCTTACAAAGCGTCCGCCTGATGTACACACAATCGTTTGAAGACAGGATGAGCATGACTGCATGCAGACAAGAGCTGGATCTGTAAGTGCCAGCAAGGATGACCTTGAGTTCTTGCACCTTCTGATGAACGAACAGCTTCCAAGGGCACAAGCGACAGCATCTTATGACTGCCTCTCAACCGACGACTGCCGCCAACATTGCCTTTGTTGGCTGCCTGCCTTTCCATGGCGATCTGAATGGTGGCGAGGGATTGGCATGTGATGCAATCGAATCTCATCTACCGTACCTCTGTTGCGTCTTGGCAAGCTTTCTGAGCGCTGCAACAAAGTCAGATGCACGGTAGGGCTTGTGCGGCTGCATGTTGGCATCGTAGAACAGATCTGTCAGCCGCATTGGCCATGCAGGGAAGCCGTACAGCTTTCTCAGCCTTGGTCTGCCACCAAACACGACGAGCAGATCTGGTTCGCACATGTATCCTGCTTCCACCAAGCCTTTATCTAGTGCAGCTACTGTCAACTCGGAGGTGAAAGTCTTGCGTTTCGAGAGCCATGCTTTGCGCAGTGATGATGAAGAGAATCGGCATTGCGGTGTTGCTGCCATGTCTGGTTGCAAGACATCCAACAAGTATGCATCCGCCCGTTGGCCAAGTTGCTGGCTGACAAGTTGTGCGAATCTCTCCTGACCATCTTGCTGGCTTAAAAGCGTTACTTGGAGGGTGCCCCTCTCTCTCGCCCTCTTCGAGCATGTTGCGAGTCCAAGACGGATGTCTACTCTTGCTTTGCAAGCGTCTTCTTGATCGACATCTGCAGTGTACGAGGAAGCCAGCGTCTCATCGAGAGATGATAGTCCTGCTTCCGAACCGCTCGATGCTGGCCAACTCGCTGACAGCTCCATCGTCCTCCTTCTTCTCAGCTCGGCATATCTCGACGAGCTCGATGCTCCTTGTTGCTCAAATCTTTGCACCTCTTTCTCTCCCTCCTCTTGCTGCGCAATGACCGCCTGAGTGCTGTAGCCTACCTGCAGTACTCTACTCAGAGATTGCAGCGCGGTAGGCGACAGTTGCTGTGTCGTATAGACGCTAAGCTGCTGCACGCCACTCACTCTAGCAAGATGAACGATGGATGCCATATCGTTGACATGTTTTGCTTCCACGGCTGCTTGGAAGCCGTATCTGAAATCACGCCAGAGGTCGGCAGTGGAAGCGACATCTCTTGCGCTGATTCGCATCAGCATCCTCGACACGTAGAGTCGGATCGAGGAGGGAACCGCATCGGCAAGAACAACTGCTAGATGCTCGGGCACCCTTATTGAGCTTGACGGCGTCTCGTGAACATCGACAAGGTGCTGGAGGGAGGTGTACGAGGCCGGTGCAAGATTTGGATCCTGCTTGAAAGCATCCTTGATGGCGGTGCGAGCCGAGCGCTCTACTAGAATGATTTGGTATACGATATGAAAGATTGCAAATGCAAGTGCTAAGAAAGGTCTCAACAGTAGCCACAGCAGGCCCTGGTTGCTTGCAGTTGGAGCCGGTGTGGAAAGATGCGAAGCAGGCTTTGAGGAGGAGGAGCGGGATGTCGAGGTGCGCTCTGCTGCTTCTGACTGTGCCTTCGACATGGCTGCAGTCGTATAGCATCTCCACTCTTGCGCACAACGATGCCAGGCTTACAGCTTGAGGGTGATCGTGGATGCGAGGCAGGACAAGGCAAGCGAGCATCGATAGCTGACATCTTCCAACTCCAGGCAACACAGCCAAATTCCACGGCACTCGGAAGTCGGCACTCGGAAGTTGTAAATACGGAAGTCGGAATACGGAAGTCGGAAGTCGGTTACAACATCCTCGCACGTAAAAAAGCGCTTTGCCTCTGTCGACGGCCTTGATCTCGACAACGACGATAGCAACGATAGGGAGGGCATGCTCGCACAAGGCTCTTCAAGAGAGACTATTATCGTATCAGACTGGACTGTGGCTTAAATCCAGCCCAGCCGCTCATCAGCAAGCATGCTGCAACCAGGCCTAGCTGCTGCCCTTCGAGGCATCCCACGCCTTAGGCAGCCCTTTACGACGTTCAGACATGCTGCTAGCCTCCATCAGCACCTCACCACAACCTCAAGGATGCCCTCGCCATTCACTCGGAAAGTAACAACATCTCACCGACTGAGGAGTCCCTCCAATCATCGCCGTGATGCCATGCGACACTCCCGCTTACCCCCTCCACCCCCCTCCAACGCACAACCCCCATCCATCTCCCGCGCACTCCTCTTCTTGATCGGCTTCTCAACCCTTACCTTCACCTCGGCAGCCTACTACTCGCTCCGGCAAACGGAAGGTATCGCTTGCCAGCTTGGCAGCTCACGAGATGTATTCTCCAACATATCTTCCTACTTGACCTCCTCCTCCTCCTCCTCCTCCTCCTCTTCCACTAGCTCCAGCGGCAATGTTTGGGGGCCGGGGATAACAGATGAAAAGCTCTCCAACGCACATGCCCACGACACGGCCACAAAGCTTGGTGTTCGGATGCAATCGCTTCTTGGATGGTGTGAACAGTTGCACTTTCCTGCTGCGCTCACAGAGTTTATCGGTCGGACGTATATCATCGTTGCTGAAGGCTATCTTGAACTTCCACCTTGCAAACAGGCGGTTGTGCCCATTGTAGCGGTGAACAGTATTGTTTTTGCTGCATGGTCCATCGCTTCGTTGCGACGAGGAGCCGGGGGAAGAATGTACAAGTGGATGTCTAGGCATTTCGTTCATCGTCCAGGTTCCAACCGTCTGCATACTATGGTTAGCTCAGTGTATAGCCATCAAGCTGCGCTGCATTTGGTGTTTAATAGCATCGCACTTTGGTCGATCTCCTCGTCGGCGCTGATCTTGGCTTCTACGGGATATGCCTATACCAACTCTCGCATTCCTGAGAGTTGCGCAACACCGCATTTTTTGGCATTCTTCACAAGCGCCGGCTTATTCGCATCAAGCGTATCGCACATTGTCGCTGCTATCCGGTTCAAGAGGTTATCCTGCCTTCTAAGCCTGCCGATAGCAAAAACTATGATGGCAAGAGAGGCGAGTTTAGGAGCAAGTGGTGCGGTATACGCATGTTTGATCATGTCTGCTTGCGCTTTTCCACAGGCTCAGTTAGGGATTATATTCTTACCCTTTGTTACAGTTCCAATTGGCGTTGGCGTGGCAGGGTTGGTAGCGGTTGATGTTCTAGGAGTTCTAAGGGGTTGGAGAGTTTTTGATCATTGGGCTCATTTGGGTGGAGCAGCCTTTGGAGGATTGTATTGGTACGGCGACGGAGTGAGAGCGTGGGAAGGGCTGAAGAAGTGCTTAGTGGAGAGAGTTGGCTTTGGGAGCGGACAGCGGGGGAGGGGGTTTCAATATGCCAACGAGCCCAGCTGAAGACAGCATTGTCCTCTACAATCGCCGCCCAGAACAACACTGTCTGTCGTTGATCACACACTCTCTCGCACCGACCACGAGACTTGCCTCTGGGATCGAAGGAAAACATGCTTTACAGCCGCTTACGATGGGGTTGATGTTAAAAGTACACTTACGTCGCCTAAGCTCGCTCTCCCCCCCCCTCAACGCTGGTCAGGAAAACCTCCTAATGTTATCCATCTCCTGCAAGACACCATCCAACATTGCTTCGTCTCTGGTTGCCAATGTCGGAATTAAGGCCTTTGCCTCTTCCACTTCTGTAATACACAGATTAGCCAGCTGAGCCATTTCGAACTGCGTTAGTTGCAGACCGGTTTGTTGGATTTCGTTTGCCTCCTCATCCACTTGCCTCTCATCTAGCCTTGCGTGCTTGAGCAAAAGTTCTCGGATTTCTCGGATGGTGTTTGGATCTTTATAGCGAGAGAACTCGGATACGTAGTCTTTGGTTTTGGAAAACACGGCGGTTGCAACTTCATCACGGCTTCCATCGGCGGTAGAGGTGGTGGACGAGTTGAGCGCACCAGGTTGCGAGAAAACCAGTTCGACTTCCGAGATTAGAAGGCAGCCCGCATCGTCGAATTCTTTTACACCGAGAAAAGAGGAGGAGGAGAGAGGTTGGGAAAGAGAGCTTAGTAAGAAGCGTTTGCATAGGGCAGAGCAAGGGAGGAAGCGAGCGAGACAAGAGGGGAGCAAGACCTACCTGCACCAAGCTTTCCAATGGCGGCATCTTCATCTTCGATCATCCCTCGATGACGACGGCCTACTTCGTGCTGCATTTTGAGCTATTGGAGATGTGTTGCGAAGGTCTGGGCAAACGATTCCAGCTATGCAGCCTGTGGCTACGAATGCTTTTGAGCTTCTTGAAAGCCTCGCTGGGTGCAGTTGCGAAAGCGTGTGTGAGGACGTAGGTTGCAGAAGCGTTCAAGATGATGGGGTGGTGAGAACAAGTGAATGCTAGTGGAAGAGAGGCTTTGCGCTCAGAGTTGGTTCTTCTGTCCAAAGCCATCTCAGAACTCGGAACTCGGATGTCGGAAGAAGAAATTCGGAAGTCGCAAATCGGTAAATTAGTAAATCGGCAAATCGGCAAATCGGTAAATCCGTAAATCCGTAAATCGGGAAATCGGGAAATCGGGGAAATCGGGGAAATCGGGGAAATCGGGCCACGCATCTAGGATCCCTGAGCAAACTGACGACCATCCTAAACTTGTTCTTGCTCACCACCATGTCGCATACTTACTACCCCCTACATCAAGGCGGGGAAAACAATGCATCTAACATGACGATGGACATGACAGATGCCTCCTGCCCCATCGCCGCCCCACAACTAATGTACACCCTGACCTCGCACCTCGGCTCCCCCTCCTCTCTCTCCTTCTCCCCCTCGGGCCAGCTGCTGGCCACAGCATCTTCCGATTCGACGCTCACCCTCTGGTCCCTCTCCACCGGCTCGCACCTGCATACCTTCTCCCCTCGCCCCACCCAGATCTCAGGCTGCGGCTCCGGAATCAACGCGATCAGCTGGTCATCGGACAGCACCTACATCGCCACCGCCTCTGACGACCACACGATCAAGGTCTTCTCGATTGTAACGCACAGGCTCGTCCGTACCTTCTCCGAGCACACGTCTTTCGTGCTCTGTCTGGCGTTCAACGCGCAATCAACACTCCTCGTTTCCGGCTCGTTCGATGAAACAGTGCGGCTATGGAATGTAGGCCGCAACAAATGCCATCGAACCATCGCAGCACATTCAGAGGCGGTTTCAGGAGTACACTTTAACAGAGATGGAACAATGATCGTCAGTTGTTCCTATGACGGCTTGATTAGGCTCTGGGATACAACGACGGGGCAGTGTTTGAAAACGCTCGTTCATAAAGATCAGAGTGCCATAGGCGGGGTTGAATTTACCCCTTCAGGCGGACAACTTTTGTCTTCGAGTCTGGATAGTACCGTGAGAATGTGGGATATATTCAACAGCAAAATCGTCAAAACCTACACAGGACATACTAACTTAAAGTTGCCTCTCACAGCACAACTCGCTTTTCACCCAGGCAGCAAGCAGAACAGCCAAAGAATAGCCACAGTCCTCAGTGCAAGCGAAGAGGGAAAGGTGCTCATGTGGCATACTCAGTCAAAGGAAAAGGTAGTTGAATGGCAAGCGCATAAAGAATCAGTGATCGCAGTAACTGTTCATCCAACTAGAAACATTCTAGCTACCGCAAGCACCGAGCTTGAGAACGCCGTCAGAGTTTGGTTCTTTCCAGCCCCTACACAAGGCATCATAGAAAGCTGATGAGTTAGGCTGCAGCAAGGTTTGTACTTGTAGGTACATTTCAGGTTGAGCTGTATCCCTTTACTGACTCTTCTTGTTACTAATCTGGCTCTTACCCCAAACATTCTCCTCCACGCTCTTCTTTGTCTGCTTATGCGCAAAGACATTGTAGTACACCGCCCTCACGACTGTATGGATGGGCAAAAACATGCCGACCCTGTTCTGATAATCGCTATACTCGGGATACTTTTTCGCACTCTCCGCCTCCGAATAGACGGTACTTGCATAGAACAACACGTTCATCGCCAACGGAGCAATAAGCGCATAATTGACCAACTGCGACCAATGCACATTCCCGCAATGGAAAGTAAGCGGAACAAAAGCGTATAGAATCCACCAAGTAACCTGCTCGCATGCAAAGTTAGGATGTCGACTCCAAGCCCACAATCCCTTTGACACGAAACCTCGCTGGGCATCTTCCCGGGTGCAATAAGGCATTACCGCTTGCTTTTCAAGAGGAAGCTTCCTAACCGGATCCACCATAGCAGCGGGCAAGGGGTTTCCTTGAGCGTTTTTACCACGTTTGTAGTTCTGGTAGTTCCACTGTTGTTCATCTGCCAAGAATTGGACGGTGAGATTGGCCATGAAGAATGCTGCAAGCATGTAGTCTCCGAGGATGAGTTTGGTGACGGGACGAGCGACTGGTTGGGTTACATGTTTAACCGAAGTCGTTGTGAGCAAGAGGTAATTGGGTAAGGCAGTGATAGCGAGTAGAATGTTCTGAGCAATGGCGATGAACAAGATCGAAAAGATCTCCCAAACCGGTCGGGACATAGACTTTCGTAGCAAAGGCCACCTGTAATCTTGCACTCCAGGCTTAAACATGCCCCTCCTATATGCGTTGTAAGTCAACCTAATGCACCAGAGCAAGGACAAGGTTGACATGAGCGCCAAACGAGGTTCGATCTTGTCCCAGATGCTTGCATGCTGTACACCGCCAAAGAACGAGATCTTGGCGGGTTGGTAGGTGAAATACTTATGGAACGTCAAGTGGAGCGAATAGATGAGCGGGAGCAAAGTCCAAAGACCATCCACTTGCGATGCGTTACCCGTGATTTTTTCCATGATCCAGACGTACAAGCTGACAAACGCACAGAAGGCCATCGCAGAGTGAAAGGGGTCGGCATCGGCATAGTAGGCTTTGTAGGTGGCGATGTGGGCGAGGGTTTTGGTGTTGCGAAAGTAGGAGGTGAAGGAGGCGTAGAAGGAACGCATAGCGGGGAGCAGGTCGCTTTGTGGGTCGAGGGCCGCATGGGCCCAGCGGCAAGTAGCAGCGCCTACCATGTTGGGCACTAAGTTGCGATGGGTTCAATGCATGCGCAACTGGCGAGATGGTGATGGAGACGAGAGAAGAGACCTGACTAGATGGTTCTCATTCTCCTCCACATTTGTCTGTGCACAGAATGCTTGGATTTGATCCTTGGTCTGTGCGTCGGATGGGTGAAAAGTGAGCTAAGCCTGCAGTCCGAACCCAAAAATAGAAGAGCTGTTGACCATCCGCGGCCTAACATTTTACTATCTTGACAAAAATGAAGAAAATGTCACGTGAGACCGGCTCGCACTTGGTTGGAATGAGAACGCGTCGAGTTGGACAAAGACGCGTGTTGTGTTGTTCTTGTTTGCGGATGCGCTTTGTGCATCACCACTCGCTCATCCCCTCCTCCTCCTCCTCCTCATGATCATGATCATGATCATCATTACCATCATCATCATCGTCGTTACCATCTCTACACCATCAATTATCGGCATTCGGTCACCGTGCTTCTGCTGCCTCGCTTATAATATCTCGATACCCGCCCGGCTCCCCTGGTTGTTGCTCGGTTGACCTCAGCTTGCAGTCATGTCCGGCTCATCCTCGCTCCGACGTCAACCATCCTCCTCCAACCTCACTCGTGCTGTTCAGCCTCGATCGAGAGCACCGCCTGTCTCCTCCTCAGGCGCAGCTAGGAGACTGACAACGAATGGTGCTGGCTCCTTGCAACCAGCTTCACGGCCAGCTTCATCCGCTTCCAACAACGACGCAGACAAGAAGCGATCCGAAGCTGGTGAATGCAACATTCAAGTCGTCGTTCGTGTACGAGGGCAAGCTGCCAATGGGCCGAAAGGGACATCACCGGGCATTCTCTCTACATCCGGCCCACGATGTCAGCAGATCGATGTGGCGATCGAGCCACCTCCCGTATCTTCCTCTTCCATTCTAGCCTCCTCTTCCATTCTAGCCTCCTCATCCAGTCTTGTTCAAGAGTCTTGGACGCGGCAGAAGAGCTATCATTTCGATCAGGTCTTTGGTCCTGAAGCGGATCAAGGCATGGTCTATCAGGATGTTGTCGGCCCAATTCTGGAGCAAGTCATGTCTGGCTACAACTGCACCATCTTTGCCTACGGTCAGACGGGTACGGGTAAAACGCATACTATGGAGGGCGACTTGACATGCCAAATGGGAACCTACAGCTCTGAAGCAGGCATCATCCCTCGTTCCCTCTATCGTCTCTTCCACACACTCGAGCTTTCCAAAGAGGATTACTCGATCAAAGCCACTTTCATCGAGCTATACAATGAAGAGTTGCGAGATCTGCTCGCTTCAGAATCTTGTGCCAACACCTCTTGTTCGACACAGAAGGACGCGCAACACGGTCTCCGCATGTACGACGATGCACGAGGCAAGGGTGTTGTCATTCAAGGTCTCGAAGAGGTTGCACTCAAGGATGCTGCCCATGGCCTCACCCTGCTTCGCCGCGGAAGTCAAAAGAGGCAGATCGCGGCTACCAACTGCAACGAACAGTCCAGTCGATCTCACAGCGTCTTCAGCATGACCGTCTTCATCAAAGACAAAGGTTCCCGAGGCGAGGAGGTGCTCAAGATCGGAAAGCTCAACCTTGTCGACTTGGCCGGTTCGGAAAACATTGGTCGTTCTGGTGCGGAAAACAAACGTGCTCGAGAAGCAGGAATGATCAACCAGAGTCTTCTTACTCTCGGTCGTGTCATCAACGCTCTCGTCGAGAAGAGCAGCCACATCCCTTACCGAGAGTCGAAACTGACACGTCTCTTGCAAGAATCGCTTGGTGGACCAACCAAAACATGCATCATCGCCACTGTCTCGCAAGAACGAGCAAACATGGAAGAGACACTCTCTACACTCGACTACGCCTTGCGCGCCAAATCCATCAAGAACCGTCCAGAGCTCAACAGCCGCATGACTCGTTCTGCGCTCATCAAGGAGTACGTCTTCGAGATCGAACGTCTCAAAGGTGATCTTCAAGCTTCGCGCGATCAAAACGGCATCTATCTCACCGAACAATCCTGGCAAACGATGCATAGCCAACACGAACAACGCAAGACGCTCGCCGAGACACTCCAACGCAACGCCGAACTCACCGAAAGCAAACTCAACAGCCTCAAAGAGCAGTTTGAGCAAAACATGCAGCTTCTCGTCAAGCGAGATAACGAGGTTCGCATAGCCAAAGCAGAGTGCGCTCACAAGGTCGCTCAACTCGAAAGCATGATGGCAAGGGCAAGCTCCTTAGAGTTGACTGTGGAGGAAGAGGTGGCGCTGCGCAAAGCATATATGGCGAGCGAGGCGCATCTGAATCAGGCTGCTTCTTCCTTGGCTGAGCTTGTGCAGCAAAGCACAGAGGATGTTGAGCGACTGTTTGATAAGTTGCACAGGAAGACCGCCGTGGAGAAGGCCAATGGTGCGCTTGTGGCCGAATGCAGGAATGCAGTCTCGCAAAGAGCAAGCGAGCTTGATGCTAGTTTGGGTACTTTGCACTCTGCAGAAGCCAAGTTCCACGCCTCTCTCAGGTCCAGTCTGGATTCGTTGGTTAGTGCTACAGAGTCTCGGCATGAGGAGCAACAGCAGTGCTTGCAAGCCAAGTTGAAGAAGCTATCTACCTCGTTGAGCGAGGTGCGATCGGGAGAGATCGAGTCAAAGGACCTTCTATCTGCGCTGCTTGCAGAGCTGGATTCGACGATGAACGAGATGCAAGCTACTAGCGACGCTAGCCTTGGCTCGCTCAAGCAAACGTGCCGGGGTGCGATCGAGGATGTTGTGTTGGCCAATACGCAGCGCTTTGCTCAGGTTGCTGCCTCACTGGATGAAATGGTGCAGTCTCAGCTCGCGACGCTCCGCCAAGTGATCGCTATGAACGCTGCCAACCAGGACATGATTGCCCAAGCTAAAGCTGCTGCTGAAGCCGCAAGTGGACAAGAGATGGCAAGGCTGCGAGAACAGAACGCAATGCTCACTGCAACAGTCGACGACATGAAGCGCAGCAACACTTGTCTCAAGGCCGATCTTATGACTGACTTCGGACGCCTCCTTGATCGATTCACCGACCAGCAGGAATCAGCGATCTCGACATCGATCTCATCAGCACAAGCGCTCGTCTTGCAGTCCACTACTGCATCGCAATCGCATGCCTCTCAGCAAAGCTCGCACCTCGACTCGCTCTCCACCGCAGCAGGTCAGATGGCATCTCAACTCGAACAATCCAAAACAGCCCTCGTCGAAGGGAGCAGTGTCATCTCTCACCATGTCAACCAAGCAAGCGGCCAACTGGCTACAAAGATGGATGCATTCGCCTCGGCAATCGAGGAGGATCTCTGCATCTCCACCACCTCGGCCACTCGCGGACATCAAGAGATCGCACAAATCGCAAGCAAAGCAAGGCAAGAGATCCAATCTCGAACCAAGTCGCAATCGGCCAAGATCAAGTGTACAAACGCCAAGCTCAACGAGACATTTGATAGTCTTGCTTGCACCCTTTCCACTTCGTCGCAGGAGATCGCTTCCACGACGAAAGAGGTTGTGCGGCTGGTGGGGGAGAGGGAGCACGACATCAAGGTTTGGAGTGAGGGTATGAGTGGCCGTTTGAAAGGCCTTGGCTCCGACTCAACTGCTTTACTTGTTAACAAGTTTAAGCAGGACAAGAGCACAGGCCAAACACCGCAAAAGAGAGCATGGAAGATGCCAGCTCGATGGAACCTTGTACCTGCCAATCGCAAGGATGCGATCCAGGCAGGAAAGCAAGTTCAAGACGCTCTACTATCTTGTGCTCCACAAGTTGCCGCTAGCGACCACCTCCTCAGCTCCGAGATTGGAATGCAAGCCCCATCAGAGCCTCAAGATACAGTGCCTCAAGACACAGACACTGCAACACCTGCTCCTGCTCCTACTTCAGCTAATGCAAGCATCCAAGACCACCTCATCGAAGCAACCGCCATTCAAACAGCTACTACAACATCAAATTCCTCAGCTCGACCGCTCCGCCAAATTGCCTTTGCTCACTCCAACCTACCCATGCCAGCGTCAACATCAGTTCAAGATTCAACAGGCATCAAAACTCCCACCACCGTCGAATCAGGACCTACAAAAGGTAGAAGTGCAAAAAATAAGCTCACTGCATCATCGGCTACCGCTTTACCCACGAGTAAACGTGCTCGTTCTTAAACCCAACCCCCCCCCCCCCCCCTTCCCCTTCTCATGTTACATTGTCCAAGTTGGTATGGATTTGGCTAGTTGCTTAGCGTGCATTTTGTGTACTTTTGCAGAGTTGCTTTTAGAGAATCTTATACCAAGTGTCGGAAACAAGTGTCGGAAAGAACAAGGTCGTGTCTCTCGTATCTCTCGTGTTCTCGGGCTGGCTATGCAATGAGCCGTCCTTCGAGCATGATGCAGAAAGCGAGCACTCGCATGAGGGATCGATGTACGGATGATCCAAGATCTTTGCTTCGTCCAGCGAATATGTTACAAGCATAAAAGTTGCCGACTTGAAACTAACCGCAAGCAGATTAGTTGTGATACTTGTGAGCAGTAATCAATTCATAGGCCTCCATATACTTGTCCTCTGTCCTCTTAACCACATCATCCGGTAATGTAACAGGCACACCTTGATCAGCAGCCTTATCCAATCCATTCGCCTTCAACCAGTCCCTCACGTATTGCTTGTCGAAACTATCTTGACCACGACCAACAGCGTATTTTTCCGCCGACCAGAAACGCGAGCTGTCTGCAGTGAGCACTTCGTCGACCAAGATCATCTCCTCTTGACCTGGGTTGGAGGAGCAAGGGATCAGACCGAATTCGAATTTGGTATCGGCTAGGATAATGCCCCGAGACTTGGCGTGGGCGGCAGCTTTGGAGTAGAGAGAGACAGCCGCAGTAGCCATCTGCTTGGCCAGGTCTGCGCCGATGATTTGCTCGACTGCAACCAATATTTAGATTGGTGTTGGACGAGAAAAGCAGGCTTAGTGTCAAAATGCAAACAAGAGATGTCGGTATGATGGTCGGGGATTGCGTGCATACCTTTATCAGGGTGAATATTCTCATCATGGTCTCCCTGTTGAGCCTTTGTACTCGGAGTGAAAAGTGGACCGTTGGGGATCTCCTGACTCTCCTGCAAGCCCTCTTGGAGCTTGATGCCATGAACGGTACCTGTGCGCTTGTATTCTGCCCAGCCACTGCCGGCGATGTAACCCCTCACGATAGCTTCGATAGGGAGAACGTTGGCACGCTTAACCAGCATGGAACGACCTTCGACTTGCTCCTTGACCGATTCGAGCTTCTGTTGGAGCTCCATCGGGAACTGGGCGTAGTCTGTGGCGATGATGTGCGACTCAATGAGGGATGGTGTCAAGAGGCCGAACCAGAAAGTGGAGAGTGCATGGAGAAGCTTGCCCTTGTTTGGGATGCCCTGTCGTTCTCAAGCCAAGGTTGCCGGACAAATCCAAAGGGTCAGCACGGGTCCCATGCATCTGGCCTCCAATGAGCGAGGAGCTACTCACGTTCTCAAGAACGATATCGAAGGCAGAGATTCGGTCGGTTGCGACAAAGAGAATCGCACCTGCGTGAGGACCGTTGGCGAGACCAGCATCGTAGACATCGCGGACCTTTCCCTTGGCGATGAGCTTGAGAGGCAAGTCTGTGGCGACCATAGCGTTTGCCGACATGATCCGTGACCTCGATCCTTGCGTGCAGCTTTTAGATGAGGATGATGGTGTTGGTGAGCAAGGTGTTGGTGAGCAATGAGCGAGTCATATCAAGAAGAAATGCCAATAAACTTGGTCGGTCTAACAGAGTGGGGGGGGGGGAAAAAAAGCACGTGACAAAAGCACCTGACAAAGGCACGTGACTTGACCAAAGAAAGCACGTGACAATAAATTGCCCACGTGCCAAGGACGCGAGTCTGTGGATAGACATTCGACTGTAAGATTGAGCTGGATTTCTTTCGCACGAGAGAGAGAGAGTGTGTTTTTTTAAAAATAAAAGTGGAGAACAACACTTGAGGTGCTCCTGAGACCTATCAGGATCCTCATCAACGCTCCTCGTATCACTTGTTTCCCCTCTTCCACCATCAACTCTCATCTTGAACGCCTTGGTCGATCGCACGCTTCCTCATTTGCAAACGCTGCCCCTGCAGCAGCACCAGCACCAGCGCAGGTACACGGCCTGCTGCGCATCCAGCATTCACCATGCCGAACCAATCTTCCAGGCACGCTACGCCTGATGGCGAAAATGATCCCAGTCTCGCCACACGGCGTCCAGCCAAGGTTGCCCATCCTCTTCCATCTAGGGAGGGCATGAGCAATATCACCAATTCGGCCGCTTCCAAGCGCATTCTGCCTCCGCATCTTCAGTCCGCCAGTAAACCGAAGAGAAGCCCATCCGAGACACTTAAATCCGGCAGCCTCCGCGATTCCATCACATCCAATTCCTCTTCCGCTTCGGAGAGCCTTGGCAAGTCTTCCAAACGACTTGGACCACAATTCGCTTCTTCGAACAGCGCTGCCTCTTCTGCCACTCCACAGGCCAGAAGGAAACGCACCGATGCCGAGCCCGCATCTGTCACGCCACGTCCAAAGACATTCTTCGAGCGATCCTCTGGTCTCCGCAGATTGCAGTCTGTCAGCGACATCGATGGGCTTACCGCTGCTTCCTCATGCAGTGATCAAGCTTCCCGATCTTACGAGATTGAACCTCTTAAAGCCTACCTCCGCATCAGGCCTCCGCCTGATGATGGTCAAAAGGAGCTCACCCGTCCATATATCGAGGTCGTCAACAATACCCAAGTCCTCATGCACCCGCCCTCTCAATCCGCCTACACCAGCGGCATCCCTGGCGCCAGGTCCAGGTCCACCAGCATCGCCCCTCCCACCAAGTACACCTTCTCAAAGGTCTTCAGCAGTCAGTCCGCTTCCTCCTCTGGTGCCAAGCAGGACATGTCTCAATCTGCATTCTTCCAGCAGACCACCTTGCCTCTCGTCGAGTCTCTCCTTCAAGGCGAGAGCGGTCTGATGTTCACCTATGGCGTTACAAACTCGGGCAAGAGTCACACTGTGATGGGCAACGACTCGCCTGGAGGGGCAGGCATCCTCCCGCGCGCACTCGATGTCATCTTCAACAGCATCAACGGTGTCGAAAGTACTGCCAACATCCAACCTTTTGGTCTGTCGGGCGTGCAGCGTGTTGACAAACAGTCCGCTCACACCGGATCCAATAGCAATCTCGGCGTCAACCCCTTCACGATCCCAGGTGTCTCTCGTAGGCTGCTTGCCGAGACACCTGCTCGCGCAAGCAAGCCTGCCAAGCTCATCGAGCATGATACCACCAAAGTCGCTGTTGACCGCAACCTTCGATACAGCGTCTTTGTCAGCTACGTCGAGATCTACAACGAGAAGCTTTTCGACCTCCTCGATGTTTCGCCCGGCGCGACGCTCGGTCGATCCGAGTCTGTCCGCGCCTCCAACTGGAGTCTTGCCAACATGGCCAACACCGCTCCTAGCTCCATCCCTGCCAGTGCTAGCATCACCCTCAACCGTCGTCCCCTCAGCCTCAAGAATGACCAAGAAAACGGTGGCAAGTACGTCGCTGGTCTACGAGAGATCAAGATCAACTCGCCTCAAGAGGCCCGAGATCTTCTTCATCGAGGTCAAGAGAACCGTGCCGTTTTTGCTACCATGGCCAACAGGGCTAGTTCAAGGAGTCATGGTATCTTTACCATCAAGGTCATTCGTCATCACGGCGGCCTCGCCAACATCTCCGACGACGATCTTAACACCTTCACCACCGCCCGTCTCAGCATTGTCGATCTCGCAGGTAGCGAGCGTGTCGCCAACACCGGTCTCGCCAGTGGTGACCGTCTCAAAGAAGCTGGCAACATCAACAAAAGTCTCATGTGTCTCGGTCAGTGTCTTGAGACTCTCCGCAAGAACCAGATTCGAGTCACAGGTACAACCGAAGGCGGCCAGGCTCAGATCATCAAACGTCGTATGAGCATCGTCCCCTTCCGTCACTCTAAGCTCACCGAGCTCTTCCAGAGCTTCTTCCTCAAAGATGGAAAAGCTGTCATGATCGTCAACGCCAACCCTTACGACACTGGCTTTGACGAGAACTCGCACGTTATGAAGTTCAGCGCTATTGCAAAAGAGGTTGCCGTCCAGCGTCACGTTGCCCCCGTCACCAAGACCTTACCTCCACTTGCAGCATTCAAGGAGGAGAGTACTTCACCCTCTCGTCCCCTGCCCAAGTTCAAGTCTAGTATCGACATTAGCACCTCCCAGAGCGAAGCAAGCGCAGACGTCACCATTGTCGAGCATGACGAAGAGACCGACGACGAGAATCAAGACCCCTTTGTTGATATGCTTGTCGAGAAGCACGAGGAGCTCCGACAGAAGCTTTACGCCGCCGAGCTTCGATGTGCAACCATCGAGGCTGACGTCCGCAAGGAGATGGTCGATGAGTTCCAACAAAAGTTTAGGGACATGGAAGCCTTCTATCACAACCGCATGATCGACGACGCAGAGCAAAATGCGCAATTTATGAACCGCAAGATCGATCTGCTGGTGAGCACAAATACGCGAAACCAGCCTCAACTCGACGCCGACAGCGAAGCTGAAGATCAGCTGACTGATCTCAGTGACGACGACGACAACAACAACTGCGAGTCGGCTCACGACGATGAGGCAGAGATTGAAGGCGCCCTCGCTGCTGCCAGCAATGCGCGCAAGTTGGATCACAGTATGAACGAGCTCAGCGGTGCCGAGAGCGTCTTTGATGATGCCACTGAAGGCGAGATCTCACATTCTCTGGCCCTCGATCATCACTCGGACGAGGATGCGGCCAGCGATGACGACATTGATGAATCAGCGCTCCTTCAACCAGGAAGAATGCCTAAGCGCGCAGCCGCAAAGAAGGCTGCCAAGGTCATGCATGTCTTTTCGGATGAGTCAATGTCAGAAGAGGACGAAGAAGATCCCAAAGATGGCTCACAATCTGGCTCAGACTTTGGCTCTGATGGCGCTGAAGATCAGAACATGTCTTCGGCGCTCAGTGATGTGCAGAAACAGAACGACGACGCGAGCTACGATGAAGGCAATGACGACGAGCAAAACGACGTCGAACCTACCCTCAAGCGAAGCACATCCCAGGTCTACGTCGACATCCCCACACAAACTCCCGAGTCTAGCTTCAACTCGGTCTCCAGCTCCAGATCCGCAGCAGCTCAAGAGTCGGACTCGGATTCGGACTTCAAGATTGTCTCGGACAGCGAAGAGGAGCGTGTTTCCCCGGCTCGCAAGAAATCCGGCCGACCTAGCACGTCGAAGGCCAATAGAACTTGCAAAAGCAACCGCAGCAGCGCCTCCACGGGACCTACTCGTCGCTGCTCGAACAAACCACGCGTCTCTCGTCGCTCCTCGAACATGCTGATCGAAGCAAGCAACCTCAGCGACCTGAGCGATGCAAGTATGATCATACAAGACCCTGTAACACCAAAGAAGAAACGTAAACTGCGCAAAAAGGCAGCCTTGCAGCAAGACGACTACGTCGAACAAATTGCCGATTCCAGCTTGGTAGAAGCTGTATCTCAAAGCACAAGCAACCGAAGTCTCGTTGGTCATAGCAAATCCAAGAGTTTCGGTAGTAGCAGTTGCACTGCCCTCAAACACTGAGAGATGCAAAACTTCTATCAAGCGACCATCGCAAATTCGAATGAGAGTGTAACTTTACATAATACCGCAAGTCAAAGAACCAAGTAATGCCTTCATCGTCATTGCTGCGCACGGTTACAACAGACACGTCATGAAGCGCTCTTATCAACCCTACCGCATCCTTCTCTCTGTGTTGGGCCATTGTGTTTTGGACCTCAGAGATTCAACGCGCTTCGTTGGCAAACATCCTTACTGTTCTCATCCAAACGGGCGTGCGTATATAGTCGAATGATCCCCTCTTCCAGTATACACGCACTTGCCTTCACCCTAGAGTGCCGACCACCTTAAGACCGTCAAGCTCTCAACAACAATGTTAGGATGAACGGCGACGCTCAACAAGGGGCGTAAGTCAAAGTACTGTACAGTCCCTGTGCATAAGTTTGGGGACAGGGTCCAATAGACGATAAATCAACTGTCCGATAGCATACCTTCCATCTGCTTGGAGGAGTGATCTCTCATAAGTGTCAGGCTGAACAAAACACACAGTGAGCAAGCTCAAAAGAAGACTTTTCGATTGCAGTGAGTCTCGGAGCCAACTAATACTTGAGTGGACCTCCATGCTTAGTAAGCACTTGCTCCACGCAATGCTCCATTGACTTGATCACAGGGTTGATATGTTTGAGCATGATCTGGGTGTTCCACACTTCCTCTGCAGCTCTTGCAAGCTCATCCCAGGTTTTTGGAACTGGCAAGCACTTACCAAGCAAGTTTTTGAATACATACCATATGTTCTCAATAGGGTTAAGGTCCAGCAAAGCTGGTGGGTGTTCCTGCATCTTAATGTGGTATTTGGCCTGCCATTGCTTGCAGATAGCAGCCTGATGACAGCTGCTGCCATCTTCAACAACTGACAGGCCATCAGGGTATGCACTAACAGCAGTTACAGCATCCCAGAGTGGGCCATCAATGATCCAATTGCAATATCTGACAGCTGTGAGGTTCTCAGTGGGATCCCATTGATTAGCCAACCCTGGCCACTTCTTTCTTGGAGCCAATGGGAGCACAACCAATGGGGTTTTAAGCTTGTATGCAATGCCAACCCATATGTGGATGCTGAAACAGCTGGAACTGGAATGGAACATTGGAACCATGTTGTTGATGTCTTCTCAAGTGTTTTTTTGGTCACAAACCCATGTGCAGCCAGGCTGGTAGCCAACCTCGACAGCTGCCTCATCTGAGAATAGCACACACTTCCAATCAGTGGAGCTGTTAGACTTGGCCCAATTGAGATGTTTCTGCCTGTTTTTGGCTGTCAGAAATGGCTTTTGAAGCACAATACAGCAGTTAATACCAGCCCAGTATGCTGCTTTCCAGAGCTGCATTGTTGGAACACCACCAAGCAACACTGACAGCTGTCACCATGATAGAAGCGGGTTTTTGAGTACCTCATGCTGAAGGTAATGGTCTGAGGTAGTGTCATAGGACCGGATGTGCAGGAAGAACTGGGATCGGGCCAATGAAGAGTTCTGACAGAGTTCATCAAGATCCTATGACAGAAGTCATCAGAATCGGTACAAGTGTGATCTTACAGCAAAGTCTGTTGGGATCAGTAGTATCATGGCTGTACAACAGATCTCACAGGAACTGGCTGGAGGAAGCCTCTCTCACAGATCTCATAAAGGGACATACAGTACTGATGTTGGGCTTGACACCCTGATGAGGTGGGGGCCCTACACAATGATGAACTTGGCACAAAGGGATGGGTGCTGTCACCAGAGGCAGGATGAAAGAGGGTTACTTTGCCACTTGGATGAAGTGGGTGTGACCCCTATCAATGATGAAACAGCACAAGGACCCCTCATCCACAGGGAGCAGGAGAAGCAGTGCTAAAGAAGAGGGGACATTGTAAGAAAGGCAGGGACTGTAGGATGGACAAGGGGCAGTGTTGAATGAGGCCTCATAGAGCAAGAGCAGTGTTGCAGGTGACACTGCGAGGATGTCCATATAAAAACACATTCTCTTTGTCACAAGTGGCTGAATGGATCTCCATCCACTCTACACTTTACTAGCTATATCTCACCATACATATACTTAGTAGTTTCCATCAACAAAGTTGCAATTGCAGAGCATTGCATCTAACTTAGTGCATGTGTTGTGTCACTGCTACTTGTGGCCATCCAAAGGCAGTACCTACTGCAGTCTGGATATTGATCAACACTGAAGTCAGTCTCTGCAGTCTGGTTCTCTTGATCTCATACCAAAGGCAGTCTACTGCAGTCTGGTTCTCATTCAATCAACTCAATTGTGCGACTGTCAGCACTCAGGATGCTCATGTCAAGACAGACACTGTCACACCATACTCTGGTATTGTCAAGGAGTCCATCTGGATCTTGATCATGCTGCACTACCTCTGGACAGAGTGCCCACAGTGGTTAGTCAAAATCTGTGATAAACTTTAGTTACAATCCATCTGATCAAGAAAGATCCTAGAGAGCTTCTATGGCAGATTTCATTGAGAAAGATAATAAAAGGCTTCTACAATAGATTTCACCAAGGTTGATCTTAATCGACTTTTATAATAGATTTCGGGTTTCAGGCACGTGACCGCTGACAGGTAGTTGTTCAGGTGTGTGGACGGCTGGATCGTGCTTTTGTTTTGAAGGAACCACACTCCTTAAAGTTCTGGATGGTCTTGTGAACTGCTGTCTTGGATACACCAATGAGCTCTGTGATTTGTCAAATTGGCAGCCCAGTATCATGCATTGCAATGATTGAAGCATGCTGGCTTGGAGAGAACTCATTGCCATGGACCATGTTGGTGTTTGAAGTGTTCTTGCTTAGTATGATGGTGGTGCTATTGCTCAATGACAACAACAGCCCAGATGAGGGGTATCTGGCTAAATTAGGAAATTACCTGATTGTCCTCAAATTTACACACAGGGACTGTAACATATACTTAGTGTCACAGGGTCTGCGCAGAAGACCCTGAACATGCATGGATGCGCAGTGTGTGCACAAAAAAAGCAAAAACAGTTGGATTGCTGAGCTACAATTGTTTTCAGTAAAAACGGTCATAACACACTAGTTTGACAGATTTAGTCACACAAACCACAAGAAGAGGCTTGGAAGCACATAGGGGGTCTGAGCATAGGAGCATGTGGTGAGGTTACCACACAGGGAGATGGTAGCATGCAGGATGGGGAGGGGGGACAACGGAAGAGCTCACAAGGACAGGAGGTGGACAATAGAAGTGTTCATGAGGTCAGGAGCATTCACAAGACAAGGGGAAGGGAAATTGTGTCAAGGAGACCAATGTCATAGGACCAGAAGTGCAGAAGCAGAAGTCTTATGAGGAGGAGCGCAGGAATCAAGGATCGGGCAAATCGAGGGTTTTACAACAGAGTTCATTGAGATCCATAATAGAGAGGCTCTATGAAAGATCTCACCCAGATTGGCACAAGCAAGGATTGTATCATGAATTCTGCCAAGATCTGTAGTATCATGATCATATGATGGATCTCATGTGGGTGCTGACTTCACAGGCATCCCAGCAGGACAAGAGGTTGAGGACATTGGGTTTGCCACCCTGATGAAGCAGGGGGGCTGACTTGATGATGAACTTGGAGCAGGAGGATGGGAGAGATGAAGAAGGGGGTGAGTTGCCACTCAGATGAAGTGGGAGTGGCCCCTATCAATGATGAAGCAACCCCCATCTGCAGGAAGGACAAGGAGCAGCACCAAAGAGCGACATCACAGAGTAGTCAGGACAGCTAGGAAGGATAGGAAGGATGAGGAGGAGGAGCAGTGTTGAAGAGGCCTTCCAGAGCAGGAGCAGTGTTGCAGGCAACATTGCAAGAATGGGTACATAACCATGCTCCTTGTCATAGCAATTGAGTGGATCCTCATCCACTCTACACTTTACCTTACTAGCTATAACTTTCACACAAGTATACTTAGTAGTTCATCAGCAGTAGCAATTGCAGAGCATTGCACCTAATGTAGTGCATGTGTTGTATCACTGCTCATTGACATCATCCAAAGGTGGTTCATTCTGTGGTCCAGATATCAATTGACACCAAAGGCAGTTCATACTGCAGTCTGGCTCTCTTGATCATTAGAAACCAAAGGCAGTTGTCCACTGCAGTCTGGGGATCACCTTTCATTCAATTGACACACTGGACACTTGTGTTGAAGCAACATTGTCAGCATCAGACCTTGGTGCTCACCATGTACTATAGTTATTGATCATGCCAAGCTACCTCTGGACAGAGTGTCCACAGCAGTTAGTCAAAACCTGCAATAGCAATCAACCTATCACAATTTTTGAGTGAGGGAAGTCATAGAAGCCTTCTATGACAGGTTTCAACAAGAATAATAATAATGGCCTTTTACCACATATCTCAATAAGATCTGTAATAGACGCATTTCTACTAAAGATATCAGGTTTCAGGCGCGTGACCGCTGACAACCAACACATTGTCCAAGAGGAAGAGGAGCAGTGTCAAAGCAATTGACACACAGTTTAGGAGGAAGTAGAGCAGTGTTGAGGGATTGACACTGTTCAGAAGGAGCATCAGCACTCAGGAAGTGTTTACACTTCACAGGAGGAGCAGGAGCAGTGTGTCACAGGGCCAGCGCAGAGATCATAAGCAGCTGTGCTGTGCAGCTGCCAAAATGAGCTCAGTGCACCAGAAGTGGAACTGGTCAAGACCCAGGGGCTCCAACCAATCTCACCAAGAATGGTCAGACAGTGAGCTGGGGGGAAAACCTCATCGAGAATGGTCGAGACAGTGGGTACTGGGGAGTTTCACCAAGACTGGCCCAAGATGAAGCAGATCAGCCAGCCCCATGATGAGATGAGGGCATTCCACTGAGAATGAAGGGACAACCACTGAGAGCAGGGAACAAGAGACCTCACCACCAGATGAGGTGGGAGGAGACCCCTGAGCATGATGAAGTCAGCATAGGAGGATCATTGCCTGAGCAAGGGAGTAAGGGTAGGAAGGGCAGGATAGTAGTAGGAGTCAGATAGAACAGGATGGATGGGGAGGCCATACCCTGTAGGGAAGGAGGGGGGCCATGGTGAGGTAGACACCATTACACAAAGATATATATACACCCCTCTGTCATAGTGAATGAGTGGATCCAGCATCCACTCTATTCTTAACTAAACTATACTCTACTGTAACATATACTTAGTTGTTCCATCACATAGTGCAATTGCAGGCCATTGCTACTAATCTGAGCAGGTGTGTCATATCACCTCTCACTGACATCATCTGTAGGCAGTAGTTACTGTGGTCCAGATAATCACTTCTCCAAAGGCAGCACTCATACTGCAGTCCAGGCTTCTCTCATAGATTTGCCATTTGCTCATTGACACCTCAAACACTTGTGTCAAGTTGACAAATCCCCATTCCATACATTAAGTGTTCTGCAACAAGCAGGAACTGACTGTGCCATGTTACCACTGAACTGAGTGTTCACAGCAGTTAGCCAAAACTTGTCAAACAAATAATCCTTCAAGCAGTCTCAGTGAAAGTGGCCAACAGGTGCATACTCAAGCACACTCACTGAAACTGGTTGAAATCACCCAAACCGGTAGCTTTCGGGTTCCAGGCACATGACTGCTGACACAGTGTCATGGGCGACACTGCACAAACACATATATACTTTCATTCCATCATAGCATACAAGTGGATCCTCATCCACACTATCTATTACTTAGTCTACTCTTTACTTGTTTGTACCATTTGTGATTGCAGAGCTTTGCAAAGTCTTCTCAAGTGAGTGTGTTGTATCACTGCTAAGATGACAACTGTAGGCAGTGCTCACACTGCAGTCCAGTCATCCACCAAAGGCAGTAACTATACTGCAACCCAGCTCCAATTCCATCTGTAGGCAATAACCTTATTGTGGTCCAGACACCAGTTGACTATTGTCAAGGGACTGTCAGCACTAAGAACACTTGTGCCACAACAGATGTCAACCTCCTCTATTTGGTTTAGACACAATGAATCTACCTTAACCTTCAGAACATGCCACATAGCCTCTGAATGGAGTGTTCACAGCAGTTAGTTGAAACCTACTACCACACAGCCTTCCAGCATATCTCATGGAGACCAATTGTAAGGCAAACCTTTCTGCACCTTTTGGGGAAATCAGTTATGTTAGGTTTTTATAACGGTTTTCAGATTTCTGGCACGTGACCGCTTACACTTAGTTCTCTTGTCAATAGTTGCAATTGCAGGACATTGCTTCTAATCCGAGTGTGTGTGTTGTATCAATGCTCCTTGATGTCATCTGTAGGCAGCGCTCCACTGCGGTCCGGATACATCGATCGACACCGAAGGCGGTTTACTACTGCGGTCCGGATAACACTCAATACAGTGAATGACTGTCGGCATCTACAAACACTCGTGCCGAGACAGACATCATCGTGCTATACACTAGTATAGCTTTAGCAAGTCACTCAGGACTTTGATTGTGCCACGTTACCCACTGGACGGAGTGTTCATGGCGGTTAGTCGGAACTTGTCCGAAAGCAGCTCCACAATCTATCTCAGCGAAACCAAATGTAAAGAGTGTCAGCAGTCGCACTCCTGGAACCAGTTTGGGTGCTTCCGGTTGATTTCGGTGAGATCAACTGGCAAGATCTTGTTTGGTATGTTTTGATTGAAAGTAACCAGAAGGTTGAGTTCTGGTAGGTTTTGACTGACCACCCTGAACACTCTGTTCAGAGGCTTTGTGGCACATCCATAACACATTGGTATGAGAGTGGTGTCAGATACAACTCTCCTAATACAGCATGAGTGTTTGTAGTGCTGCTGCTTGATGCTCTTGATGTCATCTGGACCATGATGAGACTATCACCTACAGATGACAAGAAGTACTGGACCACAGGTGTTTAGACACTGCCTTCAGTAAATGACTGGACTGCAGGTGTTGAGCAACACCACCTACAGTGGTGAACTGGACTGCAAGTGTTTGGGGAACACCACCTACAGTTGACTTCTGACAGTGATACAACACACACATTCAAGATGTTGTTGCAAAGCCCTGCTATTGCAATGATATGTAACTAAGAGTCAAGTAACGAGTAGTAAGATATAGAGTAGAGTGGATGAGGATCCACTTGTATGCTTTATGGTGAAATGAGAGTATTTATGTGTTTGCTCAGTGTCACCTGTGACACTTCTCCTGCTCCTTCAGGAAAGGGTTATTGCCCCTTTCTAGCACTACTCTCCTTGAGCTGTGTGCTGGCTCCTCTAGTGTTACTCTTCTGCTGCCTGGACAGTGTGTTGGATTATTCAACACTGCCCCTTAACCTCTATGTTTTTTATGCCTGGTGATACATGCCAACCCCTTTGGCACTGCTCTTCTGCCTTATGGTCAAAACCCCAGTCTCCTTGACACAGATCTCCCTCTCCTGACCAGTGACCATCCTTCCATCACCTATCTTGTGAATCCCTTGATTGCATGCCAAACTCTATTGTCATGCTCCCTGGTCATGTGGTCACCCCTGTTGCTGGTTCTACATGGTGGTGAGCACACCCCCCTGAGTGGTAACCATCTGCATGATCCTGAGCTTGGTCCTCTTCTTGCATTCAATCATTCCCATATGCTTCCTTAACCTTCCAGTGTCAGGCCCCCCTCTTCTGATCCTCCATTACTTCCTTGTGACAGATGACCCATTCTGTACCAATGGTTTTGGTTTGCATGTTTTGGTGAAACCTACTGGCTAGGCTTGTTCTGGTCAATCCCAATGAGACTAACTAAATCCTTATGTTGTGGTTGATCTCACAAATTACACATACAACTGGCCCAATCAGATCATCGTCACCCGATGCTCGCTTTTCCTAGATTCTTTCTGCGCAGGAACTTCTGCGCAGACCCTGTGACAGAGACCAAGTGCTGTTTCATCGTTGAAAGGGGTGCCCCACTTCATCCAAGTGGTGAGGCGCACCCTCTCTCATCTGGTCCCTGATGCCAGCACCCATCCTCTTATGCCAAGTTCATCATCACATAGGGCCCCTACCTCATCTGAGTGGTGAGCCCCTCTGCATCTATTTTCTTTCTGTTGCTCAGGGTTACCTGGCCCCTTTGTCTTGATTGTCTTCTCTGTGGTGGCATATCTTGTGAGATTGGTGTGAACAGCTCCTTGTGCTAGGTTTTGTCAAGATCTGTCATACAGCCCCTGTTCTGCTGATCTTGACAAGTTTGATTGTAAGGTTTCTCTTTTGCCAATCTCAGCAAACTCTGTTGAAACCCCCTTGTCTGGCCGATTCCACTATTTGTGTGCATGGCACTTCTTCTTCTGCGCACCTGGCCCTATGACATGCATGCCTACTGGCAGGACCCCTGAACGCCAGACCATCGCTACAGGACACTCAAGCACGCCCTGCCTTCAGACAGAATGCACTATTCAACTCAGTGTTCATACTGCATGAGAGGCTTCATGGGAAGGAACAAACAACCAAAAGCATTGCTGACATCCTATGGGAAGGTTATGAACTTGTGGCTGAAAGCACCCCTGTACATTTGTCCCCTATGTCCAAAGCATTGGAGCTCACTGCCTTGCAAGCTGCCATGCTCATCAACTGCTGGGCCTGTGGCAAGCTTGGCCATGCTGCCAATCGCTGCCCAGACCACACTGCTCACACCAGATAGAAACAAGGAAAGATCAAGGTGCTTCCCAAGGGTTGTGTGAATGTGTGTGTCATGCTACCACTCAAAGACACTCAGGAGGACTAGGATATGACATCGGCCTTGGCATTCTTCACAGAAGTCAAGCCAGCACCCATTAACCTACCACCCCAATTTTTACCCTTCATATTTGATTCAGGGGTGTCCTGCACCATGGTAAACTCTCTTTGGTATGGGAAGGGTTGGCAAGACACAGATGTAAGCGGTTGCGCACCTGAAACCAGGTTGGGTGTTTCCGATTGGTATTGGTGGGATCAATTGAGTAAGATCTACTTGGTATGTTTTGACTAAACATAACCAGATGGCTTCATACTGGTAGGTCTCAGCTGACCACCTTGAACACTTTGTTCAGAGGTTGTGCAGCACATCCATTATTCTCTGGAGGGAGAGTAATACACTCTCCTTTACAGTACAAGTGTTCATAGTACTGTTGCTAATGCTCTCTAATGTCATCTGGACTGCGATATGCCTATCTCCTACAGAGGATGGGAGTTACTGGACTGCAGGTGTTGGACACCACCTACAATAACTAACTGGACCACAGATGTCAAGCAACACCACCTACAGTAAGGAACTGGACCACAGGTGTTGAGGAACACTGCCTACAGTAAGGAACTGGACTGCAGGTGTTGAGGAACACTGCCTACAGTTGACACCTAATGGTGATACAACACACACAGTTGAGGTGTTGTTGCAAAGCTCTGCTATTGCAATGATATGTAACTAAGAGTCAAGTAAAGAGTATGTAAAGTATAGAGTAGAGTGGATGAGGATCCACTCATATGCTATGGTAGAATGAGAGTATTTATGCATTTGCTTGGTGTCACCTGCAACACCTCTCCTGCTCCTCCTGAGAGGCCTTCACCTCCTCTCAACACTCTCTCTCCTGCTGGTGTCAGTCCCTTTGATGCTGCACCTCTACTGCTTGCACAGTGTATTGGTTTGTGCAATACTGCCCCTTTGCCTCCATGCTCTTCTTTGCCTGGTGATGTGTGACAACCCCTTCAACACAGCTCCTCCTCCTCATAGACAATCCCTGGTCTACTTGACACAGCTCCTTCTTTCTTCACCAGCAACTACCTTCTTGACCTTATCTTGTGAATCCCTTAACCACCTGTCAAGCCCTGTTGCCAAGCCCCCTTGATCATGTGGTTGCCCCTGTGCTCAGTCCTATGTGGCTGTACACATGTACCCCTTGAGTGGTAACCATCTGTGTGATGCTGAGCTCAGTCCCCACTCCTGCATGTGGTTATCTCCCATATGCTTCTCCTTATAATGCCAGTATCCTCCTTCCTGAATCTCCCGATGCTTGCTCATGATGGCTGACTTGCTGAGACATGCCAATTGTCATGGGCCTGGATGCTCAAGAAGCAGGGGGGTCACGGGTTCATATGGAAGGAGCACAGGTATCGAAGATCTAGTCGAGATCAGTAGAGAGCATGGTCGTAGTGCAGTCTCCATGGAGACCATGGACTCCTATGGACTCACATGCAAAGGAGGGCCAAGCACAGCCACGAGGAGGACCAAGCTCAAGGAGCAGGCACAGCCACAAAGAGGACCAAGCTCAAGGAGCATGCAGATGGTTACCACTCAGGGGCTCGAGAGACAAGAGCCAAAGGAACTGTCACTGATCAAAGGAGAAGGAGCAGTGTCGAAAGAGTCGACACCAGGTCATGAGGAGGAGGAGCAGTGTCGAAGGAGTCAACACAGCTCAAGAGGCACAGGGGTGCCAAGCAGGAGAGGCCCCTGAGCAGTACTCGATGAAGAAGGTACTCTCTGGAGAGAGAGCAGGAGCAGCATCACTGGCAATGCTGAGAAGAGGTATATAACCATGCTTTCTCATCATCATAGGTCGAGTGGATCCTCATCCACTCTACTCACCATAACTAGTTATCACTTCAGCATAAGTATATATTAGTTTCAGTCAGCATAGCAGCAATCTATCAAGGTTGCTCCTCATCATAGTGTGTGTGTTGTATCACCACTACCTGACATCCAAAGGCACCCATAGCAGGTTAGCGGTCTGGATCAAGATAGAACCAAAGGCAGTAGTCCACTGCAGTCCAGGGGTCACTTCAAGCATCAAGTCAACACACTGGACACTCGTGTTGACGCCACCAACCTTATCACCAACACCATCAACCTCCTTATCATCAACACTCACCAACCTTATCACCAACAACATTAACCTCATCATCATCAACACTCACACCAGACCTTGGTGTCATCATAACCGAAGCATTGATATTGATTGTGCCGAGCTACCCCTGAACGGAGTGTCCACAGAGGTCAGCCGAAACCTATGATAGTATATACAACGAACACCACCTGCTGTCACTGCACAACTTGATAGTCACTGATACCAAGACAATAGCTGTCGCACAGTTTGATAGTCACCGAGTATCTCGACAGACCGACCTGGGTTTCAGGCGCGAGACCCCTGACACCAATCAGGCTGATTCTGATTGATCCTTGTGAGATTAACCAGGGTCCCAGAGTTTGGTTGATCTTGCAAGTCATATGTGCTACCAACCTGATTAGATCATCAATTCCTGATGATTGCTGCAGATCAATTTGGTGCACACTTCATATGCTGATCCGCTGACCCTGTGACAACGGACAACTCTGTAAGCATCACCACTGCTGATGGCGGGGAACTTTCCACCACCAAGATGGGAGGAACCGTTAGCTTACTGAGCTTCAGCCCCAAGATGCATCAATGGGAACAAATGACATACCAAAACTGTCTGCTCATCCCTAATCTTGTGACTAACCTCATTGGTACAAAATCAGTCACATGCACACAAGGTCAGGTGACATTTGAGAATGAGTTGGTTATGGTTCAAGATAAGCATGGACATGCGATCAGAGTGCCCACAAGTGGAGATGGTTATCCTGCCACTGTCATGATAATATGGGGACTATGACCTCATCCTGGGGTTCACTGAGCTACGGAGGCTCAAACCCACCATACAATGGGATACGGGCCAGCTGGAGTTCAAGACTCAGGAGCAGGACCAACCCCCAAGGAGACCCCCTGAAGCAGCAAGAGCAGGGGACCTAACCATGAGGAGACCAACCCTTCATGGTAACGAGTTTGTCTCAGCAGAGTGCATACTACGAGCAGCTCTAGAAGATGGACCCATAGGGTTCATGCTGTTGGAGGAGCCACCATCATCACTCCCGGCCTTTGGTTTTGTACCTACAGGTGCAGACAAAGGAGTCGAGATGGAGGTGGAGGTAGACAAGGTGGTGACAGCTGCAGACATACCAAAGCCATACCAACACCTGCGAGATGTGTTTGATGAGGTGGAAGCAGACAAGCTGCCCCATCATACTGAGCATGATCTCCACCTCGAGTTGATAGAAGGAGGTAAGCCACCTCAAGGGCCCCTATACCTTAAGGGACCCAAGGAGATGTCCGAGTTGAGGAGATACTTGGATGAGAACCTCGAGAAGGGGTTCATAAGACCATCGAAGAGCCCAGCATGATCACCAGTGCTCTTCGTACCAAAGAAGGATGGAGGTCTCAGACTCTGTGTGGACTACAGAGGTCTCAACGAGATCACTGTCAAGAACAGGGCACCATTGCCCCTCATCGAGGAGCAGCTGTTCTTACTCAGGAAGGCAAGGATCTATACCAAGCTAGACCTTAGAGCAGCATACAACCTCATCCGGATTGCTAAAGGAGATGAATGGAAGACAGCTTTTGGCACTCAGTTGGGACTCTATGAGTACCTAGTGATGCCCTTTGGCCTAGCCAATGCTCCAGCTCACTTCCAGTTGTTCATCAATGACATCTTCCAAGACATCATTGGGATATATGTGGTAGTATACCTAGATGACTTCCTGATCTTCAGTGACACTGAGGAGGTACATGTGAAGCATGTCACTGAGGTCCTCACTTGCTTGAGGAGCAACAGGCTCTTTGCCAAGCTGTCGAAGTGTGAGTTCCACACCAAGATAGTCGAGTTCCTGGGATACATCATCAAGCTGATGGGTATAGAGATGGACCCAGAAAAGGTGCACACTGTCAAAGAGTGGCCAATGCCAGAGTCGATCCATGACATCCAGAGGTTCCTGGGTTTTGCTAACTTCTATCAGAGGTTCATAACCCACTTTGCTCACATAGCCAAGCCATTGACAGCACTGGTAAAGCCTATAGAACGGTTCAAGAAGTTTGAGCTACCAGAGGAGGCCCAACAGGCCTTCCACAAGCTCATCCAGGCCTTCACATCAGCAGGAGTGCTTCAGCACTTCGACTACCACCTTCCAACAAGGTTGGAAACTGATGCAAGTGACTTTGCTATAGCAGGAGTACTCAAGCAGGAGCATGAAGGACGATGGCATCCAGTGGCCTTCTACTCTAGGAAGATGTCTTCTGCCGAGAAGAACTATGAGATCCATGACAAGGAGCTCCTAGCTGTGGTCGCCTGCCTCACTCAGTGGTGACACATGCTAGCTGGACTACCAAGCCAACTGGTCATCCTCACCAACCATGAAGCCCTCAAGTACTTCAAGTCACAGAGACACATCACAGGTCAACAGGCTCGATGGGCAATACTACTAGCAGACTTCAACTTCATATTGCAGTATCGACCAGGAGACAAAGGTGGTGAACCTGATGCTCTCACCAGAAGGACAGACATGCAACCAGCTGGTGAAGAGCAAGATCACAATGTGAGGCAACTACTGCCTCCTCGAGTGTTCAGGGAGACAGCAGACCATGACTCGACCCTAGTGGCCCCTATGCTCTCAATGGAGTCCATAGCATCAAAAGGTCTCAGAGACCTGGTCAAGATCTTCCAGCCCTTAGACCAAGAGCTACAGGAGATACATAGGAAGAAGCCCTTCGAGGTCAAGGACGACCTATGGTACAGTGGAGGAAGGTTGGTTATCCCCAAAGTGATCATGCCAGGGAGGACCAACAACTGACACTCAAGGAGTGCCAAAGAGGTAGATGGACAGTCTCTCTCTGTAGAGCATCTGTGATTCATGGTGATGACCCAATGCCATAATGGTATCACTGCTGGACATGTAGGAAGAGATGCTACCATCAAGGCAGCTCAACGACATTACTGGTGGCCAAACATGACAGCTTGGATTGCAGACTATGTAGCAAGTTGTCCTGTATGTGCTAGGTACAAAGCTCCTTGTCATCATCCATATGGTTTGCTACAGCCACTAGCAACACCAGACAGGCCCTGGGGCTCCATATCCCTCGACTTCATCGAAGGACTACCACCATCGAAGAAGTATGACTCCAAGACCTATGACTCTATCTTAGTCATTGTTGACAGGTTAACCAAGTTTGCCATACTAGCTCCAACCCATAAGACAGTCATGGCCAAACAGACTGCAGTGTTGCTATATGGACACATGGTTAGACTCTTCGGATACCCAGATCACATGGTCTCGGACCGAGGCAGGCAGTTCATATCAGGAGCATGGAAGGCATTTGCAGAGCAAATGGGTGTGAAGCACTCACTTAGCATGGCTTACCATCCTCAAACCGATGGTCAGACAGAGAGGGTCAATCAGGTCATAGAGCAATACCTCAGGATGTACTGCAACTATGAGCAGGATGACTGGGCCAACCTGCTGGACACTGCAGCCTTTGTATACAACAACATGGTCCACAACAGCATTGGTGTCTCACCATTCTTTGCATGCTATGGATGGAACCCCAAAGCTCATCCTGACATCCCTCAACGACTAGGAGTCAATGACCCAGGTCGCTTTGAGTACCTCATGGATGGAAAGGAGCGTTGCAAGTACCTCCAGGAGCAGATCAGAGAGGCACAACGTAGATCAGTAGACCAGTATAACAGGAAGCACAAGGACATCAAGTTTAAGGTGGGTGATATGGTCTATATCAACCGTTGAAACTGGAAGACACAGAGACCCACACCCAAGTTAGATACCCGGTTTGCAGGACCCTACCCAGTTCAGGAACGGGTAGGATGCCGAGCTTATCGAATCACATTGCCAGCAAACCTTAGGGTGCATGATGTGTTCCATGTCTCCATGCTCGAGCCAGCAAGAACAAGTTCTCTTCCTCAACATGCTGAACAGCCCACCATACCATCACTTCCAGATGAGGACCTTGACTTCGAAGTTGAAGCACTCATTGACAAGCGTTCACACAATGGGACTACAGAGTACAAGGTGTTGTGGAGGGGGTACTCAGAAGAAGCTGCTTCATGGGAACCAGTAGAGAACCTCAACTGTCCCGACCTCATCCAGGAGTATGAGGTGTCGGAGGGGGGACAAGTGAGTAGACAAAGTAGAGAAAGGAGGAGAGAACAGGAGGAGTAGAGAGAGGAAGAGAGAACAGGAGGAGTAGAGAGAGGAAGAGGAAGGAGGATGACGTTGAGAGAAGGAGGAAGGATGATGTTGGCAATGTTGTCGAGGAGGAGGAGGAGGAGGAGTCAGCATGAACCAGACCAGAGCATGCCTCGACGGAGCTCGGCTCTTAAGAGGGGGGTAGTGTCATGGGCCTGGATGCTCAAGAAGCAGGAGGGTCATGGGTTCATATGGAAGGAGCACAGGTATCGAAGATCTAGTCGATACCAGTAGAGAGCATGGTCATAGTGCAGTCTCCATGGAGACCATGGACTCCTATGGACTCACATGCAAAGGAGAACCGAGCCACATGCAAGGAGGGCCAGGCACAGCCATGAGGAGGACCAAGCTCAAGGAGCAGGCACAGCCATGAAGAGGACCAAGCTCAGATGGTTACCACTCAGGGGCTCAAGAGACAAGAGTCATAGGACACTGGCAAGCAGGTCCTGAGGAAGAGGAGCAGTGTCGAGGTAGTCGACACCAGGTCATGAGGAGGAGGAGCAGTGTCGAGGGAGTCGACACCAGGTCATGAGGAGGAGGAGCAGTGTCAAAGGAGTCGACACCACTCAAGAGGCACAGGGGCGCCAAGCAGGAGAGGCCCCTGAGCAGTACTCGATGAAGAAGGTACTCTCTGGAGAGAGAGCAGGAGCAGCATCACTGGCGATGCTGTGAAGAGGTATATAACCATGCTTTCTCATCATCATAGGTCAAGTGGATCCTCATCCACTCTACTCACCATAACTAGTTATCACTTCAGCATAAGTATATATTAGTTTCAGTCAGCATAGCAGCAATCTATCAAGGTTGCTCCTCATCATAGTGTGTGTGTTGTATCACCACTACCTGATGTCCAAAGGCACCCATAGCAGGTTAGCAGTCCGGATCAAGATAGAACCGAAGGCAGTAGTCCACTGTGGTCTGGGGATCACTTCAAGCATCAAGTCAACACACTGGACACTTGTGTTGACACCACCAACCTCATCACCAACACCACCAACCTCATTATCATCAACACCCACCAACCTTATCACCAATGTCATCAACCTCATCATTATCAACACTCACACCAGACCTTGGTGTCATCATAGCATTGATATTGATCGTGCCAAGCTACCCCTGAATGGAGTGTCCACAGAGGTCAGCCGAAACCTATGATAGTATATACAATGAACGCCACCTGCTGTCACTGTGCAACTTGATAGTCACCGATACCGAGACAATAGCTGTCGCACAGTTTGATAGTCACCGAGTATCTCGACAGACCGACCTGGGTTTCAGGCGCGAGACCCCTGACACCACCCTCCTGCTCTGGGTTCATCATCAAGTTGGCCCCCTGCTTCATCAGGGTGGCAAACCCAATGCTCTTACCATCTTGTCCTGCTGAGATGTCTGTGCAATTGGCACCCATGTGAGTTCCATCAGACAATCATGATACTGCAGATCCTGGCAGAATTTGTGATACCATCCTCACTTGTGCCAATCTGGGTGAGATCTGTCATAGAGCCTCTCTACTACTGATCTCAATGAACTCTGTTGTAAACCCCTTGATTTGCCCAATCCTTGATTCCTGCACTCCTCCTCATGAGACTTCTGCTTCTCATAAGGCTTCTGCTTCTGCGCTTCTAGTCCTATGACAGACAGTTCTCGTGCTGCTTCATAATCGACAGGGGCCATTCCCACTTCATCTGAGTGACGATTCATGCCCCCTTTCATCTCGCCCATCCTCCTGTCCTTGGGTTCATTGTCAAGTTGACCCCCTGCTTCATCAGGTGGCAAGTCCAATGTCCTCAGCATCTTATCTTGTCGTGATACCTGTGAAATCGGTGCCCGCTCACTGGTCCCTGCGAGATCTATCATACGATCATGATACTACAGATCCCAGCAGGATTTGTGGTACAATCCCTGCTCATGCCAATCTGGGTGAGATCTGTCATAGAGCCTCTCTACTACAGATCTCAATGAACTCTGTTGTAAAACCCTCGATTTGCCCGATCCTCGATTCCTGCGCTCCTCCTCATATGACTTCTGCTTTGTTGCAAACCCATCAGGTGAGCACCTTGCAGCAGCTAAACATATCCTAAGGTATCTCAAGGGAACTGTAGGAATCAGCCTCTCAGCAGGGACACATGCCAGTGGACAGATGCTTGCAGGGTGGGCTGACAGTGATTGGGCTGGTTCACACAGCTGTAGGAGATCAACCTCAGGGTATGCCTTCATCATTGACAGGCTTGTGTGTAGCTGGTCCTTGCGACTCCAGCCAATGGTAGCAAACAGCTCTGTAGAAGCTGAATATGTAGCACTAGCAGGAGCTGCCAGATGTCAGTGGTCGTGTGCCTGAAACCTGAGATCTGTAATAGTGTCGATACTATTACCAATCCTGTCGAGTTATGTGACAACACTAGTGGTATTGCGATTCTTAGTGAAATATGTGATAGAGCCATCTCTATCACTTTTCTCGCTCGAATCTGTGATTGTAGTAATGCTATTGCAGATTTCAACTAACCACTGTGGACACTCCATCCAGAGGTAGCTCGGCATGATCAATATCAATATGTAGGTTATGGTAACACCAAGGTCTGGTGTGAGTAACTTATTGGTGATGAAGTTGGTGGTGTTGACATGAGTGTCCAGTGTGTTGACTATTGCTTGAGGTGATCCCCGGACTGCAGTGGACTACTGCCTTCGGTTCTATCTTAATCTGGACTGCTGGTTTGCTATGAACTGCCTTTGGACATCAGTGAGTGGTGATACAACACATGCACTACAATGAGGAGCAATCTATTGATTACTACTTGCTGACTGAAACTAATGTATACTTATGCTGAAGTGATAACTAGTTTATATGGTGTGTAGAGTGGATGAGGATCCACTCGACCACTTATGGTGAGAAGGTATGGTTATATACCTCTTCACAGCATTGCCAGTGACACTGCTCCAGCTCTCTCTCCAGAGAGTACCCTCTTTGCCAAGTACTGTACAGGGGTCCCTGATGAGATGCCTCCTCCTCATCGAGCCCTGCTTGCCTGTTGCTCCTGTCTGTCCTTCTTGAGCTGTGTGCTGACTCCTTCGACACTGCTCCTCCTCCTCATGACCTGCTTGCCAGTGTCCTTGGCACAGCTCTTCTTCCTTTAACCGGCGATGGTTCTCTTGACTCCTATCTTGTGAACCCCTGAGTGGTAACTGTCTGCATGCTTCTTGAGCTTGGTCCCCATCCTGGTAGTGCTTGATCCTCCTCGCATGTGAATCGTCATATGAACATCCTTATCACTGATCTCCGTGGAATCTGCCATATGATCATGCTTACTACAGATTCTGGCAGAATTTGTGATATCAACTTCGTTCATGCAGATCTCAATGAGATCTGTCATAGAACCATGTCTACTACTGATCTCACTGAATTCTTCTGTAGATCCCACAATCTGCCCGATTCCTTGATTCCTGCGCTCCCTTCATATGAACTACGGGTCTTCCTACTTCCTGCGCATCCAGGCCCATGACACCAGAGAGCTACTATGGACTTCAATGTTCTTACACAAGCTACAGCAACCAGCACCAAAGATGGCTGGGATCCACAGAAGTGCTGGGACCTTGATTATCCACTCTCAGGATGGTGAACTTGCCTTCAATCAAGGTGTACCAGTCCTGTACAGCAATTCATCAGGGGCTCACACCATTTCAAGTGATCCTCAACATTTCAAGAGGACAAAGCACATTGACATTGCTCACTTCTTCCTGCAAGATGAGGTTGCAAGCCAGCAACTCACAGTTGCTCCAGTCCAGAGTAGTGAGAACATTGCTGATATACTGACTAAGCTGCTCACAGCACTGACACTCATGCACATTTGGGAGCTATTTGGCTTGATGACGTTGAAGGAGCCCACTGGATCGAGAGGCTGAAGATTACGATCCAGTGAGACGCTAAAGGATGATGCAGAGCCGACCTGATCGGAGATTGGGTACAACCAAGTCCCGCTTGTTGTCAGGTTGGATCATTAAGTATAACAACTCCCACATTTGGCATGTGCCACGATGATGTATATATATCAAGCTAGGAGTTCTATGCTCTCACTGCATTCTCTTAGTCAATTGAGTATATATGTTTCTGTCTAAAACAGCAGTGACATTGTACTCAGATTCTCCCCGATTGCCAGTTATCAGGACCAAACATATTCACTTTACAACAGGTAGTAGCCTCGAGCTCTCTGCTTGATATACAGCTCGCGCATAAACTGTCCCACAAATTTACATGTCACCATACATCACTCTAATGTTCAATAGCCATAAGTTGTATTGCCACACTGTCTGATATCATCTGAAAGCCCTGCTTCTTCTCTCCAAGACTGTGTAAATGATATTGACATTGACTAAGAAAATTGTGCTATGAAGAAGAGCCAAGAATTTTTTTTATTGTGGGACAGTTTATGGAGCACTCCTCAACAACACCTTAGTACTTCATATTCCCTCCTTTGGCCTTCAGAACCACCTTGATGCAGTCTGGCATACTCTCTATTAGTGTCCTACATGTCTCTGGAGTGATTGCTGTCCATTCAGCTTCACATCTCTTGAGCAGTTCATCCCTGGACTTTGCAATTGTACTATACCATGAAAGTTGCATTTTGAGATGGTGCCAGAGGTGTTCAATTGGGTTTAAGTCCAGCAACTGCACCAGCCATTGCATAACCTTAATGCTATTGCTTGTCAACCATGTTGTTGTCTTCTTTGACATGTGTTTTGGGTCATTGTCTTGCTGAAATGTGATGTTGGTGTATGCATGCTGAAGCCACAAATCTGAGATTGTTTTCACAAGCTTGTCATTCAAGATATCAATGTATTGGTCTGAATTCATTGAACCCAGCACCAAGCACATACCTCCCACCCCTTCCCATGTCATACAGCCCCAGATCATGATGAAGCTGCTGCCAAACTTGATCATTGGCCTGACAAGCTTGCTGTTGAAGCTGGCATTCTTAATCCAACAGAACTGCTTACCATCTGGTCCAAAGAAGTTGATCTTTGTCTCATTGGACCATACCACATTCTTCCAATCCTCAACAGTCATGTCCTTATGCTCATTAGCAAATTTGTGACAGGCTTTGTAATGTCTCTTGAGTAGCTTCAGTTTTTTCACTAACCTCTGTGCTTTGTAATGACAGTAATGAAGTGCTTTTCTTACTGTGGTTGGGCATGCTTTGACTTGAAATGTCTCCTGCAGTGCATGACATGCTTTCCTGACTGTGGAGGTTGAATTGAGCTCAAAATAGTGGTCCAGGAAGCAAACATGATGAGGCTGGAGTTTTCTTAGCTGGCCCCCCTTTGACTTTGGAACAACAGCAGAGGTGCTTTTGCTGATGCAATTCACAGTAGACTTGCTCATACCCAGTTGCTAGGCAACTGAACAGGTAGATTCCCCATTTTGGAAGTGAAAGAGTGCCAAATGGCACTTCTCAGGGGTGGTTTTTGGCATGATGGTATAGATATGATGGTGTCAGACTGGAAGCACCACTGGATTGCTCACAGTCATCTGATTGAGCTGAAACTTTCCATGTCACTACTTTCAATGTGTATGAAGGTGCCCACCAAGTTACATTGCAAGTTTCATTGTAGTCAAAAGCCCACAAGGTCAAGGTCAGGAATGGAGTGGTGTTGCTATTTGGGAGCATGCTCCATAAACTGTCCCACAATAAAAAAAATTCTTGGCTCTTCTTCATAGCACAATTTTCTTAGTCAATGTCAATATCATTTACACAGTCTTGGAGAGAAGAAGCAGGGCTTTCAGATGATATCAGACAGTGTGGCAATACAACTTATGGCTATTGAACATTAGAGTGATGTATGGTGACATGTAAATTTGTGGGACAGTTTATGCGCGAGCTGTATATATATGGTGTCGGCACATACCAGGAGTGGGAGCATCTTACTTAATGACGAGGTACGACAACGAGTGGGACTCAGCAGTCCTCGATTCCTACTATATTGACTCTGCCTGATCTCTGATCAGATCGGCTCCGCGTCATCCTTTTAGCGTCTCACTGGAGCGTAATCTTCAGCAGCTAAGTGTCATATCAGTTCTCAGTACTGTGCTTTAAATGATTTCACTCGTTGAGTGTCGCCAAATGTCATCTTTTATTAAACATCATGACAGAATTCGATTTTCAAGTTTGCTTCCTTTGTTGAAAGATCAAAGAAGGACGTGTCGACACTCAGCGGCTGACAATGCTGAAGGTAACGATCCAGTAAGACACTGAAGATGACACGAACGAATCTGATCGGGGATCAGGCAGAGACGATACAAGTGACGGATCGGGAACAACTGTGTCACTCGTTGTCGTACTTCGTCATTAAGGAGGATGCGCCCATCCCTGGGTATCTGCCGACACTTTGTATATATATCAAGCAGAGAGCTCCAGGCTGCCACCCCGTTCCTTAGGTCAATATCGTATAGTGTTTCTGCTCAATAGCTTGAACACTGTGCTTAGACTGTTTGCGATCGCTAGGCGTCGATACCCGCATTCTACTATTCTTTCAACAGCTGAGAGCTCGAGGCTGCCGCCATGTTCTTTCCCTATGTCAATATAGTATAGTGTTTTTTTCCCAATAGCTGGAACACTGTGCTCTGACTAAAATCGCCCGATAAACGTCGACAACCGTCCTCCTATTATTTTATCAATATACAGTTGCGGCACATGCCTAAAGCTGGGCGCATCCCTCTTAATGTCGAAGTACGACAACGAGCGGGACTCAGCAGTACCCCGTCTCTTTCGTATCGGCTTTGCTGAAGATAACGATCCAGCAGGACACGAAGAGTGACATAAGTCGATATGACGAGAGATCGGGTAGAACCGATCTCTCGAGGAATCGAGCAGAGCCGATCTAATCGTCGATCGGATACTATCCCGCTCGTTGTCGTACTTTGTCATTGAAGATGATGCTTCCACATGTAGGATGTACCGACGCTTTGTATATATATCAAGGAGAGAGTTCGAGGCTCTCACCACATTCTTTTCTTAGGTCAATATAATATAGTGTTTTTGCTGAATAGCTTGCTGAAGGATACGATCCAGCAGGGTGGTGATAAGGAATCACGCAGAGCCGATCTGATCGGGAATCGGGTGGAGCCAATACAAGTGAGTGACCGGGCAAAAATACCTCCCCCTCGTTGTCATACTTGGTCATAAAGGGGGATGCTCCCACTTCTGGCATGTGCCGATATTTTGTATATATATCAAGCGGGGAGCTCGAGGCTCCCACCAAATTCTTTCCCCTAGGTCAATATAGTATAGTGTTTAGCTCAATAGCTTGAACACTGTGCTTAGACTGTTGTCGACCGCTGAGTGTCGACACCCGTATTCTATCATATTTTCAACAAAAGATTGTTTTTTTTTTTTTTTTTTTTTTTGGCTGGAAAACAGTTTTGCGCTTTTTCAGGTTTGATTTTTCTTTTGTCACATTTGAGGTCAATCTTTCGCCACCAATTCCACCGAGTGATGGACTCAATAAAAAAATGTTGGTCAAGAAGATGTTGAAATCAAAATTATGTATGCAGGCATCTGTCATTGATAAAGTAATGATAAAAGATTAAAAGGAGGACGGATGTCGACACTCAGCGGTCGACGACAGTCAGAGCACAGTACTGCTGCTATTGGGGCAGAAACACTATACTCGATTGACTAACTCATGATAAAAGAAGTGACATTTAGCGACGCTTATCGGGAGATATCAGTCTAAGCACAGTGTTCAAGCTATTGAGCAAAACACTATACTATATTGACCTAGGGGAAAGAATTTGGTGGGAGCCTCGAGCTCTCAGCTCTAAATCTATATACATTTGCGGCACATCCCCAAAAGTGGGTGCATCCTTCTTAATGACAAAGTACGACAACAAGTGGGACCCAGTAGTGCCCGATCCCTCACTTGTATCAGCTTTGCCCGATTCCTTATCAGATCTGTTCGTGTCATCTTCTGTGTCTTGCTGGATCGTTACCTTCAGTTGAAGATGCGTCAGCATTCCAACCTGGATACGCGAGCATTAGCCGAGACACCGAGGGGCCGAGAACATGCCCAGGCAATGAAGACAATGAAGCACATGAGGGTTGCCATACCAATGGATCATGTGCTATACCACAGAAGGTGGCAACTCAGGGGCCCTATAGGAGATAGCTCATCTCATTTGGACATGATCAAAGATAGCAATAAGGTATATATATGCTCATTAAGGATGTAACTGATGAACAAGAAATACAAGACCTTTCTCAAGAACATATGCCTGTGGATATGAGCTTGTTAGTAGCTCCGGACAGCGTATAGCCTTGGTATTCTTCAATTCCTTCAGCACCCCCTCTTGATCCAGAATACTCTTGGTACTGTCAGACCAAATAGTTGTCAGATGTTGGCAAGGTTCTCACTGCTTTGTATCAGGGCAATTGTGAGGCGGCCATCAGCTACTTTGTCTCTCAGGAAGAAGTGTGCAATATCAATATGCTTCATCCTCTTGAAATGCTGCAGATCATTGGCAATGATGTGATCACCTGAAGGGTCACTATACAGTATTGGGATGGTTGGATCAAGAGCAAGATCTCCATTGCAAGAATGCAGTACTGTAGTTACTACTGTAACAAGGATCACAGATGTTTTTGATAGCAATACATAAGTATACTTAGTTTCTGTCAGCAAGTTGCAATCATAATAGATTGCTTCCATTGGAGTGTGTGTGTCATATCACAGCTCACTGACATCTGAAGGCAGTTCATAGCAACCTGCAGTCCAGCTCACAATCATAGAACCAAAGGCAGTTGTCCACTGCAGTCTGGGGATCACTTCAAGCACTCAGTCGACACACTGGACACTCATGTCAATGCCAACAACATCATTCATACCAGCCCTTGGTGTCATTCTAATACATTAATAGTTATTGATTGTGCCAAGCTACCTCTGGATGGAGTGTCCACAGTGGTCAGTTGAAACCTACAATAGCAGTCAATCTATCACAGGTTCAAGTGAGGGAAGTCATAGAGTCCTCTCTACAACATATATTGACAAGAACAGTAATACACAACACATTATCACATATCTTGACAGGATTCGTAATAGATGCATTTCTATCACAGATATCAGGTTTCAGGCACGAGACCTCTGACACTCGCTATGACCGTTTTTACCAAAAACAATTGTAACTAAGCGATCCAACTGTTTTCACAATTATGTGCGCACACTGCACATCCATGCATGTACAGGGTCTTCTGCGCAGACCCTGTGACAGGAACCATACATGGATGGTCTTGTCTATTTTCCCATTCAAGAATGCAGTACTCACATCAAGCTGGGCAGCTTGTAGCCTATATATCAGTGAGCAGGAGTGAGGAGGATGCACACAGTTTGGAGACAAATGCCTGGGCTGAAGGTTTGAACATAGTCTAAGCCAGGTTGTTGTGGGTATCTGTGGGCTATGAACTTTGCCTTGTATTACATGGTGCGCCGTTGAGCGTCAAGCTTCAGTTTGTATACCCATCATACACCAATGAGTTTACCATCAGTAGGAAGGTTGTCACAGGGTCTGCACAGAAGACCCTGGACAAACATTGGGTGTGTCATGCACACACATTTTAAAATCAACTGTGTTGTGGGTTTTGGGTTGATTTTGCTTAAGTTGACCAGAACAAGCCCATTTGGTAGGTTTCACCAAATACACTGCAAGAAGCTTCCATTGGTGTGTACCAGGTTGGACATTCACAGGAGGCCAATGTGAAAGTCAGAGGAGGAGGTCTCCATCACTGAAAGAGGAAGAGACAGGCAGGGGTGATCACATGTGAGGAAGGGGACCAAGCCCAGTAGCATGTGTATGGTTACCACACAGGGGAATGTACTCACACAAGTGTAAGTGGTCATGTGCCTGAAACCTGAGTCTGACGATCCTGGTTGATCTTGGCGAGATCAATCGAGTAAGCTCTTCCTGAACTGTTTTGGTGAAAGGAATCAGAAGGCCAACTTCTGGTAGGTTTCAGTGAAAGGAACCAGAAGACTTATTCCTGGTAGGTTTTGACTGACCACACGACTGTGGAATGGGAATGTCTTGCTAAGGCTATAGCTAAGTATAATGGATTGACACCTGTGGCAGCACGAGTGTTCGTAATGCTGACAGTCCCTCAATGAAGGTGGAAGGTATCTGGGCCAGAATAGAGTATCGCCTACAGATGGAGAGAGACTGGACTGCAGTGTAGAACACCGCCTACAGTTGATGTCCAATGGTGATACAACACATGCACTTGGAATGTCTTTGCAAAGCACTGCTATTGCAATGATACAGAACTAAGTAAAGAGTAAGTTAAGCAGTAAGTAGAGTGGATGGAGAACCACTTGTATACTATAGTGAAATGGGAGTATATATGTGTTTTGGCGATACCGCTCCCCTGCTCCTCCTGAGAAGTGTGTCCCTCTCCTGGACACTGCTCTTCTTCTTCCTGAGTAGTGTCAGTCTCCTCGACACTGCTCCGCTTCCTCCTAGGCAGTAGGATCAACTCCCTACACTTCTCCTAGCTTGTGAATCCTCCTGACCTTGTGGACATATCTCTTGTCCTACTCCCTGTCCACACAGTCACTCCTATCGTCCTCCTCTCGTTCCATGTGGTTGACCTCATGGTCACCCGGTTGTCATGTTCTTCGTCCATGCGGTCGCCCCTACGGCCATCTCCCGCTCCATGCGGTCATCTCTTCAACATGCATGAAACCGTCTCCCCATGTGGTAACCATACACGTGCTCCTGGGTGTCATAGGACCGGATGCACAGGAGGATCTGGAAGCATATGAGGAGTGGCGCAGGAATCGTCAGATTGGGCCGAACAAGGGTCCAAAAGCCAAATCTATCAAGATTGGTAGTAGAGAGGTCCTACAACAGATCTTGCTCAAATTGGTAAGAGCAGGAGCTTACAGCAAAGCCCACCAGAATCAGTAGTATTGTGATTGTATGACAGATCTCACTGAAACCAGCAAGAGGACATCAATATCATGAATGGGTGGCAAGGACATCTGGGTCTGCCACCAATGAAGCAGGGGACCTGCTTGGTAATGAATCCAGGGCTGGTAGATGGGAGAAATGAAAGGGGGTGCAAGCTGTTGCTCCAATGAGGTGGGAATGGCCCCTGTCAATGATAAAACAATGTGTGGACTGTCCATCTGCAGGAAGCACCAGACACGGTGCTGATGAGCAGCACTGCAGGATGGATAGAAGGGATAGAAAGGATGAGGAGGAGGAGGAGCAGTGCTAAAGAGGCATTCCAGAGCAGGGGCAGTGTTGCAGGCAACATTGCAAGAATGGTTATATAACCTCACTCCTCGTCATAGCCATTGAGTGGATCCCCATCCACTCTACACCTTATATCACTAGTTATAGCTTCACAGAAAGTATAGTTAGTATTCTGTCAACAGTTGCAATTGCAGAGCATTGCTTCTAACATAGCACATGTGTTGTATCACTACTCAATGACATCATCTGAAGGCAGTTCATTCTGCAGTCCAGATATCAATCAACACCGAAGGCAGTTCATACTGCAGTCCAGCTCTCTCAATCATTAGAACCAAAGGCAGTCATCCACTGTGGTCCAGCAATCACTCAGTTACTCAGTTGACACACTGGACACTCATGTCAGCATCCACAACATCATCAGCACCAGACCTTGGTGTCATCACACAGCATCTGTTGGTTAAATTGATCATGCCAAGCTACCTCTGAGTGGAGTGTCCCCAGTGGTCAGTCGAAATCTGCAATAGATATCAGTTACAACATATTTGAGCAAAAAAAGTCATAGAAGACTTCTACAACAGATTTCAGCAAGAATAAATATAAAGGCCTTTTACTGCAGATCTTGATAGGATCAGTAGTAGCTATCTTTCTACTATAGATATTGGGTTTCAGGCATGCGACCCCTGACACTGGGCTCGGTCCCCTTCCTCACATGTTATCACCTCCTGCCTGTCTCTTCCTCTTTCAATGATGGAGACCTCCTCCTCCCACTTTCCCATCATCCTCCTGTGAACATCCAACCTGGTACACACCAATGGGAGCTTCTTGCAGTGTATTTGGTGAAACCTACCAAATGGGCTTGTTCTGGTCAACTTCAGTAAAATCAAGCAGAAACCCACAGCACAGTTGATTTTATAATTTGTGTGCACAACACACCCAATGTTTGTCCAGGGTCTTCTGCACAGACCCTGTGACACATCGCTTTTGAGGTGTAAGTTAAGCAACTTGTTATATGCCTCCACCCTGACATTGCATGGGTTGAATTGCTCAGTCAGGCATTGTGTGAAGAACTGCCAATCATGGAACAGTTTTCCTTGGTGCACTTGATTAACACAGAGTTTGGAGGTCCACCATTCACAAGTGTTACCATCCAATTGAGAGCTAGTGTGGTTGATCATGCTTTCGTGGTTGTAGACCTGGTTAAACCTGAACCAGGCCTCAGTCTTGAGGATAAAGATCTTGACATCCTGTGGATTGGACTTTGGAAAAGGGGTGAAAAGTGCCTTAGGTTAGGTGGAGTGAGGTTCCCCTATGACGCTAGTGTCGCCTTCCTCTTCATTGCTGTATAGCTCCGCACAGGGCTTGGTATATCTCGCACCCGTGGGCGAGGTGTACTTCTTGTGGTCTGTGTACAGATATTTGTCTTGGTCCATGAACAACACTGATCTTTGTGGGTGCAGTGCCAGAGTGGGCGTGAGCAGGGCTCCTGACATCGAGTCATCAGCCTGCTCCCTGCTCTCTGACTGATATCATGCTGTTGTCTCTTCTTCACTCAGGCGAGCGCGATGCAACTGGTCCTCACACTGGGCCTGTCAGGAGAACTCTAACTGAGGCCTCCATCAGGGCGAGTAGCCTGTCCAGATTTCTGTTGAGGCCTTTGTCTGTCATGTTTGAATGTGGGGTGCTGCTTGAACGATCCACTCTAATGTCAGCAGTCATGCACCTGAAACCCGAATTCTGCTGGAAAAGCTGGTTCTGATCGATTTCGGTGAAATCTGAAAAGTAATCTCTTTCCGACTGATTTCAGCGAGATATGTTGGAAAGCTGTCTTCCAGCAGGTTTTGACTAACTGCTGTGAACACTTCACTCAAAGGTAGTGCAGCATGCTCAATGTTCTTAAGGATAGATGGGCTTGAGGTATTCTAAGGATATGTCTGTCATTGCCCAAGCATTTGTAAGGCTGACAGCCATAAGATGGTTTTGATTGATGGTATCCGGACCACAGTAGAGATACTACCTTTGGTGTTGATTGGGCTGCCTGGGCTGTGTCAAAGGTCATGCACCTGAAACCCGAAATCTGTAGTAAAAGGCAACTACAACTATTCTTGGCAAGATCTGTAGTAAAAGCCTTCTATTATTGTTCTTGCTGGAATCTGCTGTAGAAGCCTTCTATGGCTGTTCTCACTTGAATATATTGTAACTGAAGGTTATCACAGATTTCAACTGACCACTGGGGACACTCTGTCCAGAGGTAGCTTGGCATGATCAAGGTCCAATAGTTTTATCTGAGGTGACACCAAGGTCTGGTGCAAATGTGCTTGCTTTGACACAAGTGTCCAGTGTGTTGATGAGTTGGTTGATTGATCCCCAGACCGCAGTGGACGACTGCCTTTGGTTGAGATCAAGAGAGCTGGAACAGTATGTACTGCCTTCAGATGGCATCAAGTAGCGTGTGATACAACACATGCACTAAGTAGAAGCAATGCTCTGCAATTGCTGCTGTTGATGAGTCTACTAAGTATACTTGTGTGAAAGTTATAGCTTGTAAAGTAAAGTGTAGAGTGGATGGGGATCCACTTGACTATTATGACAGGAAGGCATGGTTATATAAACATCTTTGCAGTGTTGCCTGCAACTCTGCTCTGGCTCTCTCTCCAGAGAGTACCTTCCTTGTCAAGCACTGCTGCCCCTGTTCCTTTGTGGTTGAGGAAGGCTAGTGTCACTTCATCATTGATAGGGGTTGCCCCACTTCATCCCAGTGGCAGTGCTCCCCCCTTTCATCTACCTCCTGATGTTGGCACCCAACTTCTACATCAATTTCATCATTGTGTAGGGCCCCTGCCTCATCCAGTGGCAACCCATTCTTTGTCCATTGTCCTCCTCTTGTGGGATTGGCAATAGAGGTGTCTTTGAACCAGTTCCTGTGAGGTCTGTCATACAAGTGTGGTACTACTGATCCCACTGAACTCTGTAGTAAGACCTTGTTCCTACCAATCCCAACAAGTTCTGCCATACAGCCATCACTCCTACCAATCTCACTGAACTCTGTTGGAACTCTCCTTTTGCCCAATCCATGATTGTTGCACATAGTCTCTTCATATGAATCCAGTTCTTCCTGCACATCCATCTGGTCCCATGACAGGCTGCAGTATAGGTACTGCCTTTGGGTGACAACAAGATGTGGTGATACAATACACATGCAGAGAGTAGTAGCAATGCCCTGCAATTGCAACTGTTGACAAGAACCTAAGTATACAATATGGTAAAGATATAGCTAGTTAAGAGTAGAGTGGATGAGGATCCACTCAACTACTATGGTGAAGAGAACGTGTGTATATATAGATGTATGCAGTGTTGCCTGCAACACTGCTCTCACTCCTTCTGGGAAGAGTGTAGCCTCTGCTACACTGCTCGTCCTCGTCCTGCTCGTCCTGTCCTGTAGGAGCTCCTCCTTGACACAATTCCAGCTCCTCCAGCTCCTTGTCATCAGGTGAGGACAAGTGCAACTTCATCATTGCCTAGGGGTCTCCCCGACTTCATCCACTTGGCAGAGCCCTCCTCTGCATGCCTCTCCGTGTAAGTTCCTACTCACCATCAGCGATGGCAACGATCCACTTACATCAACTTCATTTGTTGCATAGGGCTCTCTCCCACCTCATCTAAGTGGCGGGCCCCCCTTCTGCATACCTCTTCTTGTGGCTTCTGCTCTCCATCTGTGGTAGTGATGATCCTCCTACAACAGTCCTGTCAATCCTATGAGGACACATGCGTCTCAACACACCAATGGTGTCCTTCTGAGACACAAGCTGCGATATTGGCCGGGTGGGCTCTTCCTGATTGATTCCACTGAACTCGGCAGACTCTGTGACAGGTGTGACAGTTAAAGTGGGAGTATCAACCTGCCACAACTAGAGAGTGTGTCTACATCTGCAAAGATGTGTGGCCTTGAAGTAGATCGGGAAGTGGCCGATCTCTCACCATGTCTGTCCTACCCGATCTTTTACGATATCGGCCTATGTCAACTTTAGCAACATACTGCATCGTATCCTTGAGGGTCATTGCTGGTCGCGAAGCGTTTCATGCAACGACGCAGGTGTGTCGTGGTACGTAACTCTCACTTACTGTGGCATAGGTTTCTCGATGTATCTAAAGGAGCCGAAGATGTTCAGATGCGAGCGCTGTGAGAGGTTGAATGATGTTATTGCAAGTAATGATGGTTTAGAAGTCTAAAGAGTCGCTAACCATACGTGCTTTTCCTGTCTTAGCTTTGCCACCTGCATGCGCTCTGCCGCCCTTTCCAGCATGTGCTTTGCGTCCGTGATGCTTCTCAGCACGACGAGCAGCCTTAGCGCGATCTGAGGCCACCAGCTGAGCAATCTTGGAATCGTCGCCATCGAGCGCAGCTTTTCGTGCCGCTCCACGGGAGATCTTTGGGCCGTTAGCTGCTGCAGCAGCTTTGCGGGCCTTTCGATCCTCCTTGGATTCGGCGGGGTTATCTTCATTGTCTTGATCTCTATCGTCGCCGCGGTCGCTGCCATCTTGACTGACATCCTCTTCATCTTCATCTTCATCGTCTTGGTCTTCGTCCTCGTCATCCTTGGAGTCAGCGATCTGAATTATGCCCTCGGTTGTGCTGAGACGCAAGGCTGACATAAACTGCTCAAGCTCTCGGTCTTCCTTGGTGCCACTGAAGCCACTGGCCTTGGCCAAAAGGTCAAGACGTACATCGGCGCTCTCTGGTGCCGGGCAGGCCTGTTCGCCATTCTGAGCGTCTGGTGCTGTCTTGGGCAGCTTTGTCTGTTTTCGAGCGTGTTCTGGAACCACATCCTGAAAGCGAGGGTACTCGTCAGAATGGTATCGGAAACGCTTGCGGAAGAATCTGCGGACGCACTCGACATCGCGGTCAAAGTAGCTGCACAAGGGAAAGAAAGGCGAACGGGTTAGTGAAGGTTATTCGAGAGGTTCATCCGTTTCTTCAACAAAACAACTTACTATTCTGCATTCTCGTGGTTGATGCTGACCATCTGTGGGAAGTCGATCAAGATAGGCTCTACAGTCACGTCGTTGCCGAGGTGCACTTGACCATCTGACGCTGCATCTTGTTGATCGTCTTCTTCTTGCTCTTCAGAACCTTCTTGAAGATGTTGGTCTTCAGAGTCATCCGTGACTTGCAATGATGCTGGGGCAACTATCCTCTGAAAGCCTTTGCCGCGTTCGATCTCTTGCCCTTCTGCCAGTTCTGCTTCAAGGCCCGGCTGATTCTGCTGTGCTTCGAGTTGCTGCCTTGTGCTTGTGCTCTTGGGTTGTGAGACGTTGGCTGATTGTGCTCTATTTGAATCTGACTCGTATTCGTCGTCGCTGGGATTTGCAACCTCGCGAATGAGCAAATTGAACTCGTTGAAATCACCATGGATGAGACCTGCTCTTGCGAGACGAACGATAAGTTTCATGAGAGCGGAGTAGAGGAGTGGGATCTGATCTGGTGGAAGGAGGGCAATCTGACGCAGTGGGAAAGCATCGATGAAAGACATGACAATGCAGTGACGGGCTTGATCGATGGGTTGAGGGACAGGAAAGCCGTGTTGGTGGAGGATCTTCATGAATGCGTACTCCTTAGCAGCAGCTAAACGACTCATGTACATCCAACTGGCGCTCTTGCGTTTGCCCATGTAGTCACGCTTCTCCTTGATGGCTCTGAAACTGATGCGACCGAGGCGGTGGATCTTGAGGACTCTCTGCTCTTGATGTGGTGAAGAGACGATCATGATATCACTCTCCTTTCCGACGCCGATACGTCTGCCGACTGCAGCTACGCTGTCACGTTTGGAGAAGGCACGGAGAGCAAGGTAGTCGTATCCACCATATGTGAGACGATAACCGTCGTATTTGGTGTTCTGTACACGTGCGATGAGATTTCGTTTGGCGAGCGATCCGAGCAGCTTGTTGATACCTGAGTGATGAAGGCCACAGATTTGAGCGGCGAGCGTGGAGGGAACGACTTGATGGTTCTTGGAGCCCATCTCTACTGCAGTCAGCACACGGAACTCCTGACTGGAGATGTAACGTAGATCGGTGGCGTCGAGCCTCATAGTGACGAATGCGTGCTTGGAGGGCTTCCAAGTCGAAGCGCTGTCCGGTGAAGGGTATAGTAGATGATGGTAGTGATGGCGAGCAAGTTGACAGCAAGATCGAGAAGAAATATCAGCTTGACGTTGTCCAAGATTTTTCATAGGACCGTGAAGGTTTTTCTCCACAGGGCGTACAAGTATTTTTACCCAGCTGTTAGATCATTCTCTTACACACACAGCAGTGAAATGACGAGGGCTAAAGACGGCGATCTAAAAGGGTTCTTTTAGTTGAAGTAGATAAAAGCTACACAAAGCATAGAGATGGTGAAGGTAGTGCTTACGGCCGAGTAAAAGGCTTGAGCATCTGAGCACGGACCACATGTGTCACAACCTACTCAAGACAAATGCTTTGTTATGCTCTGCAGTCGATGCGGCTCTCTGCCACTCTTCTTTTATATATATAGACTCCTTCTCTCTCCTCGCTCTCTCTCTCCCCCTATCACCATTATCATCATCAATCACACGAAAACTTTAACTGGCTCCCAACGTGGGGCTCGAACCCACGACATTCATCCATCAAGAGTCCAACGATAAGCATAATGCTGCCATCAACATGAGCAGGACAGACAGGAAGGGAGGAGAGAGATGATGATCAAGCAGCTGTGACTGCAGGCAATGGTTGGGAGGAGGGTTGGCTTACACAGGTGGTCAGGATACTACAGTTAGCAAACCTGGCACTGACAGCAGAGGAGGCAATTGTACAGGCAATGGGTCTCGTCAGCATTAGCAATCAAGCTCCAAGAGGGGAGGCAGAGAAGATTCCCAAGGATGTCTTGAGTGCTATTGCACACATTAAGAAACTTAGTGATAACAACTGGCACACCTGGGAGCCCACCTTTATCGACTGTCTGCAACAGGTGCATAATGCAAAGGAGATCTTATACAGCAAAATAGCACCTGGAAGCAAGGGATATGATGAGGACCTGGACAAGGTGCTGGTAGGTCTTATCCATGCTTGCTGTGATCACAGCCTGGAAAGCTGCATCGACACATACACCATCAGGGGTGTGGATGAGGAGGCCCAACTTGGAAGTATGCTTTATGCTAAGCTTAGGAAGGCACTAACATTGAATGACATGGTGAAGCAAGCAGGCCTGCAGGACTGCATCCACACCGTATGCCTGTACAATCGGGATGTTGTCAGACTAGGCAAGGAACTTGACTCCATTTGGAATGATGCTGCACATCTTGGGAAGCGCCTTGATGAGGACCTAAAGAAATCCATGCTCTACTGTTGCATGGCACAAGATTGGTTCTATGCCAACTCTGTTGATGCACTCAAGATGGCCAAACCAGACTGTAAGTATGATGAAGCCTACCATGCACTTGCCAAGAAACAGCAGGATGGTGAGATTTCAGGTCATATCAGAGGAGCAGCCAGGGTTGCTACAAGCACAGAGCAAGGGGGTACCAGTCAGGTGGAGCAGGGGCCCAGGGGCAGGTGTGATCTGCATAATCCCTCAGCTCCTCCAAGATGCTATGCATGTGGGGGACCCAATCATATCACTCGTAATTGCACAAACACCAACAACCACTCTGCACCAAACACGAATGAACCTGCTGCTTGTATGGCACAGGAAGCGAGTCACTAGGAACTTGGGTGCACCTTCCTAGCGATCAACAGGGGGGGAGCAATCGGCATACAACACCTGGATTGTTGATTCAGGTGCAACTCATCATATGGTAAATGATGAGAGAATGCTGCTCACCTCAATGAGCAAGGACAGTCAGATCAGTATGGCAGGGGATGAAAAGCTTCAGGTAAAAGCCATAGGAGATGCCTCCCTTCAGGTCGGTGAGGCTACCATCCAGCTATTGGATGTGCTCTACATGCTGAAGCTCAATTCTAATTTATTGTCTGTACAAGGCTTGATCGAGAACAGTGCATGAGTAATCTTTGAAGAGTCTGGGACTACCATAAAGCAGAACAATGGTACCCAAGTGCAATTCAGGAAGAACAGGAGACAAGGCTGCTTCGACGTGCGAGGACAAGCACTGGCTTTGGAGCTGGAGGAGACAACCAACAATGTCCCAGAGGACAACCAGAACACAGGAAACCAAGACAACAACTCAAAGGAAGACAAAGATAGCTACCTCTGGCATGAGAGGTTTGGACACCCAGGACGAGATAAGACAAGGCAAATCTGGGCACACTACCTCAGCACTGATGAGAGAATGGAGCATGAATCAAAGCACTGCAACACATGCAGTCAAGGGAAACAGACCTGAGTGCGGATGAGCCAATCGGAGTTGAAGAGAGCAGAGGTGCCACTAGAGTTAGTACACATAGACTTGATGACAGATCTTAAGGGCCATGCCAACTACCACTATGCACTAGTTGCTGTGGACAACTTCTCCTCCCTGATCTACATGGAACCACTCTGCACTAAGAGTGCTGCACTCCCAGCACTGAGAAGGTGGATCACCAGGATGGAACAAGCAACAGACAGGAAACTCAAAACACTCTGCAGTGACAATGGAGGAGAGTGGTGCAGCTTAGGAGCTGAAGACTGGCAAACTCAAGAGGGTTTCAAGTGGCAAAAGAGCATCCCGGGGATCAGTGTCTAGAATGGATGGGCAGAGAGAGCAATCAGATTGGTCCAAGAAAAGATGCACTCAATGCTCATTGGTCGAGCTTGCCCCAGAGAGTTGTGGCCATATGCAATCACAGCAGCAGCACATGTGATGAACCTCACCCCATCAGCCACCAAGACCATCCCCCATGAGGCCTTTTATGGAACCACCACACACAAGCTGGCCCAGCAGCTGCAAGTCTTCGGATGCTTGGCATGGGTCCATGTTCAATGGAAGGACCAGCAGGGCAAGTATGGGGCTAGAGCAAAGCCAGCCATCATGATTGGATATGATGATGAGCACAAAGCATGGAAGTTTTGCAACCCAGACCAGCCTGCATCAATTCAATGGAGCAACTCAGCAACGTTCCATGAGGACAAAGGATGGAGTGATCACCAACAGGAGGCAGTCTGGCCCATGGTGACCATGGAGGTTGAGGAGGAGGGTGCCACACCAGCCATAGTGGAGGAGGAAACCAGATCAGAAGCCACAGTGGAGGATCTCCTACCAGCTGTAGACAGCACAGTAGGCACCACCAACACAGCAGTACTGAACCTGGACCCAACACTTGGGGAAGCAATGAATGGTGAGGATGCCCAGCTCTGGAAGGAGGCAATATGAAAAGAGCTGGAAGGACTCAAGGCAATGGGGACTTGGGAGGTGGTGAATCACCCGCCAGGAGTACCACTCGTGGACTCTAAGGTTGTGCTTTGGCTAAAGCTCGATGCTGATGGTGTGCCCATAAAGCACAAGGCATGACTGGTGGCGAGGGGCTTCACACAGAGAGAGGGAATCAACTACCAGGAAACCTTCTCTCCAGTAGCACCCCTCAGAGCAATCAGAGCTATCCTAGCACTAGCAGTACAGAACAACTGGGAGGTGCATGCACTGGATATCACAATGGCCTACTTAAACTCCAGGTTAAAAGAAGCGATCTATATGAAACCACCAGAGGGATCAGGAGTAGCACCCAGACAGGTATACAAAGTGGTCAAGGGCCTGTATGGCCTAAAGCAGTCTGGGCAAGAATGGAACCAGGAGTTCGACAGGTCTTTGTGACACATGGGATTCTTCCAGGTAGAGTGTGCTCCCTGCATCTACACCAAGGGATGGGGTGAAGATATGGCCATTGTGGTCATCTACATTGATGATACATTAGTCATAGCACCATGGCTGGAAACAGTCCTAAAGGTTAAGAAGCAGATTGGTCAGAGATGGAAGATGGAAGATAGTGGCAAGGTCTCTCACTTCCTCAGCATCAAAATCAGTCGAAACTGTACAATGTGCACCATGACGATTGGTCAGTCAGGGTACATTGACCAAGTGCTGGCTAAGCACCTGGACAAATGCACCAAGCCAACCATGGTTCCAATGCAGAGCATACTGGAGGGAACCCTTGTCGCAAGTGCAGCACAACAGAAGGAGTATCTGGTGATCATTGGCAAGCTGCTCTGGGTTGCCAACAGCACCCAGCCTGACCTTAGTCTCACCATGAGCATCCTCACTAGACACATGTGCGAACCATCTCAAGAGCATTATCAGGCAGCACAACAGGTCTTATGCTACCTCAAAGACACAAAGAATGTTGGATTAGTTTATAGGGGAAATATGTCGCAAGAGCCACTGATTGCGCATAGTGATGCAAACTGGGCAAGTGATGCCACCATTCAGAGAAGGAGTATGTCATGGGCCTGGATGCTCAAGAAGCAGGAGGGTCACAGGTTCAACAGGTATTGAAGATCTAGTTGAGATCAGTAGAGAGCATGGTCGTAGTGCAGTCTCCATGGAGACCATGGACTCCTACGGACTCACATGCAAAGGAGGGCCAAGCACAGCCATGAGGAGGACCAAGCTCAAGGAGCAGGCACAGCCACGAAGAGGACCAAGCTCAAGGAGCATGCAGATGGTTACCACTCAGGGGCTCGAGAGACAAGAGCCAAAGGAACTGTCACTGATCAAAGGAGAAGGAGCAGTGTCGAAGGAGTCAACACCAGGTCATGAGGAGGAGGAGCAGTGTCAAAGGAGTCGACACCAGGTCATGAGGAGGAGGAGCAGTGTCGAAGGAGTCGACACCACGCAAGAGGCACAGGGGTGCCAAGCAGGAGAGGCCCCTGAGCAGTACTCGATGAAGAGGGTACTCTCTGGAGAGAGAGCAGGAGCAGCATCGCTGGTGATGCTGTGAAGAGGTATATAACCATGCTTTCTCATCATCATAGGTTGAGTGGATCCTCATCCACTCTACTCACCATAACTAGTTATCACTTCAGCATAAGTATATATTAGTTTCAGTCAGCATAGCAGCAATCCATCAAAGGTTGCTCCTCATCGTAGTGTGTGTGTTGTATCACCACTACCTGACATCCGAAGGCGCCCATAGCAGGTTAGCGGTCCGGATCAAGATAGAACCGAAGGCAGTAGTCCACTGCAGTCCGGGGATCACTTCAAGCATCAAGTCAACACACTGGACACTTGTGTTGATGCCACCAACCTTATCACCAACACCATCAACCTCATTATCATCGACATCACCAATCTCATCACCAACACCATCAACCTCATCATCATCAACACTCACACCAGACCTTGGTGTCATCATAACATTGATATTGATCGTGCCAAGCTACCCCTGAACAGAGTGTCCACAGAGGTCAGCCGAAACCTATGATAGTATATCCAACGAACACCACCTGCTGTCACTGCGCAACTTGATAGTCACCGATACCGAGACAATAGCTGTCGCACAGTTTGATAGTCACCAAGTATCTCGACAGACCGACCTGGGTTTCAGGCGCGAGACCCCTGACAGAGTACATCAGGGTCAGTGGCGTTAGTGTATGGGAACCCGGTAGCCTGGAAGTCAGCAACACAAAAATGCATATCATTGTCCACTGTCAAGGCAGAGTTCATTGCAGCCACGGAAGCAACACATGAGGTGCTCTTCCTCAAGCAGCTGCTACACTCGATTGGCATTGCCACAGGCACCCCAATGGTCTACTCAGACAACACTGGTTGCATACAGGTTAGTAAAGACCCAGCACAGCACTGGAAGCTTAAGCACATTGACACCAAGTATCACTTCATCTGTAACAATGTTCAAGAGGGAAGGGTGCAAATCAAGTATGTGGACACCACAAGGAATTTGGCAGATGTACTCACCAAGCCAATCAGGAGACAGGCAATGCAGCAAGCAAGATCTGGGCTACACCTGCAAATACTGGCAGTGGCATACAAAACAGAGTCCCTGAGCTATGCGATGATGTTAAAGAATGGAGGATATACCTTGAAACAACAGCATAATGAATGGGGTACATATGCTGTTGAGGGGGGGAGTTGAAGTAGATAAAAGCTACACAAAGTGTAGAGATGGTGAAGGTAGTGCTTATGGCTGAGTAAAAGGCTTGAGCATCTGAGCATGGACCACATGTGTCACAACCTACTCAAGACAAATGCTTTGTTATGCTCCACAGTCGATGCAGCTCTCTGCCACTCTTCTTTTATATATATAGACTCCTTCTCTCTCCTCGCTCTCTCTCTCCCCCTCTCACCATTATCATCATCAATCACACGAAAACTTTAACTCTTTTTTCGTGGCATCTCAACTGCACATGCGTTTGCCGTTTGCGAGTGGAGAAATCAACTGTGAAATGGCAGTTGAGCAGGTCTAACATCCAAATTCGGCAGTTTTATTCAGCCTTGAGCTGAGTTGGTCGGTTGTCATCATCAGCCTACATGATCGTCAGCCTACATGATTGTCGTTCTTCCTCACACTATCTCTCTCTACTACCAACAATCTAGACGGACCGACACTTTGTTCAACTTCATCCAACACAAGCATCTCGCAGCGCTGTTATTGTGCTAAGGAACACGGCTACTTTTTAAAAAAGCACCGCCACACTAGATCCTCAAACATGCACGCAAGACTCGTAGCTGTCACCGTGGCATCGCTCTCCTTGGCTTCTCAAGCTCTTGCCTGGGGATGTATTGGTCAAGACTGTAAGCAGGCTGCCAACCAGATCGCCTTCTCGGTACCAGAGCCTGCCGTTAAGGATGGCAAGTCGCTCACATGGGGCCCCACACCAGGACAGGGATGGCAGTGGGCCAGCTGTGGATCCGGCGATGAGATCGTCGATGTAGAAAGCATTGTTGTCAGCCCTGACCCGCCTGTCCCTGGCCAGAACCTGACCGTGCGCGCCAAAGGAACGGTCAAGGAGGAAGTCAGCGTAAGTATATCCCATTGAATTCCCCCCTTCCCCACTCGCATCCTTGAACGTAAGCTGAGCTTCTACCTCTCTCTCTTCACTACTTGAACCGTATAGGACGGCACATTTGCCGATGTTGTAGTCAAGCTTGGTCTCATCAGGCTCCTAGCACGCCGATTCGATGTCTGCGAAGAGGCAAGAAGCAATAACGCCGATCTTCAATGTCCCATCTCTCCTGGAAACTACCAGCTCGAACAAACCGTTGCCTTGCCTCGAGAAATCCCTCCTGGCAAATTCAATGTTCACCTTACTGGTGAGAATCAAGATGGCTCCAACCTGCTCTGTCTCGATCTCAGCATCCAGTTTGGATTCCGTCGCTAAAGCGCACATCTGACTGATGCTATATGAAATCATAACTGCCAATTAGCTTGTTCAACCCTGTTAGGGGCACAGTAACATAGCGCCAATGTAAAGCATTCTAAGCAAAGTCTAGTAGACGCACAGATCTCCTCTCGCGTGAACACGTCATGTTGCAGTGACCCAGTGCTTCAATGAGCAGCATCACACCATCAGCATGCCAAGATGATGAGTGAAATGTCCAATGATGTGCGAATGCGATTTCAGAACGAGAGTCGAGTAAGCAAGCGAGCAACGACAAAGTGATGCAGTCCCGGTAGAGACAGTGAAAAAGACGAGATGAGATACAAGATGCGTTGTGCGTTGTGCGTTGTGCGTTGTGCGTTGTGCGTTGTGCGTTGTGCGTTGTGCAGGTGCAGAGAAGGATAAAAGTGCAAGCAAAGATTCAGAGTGGTCGGATGAGTATGTGATCAGAACTACTTGAAAGTGAGAATGGCTAGCCCGACCTGCGTGCCGACCGAAACGACAGCGCCCTTGGGGATGAGGCCGGCTTTGTTGTCTGACTCCCACCAGGTGCGACCTCTAGTCAAGCGGTTGATCCAGCCAAAGCTGTCCTCATCAATGGCAAAGCGGTGAACACCTCGGTCAGTCTTGATGCCGTCCTTGGTGCCGTTGCCACGGTAGCGCGAGTGGGTAGCTCCTCGAATCTCCCATTCACCTTGATACTCTGGGTGTAATGAGACCGAAACCGAAGCGACTTCAGATGTAGCAATACAACCAAGGGGCACCTCTCGTTGATGCTCAAGGAAGTCCAGCTGGATCGAGCCAGTCTGAGACTGCGCCTCTACTTTTACCAGCTCAGTCTTGCCGAGACCAGGAGCATCAAGCCTCTGGAGATCTGGTTTCTCGATTTTGATGGCTGCTTCGATCCTTCCGGTCGAGGAACGTAATGAGAGGGTATGGTTGACATTGAAGACGGCGCCTTCGGCAATGATGCCTCCGTTCAGCGACTCCGACCGCAAGGTGGTGGCGCGCAAGTTGGTGTGCTGCCCAACACGGATGTGACCATTTTGAGTCTGTAGGCTGAGGTCGTAAGCGGCTTCAAGTTTGGAATCTTGATCAATGTCAAGGTGACCATTAACAGACTTGAGCTCTACAGATTGAGCTTCGAAGGATCCACCGACATGAAGCTTGCCGTTGACGGTAGTCAGATGAATGTCGGCAATGGCACGAATGGAGGAGGAATGCAACTTGCCTACTTGCGTTCGTGCATGTAGCTTGCCAAAGTAGAAGTCTGGCCTTGCTGGCGCAGCGTCGCCTCGATTCAAGCCTCGCGATGCAAGTCGTCTCTTCCCATCAGGGTCAGACTGGAAGAGGTCAATATTAGAGGCTCCGGCATCGATGGAAAGCGTTGGAATGTTGATGTGCGGTGGAAGGATGAGCTTGACGTCGTAGATGAGTGGGCTTTGATCGGCTGCTACTGCCTTAGCATACGTTAAGATTTCAAGACCTTCGTCGTAGAGACCGCGCTTCATTTTGGCGACCAAGCTAGTCTCAAAGAGATTCTTATATGCTTCGTCGTAGCGAGCAGTCACCTCGACCTTAAGGAGGTCCTTTTCGGCTGCTGAGACATGGGCAGTCTGGTGAACAACAGTGATGCTACCGGGAACACTGCCGGCTGGTTGTGGTCGGTCATCTCGGAGCGGATCGACGTCGACAAAGATGGACTCTGTGGATGCGAAGCTATCCTTGGCCTTGTTGGGATTCAGGAGGAAGCTTGATGTTTCCATGCACTGGACTCTATTCGTGCCTTTGATCGAAGCGCAATTGTGCCATTGCCATTTGGCCTGTTGAACTATAAGACCATCCTCGTGAAGCGGTGCTGGCTTTGTTGTTGGGATGTGAGAGTAATCCCAGTCCTGATGCAATCCAGCACCGATGTTGTCTGAGCCAGTCTGTGTGAGCGAAGGGCCGGTGAAGAGGACAAGGATCCAGAGAGCTATGATGAAAAAGCTCGCCTGTGCAAAACGATTCGAAGGCCAGCAGCGCATCGCACCTCTGAAGCAGCCGGAGAAAGCAGTGTTCCATGTCAGAAGATCGCCCGAGCTAGTGCGCGGTAAGCAAGCCTGGATGTGTTCCTTGGTGGTACGCGATAGTGTGAGCCATTCCGCAGGGTTCCATTTGGACCGAGAGCGTGCATCTACGCGAATTGTATCGTCATATGAAGGTGGCAGGGGTGGGTACTTGGGTGAAGATGCGTCGGCAGCGGGTTGTTCCTCAGCTAGACTATCATCGATGGCGAAGCGATTGTCAAGCTCGACTGCATCGCTATCAAGCAGAGGCTCTTGATCTCTATCGAGCGAACGACGTCTTCTATCCATGCTGGCAAGCTCTGGCGAGACGCCAAATCAGACGAGGCGTAGCTCCTCGTCGTCGCACAAAGTCGGGCGGAGTACGGATGTGAAACAAAAGGACGGAAAGAGCAACGGAAACTGAGATACCTTTTCCGCTCGTGGTGACTGCTGCTTGTAGTGGCTGCTGCTCGTGGTGACTGCTGCTGTCGCTGGCTATGTGCTAGAGAATGTGGGTAGTACAGGATGGTGGAGGTAGGAATGCAAGATAGTGAGTGTGGTGGCCAATTCCAAGAGACCTTTACTTCCACTTGCCGAATCCAAATCCTTGGCACAACTTAACTACGATCTAACATAAAATGCCAGGTCGAAACCCTGGGTGTCAACTTAAATGCGATCTAACAGTTGCAAATTTAAACTAGATTTAACAAGAGCAAAAAAATTCAAAATTCAAAATTCAAACTAGATCTAACAGAATCGGATCTCGGCTTTGTTTTGTGCCAAAAAGAGATTCGACACTTGTTCTAACAAGTCGACAAGACCTCCTTCTATACTCTATCCTCTTGCGTCCACATGCTTTTCATTGACCTTGGAGCTCTAAGTAGGTCTTGGATTGAAACAGAGCTCCGAAAGCATCCGACATCCTATTTGCTGCGGTGCCTTTGGCCGCGATGCTGCAAATCATGGCGGTCAGCGCTGTTGGTGCAACAAGACGAGCACTGCTAGCTGGCATTGAGCAGCAGCTTCCAAAAGGCCTCGCAAGAAGCTACAGTAGCGTCGAAACATGGTTCAGCATTCATGTACCAAAGGCAAACAGAAGCAGCAACCGACGTCAAGGATTAAACAGCAAGCAGCGATCTGTGCGACCCAATCATATGACCAACAAGCAGCGTTCTTCACAGACAGCCAGCACATCCTTTGGCCAGCCACGTGCGAGACGGGTGATTGCGCTGCGACGACCAGAAGTGCAACAGGCTTCAACATCAAACGCATCCGATGGACCGCTCCATGACTTACAGAAGGCCATCGACGGTCAAGATCTCGCTTCGATATGGTCTGCTTGGCAAGAACTCGGTGAACACATCCGCAGTCTTGGAATAGACGAGCATTCCAAACTTCTTGGTTTGTGCACCTCATACGCCGCTGGGATGAGTGATAGGGATCAAGCCAAGCAATCGTGCCTACGCTTTGGCGAAATCGCAGAAGCAGCGTCGTTCACTGGGGATGGCGACCTGATCTGTGGCTGGTTTCGCGTGCTCTTAGCAAATGGACAAGCCGATGATGTCATCCGAATCTGGGAACAACTTGTCGGCTTACGACTGGCAAATGGGCCCATTCCCAGCAAGTTGCATCGTGCCTCGGAAGCAGAAGAAGCTCAGGAGAGCAACAGCGAGAGATTCATCCGTATCGACGAATCAGCACAAGGCGAAAGGATCGACCTTCACGACTTGGTATGTCTTGTTGCCTTTGCCTGCACTAAATCTTGCCGTGCAATGGATTTTGTCAACCTGTTCGACAGGATCGAGTTTGGCTCTCCTTTCCGACTCTTCTTCAACATGACCCGGGCCAAGCGCCTGTTTGAATCGATGCGCATATGCAAAGGGCCATCGTCGGACTTGGTTTGCAACACAGATTGGAGCCTCGTCCAGTCCATGCTTTGGAGCATCGAGCTAGGCCGAGGACTATCTTCGGGCTCAGGTGGTCCGCAACGCATAGCCAGGCTCCTGGGCTCTCTCTTTTCGATGGGACAAGTGGATGAAGCCGAGTCTATCTTGCAAACTGCGATGAGCGCTGTCTCACAACCTCGTGCATGGCTTAGTGTGGAGAGGTGGCATAGCAGCTGTACAGCTTCAGCAGGCAAGAGAGTGCAGTGGACAGAAAGTTGTTGGTCAGTTTGTCTTTCGGAATTCATTGCATGCGGACGTATGGATGTAGCGATGCAAGTATGGTGCAAATATCACGAGTTACGACTGCATCCATCGGCGAGAGTCTGGAATGCTTTGTTGAACGGGTACGGAAGAGCGAAAAACTATACTGCAGCGTTACAAACTTGGTCTGCTGCCATCAAGCAAGCCTGCACTGAGGAAGAGGCCGGGTTGAGAGCTTGTAAGCTACCGGACGAAATCATGTACACGACCATGATCGACAACCTTTTCCGCGCCAAGAAGATGGATGAAGCCATGTCGCTTTTCTCCGAGATGATTGCTAAAAGTGATCGTAATGGAGGAAAGCTAGAGGTACGCACCGAGACTTTTAATGCTGTTGTCTTTGGTCTCTTTATCAATGGCAAACATCATCAGGCTCGAGCTGTATTGGATGAGATGTTGACTAAAGGTCCAGCACCGAGCATTGGGACGATCAATATTTTCCTACGAGCTTATGCAAGGATTGCAGATTTGCAGTTGTTGGCCGAGACATTGCGACTTGCTGATAAGCTCAAGCTTAGGCCTGATGTTGTTACCTTTACCACCATCCTCGATGCTTTGTTGAGGAGTGGTGGAGAATCTGCGAGGGATGCCGTTTCCAAAACGCTTGGTATGATGACTAGTATGCGAGTTCAACCGAACGTGATTACCTACACATCCATGATCAAAGCCTGTCTGGTGGGTGCTGAAGCGGCACAGTTGGACATGGCCTCACAGAGCATGCTTGGTGATTCTAGAAGTCCAACTAGACGGCAAGCAGGTCAAGAGCAAGTTTCCATCGCAGCTGCACTAGACTTGCTCGATAGAATGATCCAAGCCAAGATCGCACCCTCCGAGGAGACCTACACTGCACTTATTGGTGGATGCCTGCAGAATCCGGAAGCGGTTGCACATGCCTTCGCAAGCAAATCGATAGCTCGACACTACTGCGCTCCTCCCAAGCCTCTGCGCCGACTCAAGGAATCCAAGGAAACCGTTGATCAATGGATGCAACAGTCACCAGAGGTCGCACTTGCATTGTTGCTACTCGAACACATGAAGGCTCGCAATCTCACTGCACCACCCATCGCACTGCGACATTTGATCGAAGCACTTTGCAATCCACGCAGGGATCAAGCTGCATTCAACCGATCCATGGATTTGATGGATGATATTCTACTTCGAACGCAACCACCCGAGCCTTCGCGTGGGATGGGACCATTCGCATCGGCCGTATTGGAGAGCAAAGAGGTCTCAACATCCTCCTTGCATGCACCGAGTCACAAGACATGGATTGTTGTCTTGAGCTCTCTCATTGACCGGTTGGAGAAGGGATCGGGAGACAGGGCAGCGCGGGTTGCTTGTGGCAAGGTTTTGTCTTTGGCGAGCCGGTTGGTTCGCGAGATGGGATCTCTATCGGGCGCTGAGGGTGGTTTGTCACTGTCGCGACTCTATGAGAGAGCGGCTTCACTGGTTTCCAGAGTCGCTCGCTGAGCGTCACTCGATGTGAGACCAAAGCAATGCGATGCAGATGAAAGCAATGCGATGCAGATGAAAGCAATGCGATATGAACACGGTTTGCAAAACAGAATCTGACATGCTGTCTGATGCCCACTTTTATGCAAGGAGAGCATGTCTCTCTTGGAGCCTTGGTTTTGCTGGTTGACTTTGGGGAGTTGCCTCTTGCTCCTGTTGCTTCCAGACGGGTTGGGTTGATGGTGCGGATGGCAACTCGACTGTCTTTTGTGGCTCGTCGATCCGGATGGCTGCTTCGCGTTGGAGCCCTTCGAGTTCGGACTGTACGGCATCTTCTTGTTCTGCTGTAATTTGAGTTGCCAGCATCTGGTCGATTTGCTGGGGAAAGCAAGTTTGCATTCGTCTTTTTGTGTCAGCCGGCGGGTTGCTTGCTCGTAGGCAAGAAGAGCAGGAATGCAAGATGCGTACCCTTTGATAAGTCTGTGCCTCAGCAGTTTCTTCCAGCAATCGCTCGACAGATTCAGGGTTGATCTCTTTGTGAATCTGCTTAAGGACTGCGTTACCTTGTTGTAAGCCTAGCATAACGCATTGTTGGATTTGCGAGAATTCGATTGAAGAGACCTAGGATGCAGCATATTGAGACAAGGTCAGTGCTTTGTATATATATATGTGCATGCGCTGGGCCTCGGTAGAGGTAGGCGTGACTTACCAGGCCTTCCAACGTCTCGAGCTGCGAATGGGTTTTTTGTATCAAACTCTCCTGGTATTTCCTGCTGCGTAATGCTGTCAAGGCTCTGGACCTGTCGCCTTTGGCTAGGCATTGTCGTGCAATCTCATGTTCTCGGTCGAGGATGGTTTGGATCTAGGATTGGTCGGAGGTCAAGGTTAATGTGGTCAGCATATTGATTGAGCAAGTGGAAATCGAGGTGGAGAATTGGAGCTCACCTTTCTTTGATATTGCTTGATTCTGTCTCGTTGAAGCTTCAAGCTGCAGTGACAAAGAGCAAGTTAGCTGCAGTAGGTTCAAGGGTCAAGAAAGCAACACTTGTCCTGCTGCACTTACTCCAGAAGAGCTCGATCATGGGGTGTAATCTTTGGACCCTTGGAGCTAGTTGCGCCCATCTTGCTTGGATACGGTCTGCTTGTCGAAAAGAGGCTCGACGCTATCGTTGCAGCTAGGGAACTGAAGGTTGTGGCAAGCGCGATGGCGTGGCTAGCGATGAGATTGTGGTCAAGATCGAGATGATGGAGAAGAACAAAATCGACTGAGCAGGTTGCGAGAGGTGTTAGGGGATGTACCCGATCTCTAGTTAGATCGGCTCTGTCCTATCTCCGATCAGATCGGCTTTGCCCGATCTCTTCTTTCGTATCCGCTTAGGTCAAACTGGCATCATCATATTGGATCGTTAGCTTGAGTATCAACATGCTGGCTTCAAGGCGACATGATCGTGTCAAAAATGCGCAGCCCACACTGCTAACAGCCCTGACTTGGACTTGCACACAAAAGCAAGAGAAATGTCAATGGAAATGTCAATGGAAATGTCAATGGGAATATGATTGGCTGCATGAAAGGATGCCGCAAAGGATGCCGCAAAAAGAGATACAAATACAGAGCAGAGGTATGCTGATAATGCGAGACAGGTGTGATAGGAATGCTTTCATTGCCTCCAGAGAGGAGATACGTGGCCAGGTTCGGGCAGCACCTCGTCAACACTGCAAGAGTGTGTGTAGAGGCAAGCACTTTGGCGAGTGAAGGAAGCTCCAATGTCGTCAAAGGAGCGGATCTCTTTGTATTTTGAGGCAGCCTCGGCAGTGCTGGTGAAGCCGAGAGTAGAGTGGAAGTGGGGAGGCGCCGAGATGGGAGACGATGGCCAAGATGCAGTGGAAGAGGAAAGGGCTCGCAGTGAAGCGCAAGGGTTGAGGAGAGGTAGACTGAGCAGCTTGGGAAGGGACCATGATCTTGTCAAAGTAGCCTTGGTGGAACTGTCAGATTCGGAGACAAAGTCGCTCGGGAGAAGAGAGCCAATGCGTTGGCGTCGACGACCAAGTAGTTGGCCGGCTTCCGCAGAAAGCTGTTGTGGTGTGGTGGATGATCGGTTGCGTGGTTGCAAAGGCGATTGCGGTGTTTGCAAAGGCGATTGAGGTGTTTGGGAGCTGGGCTTCTGGAATGAGTCGTTGTTGTCAGAGACAAGAAGCTTTTCGAGAGCGGAAGAGCCAAAATCCAAGAGCATTTCTGCTAGACGGAGGACAAAGTTGCTGGCATGGTTTCGAATGACGATGGACTGCGCATCATCCGATTCGAGATCCTGGGAAACATTGAGCTGCTGCTGCTTGTAGGCAGGCGAGGGGCGGGGGTTTGGACGAGTGCGGCGGTGGGACTTGGAGGGTGAAGCTTTGCGCTGCTCTCGAAGACGGATGATACCAGCGGCGAGCTGAGCTTCGGGGTCCTGGTCGCCGAGATCGCCGTGGCAGGAGCCGTCGGACTGGGAACACTGGATGGGAACGAGGGGTGGGCTGCTCGTCTTTGAGAATGGGACTGCTGCCGTTGGCCAAGGCATATTGAGAGTGAGAGAGTTTTGGGCGGACAGTGCGGAAAGGTTCTGCGAAGAGAGACGGAGAGGCTGGGCGGTGTCGATGGTGAGAGGACGTGCTGGGATGAGTTTGAACTCGTCACCGATAACGGAGCGGTTCTTTCGCAGAGTGCGGGTCTGGAGAGAAGGGGTGGAGGAAGATGTGAGAGGTGCAGTCATGGAGCGAGGGCGAGCGATTCCGAGAGGTTGGATGGTGGTGATGGAGAGCGGAAGGGTGGAGGAAGATCGGCTGCGAGGGTGCTGAGGGGAGTTGGACTTGTTCTGAGCTGGTCTCGGGTGGAGAACATGTTGGTCAGTGTCGCTGGAGTCATCGCTGTCATAGCTCATAGAGTGAGTGAGAGAAGCAAGCCAATGGGAATCGCATCGATAGAGATCGCTGTGACGGCTGCTGCGATGTTTGAGGAGCTCATGCTGGTATTCGAGGCCCTCACCGTCAGAAGCAACACGGCCGAGGAAGTGGGTGCGAAGAAAGATGGGATCGTGGGAAGAAGGAGCTGGTGCAGAGTAAGAAAGAGAAACCATGCCGATTGAAAAGATGGTTAGGCAGTTGCGAGAGAATGAGCGAGCAAGTGATTAGAGGTGTACAAGGATGCTGAAGAGCGGCAGAGGAGATGCTGATAGTGGTAATGTCAAGAGAGATAGGTGTCAAGCTCAAGACGGCCTGCAAGACGAGTTGGACTGGCCTTGCTGCGGTGAGAGAGGGAGAGCAAGATGGCGAGAGTGTATATATCCAAGTTGACTTTTCCCAAGGCTAGAAGAGGCTGAGAGGTTGAGAGGCTGAGGGGTTGAGGGGTTGATAGACTGGAATGATATATACTTGGCCACTCACACAACCACTCACTCTTGGACAGCTCTGACGGTGGCTAGACATTTTCATTTCATTTCATAAATAAATAAACATTGGAGAAGAAAGGGAAGGGGCTCCAGACTGCAGAGTGGAGAAGGAGGTTGGAGTCCAGAATTCGAAAAAGAAAAAGAAAAAGAAAAAGGAAAAGAAAAAGGAAAAGAAAAAGGAAAAGAAAAAGGAAAAGAAAAAGAGTGATGTTGTGGTCGTCGTTATTCGTGGGAAGATATGTAGTAGTGTCTAACTAGCAGCAGAGATAGACAGCTCGACTCGCACTGAAACTGTTTCTTTCTTTTTCTTTTTTCTTTTTCCTTTTTCCTTTTTCCTTTTTCCTTTTTCCTTTTTCTTTTCCTTTTCTTTTTCTTTTTGTTGCAGGAAATGTGGCGGACTTGAAGCCAAAAAAGCAACACGAAATTTTGGTCTTGGCGCATAGGAGTTTTCTGCGCTCAAGAGAAACTCAACCCAGAAAACCAGAGAGCAACCAAGCGTTGGTCCGTAGCCTGAGTTAGAATGACAATTTAACATTCCTTCTTTTTCCCCTCAATTTCTCAGCCTCCTTTTCCAACTTTTTTTTTTTGTTTTTTGTTTTTTTTTACGCCTTCTCAAGAGCGATAACTCATCGTTGACATTCTTTCCCCGTTGACATTCTTAACCGCCACGACATCTTGCCTTTCTTCCAATGCGGTCCAGCAGCAAGAAACTCCAGCAAGAAAGAAGGATCCACCTCATTATCCACGCTCGCTTGTGTGGCAGGTGCTCCGAGCTCCAGCTATTTCCTCGCCAAGTTGGCTCTACGATGCTTCAAGCTCCGCTCCGCTCGCTTCTTGCCAAACTCGCCTGCGCAATCCTTTGCTTGCCAGCTCCTCCGAAATCTTCCAAGAACAACATTGACCAGCCGTGTAACACGACGCCCGTTCCCAAGTTCGGTTAGGCTCGCCTCTCTTGCTGTTGTTTTCAAACGGCGTTCGCTCTCAGTCCTTGTCCCTGCCTCGGCAAGGTAACCCTAACCCCTCAGTCCGGTCCTTACCTCAGCGCACTGAAAAGGAGGTCCAAGGTATAAGGGAGAGAGAGAGAGAGAGAGAGAAAGAGAGAGAGTCCTAAGTGACGCTTGTGTCCCTCCGGACCAAAAGCTGGATCGCATGACGCATTCACCAAGCCAACTTTCCCATGCACCGAGAGGCCAATAAAACACCAAGTGCGCCAACTTGCTCCCGCTAGCCGAGCTTTGCTTGCCTGCTTCACCCCTTTGTCCTCATCACAGCTACTCTTCTGCAACGCTGATTGCCTTTTGGCTGCCACTACTCTTTGACTTCTATCTGCACCCTTCGATGCCTTCTGCAAGCCCAGCTCAATTCGCCGCAATTTGCCGCAATCCGCATGCTTGCACCTCGGGGATGGACATGCATACCCTTCGCCCTTTAAGTTAATGTCGAGCAACGTCCAATGGTCGACCTGAGCAACATCATGTGCGCAATCACGCTGCACCCAACACCTTGTCTCTCTCTACAGTCTAGAGGGGCTCAGGATGACGTGCGACAGGCAAGAGTTGCTTGTAGCTCAAGACACTTGTCTGTCGCACAAGTCAAGTTGAGGCCGCGTTTTACCCCAGATTGTCTCGCCTCGTTTCCTGTTCTTACAGTTGCGTTGCTTTGCTTTGCTTTGCTTTGCTTTGCTTGGCTTGGCTTTGCTTGCACGGCTCGCCTCACCTCGCTACACACTCTTATCTTGCTTTTCCAGGCGAGATACAGCATGCAGGGTCGCAGTTCCCTCACGTTTCTCTCAGGCACAGTCGCCTGAGGCTACACTGACAACAACGTTGCTTTGTCTTGACATCCAAGCACACGCCATTTCCAAGTTGCTAGTAGCACCACGCTATCCATCCTGCCGAGCTTTGCATGACACCACCACACAATGTGCCATGGTCTTTCTCCCAGCGTTCGGCAGGCCTTGCGACAATGGTTCATTGTAGCATTGGCGGCGACTGTACAAGTCTGAAAACGCCTTTGTTGCACTCTGCTGATACTCCGATAAGCAATTGGCACGGGCCATTTCGTGCACCACCATACAGATCCAACTTGATTGCTTGATTGGCTCCTGATTCTTCCCACACATACTTACCGCACAAGCCTCACTTCTAGCATCAACATCATCCTACACGCCTCGTTGCAAACCTTATCGCTGGTGCTCGGTGAGGACCCAAGATAAGCAGTGCCACTTTGGAGCCCCGCCCTTGCACACAACATCCATCGCAGGGGGGGGGGGGTTGGTGGCGTGTGGCGTGTGGCGTGTGGCGTGGGAGAACTTGCAATGCTTCTCGCACGATAAAGCTCATTAACCAATGTCGAATGTTCGTTTGCCTTACAGAGGCTGACATAATATCAGAAATTCGAGAAGGCTCGTCATGCACGGCCACCTCAGCAACTCGAGCACAGCTCGGAAGCAATTCCTGCCTGTACATCTTGACACCATCTCACAAAGAAGCGCTTCTACAATGGCTGCTGCAACTTGGAGCAGGACAAGGCGCAGTCTGCTCGGGCAGCTATCTCGAGGCAACCGTGCTGCCACAGCTGGTCCCAGCAGCATTTGTACTAGTCGTAACACTGCTCGCCGATCAGCTTCTTCAGCAGCAAGTCCGACGGACCTCCTCGACCCGTACACCGCCTCATCCTCTTCCATCGTTTCATCAAGTACCAACCTCGCAGCGCCCAAACGAACCTATGGACAGCCCTTGCCACACTCGCATCCACATTTGTTCCCGAGACGAGGCATCCTCGGTTCTGAAGATGCCGTTCTTCGGCCTGGCGACCCTCTCCCCCAGCACGGCTTGTACGATGATGGCCTGGGCATCGTCGCAACAGAGCAACTCACCCCTGGAATCCCAAAATCAGAATACGAGCAGCGAAGGAAAAATCTGATGGAAAGGCTACCAGACAATAGCGTAGTCCTCGCAATGTCAGGCAGAGTCAAAAGCATGAGCGCCAACATCTTTTACAAGTTTCGTCAAGAGTCCAACTTTTGGTATCTCACCGGTTTTCAAGAACCGGACTCGGCTGTGATTCTGGAAAAGCATCCTTCCAGTTCGCGAGGGTACAAGATGACCATGTTCGTTCAGAAGCGCGATCAACATAATGAGACATGGAATGGACCAAGAACAGGGCTCGATGGAGCGGTGGACATTTTCGGTGCTGACGAGGCATTTGAGCTTGATCCTGCCATCTTGCTCAATCTTCTCAAGCAAGTTTTGCCGAGATACACACATATCTACGTTGAGCCACCATTCCAAGCTAGCACGCCGCGACGAGGTAGTGCAGGAGCGGCTTGCAAAACGGCAAACATCTTGAACTACCTCGCTCCTCCTTCCACGACCTCGTTGGATGTGTTTTCGAAAAAGTCGGATTTCGATCAAGTGATCAAACTGGTCGGCGATACACGCAAGTCTCATTCCCTCTCTGGCCAAGTGGAACGCTTACGATTCAAAAAGTCACTCAACGAAATCCGCATAATGAAGCGAGCGGGCAAAGCTTCAGGCGAAGCCATGGCGGAAACCATGGGCTTTGTTCGCCCCGGGGTTTCCGAAGCGCAACTTCAAGCAGTATTCGAATACAACTGTGCTTTGCGCGGATCACAGCGTCCTGCCTACGTCCCCGTCGTAGCATCTGGTTGCAACGCTTTAACGATCCACTATGTCAACAACGACCGTCTCGTGGAGGCCGATCAACTAGTCTGCATCGATGCCGGCGGAGAACTGGACGGCTACGCATCCGACATAACCCGTGCCTTCCCTTGCAACTCCAACGGACTCTTCTCTTCCCCTCAAAAAGATCTCTACTCGGCCATCCTCGCCGTGCTGAAATCCTGCACCTCGCTCGCCACAGAATCGCAATGCTACACCCTCGCAGACCTGCACCGTCACTCGGTCCACCTGCTCCGCCAAGAACTCATCCAGATCGGCTTCCACCTATCCTCGCGCTCCCTCGAGACTATCTTGTATCCGCACTACATCGGTCACTGGCTCGGCATAGATCTGCACGACTGTCCAAGTGTACCGAGGACGAACAAGCTCGAAGAGGGAGTTGCACTCACCATTGAACCTGGAGTATATGTTCCTTTTGACGATGCCTTTCCGAAGGCCTTTCAGGGGATGGGTGTTAGGCTTGAGGATGATATTGCACTCGTGGGGAAGCAGGATAATTTGGTTTTGAGCAGTGATGCTCCCAAGGAGGTCGAAGATGTTGAGGCTGCTTGTCAGAATCGTTTGCATCATAAACACACTAGGAAGGATATCGTTGCTTATCAGCCAGATCTTCAGTCTTGGTCGTAGTTATGTTCACCCTCAGAATGTCTTTTCAGCATGCTTTACCTTCTCACGCAATTGCATTGCAATCTCATCTTTCATCGCCAATCACACACTAGTTTTAAGAAAGTTGCAGTGCGATTTCAGTTGATTTGGGATGGATGCTGTGTTCTTTTGAATCGATGCTTTATAGCCGCGCCAGTTTGGGTTGTATTGTTGCATGTTGCTTCTGCTATGAACGCTTCCTGGATAACTTGCGGGCGTTGAAACGATCCGCTAGTGCAAGCCTTGGCCATAAACGTCGCTGAAACTAGGTCTCTGGCTAAACTCGTTCCACAGGACCGTGACCTTTTGGCCTACCTTGCCACCATACTGGGCCAGGAGTGCATCCAAGGCAACCAACGCGTCCTCGGCCGTCTTTCCACCTGCTACAGCACTGATCCTTGCTATCCAAGGCACCAAATGCAGGTCTGCCAGACTGATCTGGTCTCCCAATGCAAAGGGACCTTGTATTTTCCTTTCCAACTTGACCAACGTCTCGACTACATTCTTCCAGCTTGTATTCGTCAGTTTAATCAACTCTTCCACTGCTTCATTGTCCGCATCGACATAAGCTTTGGTGAGGAGCGATTGGGATTGAAGCTTATCAGTGTACCATTGTTTTAGATTTTCCTTGAGGGCATTTGATTTAGGATTGGCATTTGCATCGAATGCTGTGCCACATTCTTGGCTAATTGCCTTGAGCTGTTCCTGCAAGGCCTGGTATCTATTTTTCACGAACACGCCTGGCAAAGCTTGCCTCTTGCCAGCCAATTCGGTGAGACTCCTTAATCCCAGGAGGAGAAAATTCGGATCTACAGACTCTTGATGAACGATATTGATAATATCATCACTATCTTCCTTGCCTTGGATCGTTGCTGGAGCTAAAATAGGTGCGGGAGCTCCATTCGCCCCTACCACGGTATTCGAGCAACGCGATCTATCCAGAAACTCCAAAATCGCTTTAGTATCATTGATAGCCCGGAATTTAGTGTCGACTTCAGCCGACGTTGTTTCGAGCAGAGGAACGACGAGTGTGGGGACCGTTCCCTTGGAGTTGATGCGCAGATAGGAGGGGGAGAAGTTTTCACCGCGCATCAGATCGACTGTTTTCACGTCAAGATCCGTGCAGGAATACCCTTTTTCGATAAGCGTCAGACGAGGCGAGGAGGCCCAGACGGAGCCCGAGAAAGTGTAGAGCGTTGCTTTGTGCGGTTCGCTCATTGCTGTTGGTTTAGATAGCTTTCCTTGGGAAAAGCACGCTTAGTGGTGGTGGTTGGCGAGCAAGCCTTGTCGTCTTTGTCGCTGGTGTTAGGAGGGGTTGCATTTCATCCGCGTGCACGGCCCAGAAACCAAATTATATATTTACTTTGGCCTCAATGTTAGGTTTTCCTGGTACCAACATTCATACAAAGTGACACATTCTTCCTTGGTCCTCCTAGCTCCCCCTCGTCCTTCTTCCTCGCAAAGCACGATAGCACTCATACCCACCACACACCTCCATCCCGCATCATTCCACTGATCAGAGTGTGATGTGAGAGTTATCAAATGCATTCTAGCCAAAGAGAAGTACGGAGAAAACAAGAAGAGAGAGAGAGAGAGAGAGAGAGAGAGAGAGAGAGAGAGAGACAAGTAGAACAATACTGTACATGTACATTCGCCTTACGCTGCCTCACTAAAGAGCAAACGCAAGAGGTGCTTTTGATAATGCTGTTGAGGGAGCGAGGTTTAGAGGCCCTTATCAGCGTTCTCGGGACGCAAAGCACGAACCTTGTGACCGACCTTCCACATTTCCTGAGCTGCAATAGCATCCGTCTCCTTATCAAAGTCCTCCCTATAAGTCTTTCTGTTGCCGAACTGCAGAGCGCGTCTAGTCTCGCTACCGTTCTTGACACTCTCATACAGCTTCTCCAGCACAGGCTTGCAAGCCTTTTCAAACTCTGGAGCCCAATCAAGCGCTCCACGACGAGCAGTGGTCGAGCAAGCCTTGTACATGTAATCCATGCCATTGGCACCCACGAGTGGGTAAAGCGACTGCAAGGCCTCCTCACAAGTCTCGTTAAAGGCCTCGGAAGGACTATGGCCGTTAGCCCTGAGCACATCGTACTGCGCCTTGAAGAGACCCTGAATGCCGCCCATGAGGCAAGCACGTTCGCCGTAGAGATCCGAGTAGACTTCACGTTCGAAGGTGGTTTCGTAGAGGTAGCCGCATCCTACGGCGACACCCATGGCCGAGGCTTTTTCGAGCGCTTTTCCGGACAGGTCTTGGTAGACGGCGATGGATCCGTTGATACCACGGGATTCGAGGAAGAGAGAGCGGACGGTTCGACCGGATCCTTTGGGGGCGCAGAGGATGATGTCTTTGTCTTTGGGAGCTTCGAAACCGGTTTCGGATTGATAGGTGATTTGGAAGCCGTGAGAGAAGTAGAGGGTATGCGTCTTGGGCATCTTGTCCTTGATGGATTTGTAGACGTTGGCGCAAGCAGCGTCAGAGAGGAGAAGCATGGCAATGGTGGCCTTTTCAGCGGCTTCTTGGATTGGGAAGAGGTTCTTGCCAGGCTGCCAGCCATCTTGGATGGCTTCCTTCCATGAAGCACCGTCCTTGCGAACACCAACGATGACGTTCATGCCGTTGTCGCGGAGGCTGTTGGAGCGGGAGCGATCAAGAAGAGGGAAGAATACAGTCAGTATGCGGTTCTATCGCAGTCACCATTCTGAGCACAGCAATGCGCTCGAGAACGAGACAAGAGTGCCAAAAGGGCAAAAGCAGCAAGATGAGAAGGAGGTAATACTAACTTAAGACCCTGTCCGTGACCCTGGGAACCGTAACCGAGAATAGCAAAGGTCTCGTTCTTGAAATAGTCCTGGAGCTTCTCAAGAGGCCAGTCCTCACGCTCGTAGACCTTTTCAGGGATCCCCTCGGTGAACTCGATCGTCTTGAGACCACGAGCAAGCCAAGGCTTAGCAGTGGCAGAAAGCATCTTGTTGAGGGTGGGACGAGCAGTAGGAGCGAACGAGAGCGATCGAGCAGCGCCAGCACCAGCACCAGCACCAGCACCAGCACCAGCACCAGCACCAGCACCAGCACCAGCACCAGCACCAGCACGTCGGGTAGACGAGCGGGTAGCAGCCCTAAGGGCAGTTCGTGCGACGTTGGCGTTCATGGTGTGTGTAAAGAGAAGAGGAGTAAGGATCGTGCGAGATGAATGTGGTGAGGGAGAAAGAGGCTAGGTTGGAGGGGGGGATTCTGAGATATAGAGATCCAGCTGTCCTTCTGATTGGATTGCGCACAGACCAAAAAAGCACAGACCATGTGACTCTTTCTTGCGCCCTGTCATTCGTCCATTCCCAATCAATTCTGGTTGAAATACAAAAGTGACACTGCTTGCTTGTAATTGACAATAGAAAAGCGGCTGTAGTGTGGGCACCAATTGTCATTTTTCAACAAAAAGCGACAAGAAAACGAGTCACCTTTTTTTTCTTTTCTTTTTTCTTTTTTTTTTTTTTTCTTTTTTCTTTTTTCTTTTTTCCTTTTTTTCTTTTTTCCTTTTTTTCTTTTTTCCTTTTTTTCTTCTTCTCTTTCCTCGTCTTCTCGCCTTCTCGCTGTTAGATCAAAAAACGCTTCTCCAATCAGCGGCTGCCCGATTATCTGCGATAGCTTATAGGGGGTATCAAAGTTTTTGCGTTCTTTGAAAAGCGCGTTTTTGGAGCAAAGTTGAACCCCCCATTTAAGGAAAAGCGGGTTTCCAAAAACGCGATAAAATCATACGGCCGATAAAATACGTATCCTAACAGTAAGCATATGAGGCATGAATCATACGGCCGAAAGGAGGCGCAACCTAAAAGTAAGCATATGAAACATGATTCATACGGCCAATAAGAGACCTAACTTAACAATAAGCATATGGTACATGACGTGGCACCTATCTTCTCCACCTCGGGTATCAGATAGCCGGTGTGCCGAAGCCGATCGCAATGATCGGGCCGGACGCATGCCGATACGCGGGACTGGCCACAACAACTTGCTACGGATCCGAGTGTGAAAAGGCAACAAAGGTGTGAGATCGAACTAGTGCTCACATACTTTCACTGTTGTGGAGTGAACTCGTTTTGCGTTTTTGAAAACGCACGAAAAAGCCGTGTTTTCAAAAACGCGGTTTTGTTTTTCACTTGGCGCAGCTTATGTAAGCTTTTGCGTTTTTTTGAAAAACGCGCTCTTCAAAAAACCCGCGTTTTTAAAAACGCAAAAACTTGGATAACCCCTTATGATTACATGTGTCACTTCATTCCACATACGCACATACAGACCATCAGTAGAAGCATATATACCTGGCATTGCTTTGGAACTAGTCTTCTCCTAGAATAATGATCTTGCTATCTACTTTGCCACCCTCGCTTGTGCATTCCTCAGCATTGTCAATCCAGATCCATATGCTGTTTTTTGCATTGAGCCGTGCCATTATCATCATCTGTTGCTGCTGCTGCTGCTGCTGCTGCTGATGGTGGTGGATTGGACACTCCAGTCGCCGAGATCGAGGGCAGTGCAGGCTGGACGCGATCGTTCCAAATTGGATTGGACACCACATTGAGCTGCTCGTACATGGGTATCTCGGCAAGAGTGGTCAAGATTTGCTTAAAGATGGCTCAGATCTTCAAAACGTCGAGGCAAGGATAGGCGTACTTGTTGGTCACACCTTGGATGCAGAGTCGAGGGCATTCAGTGCCATTGATCATCTGCACATGCAGGCGGAATCCTTTAGGTTTGCTGGCAAATGGTGTTGAGGTGCCCAGGTCAAGCAGAATGCAGAGCAGAGCCCTTTCGGTGAGTGGCTTTTCACCTGGCGGTGCATGCGAGGTGTGCATGATCGATGGTCCAGCGAGCTTGAGCATTACATCCGGCTTACCTGATCCGGCTCCTGGCTGCGGTTCGTCGCGATTCTTGGCTTCCCATGCAACGTAGGTCATGTAGCGTGCGGCGTGCATCTCGATGCTGGTGGCAGCATCATCCTGCATGCCAGTGGGAGTAACAAAGGGCCGATCGAGGTTGCCCATAAAGATGGGGAGGATGCCATCGATGCCATGCTGCGAGTGTGCCATTTGCAGTCCAACTCCACACTTCCAACAGTACCACAGGTATTCGGGAGAGATCTCGGTGATATGTTTGGGCAGCACATCAAAATGTGTAAAGTTGGTCCACGCCACTGTTGATGCTGCTGCTGCCGATGTTCCAGCTGGCGGTCGTTGCAGTGCCGGACGGGTGGACGAGCCGTCCTGCTGCACTCTTTCAACGTGTTGGCGCAATTGGTTAGCATTGGTCTTGTCGAGGTTAGCAAGCTCTGAAAGGATGGTTTCGAGAGGCACCGCGCGGGTCAGCACCTTGACATGCTCCGGTGTTATCTTTTGCTTGAGCGCGTCCAGCTCTTTGCGCTTTGCTGCGTCCCAGGCGACAACCAAGGCCATGCGCGAGGCTAGCTCTCCATACATCCCCTTGAATCCGGCGATTGCCGAGTCCACAAGGCATCGGCCTTGGAAGTTTCCCATGATGGAGCTGTACATGTCAACTGGCTTCGACCCAACATTTTTTGCGCGAGTGCACAACATGATGAGCGAGGCAGCGATTGCCAGCACAGGTTCCGACGGAGAATTGACATACATGGTGGCATCATTGGATATGCGGCTCACCATACGCATGTGCCGGTCCATGGTCTTGTCCATGAAGAGCTTTTGCTCGCCAAAGAGGGCGCCACCGCCTTCATGCACCGGAACAAGGCCAAGGGCAAGCCGCGAGGCCATGACACTGAAGCACTGTGCCGTGTTGTCTGCGGAGAAATCCTCTTTGCCTTGAAGCTTGAAAAGGACATTGTCCCAGAAGTTGCCACTCTCGAGTGCAGGCCAGAGTGGCCATCCGTATCGGATGAGGTGGTCACGCGAGGATGCCTGCGAGGCACAGGAGAGGGCACGTTGCTCCTCGGCGAGCACATCGACACCGACGCCGACAAACGTATGCAAAGGCGCCAAGTTCCTTCGACGGAGCGAGGCCTGATCGACAACGTGTTTGACGAGATAAGCGGCACTGCTGCTGGTGCTCATGAGTACCAACCAGAAACACAAAGTCTTGTATTCATCCTGGAGCGTGCCAATGTAGTTCCAAGCACGGCGGAGGCTGTTGAGCTGATTGTTGGGCGCGTTGGGCTCGGTGACAATCATTTCGATGCATTCGTCAAAGGCTACCAGCACTGGAGGCACTGGCACTTCGGCTTGACCCAAGTGCAGATGACGCGACACGGCAATTAGCTGCTCATTGAGATCGATAAGAGGCTGCCGGAGAGCCACGTCAAAGATCGTTTTGTAACTGGGTGTTAGGAAGGATTTGGAAGCTTTCCCCTCTACGAGCTTGAGTACAATTGGGAGATCGCTCTCTGCGAGCTCGGATATAGCCTTGAAGTGGTTGTTGCAGGGATAGCGGTCAAGAGGCTTGGGCAGACCATCGTCACGGGTGACTGGTTCGAATCGATTGAGATCGCAAAGATGTTGATACTTTTCGGCGTCGGTCTTCCAAGGTCTCAATGCTTGGGCAAGCGTGGTGAATCAGGCACGAAGGAAGCAGGCCACTTGAAGGTCGCACCTGCTGGAATATTTGCTCTGTGCATTGGCAAAGTAGGTTCGGATGCCTTGGTCTGGGAGTGGATAGCCAGCCTTGGCGTTGCTCTCGGCGCTTCTGTTGCGAAAGCAGACGTAGAGGAGGGGGGTTCGTTGCTGACATTCATACACCATGTGTGTCTTGCCTGTACCACTCGACTGAACGATGGGGGTGCCGCGAAAGTAAGGCTTGGGTTCATTTGGATCGAGTTTGGCATAGACAGCATTGAGGTGAGAGACAAAGGTGAGGAAGCGATTGGGTGCGTCACCACAGTAGGGTCGATAAAACCTGTTTTCAAGATGAATGCTGGTACCGATCACCTCTGGATCTTGGGAGTGCTTGACATGCGATTGTGCGAGGTGAACGATGACCATGGCAAGGGCCTGGTCGGGGCTATTGAAAGTGGGGAATCGCGAGGTGAGGTTGTTGTAGACAGTGGCAAGCTGGTCAACGACAGGGGTAACATTGTTGAATATGTCTTTGAGCTCTGGTATGACTGTGCAAAACCTAGACTGGTGTTTGATGAGGCAGTCGACTATTGAACTGAGCTGGCCAGGATTCCAAGATTTATGCCTACTATACATATCGCAAGCCATTTTGTGAAAGCTGATGAGAAAATCCCAATCTTCAATGCGTCTGAGCTGAGCTAGAAGACTTGTTGCCTTGACGGTGCGAGGGGTATTCTCGAGAGCTTGTTGGGGTAGCGCTGAAGTGGGCTTGACAGGCGTGGTAGGATCGGCAACCTGCTTTGACTGGGGGCTGCGATGATGCAAATTAGGGTGGGATTTGAAAAAAGAATCGAGAAACTCGTAGATGCGATCCAGAGGCCATTTGTTACATTCGAAATGGCTGAGTCGATCATGCAACATTGCAGAGACTTCGAGAAGAAGAGGTGATGATGTTGAGATGATTTGGTTGTCATCAGAAGATGGCGGAAGTAATTCGTTGAGCTGAGACCATTGTTCTTTAAAGCCTGGCAATGGTGCATTGCTGCTACTGGAGCTTGGCGAATGCGAGGGTGGTGAAGACGACATGATGGAATGGTGAAGCCCAAGCACACTAAATGCTAGCCGATATTGAGTAGACCTAAGATTGTGGCCAGAGAAAGCGTGTCGTGGGTGGTGGTTATGGTGATGGTAGTGATGATGGTGGTGATGATGATGGTGATGATGATGAATCCGAGCTGAGCTTTCATCTTACATGCGCACCGTACAAGCAAAAATTTGAAAGATAGGTATCAGACTTTCTCGTGTGGCTAGTTTTCGCGCGAGAAGATTTCGATTGAGCATTCTTGTGCGGCTAGTATTCGCACGAGAGAGTAGTTGAAGTTGAAGAGAATTTTTTTGCAGCTCTTGAAAATAGAGAGGAGGGGGTATCAAAGTTTTTGCATTTTTAAAAACGCGGGTTTTTTGAAAAGCGCATTAGGGGGTTTCAGTTTTCTCTGAGTTTTCAAAACTCCGAGTTTTCATGGTTTTTTTGGATTTTGAAAGCTTGCTGCTTAAGTAAGCTCTGCCAGGAAAGAAAAGCTCAGAAGTTTTGAAAACCCCTACTTATTTTTGCCATGAGCCTGGGTTTCTGAATATTTGAGTTTTCAGCAGGAGTTTTTGTCATGTGCTGATATCATGTGATTCTAACACAATTCTGCACACAACCCTTGACCTCCACTTTCTGCACTGTCTACACTTTCTCACGCTTTGAGTTACGTCTGTCCTTGCTTCACTTCTATCACCATCTCCAGTAGCATTTCCTCCCTGTCAGTGCCAGGACATGGACATGCCATCCCCTCACGACCATATCAACAACATTACACTATTCACAGCTTTGCAGCGAGCCTCTGGATTGGCTCCAGCATCAGAGCAGTCTTCAACTGCTTTGCAGCACAACACAATAATGTCAGCTCAGTCCAACCTTGATTGCTCTCGTCAGCGCCACCCTTCTGCAACTTCCAGCACCTTGGCTGGGGCTGAGTCGACTCAGCCAGCAACCTCTCCTGCTTCCCCTTTGTCCTCCTCCACTCCTTCTGGTTCCAACGCCACCACATCTGCTGGTTCTTTGCCTCACCAAACCTCTACCCAGCCAACTCGAATCTCTGCAACTCACAGACATCAAGCCAGTACTCGTGGCAGCAGGTTCAACAAAACAGATCGTATTGCCTACTTCAATTGGTCGCCTAGCGACATAAATAACCTCGTTGATATTATCTACAATAATGATCATTACCAACGTGTTCTATTGCCAGGACGTTTGACTGCAGAACAGGAAAAGGGTCTGAAGACAAACAAAGATGTTATCTGCAGGCAGATATGGCAGGAGCTGTTCCCAGACGAGTCCACTGTTGGTGGTGCTGGTTGAGTAAAGACTAAGATTCGCTGGCTCACTGAACAATACAACAACATCAAGAAGACCATCTCACAGCAGACTGGTGCTGGAGTACTTCTTCAAGACATGGATCACAACAGCTCGGTAAGTACAACTTAGTTGATTCATGTTAAGTGTGCCAACATTCTTATACTTTATATCTCTGTCTATGCTTCTTTATCAACTTGCAGGACTATGCCACATGCAAATCGATTGCTTGAAGCTGCCCTTGGTTTGAGCACTGGCACAAGATGATGACCAACTGTGCACAGACTGGTCCAGTTGTTCTTCTCACTGGTCACCCATATGATGCCACCCCTGCCTCCTCTCAGAATAACTCGGTTGATGCCAATGTGAACATGGATGATGCCAGCGATGCTCACTACCCTCAGTGACGCAACATTCCTGGCATGGAATCCATTCTTGAGGAGTCGCAAAATGATCCCATTGGAGCAAGAGTTATCTCATCTTTTTCTTCTTCGGTTGCAGCCACCCCAGCTGCTGCTTCATCTTCATCCCGCTCGCCCTTCTCTTCCTCATCCAACCCATCTTCGATTGGCCCCACCCCCTTCACCATTACCCCTATAGACACTCCAACCCGCCAGCACTCATCCAGCACTGCTTTTGAGGCTGATGAAGTGGACAATGGTGATGGTGACTCTGTTTACCATTCTCCAGCCACAGGTACAACACCCAAGAAGTCTCGACCCTTCACTTCCAAGAGCAAGCGAGAAGAGCTGTCGGAAATTGTGTGGGCCTGCACCCAAGACATGCTTCAGGCACGAATCAAGGTTGAGGAGGGATGCATGAAGAGGGAGGAAATGTGCATTCAATTTGCCAGGGAAGAAAGTGAGAGACAAGAGCACATGCAAACTGAAGAGCATGGTTAGCTCATGGAGATGGTGCAGATGATGAACCCTAATCTACCCTTTGGCAACATTGCTGGAAGTAGTCAAAGCAATCTTGATCTTGACCCACTGGTTCTTGCCATGGATCAGCAGGACAATAGCAATTCAGCTCGTGAGTAGACCATTTGGCAAGAATGGTGTTCCTTTTGAGTTCTCCAAGTTCTGTTCCTGTGTTTCCGACTTGTTGTACCATTGCTCTCTGTAAAGCTAGCTCTCAATATGTATGACTAGCATACCCCATACCCAGTCTTCCATGTAATCTCTCAAATGTAGATTGCTTCAATGTGATGAATTGTTCCACATACAAGATGCTGATCGGTGTAGCCCCGGTTCCGAGCATGCATGTTGCACAGAAATCAGCTGCACAGAACCCAGCTGTGCAGAACTCAGCTGTGTTGTGTTTGTAGCTTTGGACTCTCTTTCGGACCACATCATCCTCTCCTATTTCTGGCCCTCTACTTCAACCATGGTGTGCACTTCCGACAAACAGCACCTCCTGGATGACATTGAGACCACCATCATGCACTCATTGATGGTGGAATCCAAGATGCAACTTGATCTGATGGATGTTGATGCCACTTGGCACCCTAATGATGGCCTTGAAGATTCTGATGATGACATGTTCGATCATGCTATCTCATTTGCGCTCATCAGGACTTACAACATCATCAGCCAGTCTCAATACACAGTTGAACGCCTTCAACTGCCGCAACGAAAGGATCCCCTCATCAACATGCTTGATCGATATGCTGTCATCAACTGCAAGCTCTTTCGAGGGGCTGTTCGCATGACCCCAGATGCATTCCAAGCTCTCACTTACAGACTCAGCACAACCAATGCCTTCAGATCAATATCAAGCTTTCGGCATGTTCAGCAGCAAGTGGCAGTTGGTCTATATTGGCTTGGACAGTCAGGAAATGGTGGTGGAGTTCGTGATGTTGCATTTGCCTGTGGTTGCAGTTGGGGCTCAGTTCATGTGTGGACAGATAGGACTATTGCAGGCCTATATGAGCTGAACAGCGAGGTAGTAACCTTTGCAACTGAAGACAAGCATGCTAAGGCAAAAGCATGGGTTGCTGATAAGAGTGGAGTCGAGGAATGGTCTAGAGGATGGTTGGTGGTAGATGGTACACACATCAATCTTGCTTGGAAGCCAGCACTCAATGCTTGCGAGCATTACTCATACAAGGGTGATTATACATTCAACATTGCCCTTGTCTTCCTCCCTCATTCCTTGTGCATTGTTGAGTCGGTGGTTGGACATCCTGGGTCATCACATGATGTGCAAGTCTGGGCTTCAGGCAGTGGTATTGTTGCAAAGCCTCGTTTGCATCTTGATGAAGGCGAGTTTGTCTGGGTTGATGCTGGTTATGGCTACTCCAGCTACACAGTTGGACCATACAGCAACACTGCAGCTGCAAAGAGCAGAGATCTCCACTACTTCAACTATTCACTCTCCTGCATTCGTGTCAAGGCCGAACATGGCATTGCCTACCTCAAGAACTGCTTCCAATGTCTCATGGGATTTCGAGGCAACCTGTATCAAGAAGAGGACCACGAGAAAGCTGCACATACGGTCCAGGCTTGTATCATTGCACATACATTCGCAAGCCGTTATGATTGACCAGATGAGGTGGCAGAATACCTTAAGGCATCAGAAACTCTATCTGAAGCTGAGGTGCTGGAGACCACATCAGGGATGGAAGCATATCAGCAGGCTACCGAAGATGCAAGGATACAACGAAGGGAAAACCAGCAGCAATACAAACAGGAACAGGCTGCTGCCATGGAGGGCATGTCTCAGAACCGAGTCCAGAAGTTCAGGCAGGAGAAAGCACTGGATCTTAGGGAGGAGATGCTCACTGCACTCTTTGCTTCTCATGGCCGCCCTTTTGAGGACACAACAGCAGAATCTCAAAGGATGGGAATGACAACATTGGCCTTTGCCGAATGGCAGGAGAGACAAAACCGATGGCATGAGGCTCGCAGAAGACAGCGATCAGAACAGGTGTGATGTAAGCTATTTGCTTTAGCTTTTCAATCAAAGGTTTTGGCATTGTTCAGTATACTGTTCAACAATGTCTGATATGATCACTTTGATCTTGACCTGGTGTAGGGAATCAGAGATTGTTTTTACTGGGTGAGTCAAGTGAAACTCCAAGATGCATGTGTCACAGGCCTGTGCAGTTTCTTGGGGCGTCAAAAATTGGGCCCAAACATATTTTCAAAGTATTGTGTTTTCAAAACTCAGAGATAACTGAAACCCCCTATTTTTGGAGGGAATTTGAGTAAAAACGCTGTCAGGGGTCTCGCGCCTGAAACCCAGGTCGGTCTGTCGAGATACTCAGTGACTATCAAACTGTGCGACAGCTATTGTCTCAGTGTCGGTCAAGACAAGCTAGTCATTTGGCAACTATCAAGTTGCGCAATGACAGTGGGTGGTGTTCATTGTATATACTATTGTAGGTTTCAGCTGACCTCTGTGGACACTCCATTCAGGGGTAGCTCAGCACGATCAATATCAATGCATAGGTTGTGATGACACCAAGGTCTGGTGTGAGTGTTGATGATGATGAGGTTGATGATGTTGGTGATAAGGTTGGTGGGTGTTGATGATAATGAGGTTGATGGTGTTGGTGATAAGGTTGGTGGCATCAACATGAGTGTCCAGTGTGTTGACTGATGCTTGAGGTGATCCCCAGACTGCAGTGGACTACTGCCTTCGGTTCTATCTTGATCCGGACCACTAACCTGCTATGGGGCGCCTTTGGACGTCAGGTAGTGGTGATACAACACACACACTACGATGAGGAGCAACCTTTGATGGATTGCTGCTATGCTGACTGAAACTAATATATACTTATGCTGAAGTGATAACTAGTTATGATGGTTGTGTGTAGAGTGGATGAGGATCCACTCGACCTTTGATGATGAAAAAGCATGGTTATATACCTCTTCACAGCATCGCCAGTGATGCTGCTCCTGCTCTCTCTCCAGAGAGTACCTTCTTCATCGAGTACTGCTCAGGGGCCTCTCCTGCTTGGCACCCCTGTGCCTCTTGAGCTGTGTCGACTCCTTCGACACTGCTCCTCCTCCTCATGACCTGGTGTCGACTCCTTCGACACTGCTCCTTCTCCTTTGATCAGTGACAGTTCCTTTGGCTCTTGTCTCTCGAGCCCCTGAGTGGTAACCATCTGCATGCTCCTTGAGCTTGGTCCTCTTCGTGGCTGTGCCTGCTCCTTGAGCTTGGTCCTCCTTTGCATGTGAGTCCGTAGGAGTCCATGGTCTCCATGGAGACTGCACTACGACCATGCTCTCTACTGGTCTCAACTAGATCTTCGATACCTGTGCTCCTTCCATATGAACCTGTGACCCCCCTGCTTCTTGAGCATCCAGGCCCATGACACTACCCCCCTCTTAAGAGCCGAGCTCTGTTGAGGCATGCTCTGGTCTGGTTCATGCTGACTCCTCCTCCTCCTCCTCCTTGACAACGTCACCAACATCATCCTTCCTCCTTCTCTCAACGTCATCCTCCTTCCTCTTCCTCTCTTTACTCCTCCAGTTCTCTCCTCCTTTCTCTATTTTGTCTACTCACTCGTCCCCCCTCCGACACCTCATACTCCTGGATGAGGTCAGGACAGTTGAGGTTCTCTACTGGTTCCCATGAAGCAGCTTCTTCTGAGTACCCTCTCCACAACACCTTGTACTCTGTAGTCCCATTGTGTGAACGCTTGTTGATGAGTGCTTCGACTTCGAAGTCGAGGTCCTCATCTGGAAGTGATGGTATGGTGGGCTGTTCAGCACGTTGAGGAAGAGAACTTGTTCTTGCTGGCTAGAGCATGGAGACATGGAACACATCATGCACCCTAAGGTTTGCTGGCAATGTGACTTGATAAGCTCAGCGTCCTACCCATTCCTGAACTGGGTAGGGTCCTGCAAACCGGGTATCTAACTTGGGTGTGGGTCTCCTTGTCTTCCAGTTTCAACGGTTGATATAGACCATATCACCCACCTTGAACTCGATGTCCTTGTGCTTCCTGTTATACTGGTCTACTGATCTACATTGTGCCTCTCTGATCTGCTCCTGGAGGTACTTGCAATGCTTCTTTCCATCCATGAGGTACTCGAAGCGACCTGGATCATTGACTCCTAGTTGTTGAGGGATATCAGGATGAGCCTTGGGGTTCCATCCATAGCATGCAAAGAATGGTGAGACACCTGTCAGGGGTCTCGCGCCTGAAACCCAGGTCGGTCTGTCGAGATACTCAGTGACTATCAAACTGTGCGACAGCTATTGTCTCGAGATACTCGGTGACTATCAAGTTGTGCAGTGACAGCAGGTGGCGTTTGTTGTATATACTATCGTAGGTTTCGGCTGACCTCTGTGGACACTCCGTTCAGGGGTAGCTCGGCACGATCAATATCAATGTTATGATGACACCAAGGTCTGGTGTGAGTGTTGATGATGATGAGGTTGATGGTGTTGGTGATGAGATTGGTGATGTCGATGATAATGAGGTTGATGGTGTTGGTGATAAGGTTGGTGGCGTCGATGATAATGAGGTTGATGGTGTTGGTGATAAGGTTGGTGGCGTCAACACGAGTGTCCAGTGTGTTGACTTGATGCTTGAAGTGATCCCCAGACCGCAATGGACTACTGCCTTCGGTTCTATCTATATCCGGACCGCTAACCTGCTATGGGTGCCTTCGGACGTCAGGTAGTGGTGATACAACACACACACTACGATGAGGAGCAACCTTGATAGATTGCTGCTATGCTGACTGAAACTAATGTATACTTTATGCTGAAGTGATAACTAGTTATGGTGAGTAGAGTGGATGAGGATCCACTCGACCTATTGATGAGAAAGCATGGTTATATACCTCTTCTCAGCATCGCCAGCGATGCTGCTCCTGCTCTCTCTCCAGAGAGTACCTTCTTCATCGAGTACTGCTCAGGGGCCTCTCCTGCTTGGCACCCCTGTGCCTCTTGAGCTGTGTCGACTCCTTCGACACTGCTCCTCCTCCTCATGACCTGGTGTCGACTCCTTCGACACTGCTCCTCCTCCTTTGATCAGTGACAGTTCCTTTGGCTCTTGTCTCTCGAGCCCCTGAGTGGTAACCATCTGCATGCTCCTTGAGCTTGGTCCTCCTCGTGGCTGTGCTTGGCCCTCCTTTGCATGTGAGTCCATAGGAGTCCATGGTCTCCATGGAGACTGCACTACGACCATGCTCTCTACTGGTGTCGACTAGGTCTTCGATACCTGTGCTCCTTCCATATGAACCCATGACCCTCCTGCTTCTTGAGCATCCAGGCCCATGACAACACCAATGCTGTTGTGGACCATGTTGTTGTATACAAAGGCTGCAGTGTCCAGCAGGTTGGCCCAGTCATTCTGCTCATAGTTACAGTACATCCTGAGGTATTGCTCTATGACCTGATTGACCCTCTCTGTCTGACCATCAGTTTGAGGATGGTAAGCTGTGCTAAGTGAGTGCTTCACACCCATTTGCTCTGCAAATGCCTTCCATGCTCCTGATATGAACTGCCTGCCTCAGTCCGAGACCATGTGATCTGGGTATCCGAAGAGTCTAACCATGTGTCCATATAGCAATACTGCAGTCTGTTTGGCCATGACTGCCTTATGGGTTGGAGCTAGTATGGCAAATTTGGTTAACCTGTCAACAATGACTAAGATAGAGTCATAGGTCTTGGAGTCATACTTCTTCGATGGTGGTAGTCCTTCAATGAAGTCGAGGGATATGGAGCCCCAGGGCCTGTCTGGTGTTGCTAGTGGCTGTAGCAAACCATATGGACGATGACAAGGAGCTTTGTACCTAGCACATACAGGACAACTTGCTACATAGTCTGCAATCCAAGCTGTCATGTTTGGCCACCAGTAATGTCGTTGAGCTGCCTTGATGGTAGCATCTCTTCCCACATGTCCAGCAGTGATACCATCATGGCATTGGGTCATCACCATGAATCGCAGATGCTCTACAGAGAGGGACTGTCCATCTACCTCTTTGGCACTCCTTGAGTGTCGGTTGTTGGTCCTCCCTGGCATGGTTACTTTGGGGATAACCAACCTTCCTCCACTGTACCATAGGTCATCCTTGAGTTCGAAGGGCTTCTTCCTATGTATCTCCTGTAGCTCTTGGTCTAAGGGCTGGAAGATCTTGACCAGGTCTTTGAGACCTTTTGATGCTATGGACTCCATCGAGAGCATAGGGGCCACTAGGGTCGAGTCATGGTCTGCTGTCTCCTTGAACACTCGAGGAGGCAGTAGTTGCCTCACATTGTGATCCTGCTCTTCACCAGCTGGTTGCATGTCAGTCCTTCTGGTGAGAGCATCGGGTTCACCACCTTTGTCTCCTGGTCGATACTGCAATATGAAGTCAAAGTCTGCTAGTAGTATGGCCCATCGAGCCTGTCGACCTGTGATGTGTCTCTGTGACTTGAAGTACTTGAGGGCTTCATGGTCAGTGAGGATGACCAGTTGACTTGGTAGTCCAGCTAGCATGTGTCGCCACTGAGTAAGGCAGGCGACCACAGCTAGGAGCTCCTTGTCATGGATTTCATAGTTCTTCTCGGCAGAAGACATCTTCCTAGAGTAGAAGGCCACTGGATGCCATCGTCCTTCATGCTCCTGCTTGAGTACTCCTGCTATAGCAAAGTCACTTGCATCAGTCTCCAACCTTGTTGGAAGGTGGTAGTCGAAGTGCTGAAGCACTCCTGCTGATGTGAATGCCTGGATGAGCTTGTGGAAGGCCTGTTGGGCCTCCTCTGGTAGCTCGAACTTCTTGAACCGTTCTATAGGCTTTACCAGTGATGTCAAGGGCTTGGCTATGCGAGCAAAGTGGGCTATGAACCTTCGATAGAAGTTGGCAAAACCCAGGAACCTTTGGATGTCATGGATTGACTCTGGCATTGGCCACTCCTTGACAGTGCGCACCTTTTCTGGGTCCATCTCTATGCCCGTCGGCTTGATGATGTACCCCAGGAACTCGACTGTCTTGGTGTGGAACTCACACTTCGACAGCTTAGCAAAGAGCCTGTTGCTCCTTAAATGAGTGAGGACCTCGGTGACATGCTTCACATGTGCTTCTTCAGTGTCACTGAAGATCAGGAAGTCATCTAGGTATACTACCACATATATCCCAATGATGTCTCGGAAGATGTCATTGATGAATGACTGGAAGTGAGCTGGAGCATTGGCTAGGCCAAAGGGCATCACTAGGTACTCATAGAGTCCCAACTGAGTGCCAAAAGCTGTCTTCCATTCATCTCCTTTAGCAATCTGGATGAGGTTGTATGCTGCTCTAAGGTCTAGCTTGGTATAGATCCTTGCCTTCCTGAGTAAGAACAGCTGCTCCTCGATGAGGGGCAATGGTGCCCTGTTCTTGACAGTGATCTCGTTGAGACCTCTGTAGTCCACACAGAGTCTGAGACCTCCATCCTTCTTTGGTACGAAGAGCACTGGTGATCATGCCGGGCTCTTCGATGGTCTTATGAACCCCTTCTCGAGGTTCTCATCCAAGTATCTCCTCAACTCAGACATCTCCTTGGGTCCCTTAAGGTATAGGGGCCCTTGAGGTGGCTTACCTCCTTCTATCAACTCGAGGTGGAGATCATGCTCGGTATGATGGGGCAGCTTGTCTGCTTCCACCTCATCAAACACATCTTGCAGGTGTTGGTATGGCTTTGGTATGTCTGCAGCCATCACCACCTTGTCTACCTCCACCTCCATCTCGACTCCTTTGTCTGCGCCTGTAGGTACAAAACCAAAGGCCGGGAGTGATGATGGTGGCTCCTCCAACAGCATGAACCCTATGGGTCCATCTTCTAGAGCTGCTCATAGTATGCACTCTGCTGAGACAAACTCATTACCATGAAGGGTTGGTCTCCTCATGGTTAGGTCCCCTGCTCTTGCTGCTTCAGGGGGTCTCCTTGGGGGTCAGTCCTGCTCCTGAGTCTTGAACTCCAGCTGGCCCGTATCCCATTGTATGGTGGGTTTGAGCCTCCATAGCTCAGTGAACCCCAGGATGAGGTCATAGTCAGCAGTGTCGGCCACTGAAGCTTCGACCACACCCAGATTGTGTGTACCAATAGATACCTGCATGCTCGCAGAACTATTGATGGAGAGTTGGTGCCCGGTGACACCATGGATCGATCTTGTTTTTATGGGTTTTGTGGGTATTTGGTACTTACTAATGAAAGAATCTGAGACTATGGACAAACCAGCACCAGTATCAGCTAGTATCCGAGCAGGATGGTCTTGAACCATTCCAGAGAGCTCCAGTACTGCTTTGCCTCCACTGGTAGAGAAACATACTTGACAATCTTGATATATACAGAGTGATGGCGAGGAGGTTTGTAGAGCAATGCATGCCATCAGTGCATCACCCCACTGACATTTCCCTCATCATCATCATCATCATGCTCCTCCTCCTCATGGTCGAGGTCCATGGGTTGCTGGTATGAGCTGAGGTCCATGGCCTCGGGGTCAGTCTCAGTGCTGCCTGTGTGGCCATCTCCTGAGTCAGTGGCCTCCTCGAAGGGGTCTGCTGTGGTGACCATAACCTTTGGTCCCATGGGTCGAGAGCTAAGAGGGTCTACCCTCCTGCTGGGGTAGTCTCTGGCCCAATGGCCGATACCCTTGCATACATGACAGGTGTTGATACCTGATGGAGCAGGGCTTCCTTGCTTCGAGGGTTGGGTGGGATGATGAGGAAGGGGTCAGTTTAGGTTTTGTATAGTTGCTTGTGTAGTTGCTTGTGATGGTGATCGAGCTGGATAAGGTTGAGTGGGTTGTTGGATGGGGATCGAACTTTGATTTGGCCGAGACCCAGTTCTTAGTGGAGGTGACATGGCATTTGGGAGTGAGTGTCTAGCCGAGGACTGCTGTAGTAGCATCCTCTGTCGATCGATCTCCTCAACCTCTCGGTACCACTCCCATCTCTTCCCAGGTGGATTCCTCTCGAACTTCTCCTGTATGCTGTGAGTGAGACTTCCTCTGAAGAGATCAATCACTAGCTCGTTGTCATCTAGGTTGACCTGTCCCTCCAAGTCTCTGAACTGCTCTACATGATGTGTGGCGGCACCAGGAGCATCACTTGTGAGTCTGAGAGCCAACAGCTTGTTGTATGCCTCCATCCTAGCATTGCGTGGGTTGAACTGTTCTGACAGTTGCTCTGTGAAGTAGTGCCAATCATTGAACAACCTTCCTTCTCTAGCTCTATCAATACGGAGCTTGGAGGTCCACCACTCTCTTGCTGTCCCTTCCAGTTGAGCACCCATGTGGTTGATCATCCTAGTCTGCTCATACACCTGGTTGAACTTAAACCATGCTTCAGCTTCTAGAATGAAGATCTCCATGTCTCGGGGATTGAACTTTGGGAAGGGGGTGGCGATGGGCTTTGACCGGTTAAGCTCTGCCATGATGCTGGTGTCCTCCTCATGGTCCAGGGGGTAAGGGTCTGTCCTAGTCCTGCTGTAGGGGTCCACCTTAGTCTTGACATATCTTGGCCCAGTAGGTGAAGCATACTTCTCATAGTTGATGTCCTCCTGCTCATCCAGGTTGAATGAGACTGATCATCTTGGTCGTGGAGCTGGAGTAGGAGTATGTGGGTCTCCTATCATAGACTCATCTCCTCCTCCTGCTTGGTCTTCTGAGTGAGAGAGGTCCATTGTCTCCTCCCTGCTCAGTTGAGCTCGTTGTAATCGTTCCTCTCGATGACCCTGTCTGGTAAGCTCTAGCTGTGCTTCCAATAGAGTGAGTAGTCTATCGAGCTTATTGTTGAGGTCTGGGTCCGTCATGGTGATCGTGAGGAGCTGCTTGAACGATCCACTCTAATGTCAGGGGTCTTGCGCCTGAAACCCAGGTCGGTCTGTCGAGATACTCGGTGACTATCAAACTGTGCAACAGCTATTGTCTCGGTATCGGTGACTATCAAGTTGTGCAGTGACAGCAGGTGGCGTTCGTTGTATATACTATCGTAGGTTTCGGCTGACCTCTGTGGACACTCTGTTCAGGGGTAGCTCGGCACAATCAATATCAATGCTTCGGTTATGATGACACCAAGGTCTGGTGTGAGTGTTGATGATGATGAGGTTGATGGTGTTGGTGATGAGATTGGTGATGTCGATGATAATGAGGTTGATGGTGTTGGTGATAAGGTTGGTGGCGTCAACACGAGTGTCCAGTGTGTTGACTCGATGCTTGAAGTGATCCCAGACTGCAGTGGACTACTGCCTTCGGTTCTATCTTGATCCGGACCACTAACCTGCTATGGGTGCCTTCGGACGTCAGGTAGTGGTGATACAACACACACACTACGATGAGGAGCAACCTTTGATGGATTGCTGCTATGCTGACTGAAACTAATATATACTTATGCTGAAGTGATAACTAGTTATGGTGAGTAGAGTGGATAAGGATCCACTCGACCTATTGATGATGAAAAAGCATGGTTATATACCTCTTCTCAGCATCGCCAGTGATGCTGCTCCTGCTCTCTCTCCAGAGAGTACCTTCTTCATCGAGTACTGCTCAGGGGCCTCTCCTGCTTGGCACCCCTGTGCCTCTTGAGCTGTGTCGACTCCTTCGACACTGCTCCTCCTCCTCATGACCTGGTGTCGACTCCTTCGACACTGCTCCTTCTCCTTTGATCAGTGACAGTTCCTTTGGCTCTTGTCTCTCGAGCCCCTGAGTGGTAACCATCTGCATGCTCCTTGAGCTTGGTCCTCTTCGTGGCTGTGCCTGCTCCTTGAGCTTGGTCCTCCTCGTGGCTGTGCCTGGCCCTCCTCGCATATGGCTTGATCCTCCTTTGCATGTGAGTCCATAGGAGTCCATGGTCTCCATGGAGACTGCACTACAACCATGCTTTCTAATGGTATCAACTAGATCCTTGATACCTGTGCTCCTTCCATATGAATCAGTGACCCTCCTGCTTCTTGAGCATCTAGGCCCATGACACTACCCCCCTCTTAAGAGCCGAGCTCCGTTGAGGCAAGCTCTGGTCTGGTTCATGCTGATGTCATGGGCCTGGATGCTCAAGAAGCAGGAGGGTCACTGGTTCATATGGACGGAGCACAGGTATCGAAGACCTAGTCGATACCAGTAGAGAGCATGGTCGTAGTGCAGTCTCCATGGAGACCATGGACTCCTATGGATTCACATGCAAAGGAGCACTGAGCCCATATGCGAGGAGGACCAGGCACAGCCACGAGGAGGACCAAGCTCAAAGAGCAGGCGCAGCCATGAGGAGGACCAAGCTCAGATGGTTACCACTCAGGGGCTCGAGAGACAGGAAGTCGACACAGGTCATGAGGAGGAGGAGCAGTGTCGAAGGAGTCGACACAGGTCATGAGGAGGAGGAGCAGTGTCGAAGGAGTCGACACCACTCAAGAGGCACAGGGGTGCCAAGCAGGAGAGGCCCCTGAGCAGTACTCGATGAAGTAAGTACTCTCTGGAGAGAGAGCAGGAGCAGCATCGCTGGCGATGCTGTGAAGAGGTATATAACCATGCTTTCTCATCATCATAGGTCGAGTGGATCCCCATCCACTCTACTCACCATACAACTAGTCAATACTTTAGAAACACAAGTACTCATTAGTTACAGTCAGCATAGCAGCAATCTATCAAGGTTGCTCCTCATCGTAGTGTGTGTGTTGTATCACCACTACCTGACGTCCGAAGGCGCCCATAGCAGGTTAGCGGTCCGGATATAGATAGAACCGAAGGCAGTAGTCCACTGCGGTCCGGGGATCACTTCAAAGCATCAAGTCAACACACTGGACACTCGTGTTGACGCCACCAACCTTATCACCAACACCATCAACCTCATTATCATCGACATCACCAATCTCATCACCAACACCATCAACCTCATCATCATCAACACCCACACCAGACCTTGGTGTCATCATAACATTGATATTGATCGTGCCAAGCTACCCCTGAACGGAGTGTCCACAGAGGTCAGCCGAAACCTACGATAGTATATACAACGAATGCCACCTGCTGTCACTGCACAACTTGATAGTCACCGATACCGAGACAATAGCTGTCACACAGTTTAATAGTCACCGAGTATCTCGACAGACCGACCTGGGTTTCAGGCGCGAGACCCCTGACAGCTGACTCCTCCTCCTCCTCGACAACATGGCCAACATCATCCTTCCTCCTTCTCTCAACATCATCCTCCTTCCTCTTCCTCTCTCTACTCCTCCTGTTCTCTCCTCCTTTCTCTACTTTGTCTACTCGCTCGTCCCTCCTCCGACACCTCATACTCCTGGATGAGGTCGGGACAGTTGAGGTTTGTCACAGGGACGGCTGGCCTGCGCAAGAGAGTGCGCCAAATGATCAGTGGCAGTTATGATAACGTCGCGTAACAGAGCAGTATATGAATGGTGTGCAGAAGATCAACATATGAAGGGTGTGCCAGATTGATCAGAGTTGACAACCATCGGGGATCAACGAGATTAATTGGGTTGGCAATGCACATGATTTACGAGATCGATCGAACCCCAGGAATCCAGATCAATCTCATGGGATTGGTTGGAGTCAGCTGGACCAGTATGCTTCAATGAGTCGGCTGATCCGAACAAGTACTCAGAGCTATGCTGATGACAGAGGCAGCCGGATCAGCATGCCTCAACTAATCGGCCGATCCGAACAGGTATTCAGAGCTGTGCCGATGTTGGAATCAGTCAGATCAGCATGCTTCAACTAGTCAGCCGATCCAAGCAAGTGTTCGGAGCTGTGCCGACGATGGAGTCAGTTGGATCAGCACGCTTCAACTAGTCAGCCGATCCGAACAAGTATTCGGAGCTGTGCCGACGACAGAGTCAGTCGAATCAGCATGCTTCAACTAGTTGGCTGATCCAAACAAGTTGAGACGGAACTGAGCCGACATGACCACATGACCAGGGGGTATGGTCACGAGGTTCAAAAGGGGATTCACAAGATTAAGACGAAAGGGGGCCATGCTGAAAGGGGGGCATCACACATCAGATGGAAGGAGAGCATGAAGGCGAGAGGGCAGTGTTGCATAACCCTTATGCCGAGCAAAACGGTAGGAGCACAGTATTGAAGGCGATGATGCCAGCAGGGCAAGGCAGTGCCTAACAGGGGACAAAGGCCCCTCAAGAGGAGCAGGATAGGTGTCGAGGGAAAACACCAATCAAATGTATAAATACTCTCTTTCTACCATAGCATTTGAGTGGATGGGCATCCACTCTGAAACTCAACTACTTACTCTATACTTACTAGGTTACGTATCTTCACAATAGCAGTGCTCTTGCAATGACTCTCAATGTGTGTGTTGTATCACCATTAGTTGACAACTGTAGGCAGTGTTCTTCACACTAGCAGTCCAGTTCATTACTGTAGGCAGTGTTCTTCACACTAGCAGTCCAGTTCATTACTGTAGGCAGTGTTCTTCACACTAGCAGTCCAGTTCCTTACTGTAGGTGGTGTTGCTTGACACCAGCAGTCCAGTCGGTTATTGTAGGCGGTGTTTCACACCAGCAGTCCAGTAACTCACGTCCTCTGTAGGCAATTGGCATATCACGGTCCAGACGACGTCCAAGAGCATTATCAACAGTACTACAAACACTCGTACTGTAGGGGAGGGTGTATCATGCACTCACCAACAAACAACATCCATGCCATGCAACCTCTGAATGGAGTGTTCAAGGCAGTCAGTCGAGACTTACTAGGTGACGACGCTTGGTTATGTTTAGGTGAATCATATCGAGTAGTCCTTACTCAATCAACCCCAGCTAGTCTCTGGCGTGTGACCACTTACATTAGAGTGGATCGTTCAAGTTGTGCCCCACGACAACATGACGGAGCCTGACACCAAGGATAGGTTCGAGGAGCTGCAGAGGTTAATGGAAAGGTCCAAGGAAAGAATGGAGAAGCTCCTATCAATGAATCGGACAGTTACCAATTGTTTCATGCAAAGGTTGGAGTCATTGGAAGCCCTTGTCGGGAGCAACAGTCAGTCTGAGGAGACTACCAACGAGGAGTCATTCGAACCCAACCCAGCACCCAGACCACACAGGACGGGATCTTTCCTAGGTCAAAACATGCAATCATATTTGAACTACAAGAAGTATGTGACCCCTACCAGGCTGAGGTACAGTCAGCCCTACGAAGGAATACCTAGGGACACCGAATATGACATCAAGAACATGGGGGAGCCTTCCCCTGGTCAGTCTAAACCACTTTCCACCCCTTTCCCAAAGTTCAATCCAAGGGATGTGGAGATCTTCCTGATTGAAGCTGAAACATGGTTTGCATTCAATTGAGTATATGACCACAAGAGCATGATCCATCACACAGGGTCCCAGTTAGAAGGAAATGCTTGTGAATGGTGGACATCCAAGATTCGATTTGATCACGACCAACAAGGGAGATTGTTCCATGACTGGCATTATTTCAGACAATGCTTGACTGAACAATACAACCCCCACAATTCGAGAATCGAAGCTTACAACAAGCTACTCAACATGTGACTCACAACTGACACACCTGGTGCAGCTACTCAACATGTTGAATGGTTCAGAGACCTCGAAGGGCAAGTCAATATGGAGGACAGGGACTTGGTTATTGACTTATTCAGAAGTACCCTCACCCGTGGCCTTCAGGAGAAGTTCAAGCAAAACCCACCTACAAGTATTTGGGAATGGTATCGAGAGGTAGAGGACATTGATCATCAACATATGGTGATGCAACATTCTGCCTCCAGATATCCCAGCGTACTTACATCTCGCATGAACCCAGTTGCACGAGCAACAACAACAGCAATCCCACAGGCCCGACAACCTGGACCTGTAACTGCAGGTACTTCATACTGATTTGGTAATTGTCCCCTGCCTCCTCACCTGTTACAAGCCCAGAAGCCAAGGGAGGCTAACCCTCAGGACAGCAACACTTGTCATGTGTGCAGAGGCACAGGACATTGGGCAAGGGATTGTCCTACTAGAAAACCTCCCACACCAACAACAACCAGACCTAATGGTCCAAAAGTCATGGTGACCTTAGAAGATGCCCCCGAGGGAGAATCAACTCCTGAGGAGGAAAGCACGACTGAAGAAGAACCGCAAGATGCATATTCAGTCAAGCAAGCCAGCCTCAAGCTCGCTCAGTTATCTCTTGCCGACAAAGCAGAGAGCGATTATGAGGAGGATGAGGAGGGAAACATCAGTGGGACGATGCCCTGATGGCATGCATTGCCCTACAACCCTGGTCGCCATCCATTTGTACATATCAAGAATGTTCTGTTTGTTTCTCCACTAATGCAAGCAAGGCGGTGCTCGAGTTAACAGGTACAATCCAAGATCACCTGGCTTGAATACTCACCAACACAGGCACAGGCTTATCCATAGTTTCAGAATCTTTTGTCAGCAAGTACCACTTAAACACAAAACCAACAAAAACACGAACCGTACATGGTGTCACTGGACACAAACTCGCCATTAACAGCTCTGCTACGGTGCAGGTAGTTATTGGAAAACATGTACTAGGGGCAGTGGAGGCATCAGTAGCTGACACCACTGAGTATGACCTCATTCTGGGTTTCTTGGAATTAAAAAGGTTGAGACCAACGATCCAGTGGGATACTGGCCAACTCGAATTCAAGACCCAAGCTCAGAAGGACCAACCAGAAGAGTCGGGAGCCCCATGACAGGTGCCCCTGAAGAAAAACAAAAAGGATCCCCCTGATAAGAACTATAAGTCTATAAAACTTCATGGACACAAGTTCATATCAGCAGAAAGATTGATCCAAGCAGCTCTGGAGGATGGCCCTATTGGGTTCATGCTGCTAGACACTCTGCCCTCATCCCTTCTGGCATTCAGATTTGTGCCTACTGGAGCCAATCGAGGGGTAGAAATGGAGGTAGAAGTGGATAAACCAGTTATGATCAAGGACATACCAGAACTGTACTGACATCTATGAGAGGTGTTTGACGAGGTGGAAGCAGACAAGCTACCACCACACACTGAAAATGATCTGCAGCTTGAACTGGCTGAAAATAGTAAGCCCTCTCAAGGACCATTATATCTCAAGGGACCAAAGGAAATGGCCAAACTCCACAAGTACCTTGACGAAAACCTAGCCAAAGGTTTCATATGGCCATCGAAGAGCCCTGCAAGATCACCAGTACTCTTCATACCTAAAAAAGATGGAGGATTGCGACTCTGCATCAATTACAGGGGCTTGAATGAAATCACAGTCAAGAATCGAGCACCATTACCACTCATCAATGAACAGTTGTTCCTCCTATGCAAGGCAAGGATATATTTGAAACTGGATCTCAGAGCCGCATATAACCTTATCCATATTGCAGATGGAGATGAGTGGAAGACGGCATTTGGAACCCAGCTGGGTCTTTATGAGTATTTGGTAATGCCTTTTGGCCTAGCTAACGCTCCTGCCCATTTCCAGTCATTTATCAACCACATCTTCTGCAATATCATTGGAATATTTGTGGTGGTGTACCTGGATGACTTCCTAATCTTTAGTGACACGAAAGAGGAGCATATCATGCACGTTATCGAGATCCTGTCATGCTTGAAGAAGCATTGACTATTTGCCAAGCTGTCGAAATGTGAGTTTCACATGGACACCATTGAATTCTTGGGGTATATCATAAAACCCATGGGGATAGAAATGGATCCAGAGAAGGTGCAAACAGTTACAGAATGGCCAATGCTGGAGTTGATCCATGACATCCAGCATTTCCTAGGCTTCGCAAACTTCTATCAGAGATTCATAGCTCATTTCATGCACATTGCAAAACCACTTACATTGTTAGTAAAGCCCACAGAATGATTCAAGAAGTTTGAGTTACCGGAAGATGCCAAGCAGGCTTTTCACAAGCTCATCCAAGCGTTCACGACAGCTGGGGTGTTGAAACACTTCGACTATCACTTGCCGACATGGCTAGAAACGGATGCAAGTGACTTTGCCATCACTGGGGTATTAAAGCAAGAACATGAAGGTCATTGGCACCCAGTAGCTTACTATTCTCGCAAAATGGCATCAGCCGAAAAGAACTATGAGATACATGATAAAGAGCTCCTTGCAGTGGTAGCCTGCCTCACCCAGTGGCGCCATATGTTAGCTGGACTACCCAATCAGCTTGTCATTCTGACAGATCATGAAGCCCTCAAGTATTTTAAGTCTCAATGACATATTACTGGAAGGCAAGCTAGATGGGCAGTATTGTTGGCCGATTTTGATTTCGTGCTGCAATATCGTCCAGGTGACAAGGCTGGAGAACCAGATGCATTAACTCGGAGGAGAGACATGCAACCCATTGGGGAGGAACAGGAACACAATGTGTGACAGTTACTACCATCCAGGGTGTTCAAGAAAGTTCAAGATGAAAATGAACCACAGGACATCCCCGAAACAGCAGGGGTTGCTTTGGTACTGATAGCAGCCATGCCAACAATGGAGGCTATCACTTCTCAAGGATTACTAGGCCTAGTCCGAATGTTCCAGCCCCTAGATCAGGAACTTCAAGAGATGCAAGCCCAGACACCTTTTGAAACCAGGAACGGGCTCTGGCACAAAGACGGATGCCTGGTCATTCCAAAGGTAACCATGCTGGGAAGAACCAACAAATGCAGGACACGAGGTGCACAAGAAGTAGATGACCAATCCCTCTCAGTGGAACATCTACAATTCATGGTGATGTCTCAGTGTCATGATGGTGTAACCGCTGGACACATCGGATGGGATGCCACTATCTGGTCTGCCCAAAGACACTACTGGTGGCCTAATATGACAGCCTGGATCGCAGACTATGTGGCGAGTTGTCCTGTATGTGCACAATACAAGACACCTCGACACCGACCCTATGGTCTCCTCCAACCATTGTCAACACCAGAATGGCCATGGGGATCCATATCATTGGACTTCATTGAAGGACTGCTGATGTCAGGAGACTATGACTCCATCTTAGTCATAGTAGACTGACTGACCAAGTATACAATCATGGTCCTGACGACAAAGACCATAATGGTGGAACAGACAGTGGTACTTCTCAAAACGAACCTCTTTCCACTATTTGGTGCCCCAGACCACATTGTCTCAGATCACAGATGACAATTCATATCCAAGTCTTGGTCTGCATTCGTAGACAGCCTAGGTGCAAAACACTCACCCAGTATGTCCTATCACCCCCAAACCAATGGGCAGACAGAACAAGTAAATCAGGTCATAGAGCAGTACCTCTGGATGTACTGCAACTATGAGCAGGATGATTGGTCTAGCTTAATTCATATGGTGGCATTCGTGTACAACAACACTGTGCATGCTAGTATTGGCATATCCCCATTTTTTGCTTGCTATGGTTGGAATCCCAAGTTGCATCTGGAGATACCTGGAAAACTTGGGGTAAATGACCCAAAGCTTGCCGAGTACTTCACAGACAATACTGAATGAATTAAGTATCTTCAAGATCGTATCAGACAAGCTCAGAGTTGGGCAGTCAACCAATACAACCACAAATGGAAAGATATTGAATTCAAAGTGGGTGACCTAGTGTACATCAATCAAAGAAACTGGAAGACAAGATGACCAACCCCAAAGTTGGACATGAGGTTTGCAGGCCCATACCCGATCAAAGAAAGGGTTGGTAGAAGGGCATATTGAATCAGTCTACCAGTAAACCTCCAAGTCCATGACGTTTTTCACATATCAATGTTGGAGCCAGCCAGGACGAGCACACTTCCACACTGCATGCAGATTCCAGTAGAGCCACCGTTACCAGAGGAGGACCTCGAATTCGAGGTTGAGGCCTTACTGGACAAATGAGTTCATAATCACAAGATCGAATACAGGGTACTCTGGTGAGGGTACCCAGAAGAAGCAGCATCATGGGAGTTGATTGACCTTCTTGATTGCCCAACCCTCATCCAGGAGTATGAGGAATCGGCAGGGGGACGACAACTATAAGTTTCAACAAAAAACAACACAAAAACTTCAACAAAAAAGCGACACAAAAACTTCCACAAAAAGTGACACAAAAATGGAGAAGAGCAAAACGTATCAATGGAAGGCAAAACTCTGTTCAAATTTCGTAGCATCTCATGCAAGTCGACAAAAAAAAGAGACACAGGCTTTAGAGAAAAAAGGAGCAAAAGAAAATTGAATTGGGGGTAGATACAAACACGTCGTTACACATCGTGTTCACGAGTAGGAATGAGAGGAGGACAGACCCAGTGTCCTTGGAAGAGGAAATCAGCATTCTCGCCAGGTACTGTGACAGACTCATGAGGTCAATGCTCCAAGCACAACTTATCATGACAATCAAGGTACAAGAAGAGAATCCAAATGATTGGGAATGCCATCACTCGGTTAGGTGAGTGCCAGAGAACACCGATGGCAAATATCCATTTGTTGGAGGTGTTGGGGTCAGTCACTCGATCATCAGCACAAACAAATCCCGGACCATAACCATTGGTCACAGTCAGATGCACACACTCCGCCAGGTGAGCGCCCCGAGGCTGCCTGTTGGGGGGACCATCACCAAGGTACTCCATGTCTGGAGAAACAGGAATTGTCCGTTCACAATGTGACAAGTTGCCAAGGTGGCAATGAGTGCAGGTGCAAGGAACACGACTGTAAGGGATGAAGGGGTTGATGAATGCAGAAGGAAAACAACTAAAAAAAGAGGAGGTTAGCATTGGCAGGAAGAAAGAGAATGGCGTATGAAAGATTACTCACGGTAGACTAAGACTAGCACACTGGGCGCATTGCCAGCTAGGCCAGGGCATACAACCCTTGGTCATTCGAAGCATGGCCAGGCAGTGCAGTTGCCATTCAGTCGAAGAACCTCTACCTACCTCCCACTATGGAGGATAGTCCCCAGTAGCGATTTTTACCACCAGCCTAGACACCACCAATCCTTCAGACCAACCAGCTATCTCACCGTTGGTAGGCACATGACAATCAAGGGAAGGAAAGGCTGGAGTACATGCCAAGTCTACTTCCACAGCATCACGATGGTTGGAGGAAGAAGTCGTAGGGCATTCCAGGTCAAGGAACGAAGGATCAGGTCCATACATGTGCCCAAGGGAGGAGCAGAGGGAAAGCATGGAAGCAGTCGGGCTCAGGAAGGCCGAGTCATCAGGAAGGGAAGACATAGGCAATGGGGGAGTCTGGATAGAAGAAGTTGGACTAGGCAATGGGGGAGTCTGGATAGAAGAAGTTGGACTCTGAGGGGCGGGGTCGTCGTTAGAAACCTCGACCATTGTAGTAGGAGGTGAAGGGGAAGTCCTCGAAGGATGAGAACAACGAAGACAGGGCATACCAAGTAGAGAGATATCGGTTGCATGATATGGTAAGAGGAGAAGAAAGAGGGGATGAAAAGTAAGACGAAGGAGGGCTTATATAACCTCAACAGAGCTCAGCTCTGGAAGGGGGGGTAATGTCACAGGGATGGCTGGCCTGTGCAAGAGAGTGCGCCAAATGATCAGTGGCAGTTATGATAACGTTGCATAATGGAGCAGTATATGAAGGGTGCACAGAAGATCAACATATGAAGGGTGTGCCAGATTGATCAGAGTCGACAACCATCAGGGATCAATGAGATTAATCGGGTTGGCAGTGCACATGATTTATGAGATCGATCGAACCCCGGGAATCCAGATCGATCTCATGGGATCAGTTGGAGTCAGCCGGACCAGTATGCTTCAACGAGTCGGCTGATCCGAACAAGTACTCAGAGCTATGCTGATGACAGAGGCAGCCGGATCAGCATGCCTCAACTAATCGGCCGATCCGAACAGGTATTCAGAGCTGTGCCGATGTCAGAGTCAGTCGAATCAGCATGCTTCAACTAGTCGGCCAATCCGAGCAAGTGTTCGGAGCTGTGCCAACGATGGAGTCAGTTGGATCAGCACGCTTCAACTAGTCGGCCGATCCGAACAAGTATTCGGAGCTGTGCTGATGACAGAGTCAGTCGAATCAGCATGCTTCAACTAGTCGGCTGATCCGAGCAAGTGTTCGGAGCTGTGCCGACGATGGAGTCAGTTGGATCAGCATGCTTCAACTAGTCGGCCGATCCGAACAAGTATTCGGAGCTGTGCTGATGACAGAGTCAGTCGAATCAGCATGCTTCAACTAGTCAGCTGATCTGAACAAGTCGAGATGGAACTGAGCCGATGTGACCACATGACCAGGGGGTATGGTCACAAGGTTCAAAAGGGGATTCACAAGATTAAGACGAAAGGGGGCCATGCCGAAAGGGGGGCATCACACATCAGATGGAAGGAGAGCATGAAGGCGAGAGGGCAGTGTTGCATAACCCTTATGCTGAGCAAAACGGTAGGAGCACAGTATTGAAGGGGATGATGCCAGCAGGGCAAGGCAGTGCCTAACAGGGGACAAAGGCCCCTCAAGAGGAGCAGGATAGGTGTCGAGGGAAAACACCGATCAAATGTATAAATACTCTCTTTCTACCATAGCATTTGAGTGGATGGGCATCCACTCTGAAACTCAACTACTTACTCTATACTTACTAGGTTATGTATCTTCGCAATAGCAGTGCTCTTGCAACGACTCTCAACATGTGTGTTGTATCATTGTTAGTCGACAACTGTAGGTGGTGTTCTTCACACTAGTGGTCCAGTTCATTACTGTAGGTGGTGTTCTTCACACTAGCAGTCCAGTTCCTTACTGTAGGCGGTGTTGCTTGACACCAGTGGTCCAGTCGGTTATTGTAGGTGGTGTTTCACACCAGTGGTCCAGTAACTCATGTCCTCTGTAGGCGATTGGCATATCATGGTCCAGACGACGTCCAAGAGCATTATCAACAGTACTATGAACACTCATACTGTAGGGGAGGGTGTATCACGCACTCACCAACAAACAACGTCCGTGCTGTGCAACCTCTGAATGGAGTGTTCAAGGCGGTCAGTCGAGACTTACTAGGCAATGACGCTTGGTTACGTTTAGGCGAATCATATCGAGTAGTCCTTACTCAATCAACCCCAGCTAGTCTCTGGCGTGCGACCGCTTACAAGGTTCTCTACTGGTTCCCATGAAGCAGCTTCTTCTGAGTACCCTCTCCACAACACCTTGTACTCTGTAGTCCCATTGTGTGAACGCTTGTTGATGAGTGCTTCGACTTCGAAGTCGAGGTCCTCATCTGGAAGTGATGGTATGGTGGGCTGTTCAGCACGTTGAGGAAGAGAACTTGTTCTTGCTGGCTAGAGCATGGAGACATGGAACACATCATGCACCCTAAGGTTTGCTGGCAATGTGACTTGATAAGCTCAGCGTCCTACCCATTCCTGAACTGGGTAGGGTCCTGCAAACCGGGTATCTAACTTGGGTGTGGGTCTCCTTGTCTTCCAGTTTCAACGGTTGATATAGACCATATCACCCACCTTGAACTCGATGTCCTTGTGCTTCCTGTTATACTGGTCTACTGATCTACATTGTGCCTCTCTGATCTGCTCCTGGAGGTACTTGCAATGCTTCTTTCCATCCATGAGGTACTCGAAGCGACCTGGATCATTGACTCCTAGTTGTTGAGGGATATCAGGATGAGCCTTGGGGTTCCATCCATAGCATGCAAAGAATGGTGAGACACCAATGCTGTTGTGGACCATGTTGTTGTATACAAAGGCTGCAGTGTCCAGCAGGTTGGCCCAGTCATTCTGCTCATAGTTGCAGTACATCCTTAGGTATTGCTCTATGACCTGATTGACCCTCTCTGTCTGACCATCAGTTTGAGGATGGTAAGCCATGCTAAGTGAGTGCTTTACACCCATTTGTTCTGTGAATGCCTTCCATGCTCCTGATATGAACTGCCTGCCTTGGTCCAAGACCATGTGATCTGGGTATCTGAAGAGTCTAACCATGTGTCCGTATAGCAACACTGCAGTCTGTTTGGCCATGACTGTCTTATGGGTTGGAGCTAGTATGGCAAACTTGGTTAACCTGTTGACAATGACTAAGATAGAGTCATAGGTCTTGGAGTCATACTTCTTCAATGGTGGTAGTCCTTCGATGAAGTCGAGGGATATGGAGCCCCAGGGCCTGTCTGGTGTTGCTAGTGGCTGTAGCAAACCATATGGACGGTGACGAGGAGCTTTGTACCTAGCACATACAGGACAACTTGAACCGCCTTCGGACGTCAGTGAGCAGTGATACAACACACATGCTACAATGAGAGGCAACCTACTTGATTGTGACTATGCTGACTGAAACTAATATGTACTTATGCTTGAAGTATTAATTAGTTGATATGGTGTAGAGTGGATGAGGATCCACTCATCCACCTATGATGAGAAGGTATGCTTATATACATCCTTTGTAGTGTCGCCTGCAACACTGCTCCAGCTCTCTCTCTCCAGAGAGTACCCTCTTTGTCAAGTACTATACAGGGGTCCCTGTAGCACAGCTCCTGTCCTTCTTGAGCTGTGTGTCGACCTCCTCGACACAGCTCTTCCTCCTCATGACCCATACGCTGGTGTTAGTGACACAGCTCCCCTTCCTCCTAACCGGCGACTGTTCTCCTGACACTTATCTTGTGACGAGAAGGTATGGTTATATACATCTTCGCAGTGTCGCCAGCGACACTGCTCTGGCTCTCTCTCCAGAGAGTACCTTCTTCGCCGAGCACTGTACAGGGGTCCCTGACGAGGCGCCTCCTCCTCATCGAGCCCTGCTTGCTTATCGCTCCTTTCTGTCCTTCTTGAGCTGTGTGTCGACTCCTTCAACACTGCTCCTCCTCCTCATGACCTGCTTGCTGGTGTCCTTGACACAGCTCTTCTTCCTTTGGCTGGCGACAGTTCTCCAGGTCCTTATCTTGTGAACCCCTGAGTGGTAACCAGCTGCATGTTCCTGAGCTTGGTCCCCATCTTGGCAGAGCTTGGTCCTCCTCGTGTGTGAGCTTGGTCCTCCTCACATGTGAATTTGTTGTATGAACATCCTTGTCACTGATCTCCACAGAATCTGCCATATGATCATGCTTACTGCAGATTCTGGCGAGATTTGTGATATCAACTTTGCTCATGCAGATCTCGATGAGATCTGTCATAGAACTGTTCCTACTACAGATCTCAATGAATTCTGCTGCAGATCCCATGATCTGCCTGATTCCTCAATTCCTGCACTCCCTTCATATGAACTAATGGGTCTTCCTGCTTCCTGTGCATTCAGGCCCATGACATTACCCCCCTCTTAAGAGCCGAGCTCCATCGAGGCAAGTCCTGTGCCATGTCTGGACCAAACCACCACCTTCCTTGGCCATCTGATATCTTATCTAACAATGGCTCCTTCACCTTACCAGACCCGGTCTAAGACCACTGTGACAGCCCCTCCTCCTGAGGTGGCGACAACTTCCTCTCGATGTTGCTGGGTCATACTCCAGGTGCAACCTTGCAGGGACACTACTGCAGGAACCAATCCTCCTGCTCCCCCAGTCCTGGCCCGTGTGGCCGATCCTCTTGCCTCTCTGGTGGCTCGTTCGCCACTGGAGCCTCTTTTCTTGGGGATGGATGGCAATGATGTCACCCCCAGTCCCCTCCCTTCCCCCTTCTTGGCATGCACCATTTCCCCCCCCCATGGGGAATGATTATTCCCTGACCTCTCCTGACATCGATTTGTATGAGGTGGACAAAAGATGTTCCACAGTGGGGGTGATGACTCCGGAGCATCAAGCGGCATGGGAGGCTGAGCTGGCCTGCTCTCCTGCCCCTCCTCCTACTGCTGACGAGATCGTTGACACTATCTTGTTCGCCTCTCGTGCTGCTATTCCGGTCTTTCGTCCGGAAATCCAACCCCTGACGCCTCCTCCCCGTTGGGTGGATCGTCGCACGCCTCCTCCCCCCTGTCAGCGGTCGCGCGCCCAAAACCTGAGATCGGTAATAGAGTCTCGCCTATTACAGATCCTGTCGAGTTATGCAACAACACTTGTGGTATTGCAATTCTCAGCAAAATATGTAGTAGAGCCATCTCTATCACTTTTCTTGCTCAGAACTGCAGTAAGGGTTTTGCTATTGCAGGTTTCAACTGACCGCTGTGGACACTCCATCCAGAGGTAGCTCAGCATGATCAATAATGATATGAGTTGTACTAACACCAAGGCCTGGTGTGATTATGATTGCTTGGTGACATTGACATGAGTGTCCAGTGTGTCAACTATTGCTTGAGGTGATCCCCAGACCACAGTGGACTACTGCCTTTGGTTCTATCTTTATCTGGACTGCTGGTTTGCTAGGAACTGCCTTCGGACATCAGTGAGCAGTGATACAACACACATGCTACAATGAGAGGCAACCTACTTGATTGCAACTATGCTGACTGAAACTAATATGTACTTATGCTTGAAGTATTAATTAGTTGATATGGTGTAGAGTGGATGAGGATCCACTCATCCACCTATGATGAGAAGGTATGCTTATATACATCCTTTGTAGTGTCACCTGTGACACTGCTCTGGCTCTCTCTCTCCAGAGAGTACCCTCTTCATTGAGTACTATACAGGGGTCCCTGTAGCACCACTCCTGTCCTTCTTGAGCTGTGTGTTGACTCCTTTGACACTGCTCCTTCTCCTCATGACCTGCTTGCCAGTGTCCTTGACACAGCTCTTCTTCCTTCAACTGGCAACAGTTCTCCAGGTCTTTATCCTGTGACCCCTGAGTGGTAACCAGCTGCATGCTCCTGAGCTTGGTCCTCTTCTTGGCAATGCTTGGTCCCACTCCTCACATGTGAAGTTCATCACACTATCATCCTTGCCACTGATCTCTGTGGAATCTGCCACACAATCATGTCTACTACAGATCCTGGTGGAATTCATGATACCACCTTTGTTTGTACCAATCTCACTGAGATCTGTCATAGAGCCAATTCTACTGCAGATCTCAGTGAATTCTGCTGCAAATCCTACAGTCTGCCCAATCCTCTGATCCCTGCACTCCCTTCATATGAACTAATGGGTCTTCCTGCTTCCTGCACATTCAGGCCCATGACAACACTACTGGTCTCAGTGAACTCTGCCTTAGGCTCTCGCATAGCCCGATCCTTCGATTCCTGTGCTCCGCTTTATATGACTTCCGTCTTCTTGCTCCCTGCGCCTCTGGTCCCATGACACATATGAGCCCGGAAGTCTGGTGCTGCGACACCAAACTCAGCTCAAATTCACCTACTCAACACAAGTGAAGATAGCCCCTCGTTGGATAGGACCATTTGCTGTCCTCATGTGCCTCAAGAAGACATATCTCATCTGCAATCTGATGACAGGTCAGGACAAATGAACTCATCAAGATTGTCTCAAGCCATATTGGCTGCAGACAGAGCCTCACATATCATCTGCATAGTTAATTTGCTTAGTACTTTGTTCTGGTGATGGAGTCTCTGGGATGTAGCCTTGTTCTGTTCAGGGCTCTGTCACCAACCTCTATATGAGTTCCTTTTTGTCTGATAGGTTGCTTAGCTGAGTTTTGTGTCTCGATCACAGTTTACACATTCACTTGCCAAATAGAGCTTTCCTGGGCAAAAGGTCTCTCATTTTCGTCAAAGAAGGCTCAGTTGTGCATGCATGTACTCAGTTCATCACCACCATCTCCGCAAGCCCAACAATTATGCCACTCCGTTTCATTAGCAGCATCTAAGCCACTCTGTTTTCGTTCACATTAGTCCTTCAGCATCACGCTAGCAGCATTAGCAGTGATAGCGATAAGTCCATTGACAACGGGCAATGACGGAAAAGGAGATTTTGGACCAAACCTTTTTTTTTTTTTTTCTTTTTTCTTTTTTTCTTTTTTTCTTTTTTCTTTTTTTCTTTTTTCTTTTTTTCTTTTTTTCTTTTCATCCTGTGTGTATAGTTGCAATGCTAAGCAATACTAGACGTAAGAGCTTCGTTAGCGTAGTTGGATTATCGCATCCGTCTAATAGGAGATGCCTCAGAATGACTTGTCTGAGATTGTTACAACGGAAGGTCACTGGTTCGAGCCCAGTACGGAGCATTCTTTTTGGCGAGGCTCAAGGTGCGATAGGAATGAAAGGAGAGTGACTGCTGCTATTGCACCTGGATGCTATCCTTCAGCAGACTTGGAGAACAGCCGAGCGACAAGATAGACGATGTGGGAGAGTTCAACTCTGCGGCGTCAGGTGAAGCAAAGTTAATGTCAAAGCAAAGGTAGATCTCTCTATCTTTGTGGGTGCAGAAAGGGCTTTATGAAGTTCTCAAAACTCTGAGCAGCTTGTCATTCAAGTAGAGCTCGTCATTCAAGTAGAGCTCGTCATCCATGACGAGCGGGAGAGAGACTGAGTCAGACCCTGATGACTTTGCGTCTCTCAATTGTATCGTCTTGATTTCGCACTTGCCTCTCAACAACTCGGACCTCCTTCGTATCTCTGCCACCATCCGATCCTAGTGTCAAGCGTCCACCTTTGTTGCTCCCAAACAGCCGCGCTATCCACCATCCTGCCTTCCAGCTTCCCGTCTTAGACCCCATACATTGCTGCATTCTGTCTGCCGTCAAGCATCGCCACCAGAAGAGTCATCCTGATACCGAGTCCATCCCTTGTCTCCCTGGTCTCCCTGGTCTCCCTTGTCTCCCTTGCCACCCTTGCCACCCTCTTCCGGGCTCAATCCGACACCCCCATCACTCATCCATCTCATCCAGACTTGTGTGTGCAATCCTTCAGCCATCCAGTCCCTTGGGCTCCCCGCAACCATGGCCTTTGTCCAACACCAACCCCGGCAACAAAGCCGCGATCGACGAGATCACCCCTCCGCTACCCCTCACCACCACCGCCACCACCGCCAAGAACGAGAACCACCGCAAGACTGGAGCATCGTCTTCCCCGGTCGAGCACGTCAACCACCCACCTCTCCCACTGTCCAACTCACTTCCCCCACCACTCCCACCACCGATCAAACCGATGATACAGATCCACTCGCCCTCACCCTTCCCCCGCTCCACGACGGTACAGGGCGATTCCTCACCTCCCCGCTAAGTCCAGCTTCTACCGATGCTGCTCTCCACTTGAGCGGTGCTGATGACGACCAACTCTCTCAGCAGGCACGCCATTCTGAGCATCTCTTTCCCGAATCTGTGTTTAGTGGCACAGATTCGCAAATCGATGCAGATGAAGAGCTAGGTTTTGGCTCTGGTTCTGATTTCGACTTTGAAAGCGATGCTGTTGCTTCTTCGCATCCTAGTAGAAGCGAGGCTGGTAGAGGCGCTCCTAGGTCCGCCTCTCGTCGCAGACCCTCTAAGCCCAGTGATGTTAGTATTGGTAGCGATGACGATCATCTTGTGCATCCAGCACAGTCGCATAGTAGTATGCTGGCCAGCAAAGCTTGGTCGCTCTTGGGTCGAAGCTATGCTTTGGAGCGCCTGTTGGAAAGCCCTTCGCGATCAACACAGTTGTATTCCAGTGTCCGGTCTAGTCGACATCTCGGCCAGTCTAGACGGATGGCGAACGATCTTCCTCTTGCTTTCACTAGTCGCCCTGAGCGACAAGACAATCCTCACGCTGCTCCCCTGCATCGATCGAGTCTTAACGCTGACGAGGCAGATCTGGCAGCTAGCAACCTCGCTCAGAGTGCAGGTCTCTCCCATTTGCATCACAGCCACCTGCCCCGCCGACCCAAACGGAGACACAGACGTTCTGCAGCCGGCCGATCGAGCAAACGAAGCAACACTTCTCACAGTCTTTTGAGCATTGACTATGAATCTCCTCTACTCAACCCTCGTGCTGGAGCCGGAGCAACTCAAGCTAGGCTTGACACTGATGCAGCCCAAACTCGACATTCCTCAGCAACGCAAGCTTCGAGCATGGCACAAGAACATCCCTCCAAGACGACCCGCATGATGGGAACCATCCTGCGCAAGCTATTCCATCTTGAACCTGAGGTGCTCGATGCTTTTCTTCATGACGAGCACCACCACCATCAACAACAACAGCAGAGACAATCGCCTGGATTTGCGTTGGATTCCCCTGAAACTCCCATCGTCTCGGCTCCTCTGGGTGAGGGTATGATGCTAGACGGTCGTAGCGAGAACGAACGATACTCGGCCGCCTCCGCCACTGCCTCCGATACTGAGGTTGAACATCTTGCCACCCTTGACCCAGCCGCGTCTCCTCTCTTTTCCAATGCTAAACCAGTTTCAGGCGAACAAGTGGATTCTTCTTCACTCCTACGTCTCACCGAAGCTGCACTCCTCCAACGCACCCGTCCCAACGCTGCCTCGCCTGGCATGATGGAACCGACAACGATGGAAGCCTTGTCAGCGTTTATGAATACAATCGTCATGCCTGTGCCCATGCCGTTTAGGCTTCTAGGCGCTTTATTCGGCTGGTCCAACATCTGGCACTCAAGCTCTTCCCAGAAGGCAATCCAGCAAAGGCAAGAGGATGCGGAGAGAACAGAGAGGGAAGCGCAAGAAGAAAGGAAATATAGATACGAAAGACTGCTCAGTGCTCAACAGGCAAAAGCTTGGAGTAGGAGATATAGAGGTATTCTCTTTGCAAATGTCGACGATGAGCAACCCAGTCCAGATCTTCCCCAACTTTGGAGGGGTGAAGAACATCCTGCGATTGCAGGAGACCATAGATATCATTAGTTTCCATTGCAAACTGATACTGTATTGCTTTTGTCTTTGTACTAGCATTGCATGCAGTGCTCTATCCATTCTGAAGGTAGTAAGCGCTGCTTTTGAGATGGTCTTGTTTGATGCCCTGCAGATTGTGCGAAATCTTGCGGAAAGTGAGGTTTCAGTTGGGTAAGCAATACCCTTTTCCCCTTTCCCAGCCAGCTTAGCTTGGCTTTCACGTTGGATGGACCCTTGATCGATTGCCATGTGCTGTTGTTGTGGAAATGAATGAATGAAAGGCGGCCGAGGAACAGGCAACTGCCGAATGTTTTGCATTCTTCGATAGCTTGAGGCAGCCATCCATATTCACCTACGCACAGTCTGAGTAGGTAATGCCTTTGCAGCCCTTCCTCGAACCCATCCACTTCTCCACTCTCTCTCTCTCTCTCTCTCTCTCTCTCTCTTTCCACCATCGTCGATCGCATCTCCATCAAGTGTCGTTTGTCGAGATGAAGATTGCAGTCATAGGCGCCGGAGTCTCAGGACTATCCTCCACTTGGGCTCTCAACGAGTACTCATGCCATGAAGTGCACCTGTTCGAACCACTAGCATGGATTGGTGGGCATGCCAACACGGTTTCCTTTACTCCTCCTACTTGCGCCTCATCCTTATCCGCACCTTCAACTCCCGTAGACACTGGGTTTATCGTCTTCAACCAGGATACCTATCCGAACTTTCTTGCATTTCTCAAGCTTGCTGGGATTGCGATTCTCAACTCTGACATGTCGTTTTCTGTGAGCCGTTACTTGGGAGGTTATGGAGCGTTCGAGTGGGCAGGTGGTAGTGTCGGAGCTCTGTTTTGCCAGACGAGTAACCTTTTCAACCCAGCTCATTGGAGAATGGTATGGGATATAATCCGTTTCAACCAACAATCCCTTGATTACCTCCGCACTTGCCACCAAAGCGAGAAACAAGGCCGCGGTGGGAAAAGGGAGGAGAGTATCGGCGAATGGTTAGATCAACGCAACTACTCTCCCTCGTTCCGCAAAAACTACCTGATCCCAATGACAGCTTCCATCTGGTCAACCGCTCCAGAAACGGCGCTCTCCAGTTTCCCCGCTTTGACCCTCCTCCGTTTCATGCACAACCATCACTTACTCCAGATCCTAAACCGACCACAATGGTTGACCGTCAAAAACGCAAGTCACTCCTACGTCCAACGCATTATGTCTAAGCTTCCCCAAGCGAGGTTACATCAGGGTCGCCAGAAGGGGCAGGTGGTAGCGGCATGGGTAGATGCCAAGACGGCCAAGTGGACCATCAAAACTGCCGATCGTAAGCAACAGAAAGGATGGGATAGGGTCATCTTTGCATCTCATGCAGATCAAACCATGCAAATCTTGACCCAAGGATATGCACTCGGCAACGGCGGAGAGGGAGAAGCGCTGAAAGAGGCTGTAGGGCTTTTGGCGAACTTTGCTTTTAGCCAAAACAGTGCCGTCTTGCACAGTGATGTGAGGTTGATGCCAAAGAGAAGGCATGCTTGGTCAGCTTGGGATTTCTTAGCTGAAACTGTCACCTCTTCTGCTTCCACCGGTGCTGCAATCTGCAATGAGACTGCCAAAGAAGGAAGGAAACAAGTAGCAAACTCAAGCGACGTAGACCGTGTATCGCTCACTTACTACATGAACCTACTCCAGTCCCTACCCGAAAGCAAATTTGGCCCAATCCTAGTCACCCTAAACCCCACCACAGACCCCTGCTCCCCTTACACACCCCGACGAGAACTAGTGCTTAAACACCAAGCTTACACACACCCTATCTATACGCGACATTCCGTCGCTGCGCAGCGCCAACTCGGAAATTTGCAAGGCGTACAAGGTGCCTATTTCGCAGGTGCCTGGACCAACTATGGCTTCCACGAAGACGGTTTCAGCTCAGGTTTGAAAGCAGCAGAGCGCATAGAAGGCGTCTATCTGCCATTTGAGATCAGGGATGCTGAGAGGCACCTTCCCAGGCAGAAGCAGTGGCAATGTACCCTGGTGGAAAGCGTAGATGCCTTGGGAAGAGGTCCAGTGGTGAGGCGCCTGACAGCGGTCGTTTGCTGGCTGGTGGTGTATCTTTTGGCCGTGTTGCAGATGATACTGATGATCACAGGGGTTAGCAGGCATGTTTGGATGGGAGTGGGCAGGGTTAAAGGCTATTGGAGGCATTCTTTGCGTGGTCTTGATGGTGGGGAGACCAAGGAGATTAAAGCAAACTAGCCTCAATGGTTGGTATAGAGGATACTCGGATAGATTCATGCCGATCCAATGCAATCTTCATCTGGTCCGAGTAATGTGATGCCAAGTTAGTTTGCGATGAGAGTCTTGAGGAATTTCTTCACTTTCCCTCCGGCCCCATCCCTGTCTTCCTTGCTTGTGTGCTCTCTGTCCATCCTTCGCTCGATCCATCCCACAAACGGATCATTACATCGCTTCTCTTCAGGTCTAACCCAAATCAACCTATAATCACGATCCTTCTGATAATTAAACCAACTAACGCCGCTCATCCATCTCAACTCCCTCTTGACCTCTTTGCCCGTCACAACCTGCAACCACTTCAGTTTGGCCTCTATGCCTCGAGCCTCTCTGTGATCGTAGTGCAAACCTGTTTCGCCCAATATAAACGGCCTCCGCTCTGAGCAATATTTATTGTGCAGTATCCGCATTTTTTTAACAAAGTCTCCCGAATCGAGACAGCCTGGTGCGGGGCAATAGTAGTCGATGCCGACGTAGTCTACATATTCCAGACTCGGAAGATAGGTTTGGTATTCTTGCAGCGCATCGGTTGAGGTGGAGGCGATATTCGGGCACCAAAACATCTTTATCCTCTCCTTGTACGGCGAGGGTAGGGAGCGGCAAGCGAGAGCGACTTGGTCAAATGCAGTGCCATAATCCAACCCTGGATTGGAGGCGTCGGTGGGAGGAGGGTATAGGCCCGAGGAGATGTAGTAGTTCATTTCATGACCGAATCTCAACCTCACTTCCGAGATGGCGTACTCGGTGCAGGAGATCCGGCTGCGATCGATGAGTGTAGATATCGCCTGGGCGATTTCCCGAGCTTTGGTGTTGTTGGACGGGGTGTAGCCAGCCCATGATTGAAACGGCATAACGGAAGCTTCGTATATAAAAGGGACATGGGAAAGGGTGTAAGATGATTTAAGATCGTCGACGAGAGGTAGCAGTTGAGAACCGGTAAAGGTCTCGTTGGGGTATGTTTGGGCGTACCAGCCGACGGTGGTGATGATAGGGCAAGGGCGGGGGGTTGTAGGGGGCCAGGAGGTGGAAAGGGCGGTGTTGAGGTGTGAGAGGTAGGACTTTGTGCCTCCGGAGTCTCCTTCGTCTGGGTAGAAGCCGATGGATATGCCATTTACGCTTAAAACGCTCATCTTTGCGGTGGCGGTGGCGGTGGCGGTGGTGGTGGTGGTGAGAGCGATAGTTGCAGAGTGAGAGTCATCAAGGTGCCAAGTTGTGCAACCATGATGAGTTTGCAGGACAACGCAACAAGCTCAAGCTCGGCACGATTGCCTGCAGAGTTGCATTATCCGGGATCCGATATTTCTCCCCATTCCCCGATATCCATCCCATCGGGGATATCGCTTATCGAGATGAAAATTTTAAATTCGCGCGGTTGGCGGAAAGAAGAAAGCTGTGTTGAAATTTTTGCCAGTCAACAGCCTCGAACGCTTTCCCCTACCTCGACCATCTCCTCGTACCTCCAGGCTATACACTCGCAACAATGCCGACCGCGATCGTCTCCAACACCACCACTTCTCTCGACGGCACAGCGCTCCACGCCGCCTCAACCTCCAAATTCAAACCCACCTCCGTCGACGAAAGCCCAACTGCCTTCCAATTCGATCTTGGTCTTCTAACGTCGATCAACCCTAACCCGCTTCCCTCCTCCCCTCTTACCCCCGAAATCCTCTTATCCCGAACTCGCGATGGAGTTCAATCCCTCGTCAACCGAATCTTTACTCTCCCCATTACACGAGATCCCGAGAATGGCCCACTCGCTGTCTTGCCTCAATTCACTTCGAAGTTGCCTCGAGAAAAGAGCATGCCCAAACCCAAACCTCTTACCAAATGGGAGAAGTTCGCTAAACAGAAAGGCATTCAATCCAAGAAGAAAGACAAGATGATCTACGACGAGAACACCAACGAATGGCTTCCCCGATGGGGATACAAAGGTGCTAATAAAGATCTCGAAGATCAGTGGATCCACGAATTGAAGAATAATGCAAACACCGATATCGATCCCGCCAAAACTGCAAAGAAGGAACGCCTGGCGAAGAAGGAGAAAAATGAAAAGCAGAGGATGGGCAACCTTGCGAGAGCTGCAGCGGCTAGTTCTGCTTCTGCGGTGAAAGGTGGCAAGAGTGGCGGCTTGGGTGATGCAAATGCAAGTGCAAATGCAAATGCAAATGCAAATGCGGCTAAACTTGCTAGGGCTGCAGCTAGGGAGAAGAGGAAAGCAGAGTTAGAGGCCGATGTTCTCCGATCAAGGGCTAGCACAGCTAGTATGGGAAGGTTCGATAAAACGCTCAAAGGTGAGCAAAAGCAGAAGGGGATCAAGAGAAAGTTCGGTGCGAATGAGAAAGATACCAAGGTGGAGAGAGAGGCTAATTTGGCATTGTTGAATAAGCTGGGGACGAGTGCGATGAGGAAGAAGGCTGCAAACAGTGCTGGGCAAGGTGATGCGGATTTGGTCAACTCGAGAAAGGCAGTTCAGTTCGCTACTGGTGGACATGGAGTGACTAGTATGCGTGATGGTGGGAAGGGCAAGAGGGGTAGGAAGTGATCTTCTTCATCACTGCCGTTTGTGTAGTCTGTTTGTTTTACATTCGCTTTCATCAATCATATCATTTGCATCGAAACAGATAGAGAAACACACTTGGATGCTTGCGCTACATTCTCAACAGTTACAAGGCAGTGGGAAAGTAGGTCTCCCAAACTGCACCTCTAGCAACTCATCTCCAACAAATGCTGTTCAGCCATGATGTCCACTCTTGACAATCGCGCATTCGAGGCTAGAGTCGCACAATCACACACCACCATCTCCTTTACACTCTCCTGCATTGCATTCGGAGGCTAGGTTAGTCCCACAACTTGATCTCGGCATCCCAACCGGCAGTAACGACTTTACTGGATTCATGCGGCAACCAGGCACATGCAATCACCGCTTCCCTATGAGCTGCTCTCAATCTTTTCAACAACCTCGTTGTTTTCCAATCCCAAAAGCACACATCCCCTTGCCCGTCGCCGCTGCTCAGAAACCTGCCATCTGGACTGAAGGCGACTCCGCATGCAAAGCCTGCGACGTTGTGCCCTTTAAACACCTTGTTTCTGTTCTGTTTGAAGCCATCGCTGGCAAAGGTCAAGATCTGATTATCCATGCTTTGCCCCACCAACCACTTGCCACTCGGCGACAAGCCTACCGCTGGCATAGAATGCATGGTGGGATCAGCAATGTATTTGATCACCACGGGAATGTCGTAGTCCCAAACACGCATCGTTTTGTCGTCCGAAGTGGTTACGAAGCGACGGTTGTTATCGACGAACGTGATCGTGTTGATGGGTCCCAGGTGGGAGATGTATTCTTGGACCATGGTGTGAGTGTTGATGTCGTATTGGAGGATTTTTTTATCCGACGTTCCAGCGAGGAAGATGTGTTGTTTATCTTCGTCCGGGTGCCAGGTGAGGCAGTAGGGGGTTTTGTTGGACGTGAAGCTGTCGAGACATTGACCTGTTTCCGTGTCCCATAGTTTGATCTCTTTGTCGTATCCTGCCGAGAGGAATCGACGCCCGTCGTTGGAGAAGGCGATATCGCGTACAGCTTTGGAATGCCCCATGAATGTGCGGAGACAGTTGCCTTCGTGGTAGACATCCCACAGTTTGACGGTTGTATCGTGCGAACAAGATAACAGGAGATGTCCGGAACGAGGGAAGAGTTTGAGCGAGGAAATGCCTTTGGTGTGGCCGCGGAAAGTGTGTATGCATGATTTGGGGAGATAACATTCTTGTTCACCTGGTTCAGAGGAAAGGTTTACGTCGACATCGGTAGGGATGTGCATGTATGTGCGTCCTTGATAGTCGTAGAGACTTTTGCCGTGCAAGATGGATGTTTCGGTGATTTTGGTGGCTTCCTCTGCTGCTTTTCTCTCCTTTGCTGCAACTTGTTTCTCTCGCTCGCGGGCTTCAGCTTTTGCTTTGGCCGCTGCAATCTCTGCTTGACTGGGGCCAACACTCGCATCAGCCCCCAAAAGTTGTGTTGCAATGTCGGAACCCGCATCCCACTTTGCCCAAGGTCCAACATAGGCTCCTTCGCCTTCTACTACGCTTGGATCTCCTGCGTTCTGCGCATTCCTCTTCTTCTTCAACGCCTTTGTAGCAGGTCTGTAGGCAGCGTTGTTAGCGCGTATCTCAGCTGCAGAAGCTCCTCCCAGTAGTGCCGCTGCATTTTGGTCGCCCACAAACCCTCGGCTGCCCACGAGAGAAGGATCACGAGCATACCCATAGACGTGAAAAGTGCGTTGTTGATTACGAAAATCGAAATCAGACACTGCTGCGGATTCGATGTGACCGGTGAGAGTGTTTTGGGCTGCTCCAATAGTGCGTTGTGAGTTAGAAGCGAAAGGATTTTCAGGCCCGAGTTGAGGAGCGATCATATCGGAATACGGGATGTTGACGTGCATTGTGGTGTCGCCCGGTCGCATGAGCAGGGCTTCGGATGCAGAGGAGATGTCGATGACTTCTGGTGCCAGTGCTACCGCGGTGGAGGTAGAAGTGGATGGGGTAGCGATGAAAGAGGTGCTAGCTGCGGCTGCTTCTGGTGCGGTGGCCTTCTTTTTCCTTTTCGAAGGCGGGGATTGTGCTTGCGCCTGAGATTGTGTTTGAGTAGAAGTAGAGGACCCGCCCTTGAGGCTACCTAGTCCGAAAGCATCGGATGGGTCATAGTCCAAAGCTTCAACATCGACTTGCTTGACAGCCTGCTTAGAAGCTGACTGTTCAGCAATACCGCTATCGTCCGAACCGGAGCTGTATCCTGCGAGTGCGTCCATCGTTTCTCTAGCCTCTCTTTTCTTGAGAGTGTTGAAGATCTTTGATGGAAGTTTGGTTGAGGTGCAAGTAAAAGGGTCAGATTTTAAGATCCACATTTCGGTGTCAGGGTTCGCGAGTCGCGAGTTCCGAGTTCCGAGTTCCTAGTTGCAGTTCCGAGTTGCGAGTTCCGAAATTCGATCCTAAATTTTTGGACCCGAAGTTCTTCTATTTATTTTTTTTCCCCTTTTTTTGGGGGCTGCCTCCTCTTACTCCATCTTCCACCCATACCAACCCCAGCAGATACCATACCACACGAGGCTTCGAAGGCAAAGATGCCGTTCGACCCGCGCACAAAGTCTCGCAAAACCACCACACTCCCAGCAGCACTTCGCGATGAGTTGGGTTTACCAGCTCCTTCTGTCGGCAGGCGGAATTTTAAGCCTCATGATAGACGGTTTGATTCACGACAAGGAAAGGCACGGCTGAAGGTGATTGGAAGACCACAGAATGATGCGCCGCGCGGACCGATAAAGTCACTGCGAAACCAGGAGAAGGAACAGCAAGAAGAGGCGAGACAGCGTCATCAATCACAGCCTCAACAACAGAAGCCCAAGCCAAAGCCAAAGCCAAAGCCAAAGCCAAAGCAGCACAGCCAGGAGAAGCAGAAGAAGGATGCGGCTCCTTGCTCGGCTCCCAAAGCAGAGAGTTCAAAACGCAAGCACGAAGAAAGACCTTCAAAGGAGTTACAAGTCGTCAAAAAGCCAAAATCAACCCTATCCCAGCCGCCTCTCGAAGAGCCCAAGACAAAGCTCAACCCGTTCACTGGCGAGCTGGAGCTCGTTCAACCAGCAAAGAAAATGGCCTCGTCTGCAGGCAAGCCAACCGCGCTGGAGAAGATGCTTGCTCGTGCAGAAGCAGGGCCCTCTTCCAAGGGTAAAGCTAAGGCCAAGGATGGGTTGGGGGGACCGCTTAAGAAGAAGAGTCGAAGACAAATGACTCAACAGGAGAAAGAAGAGGAGGATGAGATTAGATGGTTAGAGTATAGTTTGGGGAAGAGTAGACAGGGAGAGGATGTGGTTAGGGATGACTTGGATGATTTTTTGGACGATTTGGATCGGTTTCAGGTTGGAATGTATGATCGGAGCGGTAGTGATAGTGAGGGGGAGGGGCAAGGAGAGGGGGAGAGTGATGATGATTCTGGGTTGGAAGAGGCTAGTGTCAGTGAAGAAGAAAGCACTGGAGAGAGTGATGAAGAGGAAAGTGAGGTGGAGGAGAGAGAGAGTGAAGAGGGGAGGGAAGAGGAGGAAGAGGAGGAAGAGGAAGAGGAGGAAGAGGAAGAGGAAGAGTTGTACGATTTCGATTCGAACGATGAAGCTGATTTTAGTAATTGGGACGCTGCGATGGCCACTACTGATGAAGAAGCCGAGCAAGAAGACCCCGAGGAGGAGGAGGAGGAGGAGGAGGAAGAAGAAGAAGAAGAAGAAAAAGAAGAGTCCGACGATGATTCTGAAGAGTTGGATTCGGAAGCAGAAGAAGCTCGAGCGCTGATCTCTGGGTCCGCTAGCACCACCGACGCAACCTCATCCTCGGCCCCGGCAGCTCCAGCAACAGCAACGAAATACATCCCACCAGCTCTCCGAGCCAAAATGCCCGCCTCCACCACCACCACTGCCACCTTTGGCGCAGGAGTGACGGACAGTGAAATGGATCCCCTAACAGCCCAGAAACTGCGCCGTCAAGTTCAAGGTCTCCTCAACCGTCTCGGCGACGCCAACATCGACACGATCCTAGCCGAATATGAATCTCTCTACCGCACCCATCCGCGCGCACACGTCACTTCTACCATCACCCAGTTGATTCTCGACACAATTACATCTCGCTCTAACCTCATCGATACTTTCGTCATCCTTCATGCCGCGCTTGTCGCTGCGTTGCATAAAGTTGTTGGGGTGGAGTTGGCTGCGTATTTCATCACTCGCTTGGTCGAGGATCTCACCAGACACTACGAAGAGCTGAAGAAGGATTCGAATAAAGCAGAGGGCGAAGAAGAGGAGGGAAGGGGCAAGGAATGTATGAATTTGACGGTATTACTCTGCGAGCTTTACAATCTGCACGTTGTGGCTTGCCCGCTGATCTACGACCTGATCAGGATGTTCCTCGGCACCTCAGAAGAGAGGAAGGTGGGGGAAGTGGATATCGAGTTGTTGCTCAAGACAATTCATTCTTGCGGCCATTCTCTTCGACACGACGACCCTACATCTTTGAAAGCGATCATTGGGCTGTCTCAAAGTCGAGTTGCATCCTCACCCACCTCATCCACTCTGTCAACCAGGACAAAATTCATGCTCGAGCGAATGAAGGATCTGCAATCCTCCAAAAAAGCTTCTGCCAACACCAACGATGCTTCCAACCCTAACAGTCCTTCCGGGCAACTCTTGACTAGGATGAAAAAGTATCTCTCAGGTCTATCCAAAAAGCGCACTGTCCGTTCGCACGAAGCACTCCGCATTGGGCTCAAAGATCTACAAGATGCGGATAAGAAAGGTAAATGGTGGATAGTTGGGGCTGCATGGACAGGGCAAAATGATCAAAACGATGCACAAGGATTGACAAAGTTGTTACCCATGAATGCTAGAGCAAATGCTATCCAGTCTTCCCCCTCCGCCTCTCTTAAGCAAGGGGAGCAAAGTGGAGAACAGCAAAGATTGTTAGCATTGGCCAGGGTGCAAGGGATGAATACGGATGCACGTCGAACTGTCTTCCTGACGCTGATCACCAGCGAAGATTACAAACAGGCTGCGGAAAACGTTCTCATGCTGAAACTGAACGATGTGCAACGACGGGAAATCATCCGTGTTCTAGTCCACTGTGTTGCTTCCGAAAGCGTCTACAACCCTTACTATACACTGATTGGACAGGAGATCTGTAGGAACGATCACGGGATGCGCATCACTCTTCAGTATTGTCTATGGGATTTTCTGAGAGAGATAGGACAAAAGGAGGTGGGAGGTGAAAAATTCGCTGCTGCTCTATCCACTCCAGAAGAGGAGGAACAAGGGAAAAACGTGCATCCGAGAAGAGTGGCCAACTTGGCTAGAGCCTATGCATGGTGGTTCAGCCATGACTGTTTGTCTTTGCAAGCTTTGAAGACGGTGGATTTTACGATGGTGATGCAAGAAAGGCCCTCTCAGTTTTTGGGCTTGTTGCTTGTTCATGTGGTGTTGAGTCTTCAGGCCAAGTCTCCAGCTAAGACGTTACATCTGCCGACGGTGACAGGCGCTTTGAAGGAGGGGAAGGTGGTTAAGTGGATGCAGAGTAACTTGATGGGCGGAAGTGTGGATTTGACCAGAGGGTTGTTGTTCTTTTTCAACACCAAACTCCATCCAAGAGCGCAGAAAGCATTGATTCTGGGAGAGGAAAAGGCAAGCAAAGCGGTAAGGGTAAAAATGAAACCTTTGCTCGAAACAGTCAAAGAAGGGCTAGGCGTCATGGTGAGGACGGTGCAGATGATCGTGCAGCAGCAGGATGGAGTTGCCGCCTCCACAGCAGAAGATGTTGTGATGCAGTCGGATAGCGACGACCATGATAGCATTGGTGATGATAGCATTGGCAATCGTTTCTAGTCTAGTCAGACCTCAAATCCACAGACTTTCCTCTTCTGCTATGGTCAAGTGTGCATTGTAAAGCGAAAGAAGCAACCGCATCACTTATCCCCATCTTGCGTCTTCCTCCTCTTACTAGCAGCCACCATCTCTCTCCTCTTATTCGCCTCTCTCCTTCCCACACTACTCGCGGCACTAGTTCTAATATCTTTCCTCTCCGGCGCTCTCTGTTTCAACGTCTTCCTGCCCTTCTTCCCGGGACCTTTCAATGTCAACATCCATTCCGGCACCTCGCATCCACTTTGTCGCATAACATTCACCACCGTTTTTAGATGCGCTGCGTCTTCTTTTGTAAAATAGGTTATCGCTCTACCCTCTCTACCCGCTCTACCCGTTCTTCCGATTCTATGAATGTAGGATTGCACCGATTGTGGAAAGTCATAGTTTATAACCAGTTGGACTCCTTTGAAATCTATACCTCGAGCCATCAACTCTGTGCAAATGAGTACCCATAGGTCTCCGCGCTTGAAGGCGGACATGACCCCTTCTCGTTGCACTTTAGGCCGTTCAGAGTGAATAACGTCTAGGTGCAGTCCGTCGTATACGAGTTCGTGAAAGAGGTCTTTAGCGCGTTGGATACTCTGTACGAAGAGCAATACGGGTGGTTTTAAACCTCCTTCCTGAATCAGAGAGCGCAGGGCGTGAAGTTTGCCATCTTCAGAACCTACGAATTGAAGTTCTTGCTTGATGGTTTCGGTTGCTGAATCTTTTGTTCCTACAATAACTCGACATTCATCTATCATAAACGTCTTGGCCATTTCCTCCACCGCGGCTGGTAAGGTAGCTGAGAACAAAGCCTTACGAAGATGCGGATGGGAACAAGCAGCTAGAATGGAATCCGTTTGCTCCAAGAAGCCATCTTCCAGCAGTCGATCTGCTTCATCCAACACCAGGTGTCGAACATTGCTGAGATCGACCTCTTCTTTTTCCACCGCATGAACTAATCGCAGAGGTGTAGTGATGAGGATGTCAAACTTCTTTCGCTTGCTCGGGTCCGAAACGTGGGCATTAATGTCTGCGATTTTGGTGAGGACGCAAATACGGAAGTTTTGAGCTTCGGAAAGACGTCGTAGTTGCTCGTATATCTGCTGTGCGAGCTCTCGAGTGGGGGAGACGATGACGGCGCGGAAATGTTCTGATTTGTTAGGCGATCGAAGATGGTGTAGCAGCGGAAGAAGGAATGCTAGGGTTTTACCGGATCCTGTTGGTGCGCCTGCCAACAGGTCTCGATTAGAGAGGAGCACTGGCATGGCTCCTTTCTGGATTGCTGTAGGGATTCCCCATCCGTACTTCTCCAGGTTGGTTCGGAGCCAGGGTTGAACGTTGAATCGAGATTCTAGCTCACCCCAGGAAGCCATGGGGAGGGGTACATCGGTGCCTTTAACTTTGATCTTGTTCTTCTTCAAAAAGCTGCTTAGAGAGGATTTTGTAACTGGTTGTTTGTCCTCCCGCTCTTCCTCTTCTTCGCTTTCGTCGGCAGAGTCGGCTTTGGAGTCAGGGGAGGAAGCACGACGTTTTGAATCCTTGTTCTGTTTCTCAACCGCCGAAGTTGTCGATTTGGCTTTTGCTGCTGATCCAAAAAAGTCCAGGCGGTCAGGTAGGATCACTTTTGATGTTCCTCCATTCGAAGCTGTGGGTGTTGAACAAGTGGATGAGTTTGCAGTGCTGCGTTTGCGTTTACATTTGCTCGACGCTTTGGCGGAGGCGGTGGATGAAGAGGAGGCTTGGGGATCAGAAGCTCCACCGAAGATCTTTAGATCGTCTTGAAAACGCTTCTTGTCGAAACGGGCTCCTCCGCCCGCTAGTGTTCGGAAGATGTCCATGGCTGGTGCTATGTGCGGTTTCGTTGGTACGAGAGGTGATTGAAGGTGGTGAAGGTGATTGAAGATGGTGAAGGTGGTGAAGGTGGTGAAGGTGCACGAATAGTTCTGTCTTGGCAAGGTAAAAATCAATTTGCGCGAATCTTGGAAAAATTTGGCTTTGGTGTGGAGTTGCAATTTTCCGAGATCCGAATGAAAAGTGAAAAAAATCTAACAAACCAGAATGGCGCAACACCATTGGCATCGATGATGCTTCGGTCGCTGTGGCTTCCAGCACCAGCTTTCTCCGGTCACTCACGAACCACACGGTAGCCAGAGGTAGGTTCTTCACAGAGGGGCTCTTGAATGACAAATGGGTGTTGTACAGATGCGATAGAAATACAAGGAGAAAGCGACGACATGCGCAGGCACAATCTGCCTCTGCGAGCTGGAATCGGCGTGAGGGGACACCCTTCAGCCAAAGCTCCATACTTGCACCTGCTCGCGTGCATATTGCGGATCGACAATCGACAAGCTCGACCGAGCATGTGCATCAGTATAGGCAACAATGCTAACAATCTTGTCAAAGGCGGTCGAAACCCAACGAATGACACCTCTAGCTTGACGATCGAGCACCCGACTACGCACGAGTTGCCCCAGCGATGGTCCTAGAGGTCGACCGTTCCTTGATGTAGCCTGACTGGTATGAATGCGACCATCTGCAGAGTCGAGCTCGACCGGCGTACGCAAAGTCAAAACATGAGTCATATGCTTTGCTGCCTCCTCATCATCTTGCTCTTGGGCAATCGTCGAGCTCGCAGACCGCGCTCCCGTCGTGCCTGAAAGATCAGCGTGTGTTTGGGGCGCAAAAGGCATCATACTAGCAACAGACTCGGTCTCATTCGACCGATCTCCCAAACTCCAGACCATGATGCTACCATCTGCACTTGCGCTCACGCATCTCCCATCTTCGAGCGCAACGCTGTGGACGCTTCCTGTATGACCGTGTAAGCTTCGGCGGTGAACGAGGCGGAGCGAATCTCGTGGTGAGACTGGAGTGGCTGTTGCTGAGCGATGGGACGAGGTTGGCGTGCAATCGAGATCTCGTCGGACGTAGGTTGTTGCACCGAGTAGCTCGTACACCTCGAGCAAGTTGTCGCTTGCTCCGACGACTACGAATGGGTCATCGTAGGTCAGACTTGTTGTTCGGCTGCGTTTTGCAGATGGGCAAGCATGGTCAGCGTGGTTAGCCTCATCACCACTGGATGCATTGGTGAGCGAAGTCGGAACAGCAAAAGCTCCTGCTGCGGATGAAGCACCGTGATGAGCGGCGAGCATAGACCGCCCTCTCAAATCGAGTGGTGTTGATCTGAAAGGATGCTTTGCGGTTGCGTGTCGACTCGTCAGACCTGCTGGTGTCGCTGTAGATGATGCGAGATCAAGTCGAACAACAAGTTCTTGGACAGAAACGTTGCAGGAAGAGGGATAGCTTGGTGTTGAGTAGGCCAGCGTGACACGGAATGCTGCCTCTTCTTTGAGATCAGCGTGATAGCGTCGCTGCGGTGACATGGAGGAAGAAGAGCGACAATGTCGTTTGTTGACATCGTGAAAAGGGAGCTTCTTGAGACGCAGTGCTGCTGGCCAGGAGGGTCGGTAACTGGTCATACGCTGAACCAGGTTCAGCTGTGTCTTTGCGGACAACGAGATACTGAGCTGATAGAAGCTGACATCAAAGGTGGACGAGCACAACACGAGAGCCGGCGAATGGAGGGCCGCCATAGTGACATGCTGTCCCGATGTGTATGTTGTTGGTCGGTAGGAGATTTCTTCGGTGGCCTCGATAGTTGCCTTGCCGTCTTTGGTTGTGCGGTGGAGAGCGAACAAGCTGATGTGTCCAGTAGAGAAGGCCACTAGGACTCTTGTCGTTTGCTGAGGAGATCCTGCCAAGTCAGCAGGGGTTTTGCGCTTGCGATCGCTGGAGCTTGTTCTGGCAGCTAGGTCTGTAACACTGACAGCATCAACTGCGATCTCTGTGACGTGGGCGTTTGCTAGGGCTGCGTCGGAGGGGCGCTCAGATAGGAGCCGTTGCAAACTCGGCGAGGAGAAAGAGGCGAGTGGGGCTCGTTTGTGTAAGTCCTTGGGCACGTACTGAGTGTCTTGGTCACTGTGAGGATGATGGACAGGAGAAGGCTCGGAAGGGTATACAGAAATGCATGGCAATGTTCTTGCGCCATTCTGGCTGGAGGGAGGGGCAGTGAAAATGAAGCTTTCCGAGACTCGAGCAATGGTTTGCTGGGATGCGGTGGCTGGTGGCTTGTGCAAACTGGTTGGAGGGGTATAATCTCGTGCACGGGCTGGTGGCTGCAGTTGGGAAACAGCAAAGTTGCCTGCGTGCCAGTTTGTGGAGACCCTGTAAAGCTGCTCCCAGTCGAGCAGATGGTCGTTGACTCTATCCTCAACATCTGCACGGTTGGAGAAGAGGAAGTCGAGAGGGTGCACTGCTTGTTCTATCGCCTCTGCAGTCGAGTGGGAGGAATGGGATGTTGCATAGAAGCGGCTAGGCAAGCGGTGAATGCGCCTGCTACCATCGGCAGCGACATGCTTCCTAGAGGGCAGGTTCTGATGCAACAGAAGCGACCTCAGCTCGCGAAGTGTGGGCAAGGTCGAGCTTGTGGAACTCTCGGCGGGCTGCACAAAGCGAAAGTAGAAGAGACGTTTCCAGAGGTGGCGGTCTTTAGCTAGGGTACGGAGCTGCGAGCTGACTAGTTGGAGACGAGCGAGATGTGGAGCATCGAGATGGCTCAGAATGCGCAAGATAGTTTCGTCTGGAAGCAAGTGATGCATCGTGGATGTGGTCGACGATGGTCTCTGACGCTACGCAGGATGAGGTGGGATCTGCTTTTGAGCACGAGAGCATGGCCACCGTTGCGCTCCAACATGGACTCGTGCACACATCTGGCGAGGTGAGTGGGATAGAGGGATCAAGGTGCTATCTTGTTCGTTGAAGGTATGGAGGATGATCAAGAAGGTCAGTTGCGGCCCAAGCTTTAAGGCTGAGTTTCTGCGCCAAGAAGCCGAAACTTGCGAAAACCTAACATTGTTTGCTTCCGCCCTTTTCCACCGCCCTTTTCCACTGTCATTTCGAGGCGATCCGAAGGCGGCTGTGATCGAAGGAGAAGAAGGCAGAAGACCAAGGCGAAGCTGAAAGTAACCATCCAATATGATGATGTAAGCTGACATGAGACGATACGGGAGGGATCGGGCAAAGTCGATCTGATCACAACTAGAGATCGGGTACAACCTAGTCCACTCGTTGTCAGACTTGGTCATTAAGTAGGATGTACCCATGTTCTGCGAGTGGCACTCACTTTGTATATATATCAAGCTGAGAGCACTAGGCTCTCGCCATGTTCTTCAGTCAATTGAGTATATATGTTTTGTTGGAAGGCTAGTGGACTGTGACAGGACACGGTTGTATTGAGCACTCGACGTTGATGAGTAAGTACAATAGGATGGATAACAACACAAACAAACTAGCCGACTTCGAGCACTCTATATATACACCTTGACACTGACGCAAAGATAGGAGAGAGGTCTGAAACATGAGGGGCATGAGGACCCTCAAGTAGAGGTCCGTCCTCTCTGAGGGACTTTTGCCACCCTGAAGAGGAGTATCGACGGAGGCTTATCATCTGAAGGAGACTTGTCCACCGCCTCGTCGGATGCGCCGATCTGATCGTCGGAGACCACCCGACGGAGAGCCCGACAAGTCTTGTCATCGTGAGAAGAACTGTCGGCCGCCCCGTCGGATGTGCCGATCACTTCAACGGGCACTACTCGACGGAGAACCCGATGAAGCTTATCATCGTGCGAACCTTTGTCGGGCGTCCCGTGAAAGACCGTTCATCGGACTCCCGGTGTGAGTCGATAACACCTAGTTGAAGATGCGTCGGCATCTCAAGCGATATGCACGCGCCACAGCCGAGACACTGAGGTGCAGGGAGCTCACATAAGTGAGGAACACAATGAAGTAAGTGGTAGTCATCATGATGATGGTCCAGTGGCACCCGGTATCATAGCAACGCAGGGGTACAGATGAAGTGACATGTCTTGTTTCATATGTCACTAGAGCAGTGAATGGAGTATATATATATGTGTTTGTCATTTAGGTTTACTCTAATGAAAACTAAGCATTACATAGAATATATGGCTGTTGTAAAGGGAGTCTGATCATGACCCCAATAAACGCCATGTATTAATTGTTATCTTCAATTGATTAAGAGTCTGAAGAAGCTATCACTGAGCTAACCGAAACTCATCGACAATAATGGTAGAAGACACTGAAATGAGGGTCAAAGGAAGCAGAAAAGGCAAGAACACCCAGGTTCGAGTTGACAACAATGCCACGAACGAGAACGAGCCAGAGGCCATCGACAATGAAGCTGACAAAGACACCAATTCTGACTCTGACTTCGATGATGGCGACAAGTGATACAACTTTCGCACCCTAGCAAAGCTCCTTGAACCTGTGCCAAAGCTCACATCATGCAGCTATTATAGCTGGAGCACCCACATGAAATCTTTCCTCCAATCCATGCCTCATGTGATGAAGCATCTCAAAGGAGCATATGACAAGAAGCACCCAAAATGGAGCTGCTCCCTCAATGATGCTTTAATCAACACTCTGCATGGAACAATTGACACTACTGGAGAATACAATGTAAATTACCTCGTTCTAGATGTGATCAAAGAGTACCTTACTTTCAACCAAGTATGGAGAAAGATCGAAAACAGCCTCACAAATGAAGCCACCAAGATGTCTCACAGACTTGTGCTCATCTCGCAGCTCAATGACATAAAGATGTTTTACTCGGATGCCAGAAAGCTAATTCAAGAGATCCAGTCCATACAGACTGAAAGTAGCCTCCTTGGCAAACCATTCGCCGATGATACATTGTTCTCGGTTCTGCAGAAATGCATGATCTGGCATCCGGTGTATAAGGAGACGGTCACCACCATCCATCAAATCGATTTCAACACCCTCGCCACTGCACTAAGCATCCGACAGACTGCTGTCGAGAGTGTCCCCATGCAAAAGATCGACCCCCACCAAGCCAGTGCCCAGACTGCCAGCAATGATGATCAAAGCGAATGGACTGGAGAGACTGAAGCTGAAGCCGACAATAGCCCCACAAGCCTGAAGAACACAGGAAGATCATGCCAAATCTGATGCTGGATCTGCAAGCAACCGGGACATGGGATTAGTCAATGCGACACTATGGTTACCATTCCCAAAGACTCCCCCCTCGCCAAACCTAAATAGGAAGCATGGTGCTCCCTCACCCTCTCACAAGACCCCCCGAACACCAAGGAAACAGCTCATTGGATCTTGGATTCAGGGGTGAGTTATCACATGGTGAACAACTATAGCATGCTCATCCACCTGAGAACCTGCCGAAAGTGGATAATTACTGCTGGAAGCAAGGTTTTGGAAGCGGCAGCTATAGGAGATGCAAGCATATCAACAGATTACAGGGAAATTTCCCTCCAAAATGTACTATATGTGAAGCATCTTAATATTAACCTTCTGTCAATGAATTCACTAACGGATGAAGGAGCATGAGTGACATTGGACGCAACTGGCAGCCAGATCATTCTAACAAACAGCATGACACTTAAAATTGCAAAGAATTGCGAGCAAGGACTTTTGGAGTTCCAAGGTGACACATGGCAAGAAAGTGCAATGGTCATGTCAGCATCACTGTTTGAAGGTGTTGACGAGGAGTTCGAGCATATTAAGAATGAACTGAAAGTTTCAAAGGAACAACTATGGCATGAGCACCTTGGACACCCAGGAAGAGACAAAGCCAGGACAATCACGAGTAAATTAAAGAATGGGCATACCATGCATTTGGATCCAAACACTGCTCTGACATGTGAGCAATGCATACGATCCAAGAGCACAAGTGCCCGGATGGGGCAAGGTAGTGGCAAAAGAGCTGTGGGGCCCCTGGATCTCATCCACATCGACCTAATAATAGACTCGTCCCATGTGACGGAGTATACATGTACTCTGGTGCTAATCGACGATCATAGCAAGTGTCAGGGGTCTCGCGCCTGAAACCCAGGTCGGTCTGTCGAGATACTTGGTGACTATCAAACTGTGCGACAGCTATTGTCTCGGTATCAGTGACTATCAAGTTGTGCAGTGACAGCAGGTGGCGTTTGTTGTATATACTATCATAGGTTTCGGCTGACCTCTGTGGACACTCCATTCAGGGGTAGCTCGGCACAATCAATATCAATGCTATGATGACACCAAGGTCTGGTGTGAGTGTTGATGATGACAAGGTTGATGATGTTGGTGATAAGGTTGGTGGGTGTTGATGATAATGAGGTTGATGGTGTTGGTGATAAGGTTGGTGGTGTCAACATGAGTGTCCAGTGTGTTGACTTGATGCTTGAAGTGATCCCTGGACCACAGTGGACTACTGCCTTCGGTTCTATCTTGATCCAGACCACTAACCTGCTATGGGGCGCCTTTGGACGTCAGGTAGTGGTGATACAACACACACACTACAATGAGGAGCAACCTTGATAGATTGCTGCTATGCTGACTGAAACTAATATATACTTATGCTGAAGTGATAACTAGTTATGGTGAGTAGAGTGGATGAGGATCCACTTGACCTATGATGATGAGAAAGCATGGTTATATACCTCTTCTCAGCATCGCCAGTGATGCTGCTCCTGCTCTCTCTCCTGAGAGTACCTTCTTCATCGAGTACTGCTCAGGGGCCTCTCCTGCTTGGCACCCCTGTGCCTCTTGAGCTGTGTCGACTCCTTCAACACTGCTCCTCCTCCTCATGACCTGGTGTCGACTCCTTCGACACTTGTCTCTCAAGCCCCTGAGTGGTAACCATCTGAGCTTGGTCCTCTTCATGGCTGTGCCTGCTCCTTGAGCTTGGTCCTCTTCGTGGCTGTGCCTGCTCCTTGAGCTTGGTCCTCCTCATGGCTGTGCCTGGCCCTCCTCGCATATGGCTCAGTCCTCCTTTGCATGTGAGTCTGTAGGAGTCCATGGTCTCCATGGAGACTGCACTACGACCATGCTCTCTACTGGTGTCGACTAGATCTTCGATACCTGTGCTCCTTCCATATGAACCAGCGACCCTCCTGCTTCCTGAGCATTTAGGCCCATGACAGCAAGTATGTGTATGCACAGCCATTGATGCGAAAGAGTCATGCATTCATGCAACTCAAAAGGATTGTTTCATTCCTGGAGACACAGATGGATCAGAAGCTAAAAGTGATCCAATCCAACCAAGGAACTGAATGGAAAAGCAACGATGCATTAGAATGGTCATTAGAAAGGAGCATAGAGTGGCAAACCACTGTGGGGTACAACAGCAAACAAAATGGACAGGTGGAGAGAATGAACAGGACCCTTGGAGAGAAGATGAGAACATTGCTAATGCAGAGGAGGCTGCCGAAGAGGTTTTGGCCATATGTGATCAGAGCTGCAGCATTCAAAATCAACCTCACTCCGAGTGTTGATAATGAGTTCCCCTATCAAGCAATGTTCGGCAAGTCACTGGAGCGAGCTTTGAGACTCCTACAAGTGTTTGGTTGTCTGGCATGGGTAAACATACCCAAAGTCAAATGGGACAATAAGAAACTAGACCAGCAAGCCATCACATCCATTTTCTTGGGATACAGTCTAGAGAGAAAGGGCTGGCTTTTCTACAGCCTGGACTACAGTCCAAACATTTTTTGGAGCAACTCAGCTAGATTCATGGAATCCAAATGTTGGTCAGACAGGATGGAGTGGCGACCAGTTGACACAAAGACACCTCCAGCAATGATGACAGAGGAGGATTTCAAAGACCTAGGGTACAACAAGGAAAATATATTTGATGAAGCAGATAAGGAACCATTGCAAGAGTACATAGATATGGAGACAGGTTCGGAAGAGAGATCAAGTGAAGGAATGGCAGAGATGATGGAACCAGAACCAATTGCCGAAACTCAAATTGACAGCAAATTCTTGGGACTCATGGTGACATGACCAGAACAAAAGAAAAACCTGGATCCAACCATACATGAAGCAATGAGTGGAGAGGATAGAAAACATTGGGAAGAAGCCATGCAAAAAGAGCTGGATGGATTGGAAGCAATGGGCACATGGGAGATTGCCAACCTCCCAAAAGGTGCAAACACCATCGACATGTGTTGGGTACTCAAGATCAAAATGGATGCAAACCTCATACCAACAAAGTTCAAAGCCCAGCTTGTGGCACGAGGTTTCACTCAACACAAAGGGGTTGACTACACAGAGGTTTTCACACCAGTGGCACCCATCCAATCCATCAGAGGGGTGATTGACATCGCAGCAACACAGGTTTGGGAAATAGATTCTATTGACATAAAACAGGCATACTTAAACTCTACCATACACCATGATGTATACCTCAAGCCTCCACCAGGAATCAAAATACCATCTGGAAAGGCTCTGAAGGTAGTGAAAGGTCTGTGCAGTCTGAAACAATCAGGCCGAGAATGGAATATTGAGTTAGACTCACATCTCCAGATGATCAGGTTTCACTGCATGCTGAGCACACCATGTTTATACTCAAGAGGGACAGGTGACAAGATTACAATCATCACAGCATATGTGGATGACATGCTAATAACATCACCCAGTCATGATGAAGTAGATTGCACCAAGCAGGAAATCATGGACAAATGGGAGATGCAAGACAATGGAAGAATCAAAGAATTTCTGGGTGTAAAGATCACACGTGATAGAGAACGGAGGAGGATATCTCTGGATTTGACAGCATATATCGAAGCAATGGTGAACAAATGGTTAAGAGAAGCAAGTGAAAAATCTTGGATACCCATGTTGTGCATAGCAAACATTGCCAGAGGCAAGAGATGTGAACCTCAACAGGCAAAGGAATATCAAGAGTTAGTCAGTCAACTGTTATGGGTATCAAACACAGCCTGACCAGATATCGCCTTTGCCGTTGGCATATTGGCGCAATACATGTCGACCCCAATCGACAGCACATGGAAGGCAGCGATCCACGTGGTAAAGTACCTGAATCAGACAAGTGGATATCAATTGCATCTAGGAGGGTCAACAAATGAGCACTCGGATGCACTGGTAACAATGTATACTGATGCAAACTGGGCATCTGACCCCACAAATGGACAAAGGAGTACTTCAGGGTCAATAACATATGTATATGGATGTCCAGTAAGCTGGAGGTCTCACATTCAAAAATGTGTAGCATTGTCAGCAGTTGAAGCTGAGTTCATTGCCGCTTCCAAGGCAGTGAGAGAAGCATTGTTCTTTTCATACCTGCTCCAGGATTTGGAGATCATGAATGTTCAGCCCATACTATACACAGATAGTCAGGGGTGCATACAGGTGAGTAAGGATCCAGCCAAACATTGGAAGCTGAAACATATCGACACATGGTATCATTTTGTCTGCAACCATGTGCAAGGGGGTGACGTGGAGATCAAGTATACCGGAACAGCAAACAACATTGCAGATGTTCTGACAAAGCCTCTGCAGGGTCTCAACACTTCATGATTGGCCAGGATGATAGGCTTGGAGATCCCGTTGAAAGGGGGAGTTGAAGATGTGTTGGCATCTCAAGTGATATGCATGCACCACAGCCAAGACACTGAGGTGCAGGGAGCTCACATAAGTGAGGAACACAATGAAGTAAGTGGTAGTCATCATGATGATGGTCTGGTGGTGCCCAGTATCATAGCAATGCAGGGGTACGGATGAAGTGACACATCTTGTTTTGTATGTCACTAGAGTGGTGAATGGAGTATATATATATGTGTTTGTCATTTAGGTTTACTCTAATGAAAACTAAGCATTACATAGAATATATGGCTGTTGTAAAGGGAGTCTGATCATGACCCCAATAAACGCCGTGTATTAATTGTTATCTTCAATTCACCTCCTTCATGTTTCTGTCCTAAAACAGCAGTGACATCGTACTTAGACTCTCCCCGATCGTTGATTATCGGGACCCGTACGATTCAAGTGCCTCTTTTCCAGCTGCCTTTTTTTTTTTTTTTTCTTTTTTCTTTTTTCTTTTTTTCAAGCTTACGTCCGTTGGGCGTTGGGCACACGTCAGACAAAAGAGCACTTGCACGTTTCAAGCGCTTCTTGAAATCGTCGAGGCAGATTGTCACCGTTTTTGTTCCTTACCTATACATCGTCGGCACGTCCGAGTGATAGCACAGTAGCGATTTGGCTCAAAGATGTCGCAATTCATCTCGCATTCTCCCCAAGAGGATGATCAGCTTCCATCCTTCATGGAGCAGCAACAATCATCCTCATCGGCAGGTCCGAGTGAATGCACACCGGCGCATCCACATTCCCACGCTCACAGCCACAGTCACAGCCACAGTCACAGCCACAGTCACAGCCACAGTCACGTTGACACACCACAATCACAGCAATCACAACAATCACAATCACAACAATCACAGCAATCACGCGGATGGTCGACGGCCTCGGCTTCCTCGCTCGGCATCCCCGGCTGCAACCACGAAGGTGCTCGCTCGCGATCCATGTCCCGCACTCGCTCTCACGAATTGCGGGAAACCCTGGACGCCAAAAGCAAAGACCTCGAGGATGGTTCGCGTATCATCAACCAATATCGTATCACCGACGTGATCGGTCGTGGCGCTTACGGCACCGTGAGAAAGGCTATCCTCGACCATGACCCTTGCACCCAATTTGCGGTCAAGGAGTTCGGTAAAACCCGGCTGCGCAAAAGCCATCGTGCCGTCGATTTCCGTAAACCGGCTCGCGCTCCTCGTCGCTCCGAGCTCAATCGTGATGAAAAGGAGAATCGCTCCCAACCTCCGCCCGATGCTGCCAATCCCAAGAAAGAAGAGCAAGACGAAAGTAAGGATCCTTTGACCCTTATTCGACGCGAGATTGCCATCCTCAAAAAGCTCCATCATCCAAACGTCGTCAAGCTGTTTGAGGTCTTGGACGATCCGAGTAAGGATAGCTTGTATATGGTCTTTGAATTCTGTCCAGATGGAACGGTGATAGACGTTAAACTCAACCAAGAGGTGCAACCCCTCCCCGAAGATGTGGCCAGGTTGTATTTTGTTCAGGTACTCATGGGCATAGAGTATTTGCATGAGAATGACATCGTCCATAGGGATATCAAGCCGGATAACATCTTGTTGAGCGATAACAGAAAGACCTGCAAGATTGTTGATTTTGGAGTCTCCGAGATGTTCCTAAAGCCGGGCGACGATACGATGCAGGAATCCGCAGGTTCGCCAGCATTCATGTCACCAGAGCTCTGTACTGCCGGACATGCTGAATATCATGGCAAATCCGACGATATCTGGTCCTTTGGCGTAACTCTCTATTGCATGGTCGTCGGACATTTGCCCTTTAACAAGCACAACTTTTACGAAATGTACCAAGCCATCAAAAACGACCAACCCGACTACCCATCCCACCTTTCGCAGGACCTCAAGCATTTGTTGCAAAGCATGCTGGCCAAGGATCCAAAGAAAAGGATTACCGTGCCCCAGATGAGGCAACATCCATGGACGAACAAGGTCGAGCCAGGCATACTCTTGTCTAGGGAGCAGAACGTCCAAGCCGTCGTTAGTGAGATTACCGATGAAGATCTGGATTGTGCCATTTGTAAGATTACCAATATCTTTACCTTTGCAAGGGCCATATCCAGGTTTAAGAGGGGTGCAAGTCTCCTAAGGGCCAGGAATGCCACCAGCAGTACCTCGGCGGGTAGTGAGGTCGATAAGGATGATAGCAGTTGCTTTCCCAAACATGAGGCCCCGAGTCGAGCCAGTACACAGGAAAGTAAGCAGGTGCAGACGATTAAGGAAGAGACTCCCACTCCTGCCTCCAAGGAGGAGAGCCAGAAAGCAGGCGAGCAGAAAGCAGGCGAGCAGAAAGCAAGCGAACAGAAAGCAGGCGAGCACAAGACAGAGCAAGGAGGAGCAGACCAAGGGGAAGAACAGGTTCAAGCATTGCAAAAGGCAGCGGCGTACATGTTCGAGTCTCCACAGATGCATACCTTCGAGCTTCCACCTGAAGAGCCCAATGGGAATGGGCCTCTGCAGCGCAACCGTTCTGGACCGATATCGACTATACATAAGCCAGAGCCGGCGGAGGATGAGAATGGCCCACCGGTCATTACCAGGCATCCTCCACAGAGTGCTTCACCACCTGCAATATTCGCTTCACCCACTTCAGAAGACGAAAAGTCTTTCGATGCCCCAGATATCTCCAAGGATGTCGGACCGTCTTCCGGTCACGGCGTCGCTGGTAGCAGCAAAACTTCAAATCGTCGTCGTAGCTCAGCAACTGACCCTGCCGCAACAGACTTTGCGCAGGACGGCTGTAAACCTAGAGAAGAAGAACAAGTTGCTTCCCATCTGCGAGATATGATGATCGATCACGATCAGAAGAATCCTTCTTCCTCCTCCTCTTCAGATGGTGGTAAGGGTAATGGCAGGCATACCTACGAATCACCAGCTAAACAGCATAACACCAGACAAGAGCAAGCGTTCCAGCATAAACACCAACACAGTCGAGACAGAGAGCAAGCCGAAAAGGAGAAACAACAACATGCAAAAACAGTGCAGGAAAGAGCAGCCAAGCTGGTTCGAAACAAATCCCAACCCAGGCCCAAGATTTTCCCGGATCAACCAACCGTTGCTAGTCCTGCAGTGGGGACGATCAAGACTCCTCCTGGTGCTGCGGATGTTTACAGGCAAGCTGGAGTTATTGACATGTCGGCCGAGGCGGACGGAAAGACGAATGATCAGAATCCCTATTTCAGTACTACTCTGGATGCAACACAGCAGAAGACGGTAGCAGAAGATCAAAACAATGCAAGCCAAGACGAGCAAGAGCAAGATCAATCTCAAAGACAAACTATATGTACCTTGTAACCCAATAACCAAGTGCATTTGCGACAACGAGCATCTAGAGGCACGCTAGTTCAAGTTACTACCTTCCATACAAAGCAACGATAGAAATTGCAATGCTCTCATAGGTCTCACAGCTGTCACGCTTGCAAAGCAGCTCGTAATGGTGTGAGATTTGTGTGTTTATATTATAAGACCAAGCTTGTTGGAACCGCATGCGAAGCGTAACATGATCACAAGCATCACAAGTCTAAAGAAGACCTTGTCACGACTTGTGCTGGTAGGATGATAACGATGTGAGTTGGGTGTATTACAAACAGCTCTAATTTCTGCTCGAGGCAGTTGTAAGATGATAAAAGCCTAAGCGTACTGAGCAAGATTTGTGATGATTGCAACCCAAACAACACTTTGTTCTGCTGCTTACTTCTTCTTCGGCCCACCCAAAGGTGCACCAATGTCTTTTCCTCTAAGCTTAACTCCCAAAGCCCTTTCCATCTTTGCCAAGATCTGAGGGTTGGGGACGGCTTTTCCAGCCTCGTATTCCTGTACGACTTGAGGTTTCTCGTTGATCTTTGTACCCAGATCCTTCTGGGTTAATTTCAACTCTTGTCTTCTCTGGCCGATTGTCTTTCCGACTGTGGGGGGAACTTTTGGAGGTGGAGCTACTTCATTTTCTCGATCCAGCTTGGCAATACGTTGATGATCAGTGCCAACATGACCTTTGTTCGTACCGGCAGTAACTTTACGATCGTTTTCAGTAATTGCTCCGACTTGTTTAGCTCGTTCATAAGCTGTAGGGACACCAGAAACACCAGTGGTGCCAGGACGAACTGCACGACCGATTACTGTTTTCGAATCCCAATCCGTATTAGACATCCTGTTGTGCTAGCAGAAAGAGCGAAGCAACTGAAATCTGCCGCACGGGTGAGCTAGAGTGTGGTAGTGTAGACAAGTCTTTCCAGATCGACCTTGTGGTAAGATGGTAGGGGTGTAGATGTGGAAAAGTGCAAGTGATGCTTTGGGTGGCAAGTCAAGAATGAAGCAGATGTGAGTGTGACGTGTATGACGTGCACAGACAAAGCTGAGTCAAGTCGCGCCATTTTTGCCATCCCTTTTCCTCCACTCAACAGGCTCTTTACAGTTATTTCCAGGCTGGTGATAAAATTGCACACAATCCTGCTTACGTCATCCTTCCTTTTCCAACTTTCATTTTTTCCATTCTTTCGCAAACAAATCTCGCGGTCTAACAGTCAACCCATCCTGCCTTGAAAGCACAAAGCACAAAGCACAAAGCACAACTTGCCCAAGACAAGTGTTGTATGCAAGTGTCGACCTCACGATCAGGCTAGACGTTTCCATGATGACCAACAAGAGTACATTTCCCATAAAGATGAAACCAGTGACACAAGAGAACAGAACGAGAAAGAAAGAAAAAGCCCTAACAAGGAATGAAGGATACGACCTTAAATAATTGTGTGATGATGATGATGATGATGATGAAGATTAGGGAGCGCTATGTCTCCGAACCAAAAACTGTTTCCTCCAACCTTCCAAATCTCCTTTCAACTGTCTTGGCGAAACGGGTTTGGTCATCCAAGCGTCCATTCCACATGTCTCTACCCCCCTTGTCTTATCCTCTTCCGAACTTAACGCTGTTACTGCTACGATGAAAGAAGGATGATTGTGAGCGCGCATTTGCGTACACGCTTCGAACCCGTCTTGAATTGGGAGAGAGATGTCCAGAAGAACGACAGAAGGTTTGAAAGAAACAAATTTGGTGACTGCTTCTGCACCGTCGTGTGCTTCTTCGTAGGGTATATCGAGACGTTTGCAGAGAGTAGTGAGAAGTTTCATGTTGATTGGATTGTCTTCCACTACCAACACTTTGAATCCGTCCGAGTCCTGAGCAGAAGGGTTGGTGTTGATCGGTGGTGCATGTGGTTTGGTGGCCGTGCTGGGAGCAAGAGGAGGGGTGGAGATGCAGCTTTTCCTGAGGTCCTCGGCGAGGTCGGCAACCGCTTCACCGTCTGTGTGTGTAGAGATGCCGTTGACTTGCTTTGCTGCAACGACCGCTGCTGCAGGGGTTGCGGGCATGGCGTCTCCATTGACATTCCCGCTTGGAGTAACACTTGCACTCTGATTCATCTCCGAAGAGCTCGTTCCATGTCCTGACACCTTTTGCGTATCATTCGAAATCCCCAACTCGGTCACACTAACCCTGTGCTGCGAGTTCATTCGAACCGCATTGTCAAAATGAATCCCTGGCGGTTGCTCATCCGACAAGAACGTCTCCATCAATCTCAACGAGCTAGGACCGTGTGGCATTTGCAACGGCAGTACCGCCCTACCATGCAACTTTTCCACACCCTTTTCCTTGACGAGATGAGAGGAGCTGATCACCACAAACCTTGCATCAGGTTTCACCAGACTCAACAGCGGCTCATCACCTTGATCCAGCGTCATCGCCGCCCGTTCTGGCAAAACAATGCAATCGGCCTCCCTGTAGTTACGCGTCAACTCGATCCCACCCATCGGCATAAAATGATCGCAGATCGAGTTGGCCAATCGTCGAAGACCTCTCGTCTCCAACCCATAGTGAGCCAGCTTGGAGATGGCAAACTTGGGCGCGGCAGAAGAGCTGGATGTGGAAACGTTGCGACCGTGTTGCGGGGCTGAGCCGCGTTGCAGAGGAATACACATGGTGACCCGCGTGCCCAAGTTGACCTCGGAAGCCACGGACAGCTTTCCTCCATACTTTTGCAGAGTCGAGGAAACGATGGTCATGCCAAGACCGATACCATCCCTGAAGGAATCGCCTTTGGTGAAAGGTCGTGTGAGCTGGTTGCTGCAGAAATCTTTCGTCATACCAAGACCGGTATCGGCAACTTCGATCTCGATAGCAGCATGCCCTTCAGCCACCGCAGTCTCGACCTCGTCAAGGGCGCCAGGAGCAGCGAGTCGGATGATGATCTCCACATAGCCTTGCTTTGTAAAGCGGATGGCGTTCGAGACCACTTTGCGCACCACATCTTGCAGTGCCTTGACATCGACAATCCACTCGCTGTCTCGAACTTCGGGCGCTGCCCTGATGATCAACTCGACCCCAGCCAAAGGACCTTCCTGATGCTTGAGGGAGCCGGGTTCAAGAGTGCGTGACTGGAGATCCAAACGTTGGGCAAACTCCCACTCCTCATCAGCCACCGACTCGACAATCTTGACAATGTCGGTGGAGATGCGCTTAGCCGGAGATATGACACCGGCCTTGATGCCGGACAAGTTCTGGAAGCTGAGCAGATCGTCGATGTAAGCATTGAGCGTGAGACCGGACAACGAGATCGACTCTAGCAGTGTAGCCAACACACCGTCTGCAGACAAGTCGATCTTGACCCCATCGTCATCGTCATTATCATCGTTGCTGATAGCAGCTCGCAGGTACTCGACTGTACCGAGCGCACCGTGCAGTGGTGTGCGCAAGTTGTGCTGAACGTGGCGAAGGAACTCTGCCTGGAAGAAGTCGACCTCGGATAGCTTCTGACGAAGCAAACTTCCCCATGAGATTTGGGTGAGCCCCTCAACAAAGAAGCGCTCTTGCTGATCGAAGCAGACCGGGTCGGTGAACATGATGAGGAACATGATTCCGGGACGAGCCTTGGCACGGTTGTGGCAAGCGCAAACGGCATAGGAGCTGATCGGAATATCAGGAGGAAGCAGATCGGCCCAGGGATCCTTGTTCTCATCCCTGCTGGAGTTGGATAAAGAGTCGTCCTCTTCGTCCTCTTCGGAGGATGGAGGACTCGAATCGAGTTGACGACGGTAGAACTTGCAGCGAATGTTCATGTTTGTATCTGAAGCCAAGCGTGCAAGAGGACGAGCAAAGATCCCCTTGAGACGGTCAATGTCTTCAGGCATGTTGGGTCGGCAGTGATCAGGACCGGAGAAGCTGAGCACGCTAGGCGGTGGTGAGCCCTCCTGAAGATCAATAGTGGCGAGCTCGGAGGCAGCTTCGTTGGACGAGAGATTTCGACTCATGCGAGCCGAGATGATGGGTGAGTCTGGATCGATGAGCGTAGGCGTAGAGACGGACTCGGAAGGCGGGGTGATCGGCTCGTTAAGGTCCTCGAGCATATGCCATGTTGATAGATTGGCATGAGAGATGGCGGTAGAGTTACGAGGAGAGAGGCTCTTATTACCCTGTCGTCTGAAGCGGAAGTTGCTGACATCGAACGCAGCGACGGCAGTGGCCGCGAGACATTGCTGTATCTCTTGACAGGCTTTGTCAATGACGACGAGAGAATAGCGCGTGTAACCATGAGCAGAGTCGGTGTTGCTAGAGTTGGAAGAGTTGAAATGCCTGAAATGTGCGTGTAGCGTAGCGTCCTCCAATGAGCGGATGATGGAGCTGGTACGGACCTGCATCTCGGAGGCTTTGGCGTTCTTGTAGCTTTGGAACTCCTTCTCGAGCGCATCTCCAGCCATCTTGCCGACAGACAAGAGAAGCTCTGCGTCCTTCTCGTCAAAGTCTGGGCGAGGCTGCTCGTCCATGATGCAAAGTCGGCCAACCTGGACGCGTCCCTCGATTCCATGCAGGCTGTAGGAGAGGAAGAGGGGTGCAGAGGCGTAAAAGTTCATGGGTTTGCCCTTGACATTGGTCACAGTTCCGGCGAGGGTGGAAGGGCAGGAACGGAAACGCCAGTCATTTTTCGTGTCGTGAATGACAAGCACCTCTTCGTCGGGAAGAAGCATGGCGTGGGAACACACAGTGAGGGTGCGTGGCACAATTTGAACCTGTGGGTCTCCACCATGCTGTGCAAGAATGAGCATGTACGCCTCGTCGGGGCTCTCGACCATGAAAGAGGCGTATTCGCACTTGAACACGGCTTTTGCGTGTTTGATGTAGAGCAGCAGAGCCTCTCGCTCTTGTGCACCGGTCAAACCGTGACGGCGAAGCGCTTCCTGCACACGACAATGTTGTCGACGGGGCAGAGGTGGAGCAGCGAGCCAGCCATTCTTCTTGTAGAAATCCATGGACTCCATCATGGACTCGGAGTCCAGCTTGACATAGCGATGTGCTTTTGTTGGCTGGAACGGCTCGCAAAGCTTGGCGGATGTTGTGCATCTGTGAGTGGGTGGTTCTGTGCTGGTGCTGAAAGTGCTGGTGCTGAAAGTGCTGGTGGTGGAAGTCCTGTTGCTGGTTGGGCCAGACTCAGTCGAGCAAGTGGTTGCGGCAGAGGATGCGGGAGCAGCGTAGGTATTTGTGGAGCCCATAGCAGGCTGCGGTGCTACTTTCTCACACCAACTTCCGAGCTGATACCTGCGCAGCCATGTTCCCCATGCAACTGGGCAAGTAGGAGCCTGGACAGCATTGGCGGCGATCTTGCGTGGGTGGGTGTCAGAGGAAAGGCTCGAGGCACCTGGCGAAGCAGGCCTGAGGAGCGACTGGCGAAGAGGATGAGGCTGCAGAGCGGACATGATGGCGTCTGTGCTTGCGTGGATGCAACTTTTACTCTGTTGCAGGCATGGATGAAGGGAGGTGCTGCGGCGTCGTCAATGATCGGGCGGGGAGCTGGCGGTGTTGCTATTGCGCCAAGAACAAGTAAGCGATATCGGAAAGGCGGAAAGGCGGAAAGGCGGAAAGGCGGAAAGGCGGAAAGGCGGAAAGGCGGAAAGGCGGAAAGGCGGAAAGGCGGAAAGGCGGAAAGGTGGAAAGGCGAATCGTTGGAGTTTCGAGAAAGCAGTAGATGAACGAGGCTCAAGAACGCAAGTTATGTTAAGCAAGAGTATCGATGAACCCTGCAAGAGCGAGTGGGACTGACTGAGACTGTCGAGGTGGGTCAAGTTGGAGGGGCAGGTGGGTTGCTATGTGTGACAGATGGTTGCCATTTGTGTGCAGTCGGATAAGACCTTGCTCCTGGTCAAGGCAGCAAGGGCTTGGAAGCAAGCGTGACCACAAAAGTACTGGACGATTGGATGGTTGATGGATCGACAAAGACGCTGAAAGCGAAAGCGTTGGCAAGCAAGCGTAAGACCAAATGGGTGCAGGTGCGAGCAAGCAAGTAACTAATCGCAGATGGTGTGTAGAACGACAGGTTGGAAGACGACGATGAAGGATCGGACGCTTGAAGTTGAGCAAGGGAAGATGGTTGGAGATGATGGCGATGAGGAGATGATGGTGATGAGGAGAGAGAGAGAAAGCTCAGTCGAACGCGACTCGCCACTCCAAAGTGCGGAGCCGTTGCGGTGTGGGAGGAGTGTGTGAAAATTGCACCACAGAATCCAAAGAGAAAAAGTTGAAGATTCGTCGGCATCCTAACGTGGATCACGGGGTCCGCGGAGTTCAAGTTAGATAATAGTGAGTCAGAGTTGCATATCGACATGCATCGATGTGCATGTGGGATATATAAATGATGCAACCATAACACTCAGGGAGAGGCAATGACCAGAAAGCAACAACACAGGGGCTATATGAAAGAAGAGTTCATTACAACATAGCAGGTGTTAAGGATGACGATCAAATATATATACACGTTCATGTTGTAGCACACACAAATAGAAATGATAAGCATTTTTCTTGAAGTTATACACCCATGAAGTTGAGCTTGCTAGTAGCTCCGATTGGTGGCATTTTACTTGCAATCTTCAATTGATTAAGAGTCTGAAGCTCCCCTGACTAAGCCAACCAGGACCTATCAACAACATGGTACAAGAGGCTGAAGCTCAAGCCATCACAAGCAAGGCCAAAGGAGGAAGAAAGGGAAAGATAACACAACCATGAGCCATTGACAATGAGGCCACCAATGAGTCAGACACTGAGGTGATTGATGACAATGCCGAGGAAGAAACTGATTCTGACTTGGATCACAACAACAATGGAAAACAATACAATTTTTGTACCCTAGCAAAACTACTTGAGCCTGTCCCAAAACTCACATCCCACAACTATTATAGTTGGAGTGCCCATATCAAGTCTTTTCTACAATGTGTTCCTTATGCTATGAAGCACCTTGATGGAGTGTGCAACAAGAAACATCTGAAGTGGAACCAAATGTTTGATGATGCCTTAACAAATGCACTACACAGCACCATTGACACCACTGGAGAGTTCAACATCAATTACTTGATCCTTGACATCATCAGGGAGCACCATACATTCCATGATGTATGGAAGAAGATTGAAAATGGACTCACCAATGAGGCTACCACCATATCTCATCACATTGCACTAATTGCTCAGCTAGGAGAGCTCAGGATGTACAATTCAGATGCATGAAAGCTCATCCAAGAGATAAGGACCATCCAAATGGAGAGTAGCTTACTGGGAAAGCCATTCACCGATGACACTCTATTCTCTAATCTACAAAAGTGTACTATCTGACACCCAATGTACAAAGAGACCATTGCCACCGTGAGCCAGCTCAGTTTTAGCACCCTCACCACCACCCTATCTATCCAGCAATCAGTGATTGAAAACAACCCCGCACTGAGGGTTGATCCCCGACAAGCCAGTGCCAGAGTTGCTGGCAGTGATGACCAGGACAAACCACCCAGAAAGGATGAGAAGGATGAAAAGGACACCAACAGCACCAGCACCAAGGTTGCCACAAGACCCCAAAGGCTCCAATGTTGGATCTGCAAGAGGCCTGGACATGGGATCAGTCAATGTGATGCATCAGTGACTATACCAGAGAATTCTCCTTTTGCCAGGCCCAAAGAGGAAGTCTGGTGCTCCTTCACACCTAGCTGGCAGAGGCCCATAGACTCCAAAGAGACCTCTCATTGGATCTTAGACTTGGGCACCAGCTACCACATGGTAAATGACTATAGCATGCTCATTGGTCCGAAAACCTGCCAAAAGCACATACTCACCACTGGAAGTGAGGTTCTAGAAGCCACTGCTATAGGAGATGCTAGCATATCAACAAACACTGGAGATATCTTTCTTCAAAATGTATTGTATGTCCAGCATCTCAATGTTAACTTGTTGTCAACAAATTCCCTGACAAATGAAGGAGCACGAGTGACACTAGACTCAACTGGAGGACAAATATATCTAGCAAATGGCATGTTACTCAAAATGATCAAGAATCACGAGCAAGGACTTCTGGAGTTCTGAGGCGATACATGGCAGGAAAATGCAATGATCACATCAACATCATTATTTGAAGGTGTTGATGATGATTTCAAGCAAATTGAGAACAAACCCCAGATATCCGAACAACAATTATGGCATGAGCATCTGGGGCATCCAGGCCGAGACAAAACAAGAGCTATCATTAATCATCTAAAAGGCGATATTGGTTGATGATTACAGCAAGTACGTATATGTATGACCCCTACTATGGAAGAGCCACACTTTTAAGGAGCTAAAATCAATAGTAGCATACCTTGAAACACAGACAGGAAAGAGCCTGAAAGCAATACAGTCTGATCAAGGTACTGAATGGAGGAACAATGATGCCCATGAATGGGCACATGACAAAGGCATAGAGTGGCAAATGACAGTAGGTTATGATAGCAGACAGAATGGATGTGTCAAAAGGATGAATAGGAGTTTAGGTGAGAGAATGCAGGCTCTACTCATGCAGAGACAATTGCTGAAAAGGTTTTGGCTGTATGCAATATGGGCTGCAGCATTCAAGATGAATCTCACCCTGAGTGTAGATGGTGATCTCCCATATCAGGCTATGTTTGGAAGATCGCCAAAATGGCTTATGAAACTTCTACATGTGTTTGGATGTTTATCATGGGTAAACATTCCTAAAGCTAAAAGAGATAATAAGAAGCTCGACCAACAGGCTGTAGCATCCATATTCCTAGGATATAGTTTAGAAAGGAGAGGTTGGCTTTTCTACAGCCCAGACTACAGCCCAAACATATTCTGGAGTAATTCAGCAAGGTTCATGGAGACCAAGTGCTGGTCCAACAGGATGGAGTGGCAACCAGTGACTGCACAGTCACCACCAGCTCTAGCAAACAAGGAAAACTTCGATGATCTAAGATACACAGATGAGAACCTTTTCAATGAGAGGGAAAAGGAACCATTGCAGGAATACATGGACATGGAGAACATTGATGAAATGGACCAGGAACAGATCTCAAATGAAGTTACCAAGGAAACGATTGAACACAACCCCATTGCTGATAGATGGAATAATGATAAACTTTCTGGATTTACGGCGATCAGTGACAACAAAAGGAAGAACATGGATCCAACTGTTAGCAAGGCACTATCCGGAGAAGATAAGAAACACTGGGAGGAAGTGATGTGTAAGGAGCTGGATGGACTTAAAGCCATGGGCATGTGGGAAGTCGCCAATCTCCTGAAGGGCATGACTACTGTCAACATGCGTTGGGTATTAAAGATCAAGATGGATGCAAACTTAATCCCAACCAAGTTCAAAGCGAGGTTAGTGGCATGGGGCTTCACTCAAAGAGAGGGTATTGACTATATGGAGGTCTTTGCTCCCATAGCACCTATCCAGTCAATTTGAGGAGTTTTGGCTATGGCAACCATATGAGACTGGGAAGTAGATTGTGTCGACGTTGAGCAGGCATATTTGAACTCAATGCTGCATCATGATATTTTCTTGAAACCACTGCTTGGGATGAAGGTTTCCTCTGGAAAGGCCCTAAAACTAGTGAAAGGACTATATGGTTTAAAACAATCAGGTAGAGAATGGAATGTAGAGCTAGACTCACACCTATGAAGAATAGGTTTCCACTGCATGCCAAGCGCTCCATGCTTATACTCAAGAGGAACAGGCAATAGCATGACAATCATCACAGCATATGTTGATGACATGCTCATAGCATCACCCAGTTGTACAGAAGTAGATCGCACTAAAAATGAGATAATGGCAAAGTGGGGAACAGAGGATAAAGGACCCATGAAGGAGTTCTTAGGTATAAGCATAGACTGAGACAGGGTACAAAAGAGGATGACACTTGACTTGACAGCTTATATTAAGGCTATGGTGAGAAAATGGCTACAAACAACTGATCAGAAGTCATGGATACCAATGCAGAGCCTAACAGGTATTACAGGTGGCAACAAGTGTGACCCATTAGTGGCAAAGCAGTACCAAGAACTGGTTGGACAACTTTTATGGGTATCCAACACTGCATGGCCCAACATATCATTCACCATAGGAGCACTTGCAAGATACATGTCGAGCCCAACGAGCAATGCATGGAAAGCAGCACTACACTTGGTAAAGTACCTCAATCAAACCAGCGAGTACAAGCTAGCTTTCAGAGACAGAATGAACAGACATTCGGGACAACATATCATTACATATACTGATGCAAATTGGGCATTGGACCCAACAAATGGATGAAGGAGCACATCAGGAGGAGTAACATATATATATGGATGTCCGGTTAGTTGGAGGTCACATGTTCAAAAGTGCATAGCACTATCAGCAGTAGAAGCCAAGTTTGTAGCTGCCTTGGAAGCAATGAGAGAGGCCCTCTTCTTCTCATACCTCCTTAGGGATCTGGGAATTGAGGCTCAGCCACCAACACTACAGACCAACAGCCAAGGATGTATCCAGGTAAGCAAAGACCCTGCTAAGCATTGGAAATTGAAGCACATCGACACAAGATATCATTTTGTCAGAGATCACGTTCAGGAGGGAGAAGTCAAAATCAATTTTGTTGGGACAGCAGACAATGTTGCAGATATCCTCACAAAACCTTTAAAAGGTCTGGCTACATCTCGGATTGCACACTTGATAGGGTTGATGATGCTGTCGAGGGAGGGAGTTGAAGATTCGTCGGCATCCTAACGTGGATCACGGGGTCCGCGGAGTTCAAGTTAGATAATAGTGAGTCAGAGTTGCATATCAACATGCATCGATGTGCATGTGGGATATATAAACGATGCAACCATAACACTCAGGGAGAGGCAATGACCAGAAAGCAACAACACAGGGGCTATATGAAAGAAGAGTTCATTACAACATAGCAGGTGTTAAGGATGACGATCAAATATATATACACATTCATGTTGTAGCACACACAAATAGAAATGATAAGCATTTTTCTTGAAGTTATACACCCATGAAGTTGAGCTTGCTAGTAGCTCCGATTGGCGGCGTTTTACTTGCAATCTTCAATTGAAAATCTTGTGATTGCGAGAGCCTCTTGGCCAAAATGTCGACAATGTTAGATCGCATTTGCTTTTGCAAATCAAATCTACTATCTCCCGATTGCTACATCGTTTCCAACCCGATGCAGAAGCAACTGGAAGCGTCGGAATTTTGTCTCTCAGCTCGACACAACAGCATCATTTCCTCAGCGCTGGTTAGTTAGTGGCCTGTAAGCTTCTCCTCCTTGCTTCTTCTTCACCATACTCACACTTGATGAAACGAGCAACAGATCCAACTCTAGCAGGGCCGCAGCAAAAGAGGCCCAACACCACCGAGCTCAGCCAGGAAGAGTCCGTTGCCGACGTCGATATGTCTCCCTCCTCCTCCTCCTCCTCCTCCTCCTCCTCTGCCGCCGCCGCTCCTCAAGATTCCAAGGACTTTTTCAAGCCCATTGGCGAATATGTTACCGATGACAGCCAGCAAGCTCCTTCCAACGCTACTGGCGCTGAGGGCGAGCAGGAGCCAAAGATGGTCGAAGAGATCAGCTCCCTCTGCATGGAGTGTCACGAACAAGGTACCACTCGTATGCTTCTAACCTACATCCCTTACTTCCGTGAGGTGATCGTCGTCTCCTTCTTCTGCCCTCATTGCGGCAACCGTAACAGTGAGATCCAGTCCGCTGGTCACATTCAGCCCAAAGGTTGCTTTTACACTGTCCACGTCACCAACACGCAAGATTTGAACCGTCAGGTCGTTAAGTCTGAACACTGCACCGTCAAGATTCCCGAGCTTCAGATCGAGATCCCTCCCAAGAAGGGTCAGTTGACCACCATCGAAGGTATCGTTTCGGATATGCTTCGCGATCTTGAGCTTGACCAGCCGCTGCGGAAACACGTGCAGCCTGAGGTGTATGCCAAGATCGAAGAGGTTTGCGATAAGTTGAGGCTAATTCTCGGTCAAGAGAAGGCCAGCGAGGATGATGGTGCCAAGGAGGAGCACGAGCTTGGTGCATCTGGTTTGCGAAGTCTAGGACCTGTCGGTGGCAGCTCTTCCAACATGACTTCCGAGGAGAAGGCCAACCGTACCTTCCCGCCCTTCTCGATCCGTCTTGACGACCCTTCCGGCAATTCGTTTGTCGAGTTTATGGGCGATATCAAGGCTCGTGGTATGTCGGATGCTAAATGGAGCAAGCGTGACTACCCCCGTACCAAGGAACAGAACCAACTTCTCGGTCTCGACGGCAACGCCGCTGCACAAGACGAAGGACTACACACCACCGGCTTCGACAAATCCGCCGGCGAAACTGAATTCGACAACGAACAAGTCTTCACCTTCGCCGGCATCTGTTCCTCCTGCAACGCTCCTCTCGACACCCGTATGAAGAAAGTCAACATCCCCTACTTCAAAGACATTCTCATCATGTCGACCAATTGCGAAAACTGCGGTTACAAAGACAACGAAGTCAAATCAGGCTCAGCCATCTCGGAACAAGGTCGCAAACTCACCCTGAAAGTACAAGACAAAGAGGATCTCTCTCGGGATGTGCTCAAGTCCGAGACCGCTGGATTTGCCATCCCGGAGATTGATTTGCATTTGGCACCTGGAACGTTGGGTGGAAGGTTTACCACCTTGGAAGGCTTACTGCAGCAGGTGTATGACGAGTTGAGCGACAGGGTGCTGATGAGGGGTGATTCGAGTACTCAGAAGAGTAACTTTGAAGGCTTTTTGAAGAAATTGAAGAGTGTCATTAGTTGCGAGACACTGCCGTACACGGTCATCTTGGATGATCCCTTGGCCAACTCGTACATTCAGAACCCGTATGCGCCCGATCCGGATGAACAGATTGAGGAGGAGAGATACACGAGGTCCTATGACCAGAATGAGGATTTGGGCTTGAATGATATCAATGTTGATAACTATCAGGAGGAGGCTAATGCTGCCGCTCTTCCTGCTGAGGCTCGTCCTGGTGCTGGTGCTGGTGCTGGTGCGCAGTCGTAATATCACCGCATTGCTGCCTTCTTTCTATGTTTTGTGTCAGGCAATCATCAATGCTCAGTTCGCAGTCATTCTCTCAAGTCAGTTGATGGCTCTGTGATTGTGTGGTATCAAGTTTGCATTGTGGTGAGTCTAATAGTACAATGTTATTCGGTGTGTGTGTGTGTGTGTGTGTGTGTGTGTGGTTCACCATCCTGAAAAGTCACCAAACCCTCCTCCATCGCCCTTTCTCTTGTTGCTTCCATTCTGCAAGGACACTTGACTTGCTCCATTGCTCGCTGTCATACTCTTCCCACTTGCTGCAGTATTCAAATACTTTCCAATACTCGAACTTGAACTAGCCAACAAGCGCTCCTCCTTTTTCCTCCTCTCCTCCCCTTTCTCCTCCCCTTTCTCCTCCCCTTGCTCCTTCTTGCTGGGCAATTCAGTACCCAACCAAGTGGTCCTATCGCTGTCCCTCCTCCTCTTCCTCTCCAACCTGCTAAGATACTCCGGATCATCCTTATCAACCAGCTTCGCATCTCTCTTCTTTACCTTGTACCTCTCAAACGGATCTTGCGTCACCAGTACATCCGTCACTTTAATCTTCCTCACCGGTCTATCGGTCCCTGTCTCACTGGGAATGGCTTCCATCTCCAACAATGTTCTATCTCTCTCTCCATCCACCAGTCTTCCGAAGACGGTGTGTTTGCCATCCAGATGCGGCACAGCTCTATAGGTGATGAAAAACTGACTTGCATTAGTGCCTGCTCCTTTGTTCGCCATACTGACTACTGCACGAGAATCATGCTTGTATGCGCCTCTTTCGTTGTATTCATCGCGAAAGTCAGTGCCCCAGATACTAGACCCGCCACGACCAGTGCCAGTCGGATCTCCACCTTGAATCATAAAGCCAGGCATGTTTCGGTGGAAGATGGTATCCGTGTATTTGCCCGCTTTGCAGAGTTGGAGAAAGTTGTAGCATGTTTTGGGAGCACGATCGCAATGGAGTTCGATGTTTAGTGGGCCCAAGTTGGTGGTTAGACGGACGTAGGCTTTTGTGTGGGGGACCGATTTGAGGTGGGTGAACATGAGTTCTTCCGTGTCTAGTTCGACGCGGCTGATCGAGGTGCGAGGGGTTAGGGAGGAAGAGGTGAAACTGGCCGCCGTCATTCCAGTGGATTGGCCGGTGGCTTGATTCCGGGTATACGCCGAGCTAGCTGCTTTTGGTGTTGTCGAGGGTGGAGCTGCTTTGGATGTGGAAGTGGACCGTTGCGGTTGAGAAGAGCTAGTCTCTCCAAGTTTGCTCAACACTTTTTGAGCACTAGAACTGTTGACCGCTTCTTTGTTGTCGATTCCTTTATCTTGCTCCCTCAGCGGCAAGCCTTGTTTGACATGCCAGAAACGCCTTGGATCCCGCTCTTCTGGCCTTTCTGGATCTTGAAGCGTGATGATGTCCTCCCTCTTGAACGCTTCATCAGAAAGCAAATCCTTCATATACTTCGCTTTGATATTCAACCTTTGCACGGTATCCCAGAGAAACACATTGCCACTCTGTCGTATTGCCACAAGGTGAGAATGCGATCCAAATTCTTTAAAGGATACCGGATCGTGAATCCTGCGGGCATGGTTCTTGTGAAAGTTCAAGCGAACCACGTCGTCCAAAGAGAACGGCTTGCCAGTGATAGGGTGGAGCGAGTACTTGCGCAGGAAAGGGACTAGATTGGTCAGTTCAAATGCAACGCCGTTATCCGGGGAACAGACGGGTATGCGCCAGGGTTGGAAAGAGAGAGCGCAACAGTCGAAGCTGACTGCATGCAAGGCTGCAGAGACGGAGGGAAGCGAGGTCTTGCCCGTGGAGGAAGAATGGGCGCCGTAGATGCCCGAATGTTCGGCGGCCGAGAGGAATGGACGATCTGATTTGCCGTGCCCCATGGTTTCCAGGTTGCGGAATCGCCAATGAGGTTGCTATTGGGAATAGTACTCCGATCCTTCTGGAATGATGGTCGTAGCGATGGTAGTCGGGAGAATAAAAAAGCGGATCGCTGGTTCGTCTGAAAAGCTCGACTACAAGTTTGGCTTGCCCGAGCCTTTCTAGATAGCACGATCCATTGTATCAGCAACCCTTCTAGACGCCTTTCTGGAGTCCTCAAAAACGCTCTAGTCCGCAGGTGTCCTGGATGGATCTGATCGAGTCAAGTGCGGGCTTGAGATGCTGGGAGAAGAGATGAAAGATGTGAGGCCACAGAAAAAGAGCACATCTGCTCACAGACCCGCAACCTGTGCTGAAGATGACGATCCAGCAGGTCTAATCAGGGATCGGATAGATCCAAACAAATCGGGGATAGGATCGATCGGATCGAATCGAAAATCGGACAGAACCGATCGGGGAGAGAGGTTGGATACTATTGGGTCCCGCTCGTTGTTCTGTTATTGAGGATGATACTGCCACATATGGGATGAGTTGCAGTTTTTCGTGTGATTGATGATGATGGTTGTCGGAGAGAGAAAGCGAGGAGAGAGAAGGAGTCTATATATACAAAAGAAGAGCGGCAGAGAGCCGCATCGACTGCGGAACATAACAAAGCATTTGTCTTGAGTAGGTTGTGACACATGTGGTCCGTGCTCAGATGCTCAGGCCTTTTACTCGGCCGTAAGCACTACCTTCACTGTCTCTACGCTTTGTGTAGCTTTTATATACTTTAACTGGATGTACCAGCACTTTGTATACATCGTACTTAAACTATCCCCGATCGCCAGTATCGGGACCCAAACGTCTTTACTTTTCAACAACAGCTGCGATTGGATCGAAGCCAAAGAACCTCTCATCCACCACCACTTGCCACACTCTTCCTTTCACCATCGTCGTATCTTGGCTTGCTACCACATCAACCTTGACACCACACCTTGACACCACACCTTGACACCACACCTCGCTCGTTGTCCAGCTCTTAATGCATCATCTCAGTCCTTGCTCTTGGTAGCTCCGTCCTTGCAACCCATCTTTGCATGGATTCTTCTCGTCGCACAAGTCTCTCTGGAAACCATCTCATCTTCGATATTGACCAGTCGCAATTCACCCTTGCCTCCTCAGCATCCTCTTCAAAGGCAGACCGGAAGATAAAGGGCCAAGGCCAGGCTGAGCATATCCCGCTCCAGTCCCTCGGTCTGCACGCCGCTCCTTCTAGACTATCCCAACGCATACGAGACCACTTGGAGCATCATTCCACGATGAAGTTCTCCCATTCTCTCCAGTTCAATTCGGTCCCTGACTGGGCCGATAAATATATCGCCTACTCCAACCTCAAGAAGGCTATCTACATTATGGAAAAGGAGCTTCCTTCTGTTCCCAACGCGCCTTATTCGGATCTAGAGAACGAATCTTCCCGTTTGCTGTCCAATGCAGAGACTAGCGAAACCGATCCTACCTTTCTTTCGCTGCTCGATAAAGAGCTGGACAAGATCGTGCAGTTTTATCTGCAGAAGGACGCCGAGCTGAGGCGTGATTTGCAGCAGCTCAAGGATGATGTCGATAGCACCGAGAATCAAGACTTTGACGATGATTCCGATTATGGGGTGAGCGATGAAGATGAGGATGATGAGCATCTCATGGATACCGTGCGGACTGGTAAGGCTAGTTCAAATCGTAGACCTAGTATTGAGGACCTTTTCAATCAGCCTCGGAAGTATAACGAGGCGGCACGCGAGCAACAGCGTATGCGGGAGGGTGACGGTCCCTCACCAACTCGTAAAGATAGCCGTGCTACTACCCATGACGGTACGAACCCAACTCGTCCAGCGAACAACCGCAACCGATCTAGTCAGCTGCTTGACTCGTCCGTCGCTGATCCCTCGGAAGCTGGCGACACTTCAGGGTCGGCCAGGCGAACTCGTTCAAGCTCGAACGCTAGTCAATCGGGTAAAGCTCGTTGGGCTAGTATTTTGCGTAAGAAACCTACCCGTCGTAGGTCCCTTGGTCTCATGCTCGCCACCACCAACAACAACGACAACAACAACGCGAACCAAGATCCGACTAGTAGTCAAGATCGTCTTGCCCCTGCATCCTCTGACCCGGGAGACTCTAGCTTTGGCGATGACGGTAAAACCATGTCCATCTGGACCGCCGAAAACGACTATGCGATCGATATGCGCATTACCTTCAAAAAGCGCATCACAGACATCTTTGTCGCCATGTCCGAACTCAAACAGTTTGTCTCGCTCAACGAGACCGGTATGCGTAAAATCCTCAAGAAGTATGATAAGATCACCAAATCCAACCTCAAAGATCGATACCTCAACGAGAGCCTTGGCACTCAAGAGCCATTTACTGCCGAGACGAAGAAAAACTTGGATGAGTGTATCGATAGGCTGATTCAGCTGTATGCGAAGGTGGTCACCGCGGGAGATGTTGGTGCAGCAAGGATGCAGTTAAAGACGCATTTGAGGGAGCAGGTTGTTTGGCAGAGGAATACCGTTTGGAGGGAGATGATTGGGATTGAGAGAAGGGCGCAGGGTGCGGCGTTGGAGAGAACGGTGATGGGTGGGGGGAAGAGAGATGAGTATGAAGCCAAGAAACCGGTTAGGTTTAGAACGCCTTGTGGAAGTGTTGGTCTACCGGCTTGGTTGAGTATGAGTACGGTTCATTTGATTATTGCCTTTACGGCATTGGTGGCCTTGTTGAAGGCGCCCAGGTTGAGCTTCTTTAATAGAGTGGAGGAGCAGAATTGTTTGGCCATGTTGGTGTTTTGTACCATTCTTTGGGCGACCGAAGTGATTCCGTTGTTCGTCACCTCGCTTATGGTTCCTCTCCTCGTCGTAACTCTTAGGGTTGCAAGAACGGATGATCTCAAGGACAGGAGGATGACGGCTCCTGAAACCACCAAATGGATCTTCTCCCAGATGTTCGCTCCTAACATGTGCCTTCTCCTCGGAGGCTTCACTCTCGCCGCGGCACTATCCAAGTACGGAATCGACAAGATCCTCGCAACCAAAATCCTTCGTCTCGCTGGCACCCGTCCCTCGATCGTCCTCCTAGCTCACATGGGGGTTGCATGTTTCGCCTCAATGTGGATCAGCAACGTCGCTGCACCCGTCCTGATGTATTCTCTCATCCAACCTATCCTCCGCACTCTACCCTCCAAATCCCCTTACGCATCAAGTCTCATCATGGGCATTGCACTCGCCTCGAACATCGGTGGACAAACATCGCCCATTGCTTCCCCTCAAAACCTTATCGCTCTTCAGTATATGAAACAGCCCGTCGGCTGGTTGCAGTGGTTTGCAGTGACAATCCCCGTTTCTGGACTGTCGCTGGTGGTGATCTGGTTGATTTTACTATGGTCGTACGGCGCTGGTAAGGGAACGACGATTAAAAAGTTGGGCGAGAGTCGGGATAGCTTTACAAAGATTCAATGGTTCATCTCTGCAGTGGCGATAAGTACAATTTGCCTATGGTGTTTAGAGAAGAACTTTGAGAATCTGGTGGGGGATATGGGCATTATTGCTATCATTCCGATGGTGTTGTTCTTTGGGACGGGCATCTTGACCAAGGAGGATTTCAACACTTTTTTGTGGACCGTCGTGTTTTTGGCTATGGGAGGTATTGCACTTGGAAAAGCCGTAACCTCATCCGGTCTTCTAGAGTCTCTGGATGATCTTATTCAGGAGATGGTAAAAGAACTTGCACTATGGCAAATCTTGATTGCTTTGCTAAGCATCGGATTGGTGGTTGCAACCTTCATCTCGCACACCATTGCAGCGGTGTTGTTGGTTCCCATTGCAGCACAAGTAGGAGAGAGTCTGCAAACTCCGCATCCGAGACTGCTTATCATGGCTACAACTCTGGTTGCCAGTGCTGCTATGGGGTTGCCTGTTTCCGGATACCCGAATCAAATTGCCGTTTCGATGGAGGATGATTTGGGAGATAGGTATGTTACCGTGAAGGACTTTTTAAGGGTAGGATTGCCAGCAAGTGTCGTTGCGACCCTAATTGTGGGCAGTGTGGGAGTGGTGATCATGTACACTTTGCAGTTCTAACCAGCTATTGCACCAGTAGAGTTTAGAAAGCATTGTAGAGCCCATGTTGTTTCTGTTCGATTTTAGATTCTTTAGAGCTTTCTCAGATGCCTGACGAGTCAAGTGGTTAGGGTCAACAGTGAAGAGAGAGGCACACGAGCAAGAAAGGGACAATGCAGATCGCATGAACTGGTATTGATGCCAAAACTAAACGATGTGGGTGTGTAGAGACAACTGAGAGCGAACTCGCTCTTTGCCTCACTCCAACTCTTCAGGATCAACGTGCTCATTGGCAGTATCAATGACAGCCTTACTCGGTCTCCAAAGCATCACAATGTTATCTTCCGCTGCACTTGTCAATGCCCATTGCATATGAGGACTCCAAGCCAAATCTGTCGGTCTACTTGTATGACCACCATGGACGAAGACCAGCTCCGGTGGACCATCTTCTGCATCCTCGGCTGTTTGCTCCTGACCTATCTTGCTCAAGTCCCAAATGTTGACTCTTCTATCCGCACTTGCACTGGCGAGTACTGTTGGCTGGTGTGGGCTCCAGCAAAGGGATAGAATCTCATCCGTATGGCTTTCGAGAGAGTGAAGTTTGACTTTTAGGTTTCGTAAATCCCATACGGCGACAGTTTTGTCCGAGGAACCGGTAACGAGGATGTTTTCATTCTCGGGGGAGAAAGAGAGTGCGTTGACTTCTCCTGCGTGTGCTTCAACACGGTATTTGGGAGCAGAGGGAGAATCGCGCATGTCCCAGATTAGGAGTTGACGGTCATCGCCAACGGAACCAAAGAGCGATTCGTGGTGGTTATGCGATGCGACATCTTCAACGATACTCGTATGGCCGGTATAAGTGGCGCAAGGTTGGAGGGTGTTGTTAGCCTTTGTGTAGTTGTTGATATCCCAATGGCAAACGGTTGTGTCTTCGCTCGCGGCTAGAATGTGACCTTGTTTGAGAGGAGACCAGGAAAGACCGTATCCTTCTTTTTCTTGGCCTTCCAAGATGATATCTGGCCGACAGACACCATCGGCGGAGGGAGTGTTGGAGTGTTTAGTACGGTCAAAGATGTAAGTCTTACCAGAGACAGTGCGTGTAGCGATAAGATCGCAGTTCTGAGGACAATAGCGGGCGCGGTTGATCTCTCCATCGTGGTTAATCTTCTGGACAATGGTAAGACGTGCGGTGGTGGCAGAGTAACATCCGATCTCGCCTTTATCTTCATCGTACTGTTTGAGGTCTAAACGCGATTCAGCCGAATTCGAAGGGCCGTCGGCACCGGTGGTGGGAAGTTGGACTTGTGCGATTTGAAGATAGTTCTGATCCTGACCGGAAGTGTGCGTGCCGAGGAGGAGGCGGTGTTGGCTGTAAGATTGTCCGGCGGGAGTTTCTTTATCGGGGAACCATTGGCAGGTGAGGGAAGGCCATTCGAGAGCGTGGGTTACGACGAGATCGTAGAGGAAGGGAGAGTTCTTCTTCCAGATTTTGTACTCTTCGTTGGAAAGCTTTTGCTGAGCAATGGCTGCTTCATCTTCGATCAGATCTGAAGCGTCCATTTTGGAGTGAGGATGAGCTCTGGTGAGATAGAGGAGCTGATGCGCCGGTGGAGTTACTTGAAGCGAATGCAGCAGTCGACTGTGATGTGTACGAGGCGACTGAGGAGTGTTGGTGGAAGAGCGTCAAGGCTATTCGCTGTAGGAAGTAAGGAAACGCGAGCAAGAGAGTGGGAGAATGGTAGACGGTCCAGGTATTGCCAGCGGCAACAATCAGAATCGCTTTTGGAGCAGAGAAGAGAGAGAGAGAGAAGAGAGGAGAAGAGAGAGAGAGAGGAAGATGCGAAGAGCTGAAAGGCGCAAAGTAACAGAGAGAAGAACGCGTTGAGCACAGTCGCTGACCACGCTCTTTGTCTCGGACGAGTGAACACGGTTAAGACCTGAGCGCGTCGCGTTGAGTAGATCCGAACGCGTTGAGCACAGTCGCTGACCACGCTCTTTGTCTCGGACGAGTGAACACGGTTAAGACCTGAGCGCGTCGCGTTGAGTAGATCCGAACGCGTTGAGCACAGTCGCTGACCACGCTCTTTGTCTCGGACGAGTGAACACGGTTAAGACCTGAGCGCGTCGCGTTGAGTAGATCCGAACGCGTTGAGCACAGTCGCTGACCACGCTCTTTGTCTCGGACGAGTGAACACGGTTAAGACCTGAGCGCGTCGCGTTGAGTAGATCCGAACGCGTTGAGCACAGTCGCTGACCACGCTCTTTGTCTCGGACGAGTGAACACGGTTAAGACCTGAGCGCGTCGCGTTGAGTAGATCCGAACGCGTTGAGCACAGTCGCTGACCACGCTCTTTGTCTCGGACGAGTGAACACGGTTAAGACCTGAGCGCGTCGCGTTGAGTAGATCCGAACGCGTCCACTGCCTGACACTGTGCTGGACGATGAGGCTTCTAGATCAAGTCTCACAGCAACGACGCAGAAGGATCACATAGTTGCTGCCTCCTCGTCTCTACATAAACTATCACACAGAAGGCGTAGTGGGCTGGCTACACAGCGTGCCACCTTATAACGACCCTAGTTCATACTGGAATGCAGTTCGTGTGAGCAAGAAAAAGTTCAGTCGTAAACAAAAAATTCGCCACTTGAGGGGGAAAATCCTAACTGCAGTTCTGCAGTGCACGACGCACAGACGTTCAGTAGAACTTCCGCTTTTTTTCCCCCTTTTTCTTTTTCTTTTTCTTGCACCAAAAGTGGATGGATTGCCAGAGCAGCAGGACACGTATACAAGAACCAGCTTCCCCTCGCCTCTTGTTCTCGCTCTACCATGAACTCAAGCCTGGATAGCTTGCCAACCATCCTTTTTCCCCGAAACTACCTTTCCGCAACCATCGACGAGCACTTCGCAAAATGACCGACGCTTACCGTCAGCCAGAGGCCAAGACCTTCTCCGATGCTCTTCAGCAAAAGGTCGATGCACTGGTCAAAGACTTTCGCAAGGCCGATGTCGAACTCATCAAGCACGAGCTCAAGCTCAACGCTCCTCTCTACAAGAAGCGTGCCGACATTGTCTCTTCCGTCAAGGACTTCTGGTTCCAGGCTTTGATCAACTGCACGGCTACCAACGTCTACATTGACGATGCTGATCACGAGGCCCTCTCCTACCTCTCGAGCGTCGAAGTGGACCGTGACATGCAAGACCCTCGTGCAGCTACGATCACTTTCAGCTTCCGAGAGAACCCTTTCTTCTCCAACGACAAGCTGGTCAAGAAGTTCTCGCTCGTTGAGGGCGCAAATTCGCTCGAGGATGGATTCAACTTTTTGGAAGAGACCAAGCCAGAAAAGACCCAGATCGATTGGAAGTCGGAGGAGAAGAACCTTTGCAAGCTCAAGCCCACCATCGGTGGTCCGGACAGCGACGACTTCGAACCTGGTTCCTTCTTCTCGACCTTTTTCGAGAACGAGGACCGGGAGGTGGCTGGTGGAATTGGTCACACCCTCATCATGGACTTCTGGCCTGGAGCGATTGACTTTTACACCGGTGATGATGACCTCGACTTTGACGACGAGGATGACTTTGACAGCGAAGACGAGGATGATGAGGATGATGACGAGGCCGAGATTGATTTGGAGGATGACCAACAGCCTCCTAAGAAGAAGTCCAAGGGTGACGCATAAGCACCCAGCTTGCTTCTAAGGCCTCTTACTTGCTTGACGTTGTATTCCCTCTGCTTTTGCTAGTATCACTCGACCACACTCTCTTTCAGCGTTCTCAATCATTCGCTTGCTTCCTGTAGAGTCACTCACTCTAAGGTCGTTCTTCAGACATGTCTTGCCTCCTCTAGGCGCTTGGAGCTCATGTTTAGTGTACCAATACCATTCCATTGCTTTCTGATTCCCTCTTTACCCTTGGTGCCTGCCAAGATGTATCTGTACGCAAGATGGCGATTGAGGTGAGATACAGGAGGCCCGATTGTACGAGCTAGCTATGCCACGAGACCTTCCAGGTGCTCATGCAGTACAAGGCAGCCCATCAAGGTGATCGGTCGCCCGATGCTTTCTGGACATGCCGATTCTGTAGTCAAGCCATCCGCAGGTCGTGCGAGAATCTTGTCATCCCATCAACTCTGCATCTTGTCAGCTGGCGCTCGTAGCACGTGCTGGAAGTGCAGAGCCAAGTCCGGAGAAATCCGGCAGCCCATCAATGCGAATCTGCGCAACCTGACTCTGCCACTAACCAACTTGCACCGTATCCTTACACAGTCGTTGGTACATGCTAACTTTGCTTAGGTTGCAAAGACAGGTGCAGCTCAAGGGTTTGCTCATCTCGAAGCGAGGTGAGTGTTTGCAGCAAGAAAAACTCGACAATATCCTTTTGCAGCAGGCCCCAGCAATCTTTCAGCTCCAACACACTTTGAGCTCAAGACGATCTGCTTCGAATGCTCTTCACTGTGCGGCTGAAGAAGCTTGTTGCGGCTGATGTCGGGGTTATAACATCGTCACAGGGTTAAAATGTTTGCAGGGTTTTGAGCGGGGCTGAGAGAGAGAGAGAGAGAGAGAGAGAGAGAGAGAGAGAGAGTAAGTGAGGTTTCGGTAGCAACGTCCACGCCACACTCAGCATCGGCAAGGACCTCAAAGACCAGTTAAGCTTTAACGAGGTTAAGCCAAGTCGACGTAGGGCGACGCTGACCAAGCCTTTTCCATTAGTAGCAGTTGGGCGTTGGCATGTTTTTGAAAGGAATGTAACACATATATAATATATATTTATGTATTGCTTACTAATGATGAGTGGAGTGGGAAAGTATTGTGAGAAATGAACCAGCCGAGGTGATTGGCCCCAACCCTCGGGCCGCGGGCTGGTGAGCTAATGCTTATTAATTGCACAACGCGTCACCTGGGTTGTTTTTTTTTTAATACAAATTGCGCAGTCCGAAATCCGAGTTGGTAGTTGAATATGTCGTTTCTTCCGAACCACCACCATCTCCACCTCTCTGACGTACTCGCTTACGATTTTGTCGTTGGTCGTAGGTAGTAACCGAAACCTCTCTAGGCTGTGTCTTTGCCCCGCATCACACCTCTCTAGACTGTGTCTTTGCCCCGCATCACTTTGATTCGCTCAGCCCTTTGATCGCGCATTTTCTCCACGTTTCACTGTCACGGCCCAACGTTCGGAAGATGATGGTAGCAAGACGTCCTCGCCCACAATTCACATCCGGTCACTGTGAGTCTCCTATCTGTCGACTCAGCTGACGATAGAGTGTTGGACGACCACCACTACAGTATCCACTCACCTACGGACCGAAGGTTCTTCTTTCCCTCCAGTCACATCCTCGGGTTATCGGCGGCCATTTACGCTCTGGCCTCCTTCCTTTGACCCCTACCTTTGCTTCCGCAAGACGATCGCTGGGCTTGGACTGCATCAAGAACCGCGCTTTCACCAACCAGCTGCATCCTCGTGGCTTAAGCGTGCATCTACAAAAGTCAGCTCAGCATCCGCTCGCGCGCACGACTCCTAGCATCTTTTGCTCCTCAAATCCCTTCCCTTGCGCGCCATTACACATTTCATAGGTCAGCTCGTAACACTTTCTATCTCAAGACCACCACCATCGATCGTCCTTTGCTCCATCATTTCGCATCTGTCGTCCTGGTAACACCATGTCTCCCCTCTACGACCGACAGATGTCGGCTTCCAGCATTTCGTTTGATAATAGCGCCGATCGAAGCTACTCTCGCTCGCCCTCACGCACAGGAAACTCGAGTACCGATCTTTCCAGCGGCTCATCCCGTGGCCATCACTCGAATGCGTCCTCTGCATCCTTCGGCGGCAAAGGCGGCGCTCCTATGCATGCCATCATGCTTCCCGGCGTTGTTGCGCCTTCTGTCGATCGTCCCCACCCTGACTCGCCCTTCTCACAATGGGAAGCTTACATCGTTAACCAAGCTCAACAGTGGTCCGATAAGCGTGCAAAGGTAGTAGCATCACCACCACCCACCAACAACTCGCGAATCGTATGGGCTGATCAGATTTGCAAGTCGGCTCCTCAGTCTCACCCATTCACATATACAAAGGCTCGTGATCGTGTTGCTAGTCTTCCTCCTCAACGTCCACCTCCGCCCAACCCATGCGGTGGTCTCCTTCTCGATCTCCTCCGCAGCAGTGTTGACATTGCAAAAAGCAGTGATGCCCCGCCTGCTTCTGAACGGCCCAGCATCTCGTCGCCCATTCTGCCCAAGTCGATTCTCAGCACAGTCCCAGCATCTCCCGCCTTCCAGGGCCATGTTTACGCTCCAACTGCTGTTCCCGCCGCTGGATTCCACCAGTCTTTCCACAATCGATCGGTGACTAACCCTGCGCAAGTACCACGCAACGTTGAGTCGCACGCTTCTTCCATCCGCTGTCTCTCGCCGCTGCCGCTCTCGCTTCCTGGTGACGACTCTTCGCCTTCGCTCCTCAACAATCTCGACGAGCGAGCTTCCTCTGCTACCACCTTTTCTGGTCGTGCACCTGGCCCCTCCGAGTTGCTCGATAGGCCGCTTCCAGCCCTGTACCGCGCAGGGAACGCCAGCACTCCTTCCATTGCCGACACCTACTCACACCACTCCCATCGTTCGTCGTGGGCCAGCTCTGTCGACTTGGACCCAGCCATCATCTGCACGCCTCCCCTCTCGCACGACGGATGGCAGGAGCAGCCACAGGCTTCTCGACCTCCCTTCCTCGATGAGTACGATTTGGACCAGGATACGGACGAGAGCGAGAACGAGGACAGCGCATACTCTCACGAGACCAACTTGTCCCCACACCAAGCCATCCAAGACCAGCAGCACCAGCATCAGCAGCTGTCTCCCGAGCCTGTCTTCCAACGTCTTGAAGCTGGCTTGCTTTCGCATGCAGGTCATGCTGATGACATGCACAGCAAGCCACGTTTAGGCCCTGATGGCAGCCCGCTTCCTTGCCTCGAGATCTCAAGCCTTCCACGCGAGAAGGAGAGTGAGATTCGCAATGCACGTGCTCGCCTCATCAGCCCTGTCTCGTTCAAAAAGGCTCTCTCCATCAAAAGCAAGGGCTCTGCTTCCGGTTCCGATTCTGGCTCTCGCGGCCCAGGTTCCCCTTCGATAGACTCAACTCCTAGCCTTCCCAACAGCAGCTCCGAGGAAATTGGCAAAATCAGCGAGCCTACCACACCTGCAGCTGCAGTTTCGCGCATGCCTCCCCAGTTGCCCACCCTGGTGACACAGGACATGGAGTCGTGGGCTGCCGCTATCCCAGCTGAAGCCCGACCCATCTCTCCCGTCAAGTTCCTCGCCTCTCCTATTCCTGAAGCACCTCTCATGCAGATGTCGCCATCCATCGAGTCCGAGGCTTACCTTCCAACCCTGGACTCTACTCACAGCTCCTCATCGGCACAACCGCTTTCACTCGCATTCAGCAACTCCCCTGGCACCCTCACTTCGAGATCGTCCATTGATGGTCGATCTTCGCTCAACTCAAACACCAACGACAGCAGCCTCACCGGCCGTAGAAAGCATCGCGTCGCCACTCCAGGCTTGACCAAGTTGTCCGCATCGCAAACCGTCGCTGCTGCGCCCACATTGGACCCTCACCTTGCTCGTGGCAACAACACACATGCACAATCCAGCGGCAGTGCCAGCTCGCACAATCCTTCCCTCACGCTCAGCAACACTTCGTCGGCAGGTCGAAGAGTCTCTCGCAGGATTGATCGAAGCCGTATCACTAACTCTATGCCTAGCTTTGCCGATATGGCTAGCTCGCTTATTGTCCCTGTTAGCAACCAGAGGCGCTTCTCTAACCGAAGCCTTTCGAGTGAAGGATCGATCGACAATCACAGCAACGCTTCTAATGGCTCTAGCTACGCCAAAGTTGGAGGCTCGTCGGATGAAGGCGTGCCACCCATGTCCCCGAGCCTGCCTGCGCCGAAGGGTGTATTGAAGAAGCGTTCACCTTCCGAGGTGTCTTCACTGCTGTCGCCGAAGAAGGAGGTCTCGTTTGATTTGCCTGCTTCTTCAAGCTTTGGTGTTGTTGCTGAAGACTCGGAGGAAGAGCAAGTGCAAGTGCTGGAGCATGAGCAGAGGCAGCGCCGTCATCTCAAGCTGCCTCCAATGAAGCTGCAGGCTGCTCCTGCCAACCGAGACAGCGTGAGCAAGGAGGAAACAGCAAGCGCCGAGGCAATCCAGAGCTGTACGCTCAGCCAGGACGATCTTGACGTCCTCACCTTTCTCTCGTCCTTCGGTCGCGAGCTGAAGACGATCGAATCGCTCGAGGTGCTGGACACTGTCCAGGCAGGAACGAACGAGTGGCCTAAACGCGGAGACTGGCATTCACTCTCAGCCTATCTTATGGCCTACGCTATCACTTTCCTCTCTGTCTACAGTGACGACAGTGCTACGCTTGTCTACTCTGCCGAACGCGCACCCAGAAAAGCTTGGAGCGAGGCAAAGAAGACCGTCTCTGCTCCCATTTTGAGCAGCAACGCGCTCTACACCTCACTAGTCCGCAGCGTTGTTCGCATTGCTAGTTGGGAACAGCCACTTGTGTCGGCGGGTGTGTCCTCGGCATACGCTTACAGCTGGGCTAAGGGTAGACTTGCAGCGATGACTTTCGTGGGGCTTGCACTTTTGGTTGCTACTCAGGGCGCTCAGTCCAGCTCCTCGACCGCCGCATCCGAATCGGAAGAGCTCAGTGAAGCATACAATCGAATCGCCAATGTCCTTTTGGGATCGTCCGAAACGCACAAACGAATGCGCAACCTCCTCCTCTGGCGCTTCCCGCGTGCTTCGCTCCGATTCACAGGCTTGCTCCTCACTGCAGCCCTGATTGCAACCCGAGTCGATAGCAGCTTCATGCTTCAGCTTCCAGGTCTTTTCTTCGGTCTAGTTTTGTTCGTTTGGCTACCGATCGTACTGCACCAACCCAACTGGGTTCCTGCTTCGCTCAGCACAGTCAACCCAATCGACATGCTGTTGTACGACGTCCCCACAGACGCCCAGCACGCCATCCTTACTCTCCGTCGTCGCGCAGCTAGTGGAGAACAACTGATTCATCTCCCCACACCCCCTACCCGCACTTCTTTGCCCTCTCTCTCACCCACAGCATTCGATCATCGGATGTCAGCACAAGAACTCATCCACGTCTCTGACATCCTCGAATCCTCCCATTTCGCCTTCTTCCACAACCAAGCTGGCCATTTTATCGTGTTGGCTTCCAGGGTTATTTTCCGTACTCTTGCTGGAAAGATTGCGCCAGATGAACCCATTAGCTTACTCGATGAGCTTGTTCGAACGCAAGATGGTGGTAGCCCTGGGTGCAAGATCACTCTAGATGCAAGGCTGGACAAGTTGGTGAGAGTGGAGAAGACCGAGGTAGGAGGGTTGAAAATGAAGTTGAAGAATGGTCAAGTGTTTGATGTGGAGAAGGTCGAGAGAAGGGATGGAGCTTTTAATCTGTTGATGGCGTTGGCTCCACAGAAGTGGTATTAAGCCTTTTTTTTTTTTTTTTTTTTTTTCCTCTTTTTTTCTGGTTTTGATAATGATATATACTCTTTAGGTTGATGCTGGCTCCTTCTCCTCATGATGGAAGGATGGGAAAGCTTGGTCATAGACACTCTTTCTGGATAGCTTCTGTATTCTATGGTTTCTTTGCGAAGTTGATAATCGTTGCTTACAACCCGCTTGACCATGGATGTGATCGTCTTTGAGAGCTTTTCGCTCCGAGTTTGCTCCTTCAAAAGAGCTTCTTCGGTCTGTACATCTACTCAAATTCAGGAGGTTGCGGTGGTAACATCAACAACAAGCGTGCAAATCACACATGACCGTATCTATTCGCTCTGTATTTGCGTTTGAAATTGTATACTAAAACAGTAGTCTACTCATCATGGTCTTCTGGATCGTGCAAGCGTTCAAAAGCACTAAACCACTTATCCCCCCGATTCCTCTCAACCTTTTTCCCCTCCTCAGTCGCTGTATAGACCGCCGATACACAGGGATCATCCTTCAAGCTCGCCTCTCCTTTGGGTAACCTTTGGAAGAGTGGGTGGGAGCCTAGATGTTTATCCATCCAATCGTAGAGTTCCTTGACATCGGTGATAATGTAAACTATTCCACCGGGTCTTAGGACGTAAGCGTATTCGGCGAGCAGGGTTGGGGAGATGATTCTCGCTTTGTGTTTTCGAGATTTGAAGTGCGGGTCTGGGAATAAAAAGAAGAGTTTTGAAAGTTGGTGTTTGTAGAAGAAGTTGGGGAGGAATTTCATTCCGTTTGCTCGTAGCACTCCTACGTTGTGGTACGAGCCGGGGGCGAGGTGGGCTGAGGAAACGAGTTGGGCGTTTGTCGTTGCTTCGTCCAGGTCTTCCTCGTCAGCGTTTGCTTCTGCTGAGGTAGGGGTGCAAGGTTCCGGGGTGGATGAGGATGGTTGTGCTTGTTCGAGACGGCCCTGTTGCGCAGCCAGCCGCAAAGCAACGATTTTATCATGCACATACTGTGTAACATGCACTCTAATCTCCAACCCCAACATCAAAGTATTAGGATACAGCGGTGCTAACTGCATCAATAGGCCTCCAAATCCACATCCTACGTCAGCAAATTCAACTCCCCGACACTCTTCTTCCTTTTTCTTGCCAGTTTTGCTATCGTAATACTTGGGGAAAATGGTTCCCCAATTCATCTCGGATGGCTGGGGGGGATATTCGAGTGAATGATCGGAAAAAGGGTTGGCATGGGCTCGTTGTCGATACCATCGTTTTTGAGGGATGATGATTTTGCCGCCAGAGAGAGAGTTGATGTGTTGTTTGGATTGAAGGAGTTGGATTCGATCATGTTCGGTTTTGGAGGAAGAGGAGTTGGCCGGGACGTGGGCTAGGGTGCTGCGCTTGCGTTTTCCCATTTCGACGATGTTGATGGGCTGGTGTGAGGAGCTGAGTGATAGGTAGGAGAGGTAGGTGGTGTTGAGGGTTCAGAGGAAGCGAAGCAAGAAATTTGGAAGGTGGAGCATAAATTTTAGGGCTCTAACAGAAAATCCAAAAATCCAAAAATCCAAAAATCCGAGATCCGAGATCCGAGATCCGAGATCCGAAACGTTCGAACAGCGTCGGACCCGACAGTGTACAGGCTCAGAAGCAACTCCCATCTAACACCATCTTATTCCATACTTCGATAGCGCAACCACGATATACCTTCACAATCAATCCCTTAGCGAATATACACAAGATGGACAAGCTTCCCAGCGCAGAAGAGATGCAAGGTATGTTTCCCCTCCCCCTCCCCCCACCTTCCTCAGCCCATCAGAACTTAGGATCCGGTTACAGCCGAAAGATTCTCACCAACTTGTTACCCCCTCTTTGTCTCCCATGCCCGCCTTTCCTCACGCCCGGTCCATGATTTTGACATTCTACGCAAATACTTGACCGACACCTCTCACGACGCTGCACAAACAATGACCCGATGCTGGCTATGATGGGATAGAAACCCTCGCCCGGCGAGAAGAGAAGATCCGCGAATCATGGGTTCGTACCATGGAAGCAAGAATCGTTCGTGAAGAACTTCAGAAATGCCACAAAGCCGAAGGGGTCAACCACTATCAGGTGTGCAACGAGCTGGCTAAGAAGTATCACTCTCTGTTGGCTGATGCTAAGGTGAGTTCCCGCAACACACGCGTACAGACCGCGCGCTTCTGTACGGCCCTGCGTCATGCTTGCGCTTTCCAGGAGGATTGTGAGGATCGAGATCAGGAACTGCGGATCAAGATGTACTGATGGCTTCTTTGCATTCTTGTTCGTGTGATGGAACAGGTTAAGGGCTTCAGAGTGATTGACACTGAGTAGAGTAGCTACGACATTCATGGTATTATTGCACCCAGCCGATCTTGATGGGTGAACAGAGAGTGTGCTCATGGATCTGCCTTGAGTCCGCGCAAGCAACAGTGTGAAGTCAGCAGTAGACGAGCTCATGAGCAGACACGTTGAGCACAGTCTATCTAAACATTGGCTCGGTGAAAGAGGCGCTTTTGGCAGTGAAAGGTACAAGTACAAGGCCCACTGCATCTTTCGCTAAGACGGCAAACCAATCAGAGAGTAGTATGCAAGACCTTTGAGGCTGTGGGCAGAGCGAAGCTAGCTAGCGTATTCGCGCTGAAACTCTTGCAGTTCAGTCTCCTTTTGCTTGTACTGCTTGAGCAATGTTTCCAAGATTTGCTTGAGCTGTATAGGCGGGATCCACAATGCAGTCAGCCGATGCGACGAGGCAAGAGTGAGAAGGGGATATGTCAATATAGGGTGCCGAAGAGGATCTCCTCCAAAGAGATGGATGTGTGAGAGGCTCCCAGTACTTACGCCTTCCAAATTAGTCTGTAGCGCAGGGAGTACTTCCTTAACCGTCCTTTCCACCAACACACCACCGATGAGTCGGAAACATTTGCGGTCGGGGTCATCCTTTGATGCTTCGCTCAGTGTGTCGATTACCAGCCTGTTACATCCATCAAGAGCAGGGAGAGGGAGTCGTCAGTGGGCTGTGTTACCCTTGTACCACTCCGCGGAGTGAGAGCAAGAACTTACTTGTGTTCATCAGCCTCGCCTTCAAGCTCTCCGATCTTGGAAGCGATTCCTTGAAGTTCTGATCTTCGTGATTGGTATACTTGTGCTGCTTCTACCCACCGCGCAGTCGTCGAGGGGGTTGAGATGCAAGATAACAGGGTCAGCACCCGGCAGTCGATGTTACTTTGTAAATAGCTTTGAGACGTACCTTGCTCGGTAAGCTGTCGCTTTTGCGCTGCCGCCGAAGCAGCATTTTGTGTTGTTGTTGTTGTTGTTGTTGTTGTTGTTGCTGCTGCTGCTGACATCTCTCGTATGAGCTTGATCGAAGGATGCTGTACGAAGGCTTCTTTGGGTGGAGAGGGAAGTGTCGATCTACAGAATATGATCTTGTGTGAGAAACAGGGCTCCTTCAACTTAACACGCAAGCCTTCAAAAAAAAATCAAAAAAACCAAAAAATCAAAAAAAAACTCGTCCATGGAAGAAAGAATAGATCTAACATTGCTGAAGATGGAAAACTGAGAAAGCGTAAGCCAAATCGGTGATGCACAGCCGATCTGTGTTGTGGAAATAATTATTACTCCACTTTCCACAGATCGGCTGTCTGTGCACGAGCGAAGAAAAGCTTCTCGGCTGTGCACAGTCCCCCTTAACGCCAACGACACTCCAGCTATTCTAATCCGTGCGCAGTCATTCTTCCTCCCCTTCCTTCCTACTCACATCCATCCACTCACTCGCTCGCTCGCTAACCTACGCAACCCGCTCAGCGTTTGCAGTATACTTACCGGTCGATTCACACCCCACGGGCAACTGTCGAAGCCCGCATCGGTTTGCTAGGTTCATCCTCTTTCCGTATCAGTAAAACGTTTCCAGGCCTCAACCGTCCACACCGCGTCGCCAAGATGGAGGCTATCAAGCTTCAGAGGAAGTACCCTCAATTGTATGTATCCCACCAACAACAAATAGCTGGTTCGCTCGGGCAACTTATCTCACTGACCTTATCGTCTTGCATTCCTTCTGTCGCCGTGGTTATTGCTGCTCAGCTCCCAAGAGGAGATGATGGGTCTCATCGGTCGCTTCCGTAACTTGGACGTTGAAGAAAAAGGAAGCATCCTAAAGCAGGACGTCATCAAAGCCATTCAAGACCAAGGCGAAGCTTCCTACGATCAAGTCCGTGAAACCCTGAAAGAAGTCGATCTTGACGCCTCAGGTCGTGTCGAACTCGATGACTATGTCGACCTTCTCGCCAAGATCCGTGCCGGTCGCAACGCCCAAGCAGGTGTCGTCACAAAGGGCAAAGTGTTTGTCAAGGGCGCCACTTCTTCCACTCAACACACTATCAATGAGGATGAGCGTACCGAGTTCACGCGTCACATCAACTCGAACCTTGCTGGTGACGCTCACATCGGTTGCCGTCTTCCTATCCCTACCGACACCTTCCAGCTTTTCGACGAATGCCGCGATGGTCTTGTTCTCTGCAAGCTTATCAACGACTCGGTGCCGGATACGATCGATGAGCGTGTTCTCAATTTTGGCAAGGGTGGTAAAGGACCCAACGCTTTCCAGATGACTGAGAACAACAACATTGTTATCACCTCCGCCAAGGCGATCGGCTGCAGTGTCGTCAATATTGGTCCTCAGGATATCATCGATGGTAAAGAGCATTTGATCTTGGGTCTCGTCTGGCAAATCATCCGACGTGGTTTGCTTAGCAAGATCGACTTGAAGAACCATCCGGAGCTCTACCGTTTGCTCGATGACGGCGAGACCTTGGAAGAGTTCCTTTGCTTGCCACCTGATCAGATCCTGCTCCGATGGTTCAATTACCATCTCAAGGCAGCTGGTTGGCACCGACGTGTTGCTAACTTCAGCAAAGATGTTTCCGATGGCGAAAACTACACTGTCCTCCTTAGCCAGCTCAAACCTGACCAGTGCGATCGTGCCCCACTCCAGCAAAGCGACCTTATGCAGCGTGCCGAGATGGTCCTGCAACGAGCTGATGCCATCGGTTGTCGCAAATACTTGACTCCAGGATCGATGGTTGCTGGAAACCCCAAATTGAACTTGGCCTTTGTTGCCCACCTCTTCAACACCTGGCCCTGTCTCGAACCGCTCGAAGAAGCGCCACCTGTCGAGATCGAAGACTTTGACGCTGAAGGAGAGCGCGAAGCTCGTGTCTTCACCCTCTGGCTCAACTCTCTCGATGTCGAACCTGGTGTTTACAACCTTTTCGAAGATCTCAAAGACGGAACCGTCATCCTGCAGGCATTCGACAAAGTCATCCCAGGCAGTGTCACTTGGCGTCGAGTCTCTAAACCCAGAGAAGGTCAGCAACTTTCTCGATTCAAAGCAGTGGAAAACACAAATTACGCAGTTGACCTTGCCAAAGCTTCCAACATGCATATCGTAGGCATTCAAGGTGCCGACATTGTTGATGGCACAAAGACTCTTACTCTTGGTCTCGTTTGGCAGTTGATGCGTCTTAACATCACCAAGACTCTATCTTCCCTTAGCAAGGCAGGAAGGGGTGTTTCGGATGCAGATATGGTCGCTTGGGCCAACAATTTGGTCAAGTCGAGTGGCAAGACGACGCAGATTAGGAGCTTTAAGGATTCACAGTTGAAGACGGCGGTGTTCTTTTTGGATTTGCTCAATGTCTTGAGGCCTGGTATTGTTGATTATGGATTGGTTAACCAGGGTAGGACCGAGGAGGAGAGTAAGATGAATGCAAAGTTGGCCATTAGTATTGCGAGAAAGTTGGGTGCATTAATCTTCTTGGTTCCAGAGGATATCGTGGAGCTTAGACAAAGGTTAATTTTGACTTTTGTGGGGTCCTTGATGACTATCCAGTCCTGACAGGGGTGAGGTGGTTGTATGTCTTTGTATCCTATGACTTTCTGGATGTAACAAATCTGTTTTCTCATCCACTCGAACGGCTAGCACAAACTGGTTTGTTCTTCATGTGGTGTTTGTGTTTGTATTTAAGATCGAGATTCCAAGCAAAGCAAATGTAGAGATCCGAAGCTCTAGAGCTTAGACTCGCTCCGCTGACCACCAAGCTTTCCATTGTCCAAAAAGTTACTAATGCTCTTCACCCAATACTGCAACTCAAAGTAGTCGTACCAAAGATGACCAAACTCACCACTGGGAACATCGGTCAACCTTTCCGCATGTGCAATCTTCTCACAGATCACATCGCTTTCCTTATACAGCACCATTCTATCCTTCCTCCCATGGATGACCATTACTGGCACGGTCTCCGGAATTCTATGCAGTTGCTTCCTCAAATCACCAGCCTGAATCGCCATGAACTGCAATCCGATCACCCAGGCTGGACGTGAGGTGTTTCGAACCAACTGCAAACGCTGTTGGAACTTGTGTTGCAGCGAACCATTGGATCCTAGTGCTTCGGGGTGATATTGGAAGACCATCATGTTGTAAGTGATGAAATTGTTTCGTTTTTTTGTGTCTGTGATCTTGGCAGCTTGTGCATTGAGTGCATTCAAGTCAATATCTCCTCGAGGCAGTTTGGTCATTGTGGCGGTGAGAATGGCTTTGCGCACTTTCACCTTTCCGTTCACGAGTACTGTTCCGTCTTCAGCTACCTTGGCGTGGTCTGGAGAAGAGATGATGGCTTGAGTAATGTGGCCGCCCATGGAGAAGCCGAGCAGGTCGATAGCGGAGTAGCCGAGATGGGATGCGAGATTGATGACGTCTAAACCCATTAATTCGAGCGAAAGTTCTTGGTCCCAATCTGGGGAAGTGGTGGAGCAACCAATTCCTCGATGATCAGAGATTACAACGGGTCGGGTGGCACCGAGTGCTTCGAACAGCGGTGACCAATCTTCCATAACCGCTGAAAGCCCATTGATGAGGAAAAGAGGTGTACAGGATGCAGCAGCCGAGGAGGAAGGGGTGAAGGTTCGGTATGCCATACGGCAACCTTGATTGTCGGGAAGGTCGTAGTATTGGATCTCTGATGCACCTGTCATGCTTGCGAAGCTGATATCGGAGAGGAGGTGGAGAGAAAAGAAAGGCGGAGGAGATGGGCGTTTAGAAGAAGAATAATCTGGGGAAGCCAACCGGTTCGTGCTTTCCCGGCCGGGACTCGGCTACGTTTCGGACATCAACTTGCGCGTGAAAGGCAGGCGGCAGCCTTTTGTCACGCAATGTTAGCACCGTAGAATCTCACATTGATTTTATATTTTGAATACCGGAAAGCGCAGCTTTGGTGGCCCTGAATATGTTGTTTTAGCATGACACCTTTCCGCTTCATCTTGCGCATCATCGTACTCTTTCACCATCTCCCAACACTTGCGCTCACACGAAAAGCGGTAGGACGACAACATGGACGCTTCCGAACTCGAGCTATACAAGACGCAGCTTGCACAAGCAACAACAGCGCTCAAATCGGATCCAGACAATGCAGATCTGCAAAACCTCAAAAGCGAGCTCGAGAATCTGATCAGCCTGACCCAATCTCTTGTCGAGTCCACCACCGATGTTACATCTCAAGCGCAGCATGCAGGAGCATCACAACCAGCACCACGATTGCAGCAGGTGAGACGAAAAGGAAGGGAGAAGGCGCAATTCACAACAGGTCAAGAAGTGCTAGCTCGGTACTCAGCAGATCGAGAGTTCTATCCAGCACGTATTGTAGCGGTTGCAGGAGATCCAGCAAGTCCAACCTACACAGTGGTGTACAAGGGATATGGTAATACAGACATGGTTAAAGCCTCGGCGCTGAAGCCAATTGAACCGGTCTCTGAACCTCACCAGCCTCCTTCACCAGCCTCCTCTTCAGGCCATCCTGCTCCGCCCCCTCCTCCTTCGTCCTCAACGTCAGACCCTCCTCCTCCTCCTCCACCAGCAGATATGTCGTCAACCCCGTCATTCGGCCCCACACTACCATCAGACCTTGCACCACACCCACCGGCATCACCTCCTCCACCTCCGCCTCCAACCTCATCTTCACAACCCCCCACAGCACCACCAATGGACGACAAACAGCGCAAAAAGTATCGCAACGAGAAGAAACTCGCTCGTCGTGAAGAAAAGTTGGCAATCCAATCCTCCAAAGCAGCATCATGGCAAAAATTCGCAAACAAGAAACTCAAACCTATCTCGCAATCCATCTTTCACACACCCGAAAGCGATCCTTATGCTAGAGTTGGCGTCACGAAATCTTCATCCTCTTCTTCTTTAGGCAAAGGTCGAGATAGATTAGGATGAAATGCGAACAAGGGTATAAATTGCAATTCCGTAACAAAACACAATTGATCCGTGAAATGTGTCCTTACAACCTGAGAGACGGGGGTCGTTAGGAGCGACGAGAGATGTTGAAACCAGCAGCAATGACTAGTGTGCTAGCGGAAGCGTTGGCGAATGTGAGTGCGGTGGCGGATTCACCGATGACTTTGGTGATTTCACTGTTGAGCTGCCGTTCGACTGCGTCAGCTGAGTGATGTTTCTGAATGAGAGCTTTGAGTTCATCGCGATGTGTCTGGGTTGGGTTTCTGCGACCACGACCTACGACGACAATGGTGGGCTGGTTAGTCTCGACCATGTTGATCAACTCGCGGAGCGGACGGGCGGTGTTGACATTCTGGATGGTCAATCGACCATTGAACCTTTCTGCTGTGATCTGATCTTGGATCCTCTGCAAAGCCAAATCATCCTCCAGCGTGGCCTCGAGCGCAGACTGCAGGGGAGCGCCACCACGACCACCGCCATGCTGAGTTTGGTAGACGGTGTCCATGTTACTACCGCCTGCACGGAGTGCTGCTTGCTGAGCATAGTTGAGACTCAGATCGTGGTGGACGGTGGGAGGAACGGTTGGCAGTTGATCCTCGCCAGCTTCTTCGGACGAGATACGGCTCATGCGGACGACGAGGACGGAGAGGTTGCGATTGTTAGCGCAGAGACGAGCGACCAGGTCGAGGGCTGCTCGGTCGTCAGGACCTCCCATAAAGGCGAGGAGGATAGGTTGGCCACCGACACGGGAGAGAAGACCAGACTGTCTATTGTGACTATGTGCAGCCTTACGCTCGATGAGCAGACCGACGTCGGTCTCGGCGGTCTGGATGATCTTGCGTACAACGTTGAAGTGCTGGGCTGAGTATTTGCCTCTCAGACCCTCAGAGGGAGTAGAAGCCCAACCACCTCCAAACAGGTTCTCAAGCGGGTTGGCGAGCGTAGCAGGCAAAGGCGAAGAAGGACCAGCAACAGGCGCATCCTCGCTGTTTCCACCAGCATTGCTGGAAGGTGTCTGCGACAAGGTCATGGGCAAGATGATAAAGTTGGAACCAGTCGCCTTGCAACGACGTGTGACAGCGGTAGCGAACTCTTCCTGAGGGATGACCGACATGGTTGACTGAATGGGCAAGCCATTGAGATGGGCGAAGGTCTGGAAGACGTTGATGATGGGATCGGCTCGCATAGTATCTTCGGACTCGGAGACCTTCATGACAGCCGATGTTCGGTCGGTGAGCTCGACGAGACGCAAGGCGTCGATACTGATCTGGGCTTGAGAGCGAGCAGCAAGCACGGATGCGAATGGAGCATCGGATGCGAGCATAGGTGTCTGGTACTGAGCATTGTCAGCGCCCTCGACGGACGGATGAGTCTCGTCGCCTTTCTCGGCTGCATCGCTTTTCTCGGCTGCATCGCCTTCCGATCCAGAAGAAGCCTGCTTAGATTGACGGCGGCGCAGACCAGTCGATGCAGCATCGCTTTCAGATGCGTCAGCGGAGCCGGTGTTTGCCGCAGCAAGAGTGGGTTGCATAAGCTGAACCAGAGTCATGAGACCGGGAAGATGCTCGAAACTGCTAAGAACCACAAGGAGGCGTTTGGGCGAAAGACGTGAGCCAGTCTCGGTGTCATCTTCCTCGTCGCCCGATACGCGCTTGTCACCGCCGTGGTGCGAGTGGATCGAGGCATCGTCGAGGCTGGTGCGGATGCTTTCAGGATAGACCCAGAGCGTAAGAGGAGTGGTGATAATGGTGGACACGACGGCCATGAGCACGAACATGGAAAAGACTCGAGTGTCCAAGATACCAGCGGAGAGACCGATGTTGAGCACAATAAGCTCGACGAGACCCTTGCATGACATGAGAGTGCCGACAGCAGCGGACTCGCGCATGTTAAGGCCAAATGCCTTGGCAGCAGCAGCACAACCAAGGAACTTGGAGAAGAAGGCAATGACAATGATGGCTATGGTGTAAGCCCACGCCTTGCCCGAGTTGAGATCACCAAGGTTGGTCTTAAGACCAGAAAGGGCAAAGTAGATGGGCAAGAAGATGACAAGGACGAGATCCTCCATCTTTTCGGTGAGAGCGATGGCATAGCCACCTTGGTGTGGGATCATGAGGCCGACGAGGAAGGAGCCAAAGATGGCATGAACGCCGATAATGTCGGTGATCCAGGCACTGACAAGGACGAGAAGGAGAGTGATCATGATCATGACCTGATTGGGACCGTTCTCGAAGCTGCCGGTACGGCGAGCAAGCCAGATAAAGGCAGGCTTGATGAGGAAAAAGAGGACAAGGATCCAAGCGATGGAAGAGAGGAGGATGTAGAGAGCGGTCAAGCCCGAGTCGGCATTGACGAGGGCAACAGTCAAGGCGAGCAAGATCCAGCCAACGACGTCGTTACCGACACCTGCGGCAAGCACGATAACACCGACCTTGGTGTAGAGAAGCTTGGTCTCGGTGAGGATACGAGCAAGCACTGGGAAGGCGGTGATAGCCATGGCGACTCCAGTAAAGAGGGTGAAGTGGCCGAAGGAGACCTTTTCGCTGTCGATGAAGGCGTTGTAGATGCCAACCGAGACGGCAGCACCCATGCCAAAGGGCAGGATCATGCCGGCAAGACTGATGGCAGACGACTCTTTGGCACAGCGTCGGATTACACGGACATCGACTTCAAGACCGACGAGGAAGAGGAAAAGGACGAGACCGAGTGTGGAGACAAGGTTGAGATAGGGCAGAGAAGGTGAGGGGAAGATGTGCTCGGTGAAGCCGGGAATGCGACCCATAGCAGTTGGGCCGAGCAAGATACCGCCAATGACTTCGGCAATGACACGAGGCTGCTTGATCTTCTGGAGGGCGAAACCGAGGGCACGAGTAACAATGATGATGAGGGCGGCCTGAATGATGAAGAGCCGAAGTGGATTCGAGGTCTCGAATGTAGTGGGGTCAGAGCCACCAATGATGCTGTCGCTCTTGGCGGCGCGTGCCGCGAGGTATTGCAACATGTTTGCTGAGCTTTGCTTGTTGGTCGTCAAAGGTCGATGGTGCCTAGGAATGTATGCGAACGACAGAAGCTTGTTGCGGGCGCGCCAATGTCTACGAGGTGCGTAGAGAGAAACTGCGATGGTACCGAGGAACAAATGCGGACCTAGACGTAGGGGGAGAGAGAACGGAGGGATGGGATCGTTGCGGTCCTGTTATAGCGTCGTAGAAGGATGTCGAGCGTGTGCACGAGGTGGTCGAAGCTGCCAAATGCACCAACGGATAGGCGAGAGGAAGGCAAGGCGTTGCTAAGCGAGCTCGCTGGTGAACAATGCTTGATGTGCAGGAACAGACGCCAAGAATATGGCTGAGCCTGGGCGGCACTTGCAAAGGGGATGGAGAAAGATGTCGCGGGCCAAGAAGGAGATGGTAACAGGGGTCCAGAGGAGAAGAAGCGAGGTGAATGTTGAAGCCTGCAAGAGAAAAAGGTGGTCGCAACGACGAGACGAGAAGGTGGTCGAGAGGGTCGCGTTGTGTGAAAGGTCAAAAGGGAAGGCGATGCGTGCTGGCGTTGTGAAGCAAAGAGCCGGACTGAACTGAGCTGAGCTGCGTGTGTATGTGTGTGTGTGTGTGTGTATGTGTGGGTGGGTGTGTGTCGATAGGTGTGGATGACAGCTGGCTCTTCAACTCCGACGAAGCGGCAACGATGCAGGGGCCTGCGTGGTCGGTAACAGCAAAAGAGGGGATGAGGCAGCTTGTGGCGTTTTCGTGGTCAAGTAGTGTAAGGCGATGAAAGGAGAGGAGGGAGAAGAGAAAAGAAAAGTGTTGGTCGGAGTTGCTCATCCCAAGGCAAGAGGCGTAGCGTTGGATGAGGAGGTCCGTGATGTGCTGCGAGGGCGGAGGGTGGTACAAGTGCAACACAAGAGCCTGAGCGGAGAACAAGCGTGCAAAGGACGACAACGTGGGCTTTGCTGTCAGGGGTCGTATTGGCTGGAGAGAAAGAGGGAGACGGACCCCGCAACTGAGCCTCACACATATCCCAAGGCACAGAACGCAAAGATAGTGTTGAAAGTAACAATCCAATATGATGATGTAAGCTGACATGAGACGACACGGGAGGGATCGGGCAAAGTCGATCTGATCGGAGATTGGGCAGAGACGATCTCGCCATGGATCGGATGCAACCTCGTCCCGCTCGTTGTCAGGCATCATCATTAAGTAGATAGCACCCACACTCGCTATCAGCCTCAGAGATGTATATATATCTAGCTGAGAACACTAGGCTCTCGCCATGCTCCTTCAGTCAATTGAGTATATTTGTTTCTGTCTATAACAGCAGTGACATCGTACTCAGACTCTCCCCGATCACCAGTATCGGGACTCAAATCGTCTTCACTTTTCAACAACCACTAGCTACGACAATCGTGGTGATTTTGGAGAGACACAGAGAGAGAGAGAGAACATTTCTGTAGCTGCGAGGTGACTTGGCAAAATCTCTCACCATGGATCACATCACATGACTTTGAGTCACATGACTTTGAGTCACATGACTTTGAGTCACATGACTTTGAGTCACATGACTTTGAGTCACATGACTTCGAGTCACATGACTTTGAGTCACGTGATTACCATCTATACCCTGAAAGCGGTTGGCTCTCTTTCTCTGCATGTTCCCGTGGTTCGCAAGCTTGTTGCCGATGCAAACAGCTTTCACCACCACTGCAACCAGCTTTCACTAACACTGCAACCATGCAACCATGCATGCCATCTCGTCACGCCGCTTCGCTTGTTTCACTTGGAAAGGGCGCCACACCTTTTGGCCTGCCATCATCCCACCTTGCCAATGCTTAAAGGTGGTGCTCGGCTAGGCTAAGACTCGAACTGGACCGCCTCCATGGATCTTGTCGCAACGGCATGCATAGTTTCCACTATCGCGCTGACGAGCTTATTTTGAGTTGCTTCTTCTCGCATCATGAACAGATTGACTCGCTTAGCTCATTCGCTCTCGCCTCGCCTCATGACAGAAGCGAGCGCAACCTTACGTCGTTCCACACGGTTGTTAGGTGTGGAGTCACCACAGCAAATGTCGATCCGAGATTGCATTTTGATCGGCTTCGAAGAGCGAGCAGCCTCTGCAAGCAGTAAGAGACAATATGGCAGGCAGGATTTTTGGACAGGTCAAGTGAGCTAGCTGCCACACTCTGTGCGAACAACTGTCCTTCTCTGCTCCCAAAAGAGGATAGCAAACATTTTCGCCAGCACTACGTTGATGCTGTGGAAAGCCCTTTCCAGCTCAAGTGCTCTTGACTGAACACTCCTGGCTTCCAGGCAAGAGGGCTGTACATTCCATCAACCACAAGCCAGCCTTTACCCCACTCATTGACCCCAGTTGTCTTGTGCACCCAGGCAGCAGCATGCTGTCTCTCTTCCTCTGATGCAAATTGCATGACCTCATTGTTCAGCTCAAGGAGGCCAGCAACTGTGCAATCAGGGTTAGGAGTGCTATAAGATACAGCCTTCCCTTGCAGCACAAGTGTTTGTAGTGCTGATCATCGCTTGATAATAGTTGTTGGTATCTGGACCACAATGATACCAAACTAAGTAAAGAGTAAGATGTAAGCAGTCGTGTGCCTGAAACCCGAGATTTACTGGATCAATTGATTTCAACCAGTTTCAGTGAGTGCTCTTGAGTATGCACCTGTCAGCCAACTTTCACTGAGACTGCTTGAAGGGTTGTTTGTTCAGCAAGTTTCAGCTAACTGCTGTGAACACTTGGTTCAGTGGTAGCATGGCACAGTCAGCTCCTGCTTGCTGCAGAACACTTAGTGTACTTGATGATAATTGTTGACTTGACATGATTGTTCAAGGTGTTGACAATCAGACAGTGAATCAGTGAGGAAAGCCCAGACCACAATATGAGTACTGCCTTCAGGGAGGTAGGTATCTGGACCACAGTAACTACTGCCTACAGACAATGTCAGTGAGGGGTGATACAATACACCTGCTCAGATTAGCAGCAACAGCCTGTGATTGCAACTATGTGATGGAACAACTAAATATACATTACAGTTAGGGTATAGTCAGTTAAGAATAGAGTGGATACTGGATCCACTTGTTTACTATGCTGGAGGGAGCCTATATATAGATATATATATATATATATATATATATATATCTTAATGCCATGGTGTTGACTTTGCCATGGCCTTCTCCTTGCAAAGATGTGGCCCCTCTGTCCACTCCTGTCTACCTTGCTCCTACTCCAATCCTACCCTTCCTGCTCCTACTCCCCCCTTGTTGAAGCAGTGATCTTCCTATGTTGACTTCATTGTGCTCAGGGATTCTCTCCCACCTCATCTGGTAGCAAGCTCCCTTGTCCCCTGCTCCCAGTGGTTGAACCTGTGATCTTGGTTGAGCAACCTCATCCTGTTGTGGGACCAATTGGTCTGCTTCATCTTGGGCCAGTTTCAGTGAAACTCCCCAGGTCCCACTGTCTCAATTATTCTCAATGAGGTTTTGCCAGGGCTTGCTGTTTGACCATTCTCAATGAGATTGGCTGGATCCCCTGGGTCTTGACCAGTCCTGCTTCCTGTGCACTGAGCTCATTTTTGGCAGCTGTGCAGAAATGCATGTTTATGGTCTCTGCACTGGCCCTGTGACATTCTCCTTGGGCTGTGTGGTTGATCTTCTTGACACTGCCCCCTTTTTCCTTGTGGTTCCTATGCTGGTCTCCTTGGGCTGGCTCCCTTCCTTCTCAGTCAGTGACCATTCATCTGATCCCTAACTGGTGGCCTCCCTGACTGTGTGACCATCCCTATTGTCCTGCTCCCATCCATGCAGTCTTCCTTGTAACTGGTTCCATGTGATTGTGAGCATGTCCCCCCCTGTGTGGTAACCTACCACATGCTCCTGAGCTTGGATCCTCTTCTTGGCTGAACTTGGGCCCTCTCCTTGCATGTGAAAGCCTTCCTTGTGTCCTATCCCTACCCTTGAGTAATGGAGACCTACTCTACCAAGCCTCCCATTGCTTCCTTGTATTCCATTGATCTTATTCTGTACCAATGGGAACTTCTTGCAGTGTGTTTGGTGAAAGCAACCTGATGAGTGTGTTCTGCTTGATTTCCACAAAACCAATTGAAAAACCACAATGTGGTTGATCTCCCTGGAATCAACTGGAAACCTGTGTTATGGTTGATTTCACATTTTGTGTGCTTTTTAGGCACACTTCATCTTGATCTCTTGGGATCTTCTTGTGCAGGCCCTATGACATCAACCTCTTTGATCACTGACCTCCTCCTCTCCTTGAACAGTGTGTTGTGGAGTTGAAAGCCATCAGAAGTAAGCCTTCTGGTTGCTTTCAGTGAAAGAGTTGGAAAGGAGCATACTTTGTTGAACTCACCAATATCAACCAGGTCCACCTAACTCAGGTTTCAGATGTGCAACTGCTTAGAGATGATTGTAATGAGGTTGAGAATGTTGGCACCTGACCACATGAAGTTCTTCTTGGCTGTAGCAGATTGAGAGGCTCAAGTTGGAGAGGAAGTGTGGATGCCAGAAATGCATGTAGAACCAGAATGAGACAGTGCAGGCATGTTTTTTTTTTTTTTTGGTCTGAGTGGCAAGGGGTGTTAGGTGTAGTGTGCTGCAAGGTTGGCTATGCAGCAGTGTTGAGAGAATGATCAGTGGTGGTGGTCATGTTGAAAGAGAGTGAGCAAAGAGTGACAAGGGTGGGGAGAGGGAGAGAAGGGTTGTGGAGTGAACTCCATTCTTCACTCCACTCTGTGTTTTCACAATACCATCTCCTGACCTGTGTTTCTTGCATTTGGCACAGGTTATGTAAGCATTTTCGCATTTGAGCGGAAAAAAAAGAGAGAAGAGCTCAACTGCTTTCCCGAGATTTGGATATGAAGAGCCAAATGGGTGTTTGCGCTTTGCCTGCAGCTGCATCAGCTTTGTTGGTCACCGCTTGCTGGTGCTGGTGCTGGTGCTGCTAGCCAACCAGGCCATTTCCGCGAAATTGTAGGGATGGAGGGTAGGGATGGAGGATAGGGATGGATGGCATTTTTGCTGCTGAGCTGCCTCAAACGAGTTCTTGGCATGCTTTTCTATACTTATACACGTCTCTTTCTTTTTCTTTTTCTTTTTTCTTTTTCTTTTTTTTTTTTCTTTTTTCTTTTTCTTTTTTTTTTTTTTTTCTTTTTCTTTCTGAAGTGTTTGAGCTCGTTTCGCCTGGTTTCGCCTGGTTTCGCCTGGCTTGGTCTCGCTTCATCTCGCCTGGCTTGCGCTTTGTCTGTGTCGGTTCAGTTCATGTTGCCCTGTCCGCCTGCCCAGTCTGCCGGCCTGCAAAATAGCAACCTGGCCTCCACTCTTTCTCTCTTTTCTTTCTTTCTTTCTCTCTCTTTCTCTTTCTCTTTCTCTTCGTCTCTCTCTCTCTCTCTCTTTCTCTGCGCGCTTAGGGTTAGTTTGCTAGTTTTTGCTCAATAGCGATTCTTCGAAAGAAGCTCATACCTTGCCTGCTCCGACATCGCCATCTTCTCGACTCAACCCCACCATCCCTTTCCATTGTTGCCCATTGTTGCCCATTATTGCCTACTGTTGCCTTTCAACGAGCTTATTCACCTCTCTACCATTTGCGCTTCGGGCAGCAACGGATTTTCACCTTCTTCTTCTTCTTCTTCTTCTTCTTCATCTCTTCGCCTTACCCATTGTCAATCCATCATCTCATCCGACGACCAGCGCCTCAATCTCTCTCATCAGTAGCCGCCACCTGTTGCCAACCCCTGCCGCGCTCCTTGTCAACCCTTTCGCGTGATCAACAAATCCAATTCAAGCGGTGCGCGTGCGCAACTCGCCCTTCTTCATTTCACCTGCAGCAACCTTTGTCATCCTCAAAGTTGGTTACGGACCAAGCGCAGCTTGAGCCTCTCATCCGCTCTTATTGACATCGCTCCCGCCTGACCAAGCGTCATCATCATCTCTGACGATTTGCTGCATCGCTTTTCCTTTCTGCGCAGTAGTCAACGTTGCCGTCACGATTCCATCTTCAGGCTGCTCTTCACCATCCATAGGCTTCCGCTCGTCAAGCCAAGGACATTCAGTCCTAGCTGCCACTCTAGATTCTTGCTCGGCACCGTCACAAGTCCCTCTGAAGGCTTCTCAACACCTTTTCTTGCCCTTCCACACCACCTCTCGGCCTCATGAACAGCTCAGCCTCTGCCTAGAGTCATTCTTGTAAAAGTCGGCTTACATCTACATTCCGCCTCCCAACAGCTCAGCTCAGATCAAGCCCGACTCTCCTGCGCCCGCCGACAAGTGTCATTAGTCTCTGCCCAAGCTATCAAACACAGCCCATTAGCCACATTCTTACCGCCCCTCTCGATAGGTTCAGCAAGCACCGAGCTGCGCAGATGCGCGCGCCCTCGGCAGAACCCATCGGCCCCATGGCGGTGACTGCTTCTTCTCCATCCCAGCCTTCGCATTCATCAGCGACAGCGCTCTCGCAATCTAAACTGCATCCCGAGGCGGCGGCGGTCCATATTTCGTCCGCCTCCTCCTCCTCCCAGTCGCCACACACCGACGACGACGACTCTCTTCCAGCCGCTCACCAGACCCCAACCCCATCCTCTTCCACATCACCACAGCCCAAATCCGCCAAGATGCGCATCCCATCCTCAGATGTAGACGACACCAGCAGTATAGGCTCCAGAGACGCTGTCTCCGCTGCTGCCAAAGTCCACATCAAGAGCGGCATCTCCTCACCTCGCTCCTCCGTATCCTCCTCGGCCGCCGTCCGACGTGGCGCTTGGAGAGCCTTGGGTGCTGCCTCCTCCGCTTCAGCCTCTCGTAGCTTCACACATGCCTACCGCAGGTCTTATGCTTCCTCGAGCTCATCTGATCACGGCACTGACGACCTTCCGGCCACTAGCTCGAGCCTGCTTGCATCGGGCGCTGCTATTCCTTCAGCACCTAGCCCCGCAGCTAATGACTTTTCAGATAGCGAACCGGGCGAGGGCGAGGGCGAGGGCGAGGGCGAGGGCGAAAATGGCTACCAGGACAATCCGCAGGAGCTCAACGTTGCCGATCATCCCGCCTGGCACAGAATGCGCACTCAACCCGATGTTGCTGCCCCGGGTACCCTCAGCTATCTTCCTTCTGTTCCGCCAAAGGCTGCGACTCTTTCGGCGGTGGAGCCCAGCGCAAGCACAAATGCAGAAGCGCAACAATCATCCACCCCATCTTGGCAAAAGCCAGCCCCAGCGTTTTCGCATCCCTTCCGAGATGCAACATCGGAACGCAAAGCAGCGCCTCGAGGCCCATCCGACAATGCCTCTCAAGCCATCCATGTCAGCAGAGATACAAAATCAGCCGCTTTTGCCACCACCACCGATCAAGATGACACATCTCTCCAGTTTGTCGAGGCTGGCGCCTACGACTGGGCCAATTTTGTTTACGCATATGCAAGAGGCAGATGGAACCCGGGACTCATACCGCAGCCACCAGGGCAATCGACAGCCGTTCCTGGTGCCAAGGTGCTCATCAACACCGTCAACGATCCACCGGCAGACGATATCGCATGTGCCAATAACCTCGTCAACACTCGCAGACCGTCTCTCGAGTACATCCTGCCCGACCCCGAGCAAGCCCCACCGTCCGCACCCATGCCCATCGTCTCAGAGTTTGGTCCACAAAGCCTTCCCCTGAGCTCCCGAGGAAGCGCTGATGCGCACACAGACGCTGGCGATTCCAACACGGTTGCTTCTCTTCCCCTTGCTGAGACCGGCTCAGCGCCGATCGCCCAAAGCTTCGACAAGACTCCTATGCGCCCCCATACGCTCGAATACATTTCTTCTCCCAGAACGGATGCTTCCCAGCTTGAAGCTGCCCAAGCTACTGGTGCTGCTGAACCCCAGCCCAATGCCACAACCAGCAACGGCATTGATGCCAACATCCTCACCGCCCTTCGAAAGCCTTCAGCCAGTATGTCAGCGGTCTCGCGCCTCCGAACAAGCGCAGATCGAGCAGCTCTGGCCGACTCAAAGCTTCATCGACACGCCCACCATGCTCGCTCAGACAGTGCAGAAGAGGGACACTCTCCGCAGAGAGCAAGAACCGTCCCTGGAGCGATCCCATCCACCGGTGCCCAAAAGGACCTGCCTTCGCAAGCAGATCATGCAGGCTTGGCCTCCGCTGCCCAGCTCCAACATACGCCATCGAAAGTCACCCGCAGCCAAAAATCGGACTCGGTGCTTGAAGCTGCCAACGATACAGCGTTGCCTCGAACCACATTCCCGGCCGACGATCCACGCCATCCGATAGTCAAGACACCTACTCGCGCTATTCCCGACCCTCTGAAGGACACCACTCCTGTACGCCAATCAGGCTCAGGTAAAGATGCAGCAGCAGCAGCAATCTCCCCGATGACAATGCCCATAGCTGGAACGACAGCAACTACACCAGCACGGAGCCATAACAAGCTTTTGCATGGCAATGGCAACGAGTCGAGCAACGTGTCAGCTGCAGCACCCGCCCTCGCTTCTCCCCACAAGGAGAACTCCGAGTCAGAGGGGCTCAACAGGCCTGGACCGACACCTATCCAATCCACTCATGGCCCATCAAAGGAACCGATCGCCTGGCAGTCGGCGCCCGAAGGTCTTTTCAGCTTCGCAGAGACCATGCCACGCCAGGCGTCTGGCAACGATGGTGTTGAGCCAAAGGCCTCCTACTTTAATGAGCTCGCACTCGACAACGTCACTGTGGCCGGCTTACGTCGCGCCGCTCGGAGAACGAGCATGGAGAGATCGGAGAGAACCGAGTTGGGACGCACTCAACTCAATGGACGTCGCGCCTCGAAAGGTCTGTTGGTCTCGCACAGCGCCAGCTTCCCTGGCAGCTCACCTCGCCCCTCGTTCTCGGCAGTTGGTGGACCGCATGAAGGTGTCCAGCCGCTCTCGCATCTGTCCATGGGTGGTGCCACCTCGAGCTCCGGCACTTCTGCTTCCGCCTCTGCCTCCACCAGCAACGGTCCCACTGTCAACGTAGCTCACTTTGTCGGAGGCAGACACAGTGGAGAGACTCGCATTGATTTACGCGGCACGGTGACCAGCTCGCCCCTTGCTACAGCCAGAGATGTGGATGACAATCCTAATGCCGCTCTTGTAGCACACGACGTTAGTGCAAAGGACATATCACTAGCCGCCAACGCAGCCGCGCCACCGAGACCAGCCATGTCTAGCACAACCTCGCAGCGCATCCAGTCATATTTGGCAGCGGGCAAACGTGCCGAGATCTTCTATCTTGACCACGGCTACCTTCCATCCATCTTGCCACCCCACGAAGAGACGAGACTGCATGCACTCTCTCGATACGGTCCACCCAAGATCGCAGGCAACCCCAACTTTGAGCGGATCGCACACCTGGTCAAGCTCGTCTTCAACTCGAAGCTCGTGCTCATCACCTTGGTGGGAGAGAACGAGCAGATCTTTCAAGCACAGATGGGTGGAGGCGGTGAGATCACGATTGCCTCGCTCCAAACGCTTGCTGGCTCGCGCAACTGTTCTTTCTGCTCGCATGCCATCTTGCAGAACAGTGACGAGCCGATTGTCATTTTTGATGCAGCTAAGGACTGGCGCTTCTCTGGCAATCCGCTTGTCAAAGGTGCGCCTGACATTCGCTTCTATGCTGGTAGCCCTCTCCGAACCTCGGACGGCTTCAACATTGGCAGTCTTTGCTTGATCGACGACAAGCCACGCACCGAATTTGGACCGCGCCAACGCCACACGCTCAAGGAGTTTGCTCGCGTTGTGATGCGTGAGATGGAGCTGTTGCGCGACAAGATCCAGTTCAGCATGCGAGATCGCATGCAGCGTTCCGTGGAGCTCTTCACTAAAGAGTGCTTGGAGATGGATTCCGAGGAGGGCGAGAATACTGCAGTCGCCTCAGTGCAGGGAACGATCGGCACGCACAGAGTCTTCCAATTGGCGGCTAGGAGCATGCGAGAAGCCTTGCAGGCCTGTGGTGCCGTCATCTTTGACCTCTCCCACTTTGAGCTCATCGATTCCTATGAGAACGACTTTGCCCCTGCTGATCTGGGCACGGGCACGAGCAGTAAGATCTACTTTGCCAATCCACTTTCCTCACAAAACATGGGCACGGCAGCTTCTGGACCCAACAACACCGGTGCTGGCTCCAACCTCGGTCCTGCTTCCGACAACGGTGACACTGCTACGGCCAGCGATGCATCTACCACACCCAGCAAGAAGCGTGTTCGCGAACGCAACTTTGATGGTTCCACAGGCGCCGAGACGTTCAGGTCTCCTTGCAGCTCACCTCTGGCAGATCAGAGCGCCAGAGCAAAACGAGTGCCGCCCATGAACGTGCTTGGAGCCAGCGAAACTGACCATGTTCCGCCTGAACGTACCGAGTTTGTGCCTCTCAGTCACCACGTGCAGATGGCCGAGTTCTTGCGCCTCAACCGGACGGGCAGGTTCTACTCGTACGCTCCGCCACCTTTCCGATCGCTGCTTCCACATGGTGTTACCGGCCTGCTGCTGGTACCCATTTTCGGCCTGAACAAGCAGCCGTTTGCTCTGCTCTGCGCATATATCACCAGCTCAGGGCGTTCGATTGCGCTCGAGGAGCTGCAGGTGAGCGGTCTGCAGTACCTGCGAGCGCTCGGCATGATTGTGCTCAGCTCGATCCTCAAGAAGGACATCATGCTCGCAGACAAGGCCAAGAGCAACTTCATTTCCAACATCTCACACGAGTTGCGCACGCCGCTGCATGGTATCCTTGCCGCAGCTGAACTACTTGCAGAGACCCAACTGAACTCGACGCAAGGCTCTTACCTCGAGACGGTGGAAGCGTGCGGCAAGAGCTTGCTCGAGCTTGTCAACCATGTGCTTGACTTTACCAAGCTCAGCGGAAACACTCGACAAGGTCAGAGGTCGGCACACAGCAAGAGCAAGTGCGATATGGTCAAGCTCATCCAGGAAGTGTGCGAAAGCAGCTGGATCGGCCAAATGGCAAGGCAAGTGGAAAGTGCATCTTCTTCTGGCATTGGCAGTGTTTACGCGCCGCCTACAGAGGCAAGCGGAGCAGCAGGTGGAAGCATGGTTCAAGCACGAGCACGTGCTGCGCGGAACAACAAGGTGGAGACGGTGATCGACATTGCGCTGCGAGAGGATGGCTGGCTGGTCAATTGCGATACGGGAGGTATCCGACGTGTACTAATGAACCTGATCGGCAACTCGCTCAAGTTCACCTCGGCTGGTTTCGTCCATGTCTCGCTACGTGAAGTGCAGAGCTCCAAGACGCATATCATGATCGAGCTCTCGGTCACTGACACGGGACGAGGTATCTCGCGAGCCTTCTTGGAGGAGCAGCTCTTCCATCCATTCACGCAGGAGAACCCGCACGGCACGGGTACAGGTCTCGGACTCTCTATCGTCAACAGCATCGTCCAATCGCCTTCGCTCAACGGCAAGATCGACGTGTGGAGTACAGAGGGAGAAGGAACCGAGATCCGCGTCACTTGCGAGCTGGAACTGTGCGAAGAGGAGGATATGGAAGGACCGACGTACAAGCCTGCTGTCAATGTTGATCAGAAGTACAGCGTCGCGCTGCTCGGCTTTGACGAGTCGCGTGGTGATCAGGATTTGCGTCTTGCTCTCGAAGGGTACTTGCTCAACTGGTGGGAGTTCAAGCTTTCGGAGCAGACGAATGCCAATGGCCACGTTCAGCACAGCGATGTCCTTGTCGTCAACGACGAGATGAAGCTGTTGGAGGAGATCAAGAGGCAACGCAAGGGTCAGTTGCCTCCCGTCATCTTCCTCACAGCCAGCCGTGGCGAGGCGGACACTGCCAAGGCATGCGAAGACTACCATGCAGCTGGGGGTGTCGCGCGCATCCTGTTCAAGCCTGCCGGACCGGCCAAGTTGGAAAGTGTGGTTGACTTCTGTTTGCAGTGCCTCGAGCGTCAAGAGTGCGGAGATCCTGTTTCGTCGGAGGAAAGCAAGCCAAGCACGCCTTTGCCATCGCCGAGTGAAGGAGGTGCGGCGTACAGGCAGATGGAGCAGGGCGATAGCTACTTTGCGCCTCGTCAAAGTCGACCTGACATGCATAACCATGCTGGTCACGAGCTTGGTTCTTTCGAGTCGACAAACTCGCTCACACCACGAGCAGAGGGCGAGACGCCCGGTCGGATGAGCGACACTGGGGATGCTACAGCGAGGCTGCAGGAGATTCTGGCGAGAGCTCCAATGGCTCGGGCAGACTGTCGCTCCAGGGAGCTGCGACGTCCGACTCTAGAGCCAGGAGTAGATCGAACACGATCGTACCACATGTCGCCTGAACCTCCCGGCTCGAGTGGTTGCAACTCGTTGATTCGACGACACTCAACCGAAGCACGCATGGACACTGGCAGCGAGGAGGCAGACGCATCCACTACCAAAGCTCTGAAGCCGAGTCGACCTTTGCTGCCTGCACGAAGCATCACGTACCACGAACCTCGATTGCACAAGCATGTTCTTATGTCGCCCCTGGTCGGCACTTTGCCGGGATGTCGTGATGGAGAATCTGGCGGCGACTCGTACTTTGAAGGGATGGCTACAGCTTGGGCGCCGCAAACACCTAACACGCCCGGCTCGACGATCTCATTGGAAGGAGGAGATGGGGCTGTACCCAAGAGTGCTATTGCTGGCAACAGTCGCATCGGCGCAGGCTCTTGGGGCCTCTCTTGCTCGGACTCTGGCAGCGGTGCCTCAGGGAAACGGATGCAGATTCTTTCTGTAGAAGACAACGCGATCAACCGTAAAGTGATCGCAGCGTTTCTAACCAAACTGGACGTAGACTTTGTCGAAGCGACGAACGGGGAAGAAGGAGTTGCTCAGTTTGCGCGATATCCACCTGAGCACTTTGATGTGATTCTGATGGATCTATCGATGCCAGTGTTGGATGGAATCGGTGCTATCTCTGCGATACGGAAGATGGAGCTTGAGAGATACAATGCGGATGTTGGGAGGAAAGGTGGAAGTGCAGGAGTGGGAGTGGGAGCGGGAGTGGGAGCGGGAGTGGGAGCGGGAAAGCCTTCAGCTAGATACAGGACAAAGATCTTTGCGTTGACAGGGAGGTCTACAGATGAGGATAAGAGAGAAGCTTTCCAGACTGGAGCGGACGGGTATATTGTCAAACCACTGAGCTTCAAGGTGCTAAGCAGCTTGTTGCGGATGTTGATGGGCTAGGCTTGGGAAGGGTGGAAGGAGGAGCAGGTGGGGATGGTTGGGGATGGTGGGGATGATGAATGCATTAGCATAGTAGGAGCAACTTGACTCTTGTCGGATAGTGGATTGCATAGAGCTTTCAAGTAGTTGTCGAGGTAAAAGTTTTGGTTTAGTCTGTTTTGCAATGTTGTTGCATTTGTTTACACTGGTGCGTCTGTGAGATTGGGAGGTGTTTGTTGGATGGCAGATGCGATTTGAAGGAAAGCTGAGATCAAGATCAAGCTTGGAATGCTGCATGGAAAGACAAGAATGTGGCACAGATAAGAAGGACCTAGCTCGTTGCTGGTTGATGAGATGATGTAGACGTGGCTCAAGCGCTCCGCATAAGGATAAGGAAGAGTGTCTGGAAGAGGCGCGCTGTACAAGTCAAATGAGGTGCACTCGGGTCTCGAGGCTCGAGCTCATAGCGCCAAGTTGAACGTTGGCGGTGCTTGGGCGGCGCTAGCAGTATTGCGCACGTTCTTGCTTGCTGGAAAGATGACAAGTCTCATGCACTGGTGGGATAGCTAATAAAGGTGGCGTCAAAGTCAAGAGCGATCTTGGCTAAAGGAGGAGGATTGAGGGTTAGCGGAATTGTTGATATCCATCTGAATTGTCATTAGTTGTAGCATACCGCTTCAGACAAGATGGCCCAAGAACTGGATGCTAGTAAAGCTTGCTTGACTACCAGCGGCTAACTTTGGCTTGAATGCAGAGGATGAGCTTCAGTTGTATTTCTGAGCTACCAAGACGATCTTTATTGTGCTGTAGTTGTTAAAGAGTATTGCATGGTATCTGATGTTAGTCAGGAGGTCGATGATCAACCAACTAATACCAAAATGCCAAGCACGGTCTAAGGTACGCCATGGAGGTTCGAGACTGGATATAAGTTCTAGTATCTAGATGAGATGAGATGAGACGAGAACGATATGATTGCTGAACATGTCCATTCGACGAGGGAATAAGAATAGAAACAGTGCCAGCCAACTTGTTTGCGCTGAGAATCAAAAAAGAAAAAGAAAAAGAAAAAGAAAAAGAAAAAGAGAAAAAAAAAAAGGTTGAAATTTCGGCTGATAAAAATGATAATAAAAAGGCCAAAAAAGGGCAATTTTCTGCTTCCGAACTTCACAGAGAGAGGCAGAGGGAAGCCGCAGATGCAGGTCGCGCATATTCATCCCGAGCCAACTGCAGATTTCTTTTCCTTTTTTTCTTTTTTTCTTTTTTTCTTTTTTTTTTTTTTTTTCTTTTTTTCTTTTTTTTTTCTTTTTTCTTGCTTCGGTGGTTGCTGGGTTAAATGCGCCGTGTGCTAGCAGCGACTGACAAAGGCAACTCTCTTGCTGGTCAAGGTTGGGGAAGAGAGGATGATGGAAAAGTGGAGATTTGAAGCTTGCGTTCCTGAATTCGGATGAGCGTTTTTCAGTTGTTTAGTTCTGAGTGGCGGTGAGCTGGAAAGGGGAAACAAGTAATAATAATAATACAAGCTTGCTCGCTTGTTGCTTGCTCGCTGCAGTCCAAAAAGGGTTGGAGTATTTCGATTGCTCCCTCTCGCGTTGGTGTAATTGCAATAATAATTTCGCAATTTGGATTCCGCTTTTCGCAGCTGAGTTGACATTTTCTTTTTCTCCAAATTTCGTCTCTCTGAGCTCAGCTGTTCTGCCCACATGATCACCACTTTTAGCCGGGCCTGCCAAATTGCCTTTGCTTGACTGCTCTGCACACTACACACACACATACACACATACACACATACACACACACACACACACATACACCCGCTCACACCCGCTCACACCCACTCACATTCGCTCACACTCGCCACTCTCTCAGCCCCCTCGCCCCTCGCCCCTCGCCCCTCGCCGTCCTTATTGTCCATCTCTCTTCCCCTTCTCGGCCTCGCTCGAGAGTTCTTCTTCCCAAAGAGAGAGAGAGAGAGAGAGAGAGAGAGAGACAGCGTTGGCTTTGGCCTTCCGGACGATAATCTTTTTGCAACACCGACGTTTAGAGATCTACACTTGCTCCTCCTCAAGGTCAAAGCAAGACAAGGCCAGAAGGGTGTGCCTGCTTGCTTGCCTCTTGTTCTCTGCAACGACGCCGCCGCCGCCGCCAGCTGCTACTGCTGCTGCTGCTGCTGCTCCTCCTCCTCCTCCTTGCTCATCTTTTCACAGACGTGCACCCGAGCGCCGCTTCCCCCTCTCCGTTGCTGTCACTTTTTGCTCACCTCATACCCCAATGCTAAAGTAGCCCCGACACGCCCTCCCGCCCAAAGCTCAGCCCAAGTCTCTCTGTCTCTCTCTGTCTCTCTCTGTCTCTCTTTCTCTCTCTCTTTCTCTTTCTCTTTCTCTTTTCCAACGAGATCAACAACGCATGCGCATGCTGGCTCTCCTCCCAACCTTGACTTCTCACTCCATCGTCATCGTTGTTTGCACCTCTATCCACTTGCTCCCTCTCCAACGTCCTTTACGATCCGACATCTTCACCAAGGGCACCTCGATAGCTAGTTAGCTCATACCATCCACTCATCGCCCTTTCTCGGCGTCACATTGTGATTGTCATATTGAGCTGCTGCTGTTATCACCTGCCGACATCACCTGCTGTCATCACCTGTCCACCTTTTCAGCATCACCTGTCCACCTTTTCAGCATCACCTGTCCACCTCTTCAGCATCACCTGCCCATCTCTTCAGCATCACATTTTTCTTTTTCTTTTTCTTTTTCTTTTTCTTTTTCTTTTTTTGTTCTTTTTTTCTTTTCTTTTCCTTTTCTTTTTTTCTTTTCTTTTTTCTTTTTTTCTTTTTTTCTTTCTCTTCGATCTCTAAAGTCACTATCTGCTGAGCACGACCTCTTGGCAATCCCACCCTAGGCATATATCATAGACTTTTCCCTCTCTCACCGGAACATCTCTGCTCAGCATTGTGGTTGCCATCGATCTGGTTGCCATCGATCTCTGTTCTGGGCCTGTCGGAAGATCCGATCTGCTAGTGTGCAAGTCAGTCAGCAGACCGACAATCTGCTGGTCATCTTACCATCTTGACCATTTGCCCTCGTCCATCTCACCATCCACTCCACTCACCATATACTCCACTCACCATATACTGCACTCACCCATTCACTGCACTCACCCATTCACAGGCTCGCACTCAACTCGAGCCAACAAGCTGCAATGACCTCCGTCTTGTCCACCGTGCGCAGTCACTTTCCGCAGCCCGGCATGTCAAACGATCCTCGTTATCAATATGTCGATCTCACCAGAACTCTCTCGACTCCTCCTTCCTCTTCTTCCTCTTGCTCTTCCTCCCTCCACCAAGCCGCAATCGCCTCGGCTTCCTCTAATGCCATTCCCTCTACATCCATACTCGCGCTAGCAGCCGCCGTCACCCCAGCAGCCACCATCTCCACCAACACCAATACCAACACCAATACCAACACCAATACCAACACCAATACCAACACCAACACTAATACCAACACCAACACCAACACCATGTCCTCCGGTCCAGCCTCTTCCGAGCTCAACTCCCTCTCTCAACCCTCCCTCATGGCTTCCTCAGCTTCCGGTTCCGATCCCAGCACGCTCTATTCTGCATCTACAATACCTACCTCTCGCGCTTTTCACTTGGCTTTGGGCGGCTATCATCCGGTATCCTCATCACTGCCAGACCTCTCAGCCTCATGCCCGCCCGAGCGACCTTGCTTCTCCACAACCGACTTTGATGCCGCTGCATTTGCGCCCATCTTTGCCTCTTCCGCCACCGATACAACGCTATTTGATAGCTCATCGGCGCCCCTCTCCTTTCCTGTTCTCCCCGCATCGCTTCTCGATGAGGCGCCAGAATACGAATACGTAAGTACCACTGCACTAGGCTCCTTTCGCCCTCAGCCTAGTCCAAGTACTAATCTCTTCTATCCGCCATCCACTTTTTTCCTTCTTCACAGTCTGTCCACACCCGCATGAACGTCTTTGAGGCATCCGACTACGGCATCCATCTCCCTTCCTTCACCTTTGCTCACGATGGCACTCCTATTCTCGACAGCGCTACAGAGTATGGTCTCTGGTCAACAGGCCTTGGCGTCGGTGCAGCTGATCTCACTGCCTCCTCCGCTTTTGCCTATCCCCAAGACGACCTGGCTCCCATCCAGACACAACCAAGAACCGCCGACTTGCACATTCCACAGTACAAGTGCAACCTTGACCTCTCCACCCGGCCTGACGAATCCTTTGACCTCTCCACCCGGCCTGACGAATCCTTTGACCTCTCCACCCGGCCTGACGAATCCTTTGACCTCAGCTCCGACTCGCTTCTTGCTCCACGCAGCAACATGCCCCTCGCACCAACCACTCACAACCCCGATGCACTCCTCAGCGCCAATGCTGCCAGCATCTCCCATTTCGCAACAGGCTCGTCCGCAGCAGCCTCATCCGCAGCAGCCTCATCCGCAGCAGCCTCATCCGCAGCAGCCTCATCCGCAGCAGCCTCATCCGCAGCAGCCTCATCCGCAGCAGGCTTTGCCGACAGTGCTCCCTCTCTACTTCCACCTTCAGCCAGTCAGGTGCAACAGCGACAACCACAACAGACACAGCGACTCCCACTCGATACAGATGACATGTACGATTCCCAAGCGGGTCCATCGCGAGGCTTGCACAGGAACCGAGATGCTCTCTCGGCCAATAACTCTCCTTACCGCCGAAGTCGTCCTACGCTCCAGCCTCAGCGTAGCTTGGTCAACATGGCTGCCACCTCTTGTCTCTCTCCACCTGGCTTCAACCCTGAGCTTCGACGTCTCTCGACCGGCGCAGGCCTTGGCGGCGGTGCTGCTCGAGCTCCCAGCCGCGATCCAGTGGTGCCTAGTCAGAACGTCGGTCGCGCTCGCCTCATGAGCTGGCAGGGCGGTCGCTCCTATCCTGGCCAACAGGATTGGCAGTCCAACTTGCCTGATCCAAATAGCGGCATCCGTGCCGATCCTGGCTTTGCCCATGGCATGCCCGATCCCAACGGTATCGCCATGCTCCCTGGTGGTGCCAACGGTGGAATGATGCACCCCTCCCGATCCTATGCCCATGGCGTCCATCCCTCCTCCTCCTCTTCCTCCTCCTCCTCTGCCAACTTTATCTCCCATCACGGCATGAACCCACAGGCAACCGACATGATCAACGCCCTCGGCGACGCCATGGACGCACGCATCGACCTCGACGGTATTGCCAAATGCCCCTATCCCAACTGCAACAAGACCTTTGCCAAGAACCGTTCCTACAACCTCAAAGCTCATCTTCGATCCCATTCGCAACTCAAACCTTTTGCTTGCAGTGTCTGCCCACGTGCCTTTAGCAGGAAGCATGATCTCGAGCGACACAGTAGGGTGCATTCCGGTGACAAGCCTTATGTCTGCGAAATTTGCGGTAAAGGTTTCCCAAGGAGCGATGCTTTGAGGAGGCATTGGAGAGTGGAAAAAGAGTGTGGTGATAAAGCGGCCGCCTTGGAGGCTAGTCAGAGTTTAGGCTCCGCTTTGGGTGCAGATGGCTATGGCGGGCACGAGAGGAGTCCAGATCAGCAGAATCATCATTATCACTATCCAGGGCAGCAGCAAGAGCAGCAGCAGTCGTCAAGTTCATCGGCTGGAGGCCTCTACGCACAGCAAATCCAGCAGCAGAGACCGCAACAGCAATTTGCTCAGCCGATCCAACAGCAGCAGCACTACGTCGCTCAGCGATGGGATCCTGCTCAACAGCAGCAGCACCACCAGCAGCAGCAGACACAACAACAGCAACAGCAGCAGCAGTTGAGACGAGCTTAACGCTCTCCTTACCAACGCTTTGTTCCCTTGATACCCCTTTCCTTGCACGCCCGACTGGGCCTTTGTTTGCTTGACTTTTCACGGTTCTTCTCGCAGCCATTGGTTTGCTTGTTCTCGATTCATCTTCACATGTCAGCTCCTTGTCATTGTCATTTCCAAATGCTAGGCTGCATCAACACGCACATCACATCGAGCTTTCGTTGAGAACAAGTGCGAGTGCAAGAATGTTTTCAATGAGATGCACAAATACAGCAGATGCAACCGGTAACCGCTAATATTTGTCTTAATATCGACTACGTTTGGCAGGAGGAGCATCATCGTATCCCGCACCTCCTCGGCCACCGTAACCTCCTCCACTCCCTCCGCTTGGACCTGTTGGGTAATCTCTATCATCTCTCGGCCCTGCTCCTCCGTATCTTGGCGCAGCAGCAGCACCACCACCACCATAGCCTCCTCTCGCACCACCATATCCACCATCAAACCCTCCTCTTGGAGCACTGAATCCGCCTCTTCCTCCTCCACCACCAAATCCACCTCCTCTTGCACCACCTCTAAACCCTCCACGGCCACCACCACCTCTGAATCCTCCCCTTCCGCCCCTAAAACCACCACCACCGCCAAACCCGCCGCCAAACCCACCGCCCATAAGAGGAGCTGTCTCTACCGGCTCTGGAGCCTTTTTCGGCTTCCTCGCATTCCCCCCTAATCCACCTCCAAGTCTGGTGGGTTTCCAATCTTTAACAGTTCTTCCTCTTTCAACATCCACCATTACGCGCCTGCCGTTGATTTTTATGCCTTCTGCATCTTTATATGCTGCTTTCATATCTCGTTCACTCTCATAAGCTATAAAAGCGTAGCCTCTGGACTTGCCTTGTTTATTCCTGATCAGAGTAATCTGTTGTATGGGACCATAGACCTCGAATTGCCTATGTAGATCTTTTTCTGTTGTATCATATGATAGCCTCGCGAGGAATAGAGTTTTGTAAGGATCTGCGGTTGCATTTGCATTTTGATTCGGTTTGTATGTTTCGAGTCCCTTGGTTTTGATAGCTGCTTTCTCGGCGCGGGTTTTTTCTGCGGCGATTTCAGTCAGGGTAACGGGTGCATGGGTTAGGTTTGAGGTTGAAGTTTCTACTGCGATATCGTCGGTTGATGTACCTGCTGCAGCTGTGTCGGATGCAATGCGTTCAACGGTGGCTGCTACACCCGTTAGTGGTGTGCGAATACGGCGGCGATGGGAAGACGAGAGGAGAGAGGCGTCTTTCGTCAGCGGTGTAGCTGCTGGATTCCGATCATGCCGTGAGATCGGTGCAACGTATTCTAGTGGTGGTCTTGGTGCGAATAGTCGGATGAGTGAGGGTGGGAGCAGGTGGGTCATCTTTGCAATCGTCCAAGCCGAGGTTAAGGGGGCAAGGCGTACAAGAAGCAAGATTCAAAGACGTATTGTTTTTCTTTTCTTTTCTTTATGTGATGCCGGTGCTCTTTCTGCGATGTGGCAAAGTGAGCCTGGAAGAGAATCTTGTAGTCGTACAGCAAGCCTGAGGAGAGTTACTTGTGTGCCAGTAGGGCGTTCGATGTCTCTTGCCGACGTAAGGGAAAGATGTGTCGTGTTGTCAAGTGTCATGAGCGTTTGGCTTGAAACAGAGCTTCTTCAACAGCGAGCTTCTTGTCCGACTTCCGCGTTTAATTTCTTAAATTTCCGAGCAGTTCCATAGATCTAACATTCTGAAAATCCATCCTAAAATCTTCAGCTCAGTGTGGAGTTGCGGTGATCGACTGACCTCAGCCTTGAAGCAAAATGGCAGGCGAACGCGCAGGCCAACGAAGCTACGCACGGTTGTCTTGCTTGCTCTCCACACCAAGAGCAACACTTAGGCACAACTTGCTACTCTTTGCTATTCACACCTTGCTCTTCACACCTTCAACGCCCACACAACCTCAACACCACCTTCCCACCTTCAACGCACTTGCATTCAGGTCGAGCCTTCGCATACCTCTTTGACAATACATACTCTTTCCTAGCTTGCAAACGCTACACTACGCATCGCAGCTTCGCATTCACGAAACAACCAAGCAGGCTTCGACATTGTTCAGCTAGCAGAACTCTCTCAGCACACAGACAGGCCATTCGAGCATAGCAAGGATTGCAGAACTAGCTCCAAGTTGTAAAAATGGCATCACAGGGTACCGGATACGATCTCTCGTCGAGTACTTACTCGCCCGATGGCAGGATCTTTCAGGTAAGCTTCAACTTCAACCCAACTTGACATTAGGATCGCCATGGACGTGCAAGGCGCCTGCAGACACTCAGCTCTCTTGTTCAATGTAGAGCTGCTCCTCCTCACTGCTCCTCCTCACTGCTTTCCGACGATGGGAACGGCATCTGACATTCTTCTTTTCTATTTTATCCCAAATATCGCCCGGACCTCGACCTTGCTTGCTTTCTTCATCTCCTCTCCTCTTCATATCCTCTCCTCTCCATCATTGCAGATCGAATATGCAGCAAAAGCAGCAGAAAACGCTGGCACAGCCATAGCCATCAAAACCAAAACCGGTGTCGTAATTGCCGTTGAAAAACTCGTCCAATCCAAACTCCTCGTCCCCGGCTCCAATCGTCGCATCTTTAACGTAGCCCCCCACATCGGTATCGTCTCAGCCGGTCTCATCGCCGACGGCAAACATCTCGCTACCCGTGCACGCTCAGAAGCAGTCTCTCATCTCGACAACTACCGTTTCCCTGCCCCTGTCAAAACTCTTGCCGATCGAGTAGCGTACTACGTTCAAGCATACACACTCTATTCTTCAGTGCGACCTTTCGGTGTTTCGGCGATCATCGCTGGTATTGACGACACTAAAGGGCCTCAAATTTACATGATCGAACCCTCGGGCGTGTTCTGGGGCTATAACGGATGTGCAGTGGGAAAGGGGAGACAGTTGGCTAAGACCGAGATTGAGAAGTTGGATCTCGAGAATCTGACGATGAAGGATGCAGTCGATGCCGCTGCCAAGATTGTTTTCAAGGTGCATGACGATGCCAAGGATAAAGACTTTGAGTTGGAGTTGAGCTGGGTTGGGCCAGAGAGTAACGGTGTCCATACCGCCGTGCCCGCGGATCTGAGGGCTGAGGCGATTAGTAAGGCTAAGGAAGCCCTGGATGATGAGATGGAGGACTGAAGGTCTTCGCTCACAGTGCAAGGCTTTGCATTTCTGTCGTCAATAGTGGTATAGTGTACAGTAAAAGACCTTGATCTCAGCTTGGCTTGGTTTGACAGACTGTGTTGGCAACTGGAACCTTTTACAGATTAGCATCTCCTATAGAGACTCATATCAACACGATGCAGTTTGAACTACTTGATCGTCGATCTCGCCCGTAAAGCGAGTAAGGGTTATCGTAGCCCCCTCGCAACAGAAAGCCGAGCTGAGATCTGCGATCTGTATTTGAATAGCTACCCGAAGTTTCCAGCGAGCGTGTCTTGGTCGTCTCTTGTTCAATATGTTGAGCTGTCTCGAGCTGTCTCGCACATCTGGCAGCATGTGGAGAGTGATTGTTAGCGTTCAGGAGTGAACGGAAGCGGTGCCGTGACGCACGTATGTTACCATCCTAGATGACTCGAATCGTGAGGTATGAGATGAGGTGGCTTGACTTGGTTGTGTGAGCTATGCGATAGGGAAAGCTTGCGCTCGAGCCGATTCGGCGCGGCGTGGATTTAATCTGTTGTGCGCAGTTTGCGCAGCAGGCTCTTCTTCGTAACGTCCTCAGCGGCACGCTCTGTGCCTGTCTCTGCCCCCCCCCCCCTCCGAATTGACGCCTGTTCCTGCCCTGAAAACTGACGCGGAGAAAGCTGGAATGCGCATTCTATCCGTTCCTGTCCGAATTTCTGAGTTCCTGGCGCATTGCCGGGCAGCGTCGACACCTGTCACCCTCAAAACCGATCCGCCTGTCATTGCACTGATCTCGTTTGCCACTCGGAAAGGAAGCGTTGCCTCCAACGAGTTGCTTACCTCGCTCTCGTGCCTCGGTGAGTTCGCTCACGACCTTGTTTCCATACTGCGTGCGTCTGTGCGAGATTGGGATGCACTCCGAGTGCGGAAGGGATTGGTGTTGAGAGAGGTGTCTACACCAACCCTCGATTCGAACAGCGATTGAATAACTTCTTGACACATCCGCCGCTCGATGGATAATGCGCAACAAGGCTCAATTGAGGTTCTGCAGTATAGTGTTACCGTCTTACAACCGCTTCCTTGGGAAGACCTGTCAAAAAGATGCTCTGTCAGTGAAGCAATCGTCGTGAGCACTTTGCACTTTTTCCCAGGCCAAAATAGACCTCTGTTGAACCATTCGAGGGACCAATTTAACTTGGACAGCGAGCACAGACTTGACTGTTTCCTAGAGGGAGAAGACTGTTGAGATGCACCTGTCAGAAGACTAATCTCCATCGTCGACTTAGATACTCACTCGTTATCTCGTTTCACTGAGCCAGCGCAAGCTCGCTTGTCAGATCGTCTGTCCGAGGGATGAGCATGTTGACACGTGTCCCTTTCGATGAGGTCCGTGACAGGAGTGCACAAGAGTGCAAGAGAGAGAGGGGAGGGAACCGTTTCAGGAAGGCAGTCGTGTCCATTGACGAGAGAGCACTGCGGAAACGCTGAATCGTGTTACTCTGACGAGGCGAGTCTTGAGGTGATGTATCCCTCGAGCGGCCCGTTCCAGCAGAGCACAGTGCGGAAAGACCTCGATCCTCTGGGACTTGCCGGTCTCCTGTGTTGTCTTCGATTCAGAGCTGAGTCGAATGACGCTGTCAGACGGCTCCTGCGCTCGATATCGCTCGATGTGTTTCACTCCATCGATGGAACAGAAAGCGCTTTACGGTGCTGACGTATAAAAGTGGTCAGAGGTATCAGCAGCGTCTTGAAGAGATCGCCTCAATGATTGCCCATACAAGCCCTTGGCCGCGCCAGCACCCTTTACAATACCGAACCTCTCCAAGTGCAATTGCATCGGACAACAGGTGAGATAAAGGACTGCATTCCTCATGGCTGCTACAGAAGAAGGTGCTGACGCAATTCTGAATTGTTTTAGAATATCTACTTAACTCTCACTCTCTCTCGAAGAAGGAGGTAGGCAAGCCAATCGGTGTGGCTCAAGCAGTGCACCTCATACCATCATGATGTCGGCAAAGACGGCTGCCGCGGCAAGAGCGAGGCGTACAGGGGCGCGGAGCAGCTTTCTGAGGCCTAGCCTTAGACAGAAGGTTGCCTCGCCCGCAGCCGCTGCTGCCCACAGCGAGGCCCAGAGTAAGCCTCGAAACATTGTGACGACAAGAAACCTTGAGCATGCCCACCATGAACTTGGTTTGCAGCATTCACCGGTAAGTCTTGTCTCGTCCACTCTGATCGGTCCCGCTTCTTCTTTCCTGTCCTTTACGGCGATCACGTGCCGAAGGCTTACTTTTTGCCCACGGAAATGTAGTCTTTCCGTGGCGAAGCTCGCGATGGCAAGTCAGCGTCTGGCTATGTGGTTGATTGCTTCGCGTCGCCACATGACGCAGTCACTTGTTACAGTATTTGTCTCCATCGCGGTAGCGTTGGCCTTTGCCTCGGCTCCTAGTCGAGTTGCTTTGGCCTCTCTCGCCAATGTTTCAGTTGGGTAGGTGTTGTAGTTCATTTGCTTTCCTGCCTTGTCCAGGCGAAACTTGACCTTTCTTCGCTCAGGTCCGTAGTTGTTTCTGAGCTACTTTCTCAGGCTCCCGTTGCTCTCCTTACTTGATGATTCAGACTGTTGTTACGAGGCGACGCAACCCACTTCTTGGCGTTGTTCGTCGCATCGGCTTGTCCAGGCCGAGCGATTTGCATCACCAACCCGGATTTCATTCCAAGGTGGTCGGATTTGGTGCAGCTAAGTCGCTCAAAGCGTGCACGCTTGCCTTGCTTTGTTCGGGAAGGTGCACGTCAAGTGCTATGCGATACGTTGGATGTCAGGATGGCCAAGGTAACAACAAGGTTTGCCTTTGTCTCCTGCATATGTAGGTCGTCAAGAGGGACACAGATGCCGCTATACATACTTTGGTTCCACTCAAGGACCGCAAAACCTTGTCCATGGTTCATTTCACCTCCCGGCCTCATGATGGGAGCCGCAGAACCTTGTCTCGCTCTTGTCTGCCAGTGTCTCTTGGGCAGTTTTGGCTCTCTTCTGCTCGCCCACTTTATCTCTGGCTGAACAGGCAGCCAGCCGGTTCTTCTTTGGGCCGAAGGGCAATTGACCGGTGACTTGGTCCCACATTTCTGGCCCTGCTTGGCTCAGATCATGGCATGTGCGGTCTGCATGTCGTGCGATGACATTGCACAACAAGCAACGGCCCTTGTCATTGTCTCTGATCGGTCGCATCAGACGTGGCTGTCTCGTTGTCACCATCGAAGACTACCAATGCAGCTGTGTTTCTGCTTCATGAGCAGACATCTGTATTCGTAGTGTTCGTGATTGCTTCGAACTTAATCGAAAAGTATTTCATCGACATGGCCGCTGTGGCGCACAAGAGAGATGCGGTGGCCGCCGAGAACTCGCTCTTGCCGGCTGGCAGACTTTTCGCTCAGCCTTTACCAAACTTGGTCAGATATGCGGTGCATCGTCTCCACGCAAAGCGGTACGAGCACCATGTCGCGTTTGGTTGAAGCTCTCGCTTGCCTTGCTTCCTGTCGGCTGCACATCACTCTACCAAGCTGGCGCCCACGCTCTCTTTCGCGCTGATACCATCTTAGCGGCGCTTAAGAGGCATGTGGGGGACCAAAGTATGCAAAGCAATGAAGTCGCACGGTGAATGAATCCCACCGTTCAGCGAGGGGGGAGAGCGCTATACTTAAGACAGCGGTACAAGGCTGAGCTTGTGGCCGGTCATGTCCACGTCCGCGCGCCACAGAGCGTTTAGCGCCTCCGGCCTCCTTGTTGCCGTTTTGTCCAAGAGAGTTCCCACATTGCCCATCCTTTGTCGGGCGGTTGGCGCGTCTGTAGAACGGAGCGACATGTTCGGTTCCCCATTCTCTTGTGCTTCGGTTCCTTGTCGGCTCTTCTCTGTCCGTTATTCTGGCAACTGTTCCTTGTTCTGCTTGGTTACCTGAGCATCCCACCCGTGGCGTATATATCCTCCTCTCGCCCACTTCTCTTCTTTCCAATCTGTCAAGATCCTCACAAAGAGCGCATCATCCTTACTCGGATCAAGCTCGAGGACACCTGCCTGACAACCCCTTCTCGCAACATCATCCCAACCCTCCATCACTATCAGGAAGGAGCTTCAAAGCAACTCAGAGCAGACAGCCTTGCCAAGCAACCTGTCGTCAGGAAAGCATATCACGAACTTCGAGCCCACGATCTTGAAGGTATAGCGTACGCCGCACAATTGCTGCTGAAGCTTAAAAACTCGAAAAACAAACGAGCAAGTGATATGCCGCTCAACGACAGCCAAGTCAGCACTTTCCAGGCTGGCACAGGCATCGCCAGGAAGCGCGGCCTACCTTACGCTCGGAACGACCATGGTTCGCCGCTTCAATCATCTCAGACTCAGTCTGCTTACAACGGTGGGATCAACTTCTACATCTCTGAACCGCGTCCGGCTCGGCTCTTTCCAACTCCCGTCCATGAGTTCAGAAAGGGAAAGTACGCTACAACTGGTGGCGACCGCGGCTTCATGACCGGTGAGTCCTCGTCTCTTGGCCTCGGATCAAGGCTCAAAGCATCGACCTACTGACATGTTGGATCTGTGCTGCCTTTTCTGCTACAGTATTCGAGTACGACGTTCGAGGTCATACTATGATGATTGACGTCGATACCTCCTTTGTCCGATTGTGAGTGCCGAACCGCTGACCAGGCGACTGGCTGGATGCATGTTGGCTGATAACCCATCTTCGTCCTTCAACCACACACAACAGCACATCCATCACACAAGCCTTGGGCAAGAACAAGGGTAAGGAGCTCAAGCATTTCGAAGGAAAGTCGTGACATATTGACAAAGTCCGCTGACTTTTTCTCTACCCCTTCTCTTGTTTGTCTCTACTCGCCACAGTCAACTTCGGCCGCTTGGTCAGGACCTGTCCTGCTTTGGAGCCTCATATATCGAAGTTGAAAGGTGGCTACCTCAGTATTCAAGGCACGTGGCTACCGTACGATCTGGCGAAGGAGCTCTCGCGCCGCATCGCCTGGGAGATTCGAGACCATCTTGTGCCTCTGTTCGGGTACGATTTTCCTTCCTCTTGTCTGCGACCTGACTCTGAGGGATTCGGCCAGTTGGCCATCGGTATGTCGCAAAAGAGAGCGCGCAAGCGCCACAACAATGGCGGGCCGCATCAGACCTCGTGCTATGGCCCAAGCCTTCCGATTTCGTAGGTATTAGACCTCTCTACTTTATGGGCACGCTTTAAGTGGAAGATGCGCTGACCATTCTTTTCTGCTTGCTCTCTGTGCATCAGGGTGGTCGATGGCCAGACCGTTGAGCACAAGACCAACGCCAGAAGCGGCAGTTTTCCCCACACTCTTCAGCAACCACCGCACACAGCCACCTTTCAGTACAGCAAGAGCTACGGACTCGACCGCCCGCATTGGCACGGACAGGAAGCTGGAGTAGCTTCGGGCACCATGGATGGCGAGCTTGACCCCATGATGTGGCCTCCCACTCCTTCTGTTTGCGGCACCGGTTCAGGAGGGCTGCAAGTGCCCAGTGTTGCGCAGGGCGGACAGTACACATCACCTTTTATGGCGTTTCAAAGCAGTCCAGTCTTGTCATCGCCGCCGTCGTCAAATGCGTCGTCTGCTTCGGCGCAAAGCTACGCGGCGAGCTATGGATTGATGGTGCCTCCGACCGTTCCTTCTTCGTCGCACGGTGCAGGCAACGGAGGTGGTCAAACATGCAGCTCAGCAGCTTCAACAGCAGCCTTTGACTTTGCTCATGCACCATCGTCGCCTGACAAGACAAAGGTAAAGTCTGGAGCAGAGCGCGATGTTTCGTCTTACGAGAACAACTACATCTCTTCATACGGCGATGCCAGCAACCAGCTCGCGTCGTGGACCGAATCTGGTCATGCTTCTGCGTACATGTCTTCTTCGCCCACGCCTCCGCCTCCGCCTCCGGCTGCGACTGCTCAAGCACCAACGTTCCACTTTGACGCTTGGCAGCAACAACAGCAGCCTTGCACTGCCTCGTCCAAGTGACACTGGGGTACAAAGTTTTGCTTTCCTGTACAGTCTCTCAAAATTCAAACTTCTGATTCTCTTTCCATCTCACGGGTCTGTGAATGTGAGTGCCACACCTCTCGTGCCACGACGTTGGAGGTGGGGCTAAGAGCTTGCTCTGCAGACCTGTTGAAATTCGAATGCAGTCAGAGCTAGAGTCAGCTGACCAAGATGAGAAAGCGACAAGCTTGTCAGACCGTGTTACCGATGCTGTGCAGAATGTTGTCAACACGCGTAGCCTTCGAAAGAGAACTTGCTTGGGGCGTTGGCGTGCTTGAGGATGGGCGGCTAGTGCCTCGGATCTGACCGAATCATCGGAGCGCTGCCGATGCCGCCGAATCCTTCCACAAGCTTTTACCTCTCCCTTGTCATTCTTTGTGGCTTTCTCCTGAACTGCAACCAAGCTTCGCCTCGTCCGAGCGTGGGGGGCGTTGGGGCGTGGGAGCAACAAAGTGTCACTTCTCACATTGTATGAGCTTTTTCGGTGGGCTCCGAAAGAAGATAGAAGAAGCATTTCTCTCTGCTGTTCTGGCTGACCGTTTTTCACGCCTGTCATCTGTGCTGATCTTATCCAAGGGAAAAGTAATTATTTTAATTTTGATTTTTGAGATCTTCGGCTACGGGAGAGCTGTCTGTGAGTTGAAGAGCGTCGTCATGATTTATCAATGGTGCGTCAAAGAGTATGATCACAAGTATTGATTGCAATGACAAATCATTCCTAGGTACATGATGAATCAAGTGTTTATATATGCCTCAATCCTCTTCATGTGCATGTGTGATACTAAAGGCTAATAGGGCAGGAGCATGAGGAAGTAAATGAGAGGTTGAGGAGGAAAACACCAGCTGTCTGATGACCACCATCTTGGGGTTTGGCAGTCAGCCTGGACAATGCACTAAGTCCAAGTGAGTGAAGTTGGTGATTGGATGTGTGGGCTTGGCAAAGGTTGCATTTGCATGCTTCAATCACCAAGACACTGCATGCTTCAACTCCCCCCCTTGCCAACTGAGCTATGGTGTGATCCAACATTAAGCATTCCCAATTGTTTTCATGTATGTGCCAAGAGGGTCTTGGAGACTGGTTTAGTGAGAAAATCTGCAATATTGTCATTGGTTCTAACATACTTGATTTCAATATTGCCTTCCTGTACCTGATCTTGGATGAGATGATATTTCATATCAACATGCTTGAGTTTAGAATGCATGGCCAGGTTGTTTGCCACTTGAATGCAGCCCATGTTGTCAGTGAGGATTGTGGGAGTGTGATCTCCAAACCCAAGTCCACAGGGAAGGTGTCTGTGGAATAGTGCTTCTCTGGCAGCAGCCAAACTAGCAATATACTCAGTCTCAACTGCTGAACTGGCTACACATTTCTGGACATGTGAATTCCAGGTGATGATGCTACCAAAAACCTTCATGATCAAGCCTGAGGTACTCTTTCTGTTGGCATTGGGATCTGAAGCCCAATTCACATCTGTGTAGGTCTCAATGACACTTTCATTGGTGTTTGTTCCACCAATATGCAATACATCATCTTGGGTCTGATTCAGGTATCTGACAACACATAGCACTGCTTGCATGGCTTCTTCAGTCAGTTGGGACATATGTCATGCAAGGGTATTGACTGCATAGCAGATGTCCAGATGGACAGTGTTTGACACCCAGAGTAATTTTCCTACAAGTGTAGGATAGCTTTCCTTAAGTTTGCTTCCATCTGCCAGATCTTCAATTGCTTTTGTGGGAGTGGTCATCATTGGTACCCAGGTCTTTTCATCGGGTTTTATCCATTCCTTGATGATATCTGTCACGGGATTGGGAATCGGGTAACCAAACCGAACATAGTGAGCAGCAAAACCACTACACCAGCTAATCCCTTAGCTGGTGTACCTGATTCACACAACACTGAAGTATAAGCATTGCACTCTGTCAGGGGTCTCGCGCCTGAAACCCAGGTCGGTCTGTCGAGATACTCAGTGACTATCGAACTGTGCGACAGCTATTGTCTCAGTATCAGTCTCGACGAGCTAGTTGCTCAGTGACTATCAAGTTGTGCGATGACAGCAGGTGGCATTCATTGGATATACTATCGTAGGTTTCGGCTGACCTCTGTGGACACTCTGTTCAGGGGTAGCTTGGCATGATCAATATCAATGCATAGGTTATGATGACACCAAGGTCTGGTGTGAGCATTGATGATGATGAGGTTGATGGTGTTGGTGATAAGGTTGGTGAGTGTTGGTGGTAATGAGGTTGAAGGTGTTGGTGATAAGGTTGGTGGCATCAACATGAGTGTCCAGTGTGTTGACTTGATGCTTGAAGTGATCCCCAGACCACAGTGGACTACTGCCTTTGGTTCTATCTTAATCTGGACTGCTGACCTGCTATGGGTCACCTTCGGACATCAGGTAGTGGTGATACAACACATGCACTATGATGAGGAGCAACCTTGATAGATTGCTGCTATGCTGACTGAAACTAATATATACTTATGCTGAAGTGATAACTAGTGATGATGTGTGTAGAGTGGATGAGGATCCACTCGACCTATGATGATGAGAAAGCATGGTTATATACCTCTTCACAGCATCGCCAGCAATGCTGCTCCTGCTCTCTCTCCAGAGAGTACCTTCTTCATCGAGTACTGTTCAGGGGCCTCTCCTGCTTGGCACCCCTGTGCCTCTTGAGCTGTGTCGACTCCTTCGACACTGCTCCTCCTCCTTGCTATCCTGCTGCTTGTTTGGCACCCCTATGCCTCCTGAGTGGTGTCGACTCCTTCAACACTGCTCCTCCTCCTCAGGACCTGCTTGCCAGTGTCCTATACACTGCTCCTTCTCCTTTGACCGGTGACAGTTCCTTTGACTCTTGTCTCTCGAGCCCCTGAGTGGTAACCATCTGAGCTTGGTCCTCTTCATGGCTGTGCCTGCTCCTTGAGCTTGGTCCTCCTCGTGGCTGTGCCTGGCCCTCCTCACATGTGGCTCGTGTCCTCCTTTGCATGTGAGTCCATAGGAGTCCATGGTCTCCATGGAGACTGCACTACGACCATGCTCTCTACTGGTATTGACTAGATCTTCAATACCTGTGCTCCTTCCATATGAACCAGTGACCCTCCTGCTTCTTGAGCATCCAGGCCCATGACAAGTCCCAACTGAGTGCCAAAAGCTGTCTTCCATTCATCTCCTTTAGCAATCCAGATGAGGTTGTATGCTGCTCTAAGGTCTAGCTTGGTATAGATCCTTGCCTTCCTGAGTAAGAACAGCTGCTCCTCGATGAGGGGCAATGGTGCCCTGTTCTTGACAGTGATCTCGTTGAGACCTCTGTAGTCCACACAGAGTCTGAGACCTCCATCCTTCTTTGGTACGAAGAGCACTGGTGATCGTGCCGGGCTCTTTGATGGTCTTATGAACCCCTTCTCGAGGTTCTCATCCAAGTACCTCCTCAACTCGGACATCTCCTTGGGTCCCTTAAGGTATAGGGGCCCTTGAGGTGGCTTCCCTCCTTCTATCAACTCGAGGTGGAGATCATGCTCGGTATGATGGGGCAGCTTGTCTGCTTCCACCTCATCAAACACATCTCGCAGGTGTTGGTATGGCTTTGGTATGTCTGCAGCCGTCACCACCTTATCTACCTCCACCTCCATCTCAACTCCTTTGTCTGCGCCTGTAGGTACAAAACCAAAGGCCGGGAGTGATGATGGTGGCTCCTCTAACAGCATGAACCCTATGGGTCCATCTTCCAGAGCTGCTCGTAGTATGCGCTCTGCTGAGACAAACTCGTTACCATGAAGGGTTGGTCTCCTCATGGTTAGGTCCCCTGCTCTTGCTGCTTCAGGGGGTCTCCTAGGGGGTCGGTCCTGCTCCTGAGTCTTGAACTCCAGCTGGCCCGTATCCCATTGTATGGTGGGTTTGAGCCTCCGTAGCTCAGTGAACCCCAGGATGAGGTCATAGTCCGCAGTGTCGGCCACTGAAGCTTCGACCACACCCAGATTGTGTGTACCAATAGATACCTGCATGCTCGCAGAACTATTGATGGAGAGTTGGTGCCCGGTGACACCATGGATCAATCTTGTTTTTATGGGTTTTGTGGGTATTTGGTACTTACTAATGAAAGAATCTGAGACTATGGACAAACCAGCACCGGTATCAGCTAGTATCCGAGCAGGATGGTCTTGAACCATTCCAGAGAGCTCCAGTACTGCTTTGCCTCCACTGGTAGAGAAACATACTTGACAATCTTGATATATACAGAGTGATGGCGAGGAGGTTTGTAGAGCAATGCATGCCATCAGTGCATCACCCCACTGACGTTTCCCTCGTCGTCATCATCATCGTGCTCCTCCTCGTGATCGGGGTCCATGGGTTGCTGGTATGAGCTGAGGTCCATGGCCTCGGGGTCACCCGTCTCAGTGCTGCCTGTGGGGCCATCTCCTGAGTCGGTGGCCTCCTCGAAGGGGTCTGCTGTGGTGACCATAACCTTTGGTCCCATGAGTCGAGAGCTAAGAGGGTTTACCCTCCTGCTGGGGCAGTCTCTGGCCCAATGGCCGATACCCTTGCATACATGACAGGTGTTGATACCTGATGGAGCAGGGCTTCCTTGCTTCGAGGGTTGGGTGGGATGATGAGGAAGGGGTCGGTTTAGGTTTTGTATAGTTGCTTGTGTAGTTGCTTGTGATGGTGATCGAGCTGGATAAGGTTGAGTGGGTTGTCGGATGGGGATCGAACTTTGATTTGGCCGAGACCCAGTTCTTAGTGGAGGTGACATGGCATTTGGGAGTGAGTGTCTAGCCGAGGACTGCTGTAGTAGCATCCTCTGTCGATCGATCTCCTCAACCTCTCGATACCACTCCCATCTCTTCCCAGGTGGATTCCTCTCAAACTTCTCCTGTATGCTGCGAGTGAGACTTCCTCTGAAGAGATCAATCACTAGCTCGTTGTCATCTAGGTTGACCTGTCCCTCCAAGTCTCTGAACCGCTCTACATGACGTGTGGCGGCACCAGGAGCATCACTTGTGAGTCTGAGAGCCAACAGCTTGTTGTATGCCTCCATCCTAGCATTGCGTGGGTTGAACTGCTCTGACAGTCGCTCTGTGAAGTAGTGCCAATCATTGAACAACCTTCCTTCTCTAGCTCTATCAATGCGGAGCTTGGAGGTCCACCACTCTCTTGCCGTCCCTTCCAGTTGAGCACCCATGTGATTGATCATCCTAGACTGCTCATACACCTGGTTGAACTTAAACCATGCTTCGGCTTCTAGAATGAAGATCTCCATGTCTCGGGGATTGAACTTTGGAAAGGGGGTGGCAATGGGCTTTGACCGGTTAAGCTCTGCCATGATGCTGGTATCCTCCTCGTGGTCCAGGGGGTAAGGATCCGTCCTAGTCCTGCTGTAGGGGTCCAGCTTAGTCTTGACATATCTTGGCCCAGTAGGTGAAGCATACTTCTCGTAGTTGATGTCCTCCTGCTCATCCAGGTTGAATGAGACTGATCATCTTGGTCGTGGAGCCGGAGTAGGAGTATGTGGGTCTCCTATCATAGACTCATCTCCTCCTCCTGCTTGGTCTTCCGAGTGAGAGAGGTCCATTGTCTCCTCCCTACCCAGCTGAGCTCGTTGTAGTCGTTCCTCTCGATGACCCTGCCTAGTAAGCTCTAGCTGAGCTTCCAATAGAGTGAGTAGTCTATCGAGCTTATTGTTGAGGTCTGGGTCCGTCATGGTGATCGTGAGGAGCTGCTTGAATGATCCACTCTAATGTCAGGGGTCTCGCGCCTGAAACCCAGGTCGGTCTGTCGAGATACTCGGTGACTATCAAACTGTGTGACAGCTATTGTCTCGAGATACTCGGTGACTATCAAGTTGTGCAGTGACAGCAGGTGGCGTTTGTTGTATATACTATCGTAGGTTTCGGCTGACCTCTGTGGACACTCCGTTCAGGGGTAGCTCGGCACGATCAATATCAATGTTATGATGACACCAAGGTCTGGTGTGAGTGTTGATGATGATGAGGTTGATGGTGTTGGTGATGAGATTGGTGATGTCGATGATAATGAGGTTGATGGTGTTGGTGATAAGGTTGGTGGCGTCAACACGAGTGTCCAGTGTGTTGACTTGATGCTTGAAGTGATCCCCGGACCGCAGTGGACTACTGCCTTCGGTTCTATCTATATCCGGACCGCTAACCTGCTATGGGCGCCTTCGGACGTCAGGTAGTGGTGATACAACACACACACTACGATGAGGAGCAACCTTGATAGATTGCTGCTATGCTGACTGAAACTAATGTATACTTATGCTGAAGTGATAACTAGTTATGGTGAGTAGAGTGGATGGGGATCCACTCGACCTATGATGATGAGAAAGCATGGTTATATACCTCTTCACAGCATTGCCAGCGATGCTGCTCCTGCTCTCTCTCCAGAGAGTACCTTCTTCATCGAGTACTGCTCAGGGGCCTCTCCTGCTTGGCACCCCTGTGCCTCTTGAGTGGTGTCGACTCCTTCGACACTGCTCCTCCTCCTCATGACCTGTGTCGACTTCCTGTCTCTCGAGCCCCTGAGTGGTAACCATCTGAGCTTGGTCCTCCTCGTGGCTGCGCCTGCTCTTTGAGCTTGGTCCTCCTCGTGGCTGTGCCTGGTCCTCCTCGCATATGGGCTCAGTGCTCCTTTGCATGTGAATCCATAGGAGTCCATGGTCTCCATGGAGACTGCACTACGACCATGCTCTCTACTGGTATCGACTAGGTCTTCGATACCTGTGCTCCGTCCATATGAACCAGTGACCCTCCTGCTTCTTGAGCATCCAGGCCCATGACAGGTGGTTCATAGTAAACCAGCAGTCCAGATTAGATAGAACCAAAGGCAGTCATCCACTGCAGTCTGGGGATCACCTCAAGCACATAGTCAACACACTGGACACTTGTGTTGATGCCACCAATCACATCGCTCACACTGGACCTTGGTGTCAGTATCAGTTCACATTGTTATTGATTGTGCCAAGCTACCTCTGGATGGAGTGTCTGACAGTGGTCAGTTGAAATCTGCAATAGCAAAACCCTTACTGCAGTTCCGAGTGAGAAAAGTGATAGAGATGGCTCTACCACATATTTCATCAAGAATCGCAATACCACAAGCACTGTCACATAACTCGACAGAATTGGTAATAGTATCGACACTACTACCGATTTCAGGTTTCAGGTGCGCAACCGCTGACACAGTGCACCAAATGTCCTAGGCGGGCATCTGATTGTTGAGTGGGTTTGTGGTGGTAGTGTTGCTAATTGTATGGAGTTTGTTATTCAGGTTCTTTGGGCAGAATCAGCTGATATGATTTTCACCTTGACAGTAATAGCATTTCCTTCAGCCATCCAGGCCTGGTTTTCCCATACTATAGGTGTCTTGATTGATAACTTGACTGCTAACTGTGAAAGCTTGAGTGGTCTTTCCACTGTCAATCCTGTGATTTGGCTTTGTGACCATGTCATCCTGTTGTTTGAACAGGGCCACACAGATTGCATCATAGTTGGTTCCATGGCTGTTGTCTTGGAGATTCATGATACAATTATTGTATGCTGTCACAGCCTTGGCCCAATGCTCATCCAAATTGGCCAAAAACTTGTGGACATCTGCATTGAGCATGTGAATCCTTCTGGCTTTGTATAGGAGGGTTGATTCTGTGATATGCTCCATTTTAGTGAGATCCTTCTTGAGTTGGGCATATAATTCATGAATCCTCCAGGATTCAGCATTTGCAGGTAGTTCATGTTATCCTGACCAATGAGCTTGGCATTGCTTTGGATGATCATGTGGAGTTTTGCATTCAGCTTCCAGTTGTACTTTTTATCACCCAGTTTGGTGGTGCTGTTGAGATGCTTGAGGGCCAGGGACCACAAGGCCAATATGTCCCAGAAACAAGGGTTCCAGGCATACCAGTTCTTCATGGTTAGTTTTGGGGTGTCCTTTAGCACATCATTGAGTTGGGTCACTTCATGGAGGAAGCCACAGCACTTGGAGGGTAACTTGTATGAGGAGGTTTTGGCTTGTTTGTGTAGGGTGGATTGTGTAACAATGTTTTGGAGTGTGTTGATGTTCATCTTGTTGATGTTGTTCAGGTCAAGTAGAGGTTTGTTTGGTTCACTATTGTTGCTATCAGAGCTGTTGGAGGAAGCAGTATCATGTTTGGTGATTCTCTGATGATCTACAGGTGCCAGGATTGTCTTGGCCTGGTCATCAGAGGAGTCTTTGAGTGAGGGGTCATTGGTGGTATGCAGGTCATTGGATTGCAGGGGCATGGTGTTGAGGATTGTATGACTAGAGCAGTCAGACTCTTATTCAGTTGAAGAGTGTCATTGTGATTTATCAATGGTGTGTCAAAGAGTATGATCACAAGTATCAATTGCAATGATGAATTATTCCTAGGTACATGATGAATCAAGTGTTTATATATGCCTCAATCCTCTTCATGTGCATGTGTGATACTAAAGGCTAATAGGGCAGGAGCACAAGGAAGTAAATGAGAGGTTGAGGAGGAAAACACCAGCTGTCTGATGACCATCATCTTGGGGTTTGGCAGTCAGCCTGGACAATGCACTAAGTCCAAGTGAGTGAAGTTGGTGATTGGATGTGTGGGCTTGGCAAAGGTTGCATTTGCATGCTTCAATTGCTGGGACACTGCATGCTTCAACTCTATGCATGTGTTGCTTTTGCCCTAGGCTCCTTGACTGGCTCAGAAGGGAAAGTGCAAATCTCGGCGAGAGAATAATAATAATAAACAACGCGCAGCCGTGTGGGTTATGCCTGTGCAGCCATGAGGCAGAGAAGCGAGCTAAGAGAGTGAGAGAATTGGAGAATCAGCTAGAACCCTGAATGAGAATCGCGCCAAAATAATAATAATAATAATAGTCACAGCAGGCGCTGAGGTCTATCTGGCTTTTGAACTTGACTGCGCTGGCTAAGCCTCGCATCTGTCGTCTTCTATCGCGGCTTTTTTTTCCCCCTTGTTTTCCAACTCAGATTATTGACATCTCAGCCAAGCGGGAAGGACCACTGTGTGCAAGCACTTTCTCCTCAACAGCCCTTTTTCTCGCCAACTTGCTCGATCTCGCCAAATAGGCCAAGCTGAGCGACATGAATTTTCATTCTTCCTCACCATCATCATCAAAGCGGTTCTGTAATCTCTTCATCGGGTCCCCACCTCTCATCTCTCCACCAATTGTATCTAAAGCCCACCGCCACTTGGTTTGGTTACTAGTTCCGAACAGCCGCGCTCGGACACACTATCGGCTAGCGCATCTGCGGTGTTGAGATTTCTATCGGCCTCCACTCTGATAAGGACACGCATCGGCGCGCCTTTCTCGTCCACGCCTTTCTCGTCCACGCCACCACATCCATCGACGGGACGCCATCCGAGAAATGAGCAGATGAATTAGTCGCTGCTCTTGGCATTCATCCTTGATACTCGGCATCGAAGCCGCAATCTTGACCAAGTGCCGGCGCAGATCTGAGGTGGCACTACATCTCATTCCTTCCTGCTACCTTAATTGTCAATATGGAGCGCACTTGGTCGACCGACTCGGTCGCTTCCATCCCAGGGAACTCGCTCCCTGACCCATCCCGGCTTCGCAAGGCGGCTCGCAGACTCTCCAACCAGGCTTCACACCAGGGCGTTAGGGAATGGAGAAAGTCCAAACCACATCAACCCAGCGCCACCAGCAACGGCACCAGCAACCAGCAACGCACCAGCAACGGCACCAGCAACGGCACCAGCAACGGCACCAGCAACGGCACCAGCAACGGCACCAGCAACCAGGCACCAGCAACGGCACCAGCAACGGCACCAGCAACGGCACCAGCAATGGCACCAGCAACGGCACCAGCAACAATGTCGGTACTGACGCCAACGCCACCAGCAACTCACATCCTTATTCGGCCTCCAACGCCAAAGCTGGCCCCTCTTCGCGTAGACTCAGCAATGGTGCTGCAACCTCCACTGCACCCGCTGGCGGCATCAGAAGGCGCAACATTCTCGAGTCGGCTGCCACCTCTTCCGCCAAAACTGATCACAGATCAAAACGCCGTCCCTTTGCCGCCTCCTCGACAACATCTTCTCCCCAGCCACCTTCTACGCCTGGCTCTGGCTTCTCCAATTGGCCTCTGAGTGCTGCCGAAGACTTTTCCGGCTCTTCCACCGATCGGCCCACCCCTCGTCGTCGCTCAGCCACTGTCGAGTCCAGAGAGGCTTACTCGGCCGACCCTTCCGCCGATGGCGCTGGCGGATACTCTTCCAGCAGCGATCAACACTCTTCAAGCTCCGAGTTCGAGCCTTTCGATTGGGATGTCGGCCCCAAGCGCAGAAGCTCCGACCGTCCTCGCTCTGTTCCATCTGAGCACTATTTGCACAAAGCGCTCGGTGGCTCTGCCACACCATCTGCAAGCAGCACTGGGCATTCTGCAGCAAAACGTTCGTCAGCCTCAGCTTCTCCACCACCACAACTGCCGCATGGTTCCACTATTGAACGACAGAGTGCCTCTCGACTCAGCAAGGTCAGCAACGGAAGAACTCGTTCGTCAAAAAAGTCACCATTGCCGTTGCCATCCGACCCATTAGCAAACGCCTCTCCACCATCCCGCTCATCGACAAAACCTAGTCGCCAGTCCATCTTGTCACGTGCGATCGGTGCAGCGAGCTCTTTGGCTTCCAACAGCAGAACTCCCTCTGCTGCATCCTCCGCGTCTGGAACAAACCCAGTTGCTGCTAGTGCCACCAGATCACAACCGACAAGCAAGGCCAGCCAGGACAAGCCCGTTGTCGGCCCTGCAAATGGAGGCGCTCTAGCAGCGCCCAGCCGAGTCAACGCAGAATCTTTGAACAAGGCAAATGTAGAACCGACTCGATCTTCCTCTGGATCAAATGCTGCCGGCACTGCTGGTCCAAGTGGAGCGCATCTTGTAGCTTCTGCAGCTTCGGCGTCACTGTGCAATGGTCTTACGTCCAATTGGCGACGTCTTCGCATCAACCCCTCTTTGGAAGCCCTTCTCATGAGCTTGGCATCTTGTATCGCCTACTACGGCATCAAGACGCACGAAAAGCTTGAGACGCAGAGCCATGCCGCAGAGGTCGGCCTTGTGACCATCATCAGCACGCTCTACTTCTTCCTCCGCGATCCCGACGAGCAAGCCGCCATCTGGGCCACGGATCATCGCAACTATCGCACTTGCCCGGAAGATGGCGCCCTCAATGCGCTCCTCTTGCCGCCCCTCCTAGCCTGTGCGACGCTCTTCTCAGCAATCCAAGATCAATCCGCAGGTCGAAGCAGTGCGCGAGCCTCTGGTGAGCCGCTGCCGAACCCGCCATGGATGGTCGAAGGTCCTCCTGTCATTCTCAGCCACGACCGCAAACTGCCAGGTGGCATGACCACATTGGTCGTTTCGCGTTACTCTCTTGTCAGCACCATGTCCATGACCTCGACTGTCTTGCTCTGCCATCTTCTTGCTACCAAGTGGATTCGCCGTCCGCACGAGTTCCCAAAGAGCAACTGGGTCAAGCTGCGAAGCTTCACTGCCTTCTCCACCGTCATCGCTATTGCACTTGAGCTCGTCAAAGACGCCGCCGCGTTCTACGGCTTTCCGCTCTGGTCCAACCTCGCACGCTGGGAAGTCATCACTGCTGCGCTCTTCTTCCAGGCCAACCTGTACACCATCTCGCGACTCGCACGCAAGAGCTTCACCTTGGGAGAGCTTGGAATCGTCGCTTCCGTAGGTGTCACGCTCACCATGGAGACGCTGCATCTGTTTGTCGCCAAGTTGCTGCCAGTCACTACACCATATGTCAAGACCTTCCGCCGACCAACGCCACTCTTGATCTTCCAGCTCGCGTTGATTGTCGGCACCTTCATCGTCGGCTTCCTGCTCTCGCCGCTCCTCTACCTCTCGCGCAACCTCGCACAGAAGCCAACACACCGACTTCGTTGGCCCGACAAGCGCGATCTGCACCGACGTCTGCTCGCCGCCTTCTTCTATCTTTTTGCGGCTATCTATGTAGTCGGTGTGCTTGGCATGTGGGTGCGGTGGCTGCTTGTGCGCCGTGACCCCTGGCTGTGGACGCTCTCGTTCATGTTGAAGGGGGCAAAACCTTGGTCTCGACCGCTGCTGGTGACCTACTGGGTGTTGCTGATCTCGATCTCGATCTCGTGCTGGCAAGCAGTGGTGTCAAACGCCAAGCGTTTCCGCAGTCTCGCCAACTCATACAATCGCCCAATGCTTGGCCCGAAGCCACCGAACAGCACCAGTGCAGCGGGCAAGAGCGCTGCCGAGTTGAAGCAGCAACAGCAACAAACACAGCAGCAGCTCAGTCAGGCTACACCAACAAACGTTGTCCTGTCCCTGTCGCCAAACTCGCACGCGCCAGGTGGTGTCGAGGTCATTCCTGAAGGTCTTGATGGTTCGGGCAGCGGAGAGAAGGTAAGCGGAAACGGTACGCAGAATGGAATGGCGGTGAACGGAAGTGCGGGAAGTGGTGTCAGCGGAGGTCAAGGCGAAAGCGGAAACACCAATGCCAAGCGCGGAGTTGGAGTCAACCTTAAGCTCTCAACACTTAGCGGAAGCGCTTCTCTCCTTGCCAAAGAACACAATACAGCAGCCATCAAAAAAGCATCATACCTGTCTCTCAACGCTCGTCGCAAGTTCTTCCACGCTCTTGCAGTACTCCTCTTCCTGCCTGGTATCGCACTCGATCCCGCATTCACACACCTTGGCTTCTCATTGGCTTTCTCCATATTCATCTTTGCCGAATACGTCCGCTACTATGCGCTATACCCCTTTGGAGCGGCTTTGCACGTCTTCATGTCCGAGTTCCTCGATCACAAGGATTCGGGCCCTGTCATCCTTTCGCACTTCTACCTGCTTACGGGCTGTGCGGGTCCGTTATGGCTTGAAGGTCACTCCCGCATCCTTCAACAAACGGGTGTGCTTGTGCTTGGAGTTGGTGACGCACTAGCTTCCGTCGTCGGACGCAGATACGGCAGAACTTACTGGCCAGGTGGATCGAGCAAGACGGTCGAAGGCAGTGTTGCGTTCGTAGTAAGCATCATGGCTTCCGCTTGGGCGCTGCGACTGGTTGGTTGGTGCGAGGACTTCAGTACCGTCAAGTATTGTGCTGTGATCACCTCTCTGGGTCTCCTGGAGGGTGTTTCGGATCAGCATGACAACTTGGTCTTGCCGATCTTTGGTTACATTGTCGCTAGTCTTGTTGGTCTCTAGAGGCAAAGCTGTGTGTCAGATAGCTCATCATGACAGTTGAACCTTGTACAGTACGCGGAATGAAACCTTACTTTTCATTAACGAGTACGAAGTGAGAACAGCGTGTGTGTGACTGTGTGTGTGCGAGGTAGTGAGCTCCGTCGGACGAAGGAGGTGAGTGCGGAAAGCAACTTCCACACAACAAGTGTGAATGGATCTCCGCCGTCTGCCCCTTGCAACACACACATGCCTCTCCCATCCGCTCCTCAAGATATACACCCACGGTATACCGATGGTCTTCCCCTACACCTCCGAATACGAGCACACACCCCGCATACCTACGATGGCAACTCTGATCCGGTGTCAACACGCATCGCCATCTTCCACCGGCATCCTCCACTCTTAATTACAGCTTCCTCGCCTCCACCCTTGTCCGGATCCTTCTCCTCGCTAACCATTGCTTATCAACATCAACATAATCATGGGACTTTTGAACAAATTTCGTGGCTCTAGCGGTACGTTGTCCAATCGCGCAACTTCCACCAATATAAACGACACTCCCGATGTAGGTCAGCTCAAAGCCGAACTCCGCGGACTGTGCCCCGATCTCCGACATCGCGGAGGACGAAGCAATCGCAGCGGCCAATGTCGAACATGCCTTGCAGAAGGTGGAAGCTGCCAAGGCTTACCTGGAGGCTGCTTCTGCCGCTAGTGCTGGTGCTGTAGAGGCGGGAGGAAGGGATGAGGAAGGTGGGCCGCAGGGTAATGTGATCAAGGCTGAAGGGATGAGGGAGACTAACGAAGTGACTGTAGAGGGAGATGGAGCGAAGATTTCTTGGATGGAGTGACAAACTTGGATGGTAGGACGCGGCTTGATTACGTATGGCGATGCATGGCGACGAGGAACGGTATGTACAGATGGATCTGCTTTATGTTAGAAACTGAAGTCGTTTCGGTCCCGATACTGGCGATCGGGGAGAGTCCAAGTACGATGTCACTGCTGCTAAAAGACAGAAACATATATACTCAATTGACTAAAGTGAACATGGCCGGAGCCTGGTGCTCCCCGCTTGATATATATACATGAGTGCGGTACATGCCGATGAGTGGGAGCTATCTACTTCATGGCCATCTCTGACAACGAGCGGGACCAGGTTGCATCCGATCCCTCGTCTGATCGTCTCTCTCTAATCTCCGATCAGATTTACTTCACCCGATCTCCCTCGTTTCTCCTTACGTTTGCTTACATCACCATGTTGGATCGTTCTACTTTCAACACTTTATTGTTCCAGACGGCCTGTCTGAGCACGCGTCGGAAGCCCCTACGGACCCTTTGATTCTCTCGCATGAATCCTCACTACCTTTTGTTCGTTATCACCCTTTGACCACTATCGCTTCCCTTTGTATTTAGAGCACAGTTAGAACACAGTCAGACATGTAAGGTCTATATAGAGGGAATTCGCACCCCCCCCCCCCCCCCCTTCACGTCTTAATTCCAAGCTTCCCTTCTAACGTACTTGAAGGCCCTAGGAAACATTATGCTAATGAAGAGCAAACAACTAAGTCTTGCCCCTTATGTATCTACCCTGTGAAGCATGAGGGAGAAACTATCTCTTCCTCGTCGGGCATCTAATAGCGTATGTCGATGCCTATGGCGATAATCGGTCTGATGCGAGCCGATAGGTCGCACAGGCCTCCTACAACCAAAAGCCACAAAGCCCTTCTTCCACTTCGTAATCGCCTTGCGGAGCCATGTAACGCACTCTGCCGAGATCTTACTAGAAAAGCATGTACAGATAGCACTCACGCAGCCTCATCGAGAAGGAAGGCTCAGAAATCGAAAGCGCTTCCTCTTACAACAGCCTCTCTTCTGCATTGTTTGCGTGATTCGTTAAAAGGGTGAGAACAGATGTATTAGACCGCAACCGTACAAGCCTTCAGCGAAGCTAGGAACGAATGTGAGAAGACTAAAATTGAGCAGCGAGCAACAGTCGGAAATCGTCTGCTGGTTTGGCAGCCCCTTCCTTGGTGGTAGGAGGAGAGGTCTCGTGGGACTTGCTCACTTCCCAAGGGTCTTTTCCTTCGACAACAGGGTGAGGAGCGGGATGGAAAGTCATCTCACCTGCAGGATTCTTAGGCTGCTGCTGTAAGCCTGACCGATAAGGTGTGCGAACAGGCGGAACGTCCTCTTTTTCGCCCCAGCGATTGGAACGATCAGGATGCAAAGCCAAGTAGGAAGGAGGGGAAGGAGGGAAGGCATCTTTTGCCAGATCTCGCTTGCCGATTGCGCCTGTGTAGTCAGGGTAGTGAAGATGAGTTAGGTCATCGGTACGGTAACCTTCTTCTTCCACCGTATTGATGAAGGGTGAGAAAGTGTGTTTGTGGGAGGGAAAGTGTATTAGTGGAATTGATGCAAGTCAGAGAGGACAGAGGTATGAGGACTTACGGTCACGGGGCATCTCGCTAACAGGAGTATCAACGACCACCGTCTTACCTTTCAGCTCTAACTTTTCGAGAGAGCCAACCTCTGGCTTTTCGTGCCGATGGGAGTGGTTAGGATATGCCTGCCAATTACGGGGAGCACCGTGTCCGGCTGTACCAGCAATCCGAATCGATTTGGCACGTCAATGTTACATTCAGCTGAGGTCGGAATGATAGAACTTGGAAATGGCAACTCACGATAACCAATAGGTGATGGGTCACGTTGGGAGTCCAGAATTTGGGCTGGTAGAGGAGCACCACCAACCACACCGCCAAGGACGACGATCATGGTAGCGAAAAGCGTTCGCCTTGCCAAAGGTTTATCGCACGGTCCCTTTCGACCAGCCGCTTTGTCGAACTTTCCCATGATTGCTGTCCTTCCTGCGAGGAAGTTCTGAGAAATGCTTACGAGGGAGATATCGAGTCCAGCTCGTGAAGATTTGTGGTCGGAACGAGTGGAAATTTGAGCGGGGATGGGAGGATGACTATATATCTCTTTCTTCGTTCCAGGTTGGTTGCGAAACAAGATGAAAAGTCCGAGCGGGTGATGCAAGGTACAACCCAGCTATCTTGCGGCGTAGCGCAGTGCAATATGGTGCAGAGGGGGGGGTGGGGAGACTTTTGACCGTGAGAACCGTGTCACGATGCCAGCACTGCCATCTCATCACAGCGAAGCAGCGAGGCCGGCAAACATGCCCTTACTGTGGTCGTGAGAACAATTCCCACTCACCACCAATTCCACCGATTTCACTAGACATCGCCCACTTCGACCTTTGAGACCGCTGTTCGGCACAGCAACAGCCGCATTGACGCACAGACTTGAGTCAGCGGTGGTGGGTGTGGGAGTATGATGAGATGAAGTAAGGCAAGCCGGACGACCGAGGAAGTCGACTGCGCCCAGCTGCGGCACCACAAGACAAGGGTGGTGGGTTCTGGCCGGTCCGCTACACCGAGTTTGGATGGGATGGCAGAATGGCGTGTCTGCGGACGAAAGGAGTTGCAAGCGGAAGACGCAGTGTTGTGCGTGTAAGTCGTGTGGCGATGTAGATTGCAGCGTCAGTGGCATGATGAGGGTGTTTCGTGAGATCTCGCCTTGCTGCCTCGATCTCTTTCCTGTGCGACTCAGACGTGATGCCATGCGATGAGGTATTACGTTGGGATGTGATTGCAGTTAGTGATACAGTGTTTACAATGCTGTGTTGACGATTGGAGCGCTTCATCCGCTCCGATCCTTTGGTGTTGCTAGCTGGCCTCATCTTCCAATTCTAGCTCTGCCTTTTCGCAGCTCTAACCGATGTGTGCTTCCATGCGAATGTGGTTGGGGTATCTGTCGGTCGAGCCTCCTCACTCTTCCTCCTCTTCGAAACTTAAGCAGTGTTCCTTAGAACCAACACCACCGAATCGCCTCGCAAGAACATCTTTGAGATGAACCTGTCCTTGTTCACCGGCTTCTTCCCCTTGCCTTTTGGAACCTCTGTCCACATCTCCTTGACATTCTCCAAAACCATATTTGAGTGACGGTCGAAAGCCTTGACGCGTGCAAGGAGCTTCTTGTTGTTGCGCAGGGCAATCAAGATCTGTGTGTGGTTGCGAACGGATTGTTGCAGGACTGAAAGAGGACCTTGAGAGATCTCGTACTGCTCGAGCTCTCGGATTTGGGACTGGTCGAGCTCTGATTTGGGTAGGTTGACGTACTGGCTGTAGAGGGAGGAGATGGAGCAAGGCAGAGAGAGTTAGTATGCTTGATGCTTTTGGCTCGGAACTCGTCCGTTCCTACGCCTGAGTCAAGAGTCGAGGGATAAGCTAGATGCTTACCTCATGTTGTGATGTGATATGATGGGCACAATCGAGATGATGTGATGCCAGATCGAGGCAGATGATGTCGTGATGGTGAACAAGGTTGATAGAAAGTGATGGCAATTAAGAAGCTTGGCCTAGAATGGCAGCTGGAAAGCGATGATTCGGCACCGACTATTTGCGAGTGGAATTTAGGATTTACAATGTTAGTTTAGCAAGGTCTGACACTGTTTAGAAAAATCAACCGGGGCGCCGCCTCTCTCTTCCCGGCGCGCTCTATCCGCACAAGCCAAGCGAGCGTGACGTCGTGAGAGCAAGAGAGCCCAACACTTTTGCAGATCTTTGCCTGCATGCGTTTTGTGCTGAGCAACTTTCGTGCTGACCCTAACCCTCACTTGAACTTATTGACCCTTATATCCCTCCTCCACCATCCCCGTTCAGCTTGTCTTTCGGTCTACACAAGGTCCTCTTCGCCTTTATTGCCGTGCTTTCAAGCCGTTTACTTCGACATCCAGATCCGTTGATCCATCGAGACTCGACCTCCTCCTCCACTAGTCAACGTTACACACAGACTTTAGCAAACATGTCTGGTTGGGGTTCTTGGCTGTAAGTCTACATCTGTTCATCAGCTCGCACCGCTTTGCGTTGTCAAGCTCATCCACTGACTTCACTTTATCCTACTCTTTGTCTGCGCTGTACCCACACGTTGGCTTCTGTCACCTCCACAGCAAGGGTGAAGCACCTGCCGCCGGCACCGCCGCTCCTGCCGCCTCCCCTAGCAACTTCCATGCTATCACCGACACCGTCCCCCAAGATGCTCTCTTCGGTCCTCTTCAGCCCTCCGACCTCGAATGGACCTGTGCTGGTGGCTTCACCACCGAAACTCAGACCTGGTATTCCGTCCTTGAAGATGGCTCCTTCGCAACCTCCCAGATCATCCACTCCGCCGTTGGTCTGTGGTACCCTCAAGTCCAGATGACATTCAAATACTTCAACCCCGCCACTGGCAAGAAGATTTGGAAGTCCCTTAACGTCACCAAGTTCGCAGCTCAGACCGACAAGCGCTCCTCCAAAGCAGCCGAGTTCTCCGTCGTCTACTCTACCACCGACGCTGGCGAAGACAAGTACAGCATTACTGCCAACCTCGATGCTGATTTGCAACTCTCGTGGTCTTTCACCCGACCTGCTTCTGTTCAGGGCTGGAAGCTTGGTTCGGGTCCCAAGGGTGGATTCAGCTACTTTGGTAGCAACCTCGGCAGTCCGGAGGGGTACGTGATCCACCGTTTCTGGCCTGTTGCTGAGAGCGAGGGACACATCATCAGCCAGGGTGGTGCTATTGATGCGAAGGGTAAGGGTATGTTTGTGCACGCTATCCAGGGTATGCGTCCTAATCTTGTTGCTGCCAAGTGGAACTTTGCCAACTTCCAGGCTAAGGACCAGAAGCTCGGCAGGGTCAGTGGTGTCATGATGGAGTTCACTACCACTCCTGACTACGGAAGTGTGGAGCGTGCCGAGGGACACAGGCAGTCGCTGACGGTCAACATTGGAAGCATTGTTGTTGAGGGCAAGCTGGTCGCTGTCACTGCTGCTACCCGCACCGCCAACGCTGCCGAGGGTGAGGCTAGTAGAAAGAGCAACTCGTACGTCAAGCACCTCGATCAGACCTTGGATCAGGATACCGGATACCAAGCTCCTCAGGCCATTGAGTACCACTGGCAGGGTCCTTTGCTTGATGCTTCCACGGGTAAGGGAGACCTAGAGGAGAAGGTCGAGGCTTCGCTCAAGGTCGATTTGGGTAAGCCTTACCCATCCAGCGAGACACATGGTTTGGTGGACAAAGTCGATGTCTTGGCTGAGATTCCTTACATGGTCAGGAAGCTGGTCAATTACGTTGCTGGTACCAAGCCTTACATCTATCAGACACTGAACCCGGCTACCTTGAAGGTCAAGCTGCCGGGAGGAGAGCAGTCCGAGGTCAAAGGATCGCTGTTTGAGGAACACACTTTTATCAGCGGTTAAACAGCGCGCTTCGCTTCTTGGAACTCTTGCTAATGTCGATTGACTGTATATACTTATGGCTCTTACCTCTCACCCTTATGATCTCAATGGATGTCTTTTTGTCTGGAATTACAACACTACAATACTCTTTTGTTTGCGAAGCAATGATTCGGCGATGAAAGATTGCATTGCCAAAAAAAAAAAAAAAAAAAAAAAAAAAAAAAAAAAAAAAAAAAAAAAAAAAAAAAACATATCTAGCTGAAGACCAATGTTAAGGCTGCGCTCAAATCCTCTCCTTGACCCACTTCTCCAATCCACCGGCAGTGTAGATCTCCTGTACACTCCTACCGATACCTGCAGGCTTAGCCGTGTAGGTCTTTTCCATCTTCTCCCCCTGTGGTCCCTCAAAGCTCAACTGGATCTTTCCTGTTGCTGCATGGATTTTCACCTTTGCATTCTTCAACAAGATCGCCTTCTGGTTCCTTTGCCCGCCTTCACCTAGGTAGAACTTAGTGAGATCTTGGACTAGCTCGTGGGCTTCGAGACAGATAAGACCGTTGTTGATGGCGTTTCGCTTGAAGATGTCACCGAAACTGCCGGCTAGTACGAGTGGGATACCGGCGTACTTGAGGGCTGTGGCGGCTTGTTCTCGTGATGAACCCGTGCCGAAGTTGTAGCCTCCGATCAGAACCGGACCTGCCTTGAGGCCTGAGGTGGAATCAGAGGATGGAGACGAAGGACGAAGAGAAGCAATGGTGGAAGCAAAAGTAGGATCGTAGTTCTCCATAACGACCTCAGCTTGTTTTGTGGGTGTAATGTCATCTTGATATGTGTATTTGCCCGGGTAGATGCCGTCTGTGTTGAGGTTGTCTTGTGGGGCGAAGATGAGCGGGCCTGAGAAGGAGGTTGGGAAGGAGGGGAGGATTTCTACTCCAGCGCCGGCGTCGGTGGATGCCGATGTAGAAGCGGAAGCATCAGCACTACCAGCAGTTGTGATCGAGTACTTCAACCCTCGCGAAGGCGGCAAAAGCGAAGGATCAAGATCAGCAGGACCGCAAATTTTACCCTCGATAGCGGAGGCAGCTACTACTGCAGGTGAAGCCAGGTATGCTTGCGCGTTTGGGCTTCCCATTCGGCCCTTGTAGTTTCGGTTCGTAGCTGAAATACCAACTTCTCCGTCTTCCAACAAGCCCACACCAAGACCGATACAGGGTCCACAACCGGCAGGAAGAGGCTTAGCCCCTGCGGCCATGAGTGCTCCCCAATCACCTGCCTTTTCTGCTTCACGCTGAACAACACTGCTCGCTGCGGCAACGTAGAATTCAACCCCCTTGGCGACCTTCTTCCCGCGAATGACGTCGGCAGCTGCTTTGAGGTCCGAAGCGCGAGAGTTGACGCACGAGACAAGGTAAGCTTTGTTGATGCCAATGTTTTGTGCGGAAAGCTCATCGAGCGGGGTGGAGACTTTGACAGAGTTGGGACCGGAAACGTGCGGAACGAGAGTGGCGAGGTCGAGTGTGAGGTGCTTAGAGTAGAGTGCGTCGCTGTCGGGACGGAGCAGAGTGCGAGAGAGTTCTTCGAGACGATGCATATTGAGGCGAGGGTGCGATGAAGAGGGAGAGGGAGAGGAGCCGATTTGGAACTCGAGCTTGTCGCGTTTGCGGATCTGCTTTTCGTACCAGGAAAGAGTGATGTCGTCGGTGGGGAAGAGACCGGCGAGCGCACCCCACTCGGTGGTCATGTTGGCAATGGCAAGACGCTCCTCTACTGAGAGCGAAGAAAGACCGGAGCCGTGGAACTCGATAGCTGCATTAAGCACTTGATCCTTGTTGAAGTATCCGCAGAGCGCAACGATGACATCCTTACCGGTGACACCCTTGGGCAGCTGGCCGTTGAGCTCAACCTTGACCACCTCTGGAATCTGCCACCATGTCTGACCTGTCGCCCAGATCGCAGCTGCATCCGTCCTCACAATCGGCGTACCGAGACATCCAACACCACCGTACATGTTCGAGTGCGAGTCACTCGCCACCGCCAGTGTCTGTGGGAAAGCGTATCCTTCCTCGACTAGCACTTGATGACCAATCCCACGCCCAGCAGGGTAGAAGTCGATACCGTGCTTGCGAGCAAAGCTTTCGATCTTGCTGTACTTTTCCAAGTTCTTGGCTGACTTGTTCTGGACATCGTGGTCGAGCGCAAAGACGACCTGGTCAGGGTTATAGATGGAAGTGGCACCGATCGAGCCGAACTTGGAGATGACGGGGCCGGTGTTGTCGTGTGTCATGACAGTGCCGGGTCGAATCGAGACATAGTCGCCAGACTTGACGTGCGAGCCGGGAGATAGGTCTACGGCATACTTCTGCACGATCTTTTCGACGAGGTTGTAGGTGCCGCTGGCAGGGTTGACGGCGGCCTGGGTTGCGAGATTGCGTCGGAGGCTAGGGCCGTATGAGAGCCTGGAGGCGCCGAAGCGCAGCATGATGGAAGCCCTCATGGTCGATTGTCGAGCAGCTTGAAGTTTCTTGTTCAAGTGAGCGAGGAAGTGTTCCAGGGTGACGCTGTGTGATAGGATGAGGTGTAAGATGAAACTCGCAACGCGCAACTCGTGGGATGTGGGATGTGGGATGTGGGATGTGGGATGTGGGATGTGGGATGTGGGATGTGGGAGGAGAAGAAGACCTTCGGCGAATCCCCGAGGTCTCTTTGTGACCTTTCAGCCAATTCAATCTTCTGAAAATGCACAAGACAACAACGGATTAGATTCCGGCCTCAGAATTATTGAGCCTTGTTAGATTCGATAAAGTTTTTGCCATGACTCGTTGTCCAATCGGGTCTTTCGGATTTGTTTGGCTGTCCAAGCTCTCGATCCTCACAAGCGATGTTTGCTGCGTGCCGCGTGCCTGTCGAAAACTACACACCGCAACAAGTCATTCACTTCTGATATACCTGACAGACATCTTATCGAAATGACAATCACACGAGTCGCGAGCGAGCAAAGGACAAGGATTGACATCGTAAAAAGACAAGTTTATTCGCAAGTCCATTATGCTGGCATGCATTGGAATGGATGCGTTTCCGAAAAGTTGATGAGACCGAGCAGAGCGGAGAGAGTAAAACATGATAAACAAGGCCCAAAGCACCACAGTGAAGGGGCGAACCGAGCGAGAATCCAGAAGAGGGCTACAGTGCATGGTGACAGACTAAGTGAGTGTGGTTTGAAGAAAGTTTGGCGGAGAAGAGGAGTAGTGAAAGGGAGGGGGGGTGGCAAAATGCTAGAAAAGATGCATACTAAAAACAGTGTGACGTATCCGTGAAGCCGAGAATCTTTTTGTGCTGGTGGGCAAGGGAATTTATGAAGGTCTATTAGAATTGCTGGGCGTTGACGTTCCAGACAACGTTGCCCAATGGCTTTCGCGCTCCGAGCATGGGCTGCTGAACTGTCAAGTGAGTCGAAGCGCTCTTGCTTGATGGCAGTTGTGAGGAGAATGTCTTGCTGGCAGCGCCGGTGTGGGCCGCCGAGTTGCGACGGTTCTCCTTCTCCTGAATAGAAGCACGCGAAGAAGGAACAGGAACGGGCATCCCTGCTGCGGTAGCAGCGGCTACCAATGGGTCGTGAAGAGAGTAGAGCGACAGCGGTGTAACTGGCATGTCGTCCTCCTCATCTTCGTCCTCATCTTCGTCCATCGAGCGTGATGGTGTCGACTGCACTGATGAAGCAGGTGTAGTGGGCTGCGAGCACATGGAATCGTCGTCGTAGACATCGGTCGGACCAGCCTCAGCGTTGCGTGTGAGCGCCTGGGCAGGGAGCAGGCCAGATGGTGGCGCCGACTTAGCTGCCGCCACACGAGCTCGGTACCAGTCGCAGACAACCGTCGATGCGCTCGAGAAGTAGGCGTACGAGTACTTCTTGATCAAGATCAACGAAAGGTCCTGAAGGTTCTCCGAGACGTAGGCGTCAAGCATGTGCGCTGCCTTGGCGACATCGTCAGTGGGGAGCAGCTTACCCGACTGGGGAAGACCGCAGATGAAGCGAGCAAGGACCATGGCGCCCTTGGCGAGCGAAGAAGACTTGAGCGAGATAAAGTCGCGGTGGAACAGGCTAAGCTCGAGGAAGAAGCGGGCCAAGTTGACCGTCTTGAGGTCCTCTCCTCCACGGACGCTCTCGATTCGCAACCAAGACTCGGCAGTGGGGTGACCCAAGGTCCATCCAATGGTGGAGAGGACGTGACCCTCCATTTGTGCGAATGCAGACTCATCGTAGGCATTGCAGCACATCAAACTGAGCTCTTTGACGGTGGGAACACGGCCCTTGGCATCCTCGAACTTGGCTGCAATCAGGAGAGCTGCGCAGCCGACAAGCTGATAGTGACGCTTGTAAACAATACGTTTCGAGACGTATCGGTCGACAATGTTCATGGTGAGGAAGAGGGTCTCGGGTCGGAGGCGGAAGGTTTGGTGGATCTCGATGAGGAAGTCGACGAGGTAAGGGCGCATGAACCATTTGAGCTCAGGCTGAACGTCCATCAATTCGACGGCGGCGATCGTTTGAGACTCCATGTGGTGCATGTGCTCGATCACTTCCTCTTGGTATTCCTCCTCGAAGAGCATAGCTCGGACGTTGGCAGGGATCCTGCTGGTCGAAACTGACGCTGACATGGTCGAGGTAGCTGCTGTTGTGTCGGCTGACCTAGACTCGGCAGATGATGCCGAATATGTCGACGAGACTGTGGAGCTAGTGCTTGATGTCGTGGCACGCTTGGCGGCCATCTGGACAGCAGCCTCCTGCTTAGCAGGGTTCAATGGTGAGGTGCTTCGGCCCCGAGAAGAGCGAGGTCGCGAGCTGGAGGCGCTGGCGCTCGAAGATCCGTAGCTGACATGGCTGTGGTTACGGGCGTATGGAGAAACACGGCGTGAGATGGGTGCTTGGCTGGAGCTGGCGAAAGAAGTCATTGCGTATGCTGGGTATGAGTTGGGCAGGTGAAAGATTTACTGATGCTGTTGGGATGTCATTAGATGGGCAGATTGGAGGTCGATGCAACAAGAACCGAATGGGGTGTCGAACAGAGTATTGGGTAGATGGCGGGACGAGGTTTCAGAAGAGTGTGTTCGGAGCAGGATCGCGTGCGTGGGTGATAAGGGGCAAGATTAGAGGTAGAGAGGAAAGGGTCAAGGTCAGCAGTGAGTTTCAACAAGAGAGGGGAGGAGCAGAAAGGCGAGCAAGAGGAGGGACGTGGACTGATGGGGGCCAACCCAAGAGTCTAGCAAGATGGAAGCAAGGACTTTAAAGGAAACTTCAACGAGTGACCGTCGGTTGAACTTGCAAATCATTGTTTTGCCTCCGAAGGAACACCGACCATCAAAGGGAAGGGGTACAGCATGAACGATGGCTTTGCAATGTGCAAATCGATTCGATATCATTGACATGTAGAGGGAGGGAGGAACGATGGATGAGTAACTTACCTTGCAGGAGGAGGGAGTAGGGAAGCCGCAGGAAGCTTAGTAGGGAATGTGACGAGCGCAATTTCTGGAATGGTGGAGGAATATCGATCGCAGCGGCTGGCGGCAGGCAGGAAGGTGCTTGAGAGGCTCGGGTGTGCGGAATGCGCGGCTTGGAGAGTGGCGCAGATGGCGAGCAGGACACTCTGGAGAATTAGAGCTCGTCGAAGGAAGAATTGGGCGCCGTCGGCACTAGAAATCCGGCAAGCTAGGGAGGGTGCTGGATGCCTCGTAACAAACAAATGTCGGAGGGCGAAAGGCGGTGGTAGAAGCACACTGAGGATGGCTACTGCGTTGTCTCTGTATGTGTCGAAGAGCCATGGCAAAGGAGGCAAAGTATGCCAAGTATAGCGCAGTGAAGGGAACGGTCCACAGGAGGCAGAGAGGGAGAGGGGGAAGGCGCGATGAGAGCAAAGGCCGAGCAGCGTTCCATAGAGGGCACAAAGGAGGGAGAGGCGCATTGATCGGCAGCGATGGCGTGCATAGTTGCAGAGTGATGGGTGAAGCACGAGCATAAGCAACGACCATGCATGAAGTTGTTTGTCGGGACAAAGAAGGACGCCGAGCCGATGTTTCCATGAGGAGAATGCCATCGATGAGCAGTCCAGAGGAAGAAGGGAGCAATTGATGAGCGATATCAGATTTTGACAGGAGCCGCGGAGGCGCCGGTATGAAACAGAAGTGGAGAAGCGCAGGGCGTGCCAATGTGGCGAGGAAGCGCGCAGCCGCATAGCAACGTCAACCATGCAGGGCAGCCACCGTGTAAAGCATGCCGAAGAGCCGCAGAACAGCAGAAAGAGCCATACAAAGTCGAACAATGGCAGATGCCATGGGCGAGGAAAATAAGCAAGGGCAGACGGGCGCAACCGAGGGGTAAAGGGTGGTTGTGTGAGTAAAGTGAGGAAGGAGAGGAGAGGGAAGGAAAACGTCAGTAGGCAAGTCTCTAAAGGCCGGGCTTGGTAGACTATACACGAGTGAGCGGTGCAGATGTACTTACGTGTGTAAGGCAGTGCTTGGAGCGATGAATGCTGACGGTACGCGGAATGAATGCAATTTGGGCTGGAGCCTGTAGAGTGGCGGGCACATGATCAGCAGCAAAGTCACGGCACGGGAGTGGAAAGGATCAACAGGGGCCGCATAAGGGCAAGGAGCCAGGCGCAACAGCCGGACAGAAGGTGAGTGGCAAGTGTCGTTAAGCGCACAAGTGGACAGCCGGAGCATTGGTGCAGGTCCGACGATGGTGAGGGCAAAGGGAGGGGTGGAATGAGAGCAGGAGCGAAGTCGAGCAATGCAGGTCATGCAAAGGAAGCGTTAGCCACAGAAGTAGGTTGGCAGATGCATGTTGGTTGTGTCGACGGCCAAGAAAGAGGGATGAGCGATTGATGTCGAAAGTAACACACAGAAGTCCAAGTGTTGGAGTCGCAGAGTCGGCAGCGGTATGGCACATGTCAAAGATCGGCAAGGAGTTTCGAGTTGATATTTGCGCCAGCCAGCAGGAGCGCGTGTCAGAAAGCGCATTCCAGGCAACGGGGTTTGACGTGACAGGCAACAGCAAACAATCAACGAAAAAAGAGAAAATGTCGAAAATATGTCGAAAAAGATCGGTTTTTCGGTGAGATCGCGTGAATCGGGAAGGTGGCCAAATCGCCAAATCAGGCCCGATTTATTCGCCAAGTTGCAAGGAGACGAGGAGAAGAGACGCGAGTCGCAAAACGTCAAAGCGGAGGACGAAGGAGGCCCAATAGTGAAAGGAAGCCGCCAAAGAGCCGAAAGGAATGAACATGCCACAATGAGTGGTGACAGACAATGTCGTAGGTTGTCAGATGTCGAAGGGTGCCAGATGAAGGTAGAGCAAGTGAGTGGAACATGGAGGGAAGAAAAGATAGTGAGAGCGATTGTCAGCACACTGTGCTTCAGCATTGTAGAGCCATTCAACCAGCGCTTCGCAGCGAGATCCGCTATCACCATGTCCGACAGTCGAAGGAGATATAAGGATTCGCCAGCAATTTCTCGAGATCCACCCTCCTTCCTTCTCGTCAGAGATCTTGACCTCTACCGTGCTGCACCCCACCTCCAGGACAGCAGCATGCATCCCAAAGCTAGGTGACAGTTAAAGCTGAGGAAAAGACTGACCTAGTTTGCCTTCTAGTCGGACAGCACTAACCCATTGCCTTTCTAGAGCTAGCAGCACCTCCTCCTTCATCTTACTGGTAAGATGCGAAGTTGTATGCATCTGACCTGCTTTCCATCTAAACTGATCTATGCTTGTGTATACTGATTCTGCTGACGCTGCCTTGCGTCCGACTAACTTGACCGCCACCACTGCTAGATGCCTTTCCACACTTACAGGAATAAAGAAATCAAGTAGATTGTCGTTGGTCGATGTTCAAACGAAAAGAGTGTGTATGTGCAAAGGAGCGTATGTTAGACGTCGAGTCGAGAGTCGAGGCGATGCCGGTGGAGATCAAAAAGAATGTGGTGGATCGGAGGTCGATCTGTCGAGACGGGTAGTGGACGAGGGCAGGGGATAGAGAGTGGGTAGAGATAGTGTTTGAGAGTGGAGAGAATATGGAAGAGGAGAAAGAGCGAAGAGGGGATGATAGGTATATACCTTGTGCAAAGTCTTGGCAGGGCAGTATGTAGCCTAAATTGGCCTGGGGGGTATCAGGAGGGCAGTCAAAGATGGACTGATGGGGTGTACGGTGGTAAGGAGAACCAATAGACGAAGCAGACAGCGATTCAGAGTGTTCGATTCTGAAATGGAGGGGCGAGGCACTTTGGACGACGGACGATGGTCAAGGATTGAGCTTTGCGTGTTGGAAAAGCGAGCTCGGATCTGCACACATCAAGTCCGCTCGGAAGCAATGTCGATCCTGGCTGCGTTCGAGATGAGCAGGTCGGGCGGAAGATGCAGAGAGTGAGACAGGTTGTGCGCTCGTGGACAGGGTATGATCGTCGTGGCTGTCAGCTGCGAGGTTTGGTGACGACAGGCAAGGACGACAGAGGCGGTGTTCGGAGAGCAGCGCAAAGGCACGATGCAGAGGGACGAGACAGAGGGACAAGACAGAGTGAGGGAGAGTGTGCTAGGATGGTAGCAAGGTTCGAGGGCTCGGACAGTGATGCTCGAGATGCAGGAGGAAACCCGAAGGATATGCGGTCTACGTCGTGGGGTACGGATGATCGAGGATGACAGCGCCACTTGTTCTGCGTTGCGATGAGTCAGTCGTGCAGTTTTGATGTGGTTGATGCGGCTCTGAGCTTGTTGCTGTGGTCGGTTGTTGGCAATACAAGAATGTACCGTAGAAGGCAGACATGAATCTGCGGCGGCGGTTGAACTTTTGATGCAGGTCCGATAGAAGCCTTGTGGGTGAGCGCACCAAAGTGAGAGAAGAGGAGCAGAAGCAGCGAGGCGCGATGAAGCGATCCGGAGATGAAGGTTTGAAGAGCGACTTCAAGGTGGGACGGAAGCAGGCTATGGCGGTGAAGGACGAGTGTAGCTTACAGACAAGAGCTCGGGGTGATGGTATGCGGGTCGGTGTCAAAGACAGATGTCGTTGACGAACAAGGCAGACATGGATGAGGAGCGGCTCGGACACGTCTGCAGTTGGAAGCATGCTCATGACAGACATGATGCTGATTGTGACTGAGCAGCTCTGCACGTCGCTGCGACGGGTCGGCGGCTGTCATCTGGAAACAGTGACTTGATTGCAACCGGCAGCAGTCAACTGTCAGTCGAGCGAGCGAGCGATCAAGCGCATACAGAAGCACAAAGAGACCGAAACAGACTGCAGACAAGCTACAGTCTGTGCTGTGCTGTGCTGTGTGATGAAGTGCAAGTCCGAGGTGAGTGACATGACAAGATGCACAAGAGATGAGGGTGCATATCGGAAGACCTTGAGTCTCATCAAGAAGCGCTTGTGTCACTGTTTCTGTGCTATGGCGAGAAAAGAGTTGCGTGACGACAAGAAAAAAAAAGAGCGCTCGGCGTTGGGTCTGAATTTACACTGGAAAAGTGGCTGCTCATGTCCAAACGTCGGCCAAAATATGCATCTCGCTGCCCTCAACCAACACCGTCAAACTAGGCGCTTCGTCGGCAATGTCACACCAGGCAAGCTTAGCAAGCCGGAACCCGTTCAAAGTGCATCGGGTCTTGACAGGTGTACCTCATGATCGAAGGCGTAAGAGTACTGTACTGTAACATGCTTAGCGCTCAGCATAACAAAGGCCGGAAATTTTCAGAAGTCGGAGAGGACAGGCGAACCCCTGACAGCTATGACCGAGGGGTCCAGACCAGAGACCTGTCGCATGGCATAGACAATGATACGGTGGTTAATTGCATCCGACGGGTGAGGTTCAGCACAGCGCTTCAGCCAAGACACTCTTTCTTGTGCAACCGATGATCGCCTCGCCGCCGTGCGCAGATTCGAGCCAGCAAATGCTGTCAAGGTCTAAGCGAGCTCTTCTTCTTCCACACGGGTTCCGAAGAAACAAACAACTTTAGTGTGCACAAAGCTTTGAGAGAGGTTCGCCTCTATTGCCTGCAAGCAAGCCATCACACGCAGGTGGGCGCGCTTGTTGAGGCCAAGCCGAGCCCGCAAGATAGCGCACCAAACAATCATGCCACGCTGTGTGTGGGTTCAAAAGAAGGTGTCTATCTCCCGCTTCTGGCAATAACTGATGTTTGTGAGATCGATCCTTGCCCTTGCTAGGTTGATACTGTATTGTTGCCTGCGGCAGCGCCCTTCTCAACACTGATTCTGCCTAGGATGCCCGAGAAGAGATAGTGTTGGTCTCACACTGGCTCGCTTCCAGGTCCCGCCGACTGTCTCGTCTGGTGCTCCCGTCGCATGTCCGACTTCCGCTGCATTGAGCTAGGCGATGAACCTCGACAAGCCTCTCGCTTCCGGACATACCATCCATCTCACCTTGCTTCTCAGTCTTTTCGCTTGGCTTCCTTGCTCAGTCTTGGAGCAGGCCTAAGGATGTCACTCTGCTCAGACGTCGATCAATATATGCACCTTTGTTTGTTTGGAACAGTCTTTTCTTGTCCAATTACTGTGTCGGACTTGGTGCTCAAAGCGATCAAAGCAGAACGCAACAGGACGCAGCCAAGATCATCGCATGAAACATCTTCCTTCATGAAGATCGAAAACGTAACAGCTCAAACCAGAAGCAGGCTTGTGATCGCTCCCCGCCTCGGTGACTTCTAACATCCACCAGACATGTCAAATCGTCGTACTGGGAAACAGCGCTCAGCGATGTTTGCACGCTCTCCAGCTGGCATTGACGAGATTGGCTTGCCGCCGAGGCAGATCGCCGAGCTGCAGCGTAGTTTGCAGAGTTCTCACCACTTCTACGAGTTGGGACAAGTCTCGGCCGGATACTGGAAGTTGGCTTTTCTTTAAAGAAAGTATCGCCGGGTTCACGTCGCCTCTATCCAAGCTAACTGATGCTACAGTATTATCCTGTCGACATCATTTGGCAGGCATCAGCTGCTGTTTGAGTCCAAGCAAAGGAAAGTGTGCAAGGCTTCTCCAGCGCGTTTGCCGAGACGCACTGGAGACCAACACTTGACGTGACTGTAACGAGGAGAAGTGCTTCTTCTACAGTCACATTTCGCCTGGCAGACAGGGCAGGTGGATCGGGGTTTGTCGATGCATCCATCTCCCGATTCCTTCTCCTTCACTCCGCCCCCAACTATCATCATTTCCTTGTTATGTTCCTCGACTGAAATTGTCTGACTTTGCTCTTGAATTGCATTTTAGCCTCGTGTGGATGTATCTATGTGTAGCTCTGTGTCGGTCGACAATAGCATCTCTGCGGTTGCATGTGTTTATTTCAGGCAAGGTCAAGAACCTTTCAACTCACCAGAAACAAATGCGTGCCAAAATGTGGTCATAAAAATTGATGTGGATCTCACTCCTCCCATCGACCGACGCAATCCAAGCGGTACGTTGGATTTGGCCTGCTCCCAGCTTCATTCGCCCTAGCAACTGTCAGCATATCAAGCCTAATTGGATTAGCAATGGCTCCAATGACGAGGCTTTGCGCTCAGAAGCTGTGGTTTCAGCAACAAAGCCACGATCTCACAATAATCTGAAGACAGGACCGAGATCCGAGATCCGACATTGGAACCCAATTTTTCCTTTTTTTTGCCCCGCCTCTTCTTCCACAAATTTCTCAGGGTTCGAAATACTAGAAAGCTTTCGGCTCGCAACCCAACCCCCACCTGTATCAGCCCTACATCCTCCAACACCTACCCAGCCACCAATCCACCTATTGCTCTCCGATATACCAAGATGGTGTCGTTCAACTGTGATGGATGCGGCGATGTCGTCAAGAAGCCGAAACTCCAACAGCATTTCAACCGCTGCTATGCAGCCGTGACCTGCCTGGACTGCTCGCAGCAGTTCCATTCTCCCAACGAGTTCAAGGGGCACAACACCTGCATCAGCGAGGCGGAAAAGTACGAGAGGAGCCTTTATCGCGGACCAAAGCACCAACAACCCCAACAAAATGGCGGCACACCACAGAAGCAACCTCAGCAGCAGAAGCAACCACAAGCTGGTACGCCTGCTAAAGTGGAGGCTGTGACGCCTAGCAAGCAGGAGAGTGCCGAGAAGGTGAACGGCAAGAGAAAACGAGATGAAGAAGACGAGGAAGTAGCTGCTCTTGCTTTGACCGTTGCTGAATCGCCCAGCGAGGCCAAGAAGGAGAAGAAGGAAAAGAAGGGGAAGAAAGAGAAGAAGGAGAAGAAAGAAAAGAAAGAAAAGAAAGAGAAGAAGGCCAAGCCCATCTCCGATGGCAAAGTGGACAACGACTCAGGAAGCGAAAATGAAGAAGACCACATCCAAGATGATCCGATGCAAGCCGCTGAAGAAGAAGCCAAGATTATCAAGCCTCTTTCCACCTCCGAACTCGAAGCATTCAAGAAAAAACAACGTAAACTCGGTATCATCTATATCTCTCGCATCCCACCTGGGATGACTCCCGCCAAAGTCCGACACATTCTTTCCAACTTTGGTGAACTCGGCCGAATCTATCTCCAAGATGGAAGCAAACCTGGTGAGTCGAAAAAGAAGCGTTCTGGTGTCGCCCGCTACACAGAAGGCTGGGTGGAGTTCATTTCCAAAAAGGTGGCCAAGGCCGCCGCCGAGATGCTCAACGCGCAGCCCATCGGCGGACTGGCTGCAAGCAACTCGAAAAAGTCCGGCTCAGGTGGAGGTAGCTCAAAGATGGGCAAGAGCAGCAAGAGGTTCCAAGACGATGTGTGGACGATGAAGTACTTGAAGGGATTCAAATGGCATATGTTGAGTGAGCAGATGGCTCAGGAGAGAGCAAGTCATGCGGCTAGATTGAGGACAGAGTTGAGCCAGTCCGCGTACGAACAGAAGGACTACCTGAAGAAGGTGGAGAGAGCGAGAGTGCAGAAGGACAAGCTGGAGAGGAGGAAGAGAAAGGCTGAGAAGCTGGGTGAGACTGTCGTGGATGACAAGGAGGGGATGGAGAAGAGTAGGACCTTCAGACAAAGGAAGCCGGTGCAGAAGGATGTAAGGGATCAGGTTGGGGCCTGAAGTCACCCTTGATGCTGTTTGCAGCCTCTCACGTTCGGCACGCATATTGTGTCCATGGTTGATAGAAATACAAGTTACGCTTTGCATTTCGCATCCACTTCTTCCACGCTCAGCGCGTGATTGCGATCTATTGCTTGATATTCATGACAATGAAGGTGCCTGTCCAAGCTGTTCGAGAATGGTTTGGTGCACCAGCTTAGCATCCGCTCTTCCATTTGCATCTTTCATCACCTGTCCTACAATCCGCATCGCTACCTTGACATTTCCCTTCTTGACCTGCGCCACTTCATCAGGAAGACGCTGTAGCGCAGACTCGACAAGTGGCAAGAGATCCTGCGTCGTAGCCAGCGCTAACAGCTCGTTCTGCTTGAGCAAGTCCAGCACTGGCGTAGAAGAGGTCTTTCCCATGTTCTCCAACGACACTAGTGAGATTGGCGATTCTGCTCCGCTCTTCTCTGCTGACTGCGCTGAGGAGAGAACATCAGCAATCACAGCCTTGGCAGTGGTGCCTGTCACCTGGCCTTTCTCGACCAGATCGATGAGTTGACCGAGGTATTCAGCAGGCATGAAGTGTTCCCTGAATGGAAGATTTCGGGCATTGAGACCCTTCATGAGCTCATGGAGAATCCAGTTGAGTGCCGTCTGTGCATTTCTGCCGTTGGCGACTCGTTCAAAGTACTGCACTGCATCCGAGCTCTGCTGTTGGCCATCGTTGGGAGGCATGCTTGCGGTAACACGACCATCCCTTTCGTCCTCAGACCCGACCCTCATCAGGACGTTGAGATCCCTCGACGTCAGTGCGAACTGCTCTGTCAACCTGGCCCTTCTTGCATCCGGCAGCTCAGGCAGCCCATCTCTCACCTCTTTAATCTGCTGCTCTGACAGTAAGACGGGGGGAAGATTGGGATCAGGCATGTACCGGTAATCTGGCGCATCTTCTTTACCTCTCAGCCTGAAGGTGGTGCCATTGGACTCGTTGTAACCTCTTGTCTCTTGCTGCACCCTACCTTGCTCCTCCAGGAGCTTGACTTGACGATGAGACTCGTAAGAGATTGCATTCATCATGAAACGAACGCTGTTTAGGTTTTTTACCTCGCATCTCGTGCCGAATGGTTCGCCAAGACGATTGACCGAGACGTTGACATCGCATCTCAGAGAGCCTTGTTGCATGTTTCCGTCGGAAGCACCTACTCTTCGAACTAATTCCTGAAGTTTGCGCACATAAGCACCGGCTTGCTCAGGCGTACGCATCTGTGGACCACTGACGATCTCCATGAGTCCAGCTCCAGCTCGGTTGAGATCAAGAAAGCTTCGTGCAAACCGATCATCATCTGCCTCATGAAGCGTCGTCTTGGAGACCGCTTGTTCTGCTTGTTCTGTAGCGAGCACCTGGACAGCGTCGAAACGAGAGGTCATACCGGTGTCAAAGTAACTTGATTTGGCAGTGTCTTGTTCCAACTGCAACTGCTCTATCACGACCACCAATTCTTCATCAGGCGATGGAAGATGACCTTCGTCGAAGCTAAGTTTGACCTTGCCATTGCTGGCAAGTGGTGCATACTTTTGGGTGATCTGATAGCCTGCTGGAAGGTCGGAGTAGAAGTAGTGTTTACGGTCGAAACGGCTTTCTGAATGAACGTGGCAATTGAGAGCTAGAGCGGTGCGAACAGCAAGCCGTAGTGCTGAGCGGTTGAGTGTAGGAAAGGTGCCAGGATGTGCGGCGTCGAAGGCTGTGACGAGGGTGTTGGGTGGAGAGGAAGATGTAGGTAGCTGTGCGGTGCTAAAGAGTTTGTGCTTGTCTTTGATCTGGACGTGGCATTCGACGCCGACGACTGCTTGCCAGCCTTCTGGTAAAGGAGGGTATCGTGAAGCTGCGATGTCGTCGGAAGGGTTGGACGATGGCGAGGCTGCTTTCTTCTTGCCTTTCTTCTTAGCGGCAAGGGGAGCGATAGTGCTGAAGAAGCTGCTGGAATGTTCTTGTCGTTTCGTATGCGAAGCCACGGTTTGCTTGAGCAGATCCTGATGGTATACAGTAGTAATACACCGAGACGAGGGCCGGGGAGTATCACGCAGATGTTCAGAGCCCGATCTTGTCAGTACCGAAGTGGAGGTCCCACTGGTGGAAGAGGCGAGCAAGGAGCAGCGACGAGATGCGGCCAGAGCCGCGGGGGATCTCGACAACGCCATCAAGTCAGTGACTCGAATGCGCTGCTGCTGCTGATGGGCGGGAAGGCTGAATGAAGAAGAAGGTGAATGAAGAAGAAGGAGGGGCAAGGAGATATGGGCGGGAAGCGACAGCGGCGTGGTGGGTGAGGCTGAGGTTGAGGGTGAGGAGCTTTGTGACAAGAGCCGCTGAATTGGCCGAAAGCGAAGGAGACCAAAGAGTCAGAGTTGAGGCACTTTAACAGTGTCAGCGCAACAGCCGAAATGCAATATCCTAAGGGCCGAAGAAATTGGGATGAGAAACATTATCGGCACATCCGCCCCGCTTTCCTGTCAGTGTGGGAAAAAAGCCACAGGGAAAAAAGCCACAGAGGTAAAAAAGGCGCCGAAAGGGTTCCTGCACCGTGGACGACGTTCTGTCAGAAGTGGTGTGACTTTCGAGTAGAAGAAACGGACTTCCTACGCCTTGCCACCATCTTCTCTATCCAATCACCTCTCCGTAGCGACATCGAGAGTCTATATATATATATATATATATACCGGTGCATTGCCTTTGCTCCGTTCCCACATGCTTCTCAGCGCATCCTTTGTCGCATCTTCCCAGATCGTCACTGCTCGCCTTCCACACACCATCTCGTTCGTGGCTCGACAGGACCTCACGCACAGAGTCCTCCCTGCCCCCAGACCTCGACTCTCAGCTCACCATCAGCAAGTCGTCGCAGCTCTTGCACCTTTCTCCAGCACATGCTCTACTCCGAACGCTCGCCCATGCGACGACGATCACGACATCGACAACATGACCACCTCTTCCTACCCTCTGTCCCCATCCAAGTCGGTCGACCCGGTCCACGACCCGGCCAAGACCCAAAAGCCCATCAATGTCCAGGCCAATGGTAATGCTCACGTCCTCGTCAACGGCACTGCTTCGCGCGAACAGAGCAAGACTGCACCACTCTTTTCCACCGACCCACTCAAGGGCAAGATCAACAACGCTGAGAAGCAGCAGCGTCTCGCCCGTGATTTCCGTTCCGACACCATCACCGCTCCCACTGAGTCCATGATTCGTGCTATGGCCGACGCTTCCCGCGGTGACGACGTCTACGGTGAAGATGAGTCCACCAACTCCTTCCAAGCCGAGATCGCCGCGCTCACGGGCAAAGAATCGGCCATCTTTGTTCCCTCCGGGACGCTTTCCAACCAGCTCGCCTTGCGAACACACCTTCACCAACCCCCCCACACTGTTCTATGCGACACTCGCTCACACATTCACCGCTACGAGGCAGGCGGTATTGCCTTCCACTGCGGCGCCTCAACCGAAATCGTCGCTCCGTCCAATGGACACCACTTACGTTGGCAAGAAGACATTAAGCCTAATCTTAACCTTAGTGACGACATTCACTTTTCCCCCACCCGCATCATCTCGCTCGAGAACACGCTCAACGGTACCATCTTCCCTCAAGATGAGATTGTCAAGATCTCGTCCGAGGCGCGCAAGCTGGGTCTTATCATGCACCTTGATGGAGCCCGTATCTGGAACGTGGCTGCTGAAACCGGTCTTTCGCTCAAGGAGCTTTGCGATCCTTTCGATACCGTCTCGCTTTGCTTGAGCAAGGGTCTCGGCGCTCCTATCGGCAGCATACTTGTTGGACCTGCTCAATTCATCAAGAAAGTCCGTCACTTCCGTAAGCTCTACGGTGCCGGTGTCCGTCAAGTCGGTCCTCTCGTTGCTGCTGCTCGTGTCGGTGTGGTTGAGAACTACCCCAAGCTTCAGGGTACTCACCAGCTGGCTCGTTACGCCGGGCGAGAGCTTGAGAAACTCGGTGTGCGCCTGACCGCGCCTGTCGAGACAAGCATGGTGTTCATGGACACTTCTTCCATCGACATTTCCATTTCAGAGCTTGTCTCTCGTGCTGCTTCTCTTCCTTCTCCCATCAGACTCGGCGGTGGTCGAATGGTGGTCCACTACCAGATCGAAAAGCAAGCAGTTGACGATGTCATTGAACTCATCAAGACCATCAAGCAAGAGAAGAAGGACGGCACTGCGCCCTTTGCTTCGGCCGCAGCCAACGGCGCAACTGGTCTTTACTCCAGCAGCATGGCTGGTGGGAACGCATCCAGCAACTCCACCGCCGCTACCGGCAACGGCCACACCCGATCCTCTAGCATTGAAAAGCGCGGTCTGATCTTCCAAACCATCGGCACATCCTCCCGCAAACCCTCAGACGACATGCGTCACTCCGTATCCCTGGTCCTCCCCTTGCCCGACCGCAAGTCCGCTTTGACCCTCCAACAATCTATCTCGGTCGACAAAGAGCTCAAGCCCAAAGAAGTTCGTAAGGAGTTCATCATTCTACCTGGCTCGCCATCTGAAGAGGGTCAGCAGGGACGTGTTGAGATGGCAGTCAAGATCTTTGCCACCACAGTCAGACAGCTGAGATTGAGCGTCAATGCATTCTTGGAGGATGCTGCGTTGATTTGTAGGACGATGGGCGAGTTTGATCCATTGAAGGGAGCGATCGATGAGGTCAAGAGGATCGATTTGGAGAGGGATCTTGAACAGGGATCTGTTGGTATTGCTGGTTGACCAGACAATGCATCGTCAGTGAGTGTTTTCAAGGATGGGTTTCGTTTGGACAATTGACAATATAGAGCTTGTATCCCATGGCTGTCTCCAGTTTGTTCTTGCCTTGCATCTTGGACTGGTTGAGATCATTTGTGATGGCAAGGGCGCATCAGCCTCAACCGGTCCATCGATTGTGAGACACTCACTTAGAACTCAATCACACATTCCAACTCACAAATAACGGGAGAGCAGAGGAAACGTGTTTCATTACAATCAGACAACAATCTTCTTTTTGCACCATCTATCGAGCCTCAGGCAACCCACTACCAGCACCAGGAGCAGCACCATTTCCACCATCACCACCATCTCTCCTCTGATGACCAGCAACGCTGTTCAACTTATCATCTCCCTCGTCGTCGTCATCAGCGGCCATAGCAGCAGCGATAGCAGCTGCGTCTTCAGGAGAGATTTCATCTTCATCTTGCTGACCGCCTCTCTGCTCGTTTGAGTCTGGACGCTGTTGAGTAGCTCCATCGTCGTCTGAGCTATCGCCGATCTTGAGCGGACAAAATTCGTCATTTGGCTTCCTGTCAACCATGAGCAAGATACCACCAGTTCCACCGATGGCGGAAGTGAGGATGCTACGTGCTTGTTCCGCCGTTGGGCCCGCACTTTGGCCGGCAATTGAAGTAGGGGCAGGAGCACCGTTCTCGGTGTTGGAAGAAGCATTAGCAAGCGCTTGTTGATGCAACGACTTAGCTCCACCACCACCAGCACCCGCAGTGGCATTCCCACTAGGAGTAACAGTCCCACTAGCACCCGGAACAGGACTCGAGTTACCCAACAACTTGCCCGCTACCGAACTCGTGTTGTACACATCCTGCCTGACCTTGCTACCCAACCCTTGCACCGGCCTGATTGGTACAAACCTACTCTCAGGCGGGAACGTTACGAACTTCACCTGAGCTGGCGTGACTCTGGAATAGTTAGGTAAAACTTCGGACCTAGGCTCCTGCTTCCTCTCCTTCTTAGGCTTGCTCTTTACCTTGCTAGTATCTTCTTCCATCGCAACGTCTTCTTCCTTTTTGCCGGTGGTATCATCGAGATCCATAGCTTCAGCTCCACCTTCCGCCTGTGCACGTTCCTTCTCTTTGTTACGTTGCCTAGCCTGAGCTTTGACAGTGGTAGAAAGAACTGCAGTCTCCACCCTCTCCACCTTTTTCTCACTGGGAGGCTTGTAGCTAGTAGGATAAGCAAAGAGACTTGGCTTAGCTTCGGAAACAAACTCGAACTCTGGAATCCTCAACTCCCTGTTCAACCCAATCAATGCAGTAGGCGTGAAGGCCAAAGCAGAGAAGTGGGCAAGAGGGAACCAGTACCAGAACTGAGTGAACAAGGCCATACCCACAATAGCAGGCATGTTGGCATTTCCTCCTCGGCTCTGCAAGGAGATGGTCACATTGCGTCCACCTGCGTCAACGAGACCTTGGGCGAGAGCGGCTCCGAACTTGGCCATCGCATCTTCGTGCTTGTCGCCAATGATCTTGTCGAAGGTCTTGCGCGCGTTAGTGACGTGAGGGTTGAGAGCCTCGTTCTGCTGGATGAAGATCATCGCAAGTGCAATACAAGCTCCTTGACGGACAAAGTCGACTGGGTCCTTAGTCATTGGCTCAAGCAAGTCAACAGCTTCGTCAAGACCAGTAGCAGCACAAGCGATACCGAGGGCAAGCGTGCTTCCGTATCGCACATGAGGGTTGTACGACTCGGAAAGCAGCTGCACGATTCTTGGCACCTGCGTAGGGTTGCGGAAGAGCAAGAAACCAAGCGAAGTGACAGCAGCTCGTCGCACATCATCGCTGACGTCCGAAACAGCGATGTGCAACAGTCGTCGGATCGCCTTGTTGTTCGCAGTACCGGCGTAGGCGAGCGCAATGGTGTAGACACCACCGTAGCGAAGGATGGCATCTTTGTCGGCAAGCAAAGTGTCGATCATAGCCTCAGCCTTCTCTTCCTTTCCGTAGAAGAGGAGCGAGATACCGATCGCAAGACCGCGAATGATTTTTTCGTGCTGCGTCTCGTGCGCGTACTGAAGCATCTCCTCCACAGCACGCTCAGAACCGGTACCAAGCATGACCAGACCCATAGCGTAACCACTGGCTTCACCAGCAACGGCCGAGTCAGTGTAGAGTACATTACGGAGCTCCTCGTACACCTCCTCGTTGCCAGTAGCCATACCGGCAGCACCGAGACCGAGTGCAGCACCGTGCTGGACAATCTCTGCAGGGTTGCTCTTGAGCGTGTTGGTGAGCAACTCCATGACCTCGGCACCGTGGTTGGCGTGGATCAGACCGAGGGCGAACAGACTTCCACCTTCGGAGTAGACACTGCTGGTGACACCGTCTTGCGGCAGGTAAGGTCGCAAGATGGTGATACCTTCCTTGAGGTTGCCCTTGTTGAGGATACCGAGCGCGGCAGTGGCGGTGAACTTGGACCAGTTGGAAGCCTTGGCGAGCCACTCGAGGTTCTCTCGCAAGAACTTGTCCGAAGTGGTACCGGCGTTCATGAATGCGTTGGCAAAGCTGAGAGCCGAGTGGTAGATGGAGCTGCGAGCGTCGAGAGCCTCCTTGGTTGCCTTGAGAATAGGAAGGTCGGCCTTGTTGGAGCGTTTGAGGAACTCGAGGTAGAGCTGAATGCTCTCCTCGCCCTGAAGGATGGAGCGAACACGGTCGACGCAGGACTGGACGGTAGTAGCCTCAGACTCTGAGGAACCGTTCATGTCGGCGTCTGCATCAGCAGTTTCGGTCTTGACAGCAGGGGTCTCGGCAGAAGACTTGGATGAGAGATCCCTGCGCACGTTCTCGAGGAACTCCTGTGTGGCACTTTCCGCAAGGTCAAAGGCGAGCTGATATGCGACGAGAAGTGGGTCATGAGGAGTATTGGCTTGCGAAGAGCTCGAAGGCTGGTGTGCTTGCTGGATGAGGTTGAAGAGAAGCTCGGAAGCGAGGTTGGGAGCGTTGAGATAGACGTAGCACTGACCGATGCTGAAGTGGTCTGGGCTCGGCAATCGTTGGAAGAGCTTGACAAGGAGGTGAAGAATCTGATTACGGACCTCGATGGAGGGCACGACACCAACAGAACTCTCGAGGACGTATGTGAGAAGATCGGCATCGTGTGTGAGGGAGTAGACCTCTTCGATCACGTCGAGTCGCTGAGTCTCTAGAGCGATACCAAGAGCCTGCTTGAACTCCTTGTCTGCAATGCAGCGTGCGAACATCTGATCAACGATGGTCTTTAGTCTTGGGTCGATCACCGACTTCTGAGCAGGGGCCTTTAAGGATGTATCGCCATGGACAGCTGCCGAAGCTGGAGTTGTGTCGTGAATGTACTTGTCGATAGCCTTGGAAACTACAGTGTCGACGTACTCGTCCTTGACCTCAACATCGAAGAGTGGACCAGCGCCAAGAGCGAACATGAGAGCTTCATCGTGCTCGCCAAGGTGGAAGTAGATTTTGGAGGCGACGAGGGCGGCGAGTTGTCGGTCAGGGAATCGCTCATCTTCGTAAAGGATCTCGATCTTGGAAATAGCATCTGCAATCTCGGCCCAGAACTGGTGTACCAGCGAGTCGAGACGCTTGAGCGCATACGACTGGAGCTCGGGCTCCTGCTCATCGAGCAAAGCGACGATGCCCGCTGCGGATGTGACTGGGGCGACCATGACTGTCTTAAGATGTGATCCTGTAGCCCAGTGCGATCGGAAGGCTTATCGAAGGGCGATCGAGTTGGAGCGAGACGGGGTGAAGCGAAGAGCCTAGACGATCGGAAGGCTCGTTTCTGCTGTAACTAGCGTCTAGAAAGGCGTCTAGAAAGGGAAGGAGTAGACGAATGAACAAAAAAGGTGAGAGATGGGTGTGTTGAGAAGGATCTGAGAGAAGGAGCCAAGTGTGCTTCTGGAATGAGTTGCGTTTCACTCGCTGACGACGCGACCGAGTGTGTGCGAGTTGTGAGTTAGCGTTGGCTCTGTGCGATGTGATCGACACCAGAAAACCTCCACCAAGAATCGAGGTTGTGTTTGTGGAATGCTTCGGTGTAACATTTATGCTAAAAATCGGCTGAGTTCCTCCACACAATGCTGTAGCCTGAGGCTGAGTCGACGCGCTTAGCCGGCGCGTAAAGGCGCTCCAGTAGAAGAGCAGGAGAGTCCAACACTTTTGGTCAGAAAGAAGTCACATCTCCCCTCTCCGCCACATCCTATCGGCATCCTATGCAAACTCTTTCGCTCTGACCGTCGCCAATCGCCTGACGGACCAGGCAGGGCGTACGAATGAGAGTGACTATAATCTTATCCTAGTCTTTTGTCGGGCTGCATCGCCACTGCCACTGCCAAGATGAGGTTCCGCACTCAAGTGGCCGATGTCTCGATCTTCACGCGGGTGGTGCAGTCGATAGGCAAGGTGGCTAACAAGTGCATCCTCAAGCTGACACCAGACAAGATCCATATCATCTGTCTCGGTGACACGGACGGCACACAGATATGGTCTCAGATGCAAGTGGACTCGATCTTTACAGATTACCGCATCGAGTCCAACTTCCAGAACCACATCAACCTCGAGGTCTCGCCGGATACCTTGCTCAAAGCGCTTCGATCTGCCAACAATGCATACAGCGTCATCCTACGTCTAGCCAAGAGGAACAAGGATCCGCTGCTCAGCTTCTCGATCTCGGCGCAAAGCCACACAGGGGCCAAGCTTGAAGTAGTGCAGGACGTGCTGATCAAAGTGCTCAAGCCGGCAGAGATGAGCAGAATCGTCGAGCCACTCTGCCCTGAGCCTGACGTGCACATCATCTTGCCCAAGCTGCTTCACTTGCGCACTGTAGCGGATCACATGCGGTCACTCTCAGATGTGGTCACCCTCTCAGCGAATCGCCGCGGTGAGCTGCGGCTCTCGGTTGTCGAAGACGAAGTGAGCTTGGACACTACTTGGTCGCATCTCGCTCACCCAACCATCGATGCATCACAGCCGAGCACAGCGCAGAACCAGCAGAGCAATCCCGACGAACACAAGAGCGTCAATCTTGAGATGAAATCGTTCCTCAAGTTCCTATCGAGCTACATTGTTGCCACCACCACGATCGCATGTATCTGCGCAAACCATTGCGCCATCTTTTACGTTTACATTGGAGACGTCGACAAGAGTAGCGGTGTCATGACGGTAAGTGTCTTGCCATTTTCGAAACAGCTTTGCACCGAGCGATGACTGACGACTAGATTTACTTGCTTTTGCCCACCACAGTTCTTCCTACCTGGCGTTGTTAGAGAAGACTGACACTGCTTTTGACACCTTCCCTTTCTACGAGCAACGTCCTTACCTACTTGGTTGGAAGCATCTTCTCAGTTCAGTGAGACAGTATGTCGAGAGACAAGGGGAAGCCTATAACAAGGGAGAGCGTGCGACTTCTCTACAAGCTTCATTGAGAAACGAGGCTACTATGTACAATTGACGAGTGCTTAGAGCTAGTAGGTCTAAGAGGTCTCATCAAGCCTGAGGCTCGCGAGGGCGCACCAGTCTATCTATTACCTTTTCTAATGCTGAGCAAGGCTAGAATGGCGATCATTCGACTGAGGGAGATCGTGTATTCTGCAAATCTGGTCTCCAACGTGAGTCGTTCTTGCTTGAAGACCTTGTATCTGACAATTTGCTCCAGCGGGTCCTCCTCCCAGTCCAACTCTAAGATGATAGAGATCGTTCCCAACGTGATTATGCCGTACTTCTGGCCCCGTTGAGCTCTGTAGCGCGACTTCTGTCCAATGCATCTGAACGTGAAGAAAGCTCCTCTGCTTAATGTCTCCCTGGAGTTCTCCCTAGAGAGAATGGCGTCTCAAATCGGCAGAACTCGTGTTCTTATCATTTCGCGGTGGCGTCGCCGTTTCCAAGTCTCGCTGTAGAGGGTGCATGATGCAGCTGAAGTGGGGCAAGCGGCCCTTTTTTTTTTTTTTTTTTTTTTTTTTTTTTTTTTTTTTTCAACCAAGAATAATACCAAGTTAGCACGAGGTCAGCAAAGAGAGGAAGAGGCCGGATTTGGGCCATGTTCGTAGCCCTAGGATCTGACAACAATGTTTGATTTCTATGGGGCTTCAGCTGTGCTTCTTGTCGTATCCGGGATTTGCTGCGCTTGAAAGGGTGCTGGTGCGCTAGTCGTGTAAGGCGCGGAAGAAGCTATTGTAAGCGCCTTCGACATCGAAAAGCATCTGCCTGGCTTGGTCCTCGTCGATCTCGTCGCTTGCCTTCATGTGATTGAGTGTGATGAGCCATTTGAGCAACTTTGCGCGTGTCTCGCCCGCATCCGAGTCCTTGCCGACCTCGTCACTGCGGCTGTAGCCACGCATAAGTTCGCTCAACATGGGATGCAACTGGTCTTTGGCGCGCAACTTGAGCTTGAGAGCGTCCATGAAGGTAATAAAGTTCTGTGTTGTTTCGGCGACCCACTTTGCCCTCTCGGAGGATGTCTGTGAAGAAGATGATGAGGCGTGCTCCACGGTAGCTGGTACGCCAACATTGAGTCGATGTACTGCAGCAAGGTAGTTCATCTTGTATGTGCGCATGAAGTCGGCTAGATCGTTGATAGGCTTGGATGAGTTGTTTTCCTGGTCGACAATGAGTTTGAGCATGGTCTTGTACTGTGCTAGCAACCTTGTGCATGCTGGTGCGTATTCTTTCTCGGAGATGGATTCGCGCACGTAAGCACGTTCGAGATAGTCAAGAGCTACGATTAGACTGAACAGCGTGGCCATATTCTCGTATCGTTCTCGGTCATGGTTGTTGGTGTAGAGCCGAGCCTCCTCGTAAGGGTTGAGTTCTCCATAGGAGGAGCTCGACATGATGCCGGATTTCTTTGGTGTGCGGAAATGCGCCGCAGAAGGCGTCTTCAGACGCGCACTTGGAGAGGCAGCTAGGATGGGAAGAGTAGAGTGATAGCTAGATAAGGATGAAAGAGTGATAGCTAGATGAGGATGAAAGAGGAGGTGCGATCAGGGCAGCGATACCGAAATGTGTCGAGTTGAAGAAAGTTGAATAGAGTCAGATCGGTGAAACTTGCATTGCCGAACGAAAGAGTTGCTGGTAAAGCTGTTCGGATATGCTGCACGTGACATGGCTAACCTCACTGACCGACAATCTAACATGGCATCTGTATTGCTTTCTGTATCGTCCGACTGATCCTCATCTGTGCGGCAGGTGTGAGTGAAGCTGCAGCGAGGGCAGAGAAAAAGGAAGCTGTCTGTGTGTGATTTTGCTTGGAGAAGGCATCATGATTTGGTCCCTCGGCGTTTCCGCGTGCAAGATTCGGCTGCTCTGGCGGCGCAATACAACTGCAGGCTGCCGTGCGGTGTGATTTTAGAAAGAGAAAGATGCCTCCACGTCAGAACGGCAGGATTGCATTCGATTCCATTCTCCCATCACAGCTCATTCACTACGCCAAGGCGACATCACTCAACCACAAATCGACTTCAGGCCGCAAGATCGGAGTTGCCGACGTCAATTCGGATCAGTTGCCTTGTATTATCAACTCAGCAAGGCAAGCTCGGCAAGCTCGGCAAGCTCGGCAAGCTCGGCAAGCTCGGCAAGCTCGGCCTGCTCGATAGCAAGCTGAGACTCAGTCTCTTGCAAGTACCGTCAAGATGGACCCCTCTTCCTCTCAGCACTTCCACCACCATCACCATCAGGGACAGCGGCATCAGCGACTAGCTCCATCGCAACCAGCGGCAGGCATGTCGACACCCTCTGGCTCCCACTCCCAGCCGCCATCATCTCCTTCTGCCTCGACTGCCGCTTCTTCCAATCCTTTCGTTCGCTCTTATCATGATGATGAGCAACAAGTGCCGACAGCAGCGAATCAACAACCAGCATCGCAAGCTCTCCTTCAACCTCAACGCAGCGAGCAAGCTACCGCTTACTACTCAGATGCAGGCTCGACAAATCGTTCGCGCTCTACCAGTATCTCTCGAACGGTAAGCTCAAGTTCGTTGTTGAGATCAGACGAGATTGCGGTCGCCATCAAGTGTCCCTCTCTCGACCAGGATTCAGCCGTCGTCAAGGTTCGGCCTAGCGACACTGTCCTCTCGCTGAAACACATCATAGAGCGCACATGGCCTGGTGCTCCTCGTGCTGAAGGCATGCGATGTATTCGTTCCGGTCGCATTCTGCATGACAACGAGATCTTTAGCCATCTCACTGACAGTGTAAGTCTATCCCACTGCTCCACTACTCAGCCGAGTCCGTGCACACTCAACTGACACAAAAACTTTTCTCGACCCCTCCTTTTTTTCTGAATGAACCCACTTTAGCTGGAGGCGGACGAGCCACTTTCACTTCATCTCGTCATTCGCCCTGATGCGTGGTCAGACCCACTGAATCGTCCCACACCTTCAAGGCGCAGCTCCTATCTTCGACAACAGCAACAACAGCAGCAGCACAGCCTCCTACGCGTCGCCTTAGGTACCCAGGCGCCCACCGCACAGGGCGACGACGATGACGTGCTACCCTTTTGCCCTGCCACGTCGGCTCAACCGCAATCCCAAACACCACCAAATTTCGACGCTTACTTTACCGATCCTGACGCCACCCCAACTGGAGTCGAACCACCCGAGGCTGACATCCTAGGACATAGCAGCAGTCTAGACATGGACCACATCCCCACAACCCGAGAAGCTGCAGATGCCTATGCTGTTCTGGAGCAGACCCTTCGTGTCACCGCTCCAGACAACTGGCCCATGCTCATCGAAGCTCTTAGAGCAGCGTGCGATGAGTACGTGCTCAAGTATGAAGCTGTCTACAATGAAGCTCAGGTAGCGCAGAACAAAGCCGCCACCTCCGCAAGTACCTCAGCACTGTCATGGTCTCAAAGTAGCCTTCTAACGAGCGTGGAGACGACGCTGCTCGCATGGGATCCTGTCCGGATGCCCGGCGAGGTTGCAGCCACGCCACCTGCGAAAGAGACCCAGTACTTCTATCAGCAGGTGTCGCATAGTGGCTTGCCCTATCTCTTGCGCGTTGCTACAACATCATTAGACAGCCAGCGCAGTGAAACACTTCACACCCTTTTGGACCGCATCTCAACATTGCGAGCCATGATCGATAAGCTCGAGAACATTATCATGCTCGGACGTCTCCTCCGGGGCGCAACTTCAATTGGAACTTCGAACTCAGCCGCCCCACTCGCAGCAACACTACTCAACGGATCTGCCGCTACGGGAAGAGCTGTGGCCCTCGAGCAGGGAGGTATCGTAATCAGAGCAACCCAACTATTGCGAGCAATCCTCGATGCGTTCCGCTCACTCACGTTTGCCGACGCGACAGCAGTCATCGTCCCGATGTTTTTTGTCGGTTTGAAGGTCGGCATTCTCCTATCTGTAATGCTGCGAAGCGCAGACACTACCAAAAAGTACTTTGTGCTCGGCATGGCTTCGATCTACATCGCATTTGAAAGCTATCGTATCGTCCAGCGCCGCATGCGTGTCCGTCAACGAATGCTGCCCCGCCCTCCTCAATCTCCACCGCCCCACGCACCGCCTGCTGCGGGAGAAGAAAACGCCGCACGGCAAGCCGGCGCACCCGCTCCTGCACCGATGGGAGCCAACATTCCCACCGCTCCTTCGCACGAAGAAGCCGTCGAACGCCAGGCAACAGAAGAGCCTTTGCGTCCGCTTCCCCCACCTCAAGCACCACCTCGATTCCGCTCTCGTACGCGTTTTTCTTATGACTGGTGGATTGACCACATGGCGTTCATTGGTCTCGATGCTGAGGATGCTGAGCTCGGACTTCTCCCCGCGCCTGGAACCAACGCTGCTGCCGCTTTGGCTGCCAACCCCAACACCACACCTGCACCTGCTCACGAGGAACCTCATTGGCTAGAGCGCCTACTCATCTCAAGCTGGGTGCTTCCCTTTGTGCTCTTTCTTGTCACAATGATGCCTGCTGTGGAGCAGCGTAGGAAGCGAGCGATTGAGGAGAGGGAGAGGGTCATTCGCAAGTGGACCAGGCTTGAACAGGAGCGTCGTGAGCGTGCGCAGAAGCTCCTGCAACGGCAGCAGGAGGAGAAGAAGGAAGATCAGACAGCAAGTCAGTACAAAGTGACGGGTCGATCCGATAGCGCTCACGTAGGACCGGGTGACAATCTGGACCTGCAGCAGAAGCGCGCAGACTACGCTGATCGAATTCTTCGCCAGCGCCGCACGACTGAAGCTGTCGACCTAGACGACGAGCACCACCGCCTTGCGCAGGCCATGGCAGTCGGAGCAGGAGACGACCACGACGACGCGATGGAGGATATGAACATCTTCTGAGCTCTTTCCCCTTTGCATCTGTTCTTCATCTCGGCACTTGTGATTACGCATGCACACAGTAACACAGTACTCAGTTCTCGCATACATGAGCAATGCAACTGTCACCTCTGATCGTGGTATTGATTTACGAAATAAGAACCTCGAGCTCGGGTGCTTACAGGATCTTGTTCATAGAGTACATCTTAGTCTGAACAGGAGTAGGGATGTTTGTTGTGATCACCGGGGCCTCGTACATGTTGATCTTTCCCTTACCAGTGTCGATGATCTCTGGGAAGTGAGAGCTTGCGTTGTCACGCTTAGTGCCTACCTCAGTCTTGAGCACCACTTGCTCTGCCTTGTCCTGCTGATCCTCTTTCCTAGCTGCGATAGCGCCAGCTAAACCAGCAGTAGCAGCAGCAACACCTGCACTGACCTTACCAGCGACGAATCCAACACCATCACCCTTCTCAAGAGCCTTCTTTTGCTTCTTTCCTGCCTTTTCCTGTTCCTTTTTTGCCTTTGCAGCTGCCTTTTCAGCCCTAGCCTTGGCTGCAGCTGCCTTTTTAGCCTCGGTATCGGCATCGGGTGCAACTTTGGAAGCGGAAGTAGCAGCTTTACCGTCGGGAATCTTGATAAAGTCTGCTTTGCCGTCTTTTCCAACCTTCTTGTCGAGAATGTAGTATCCCTTACGCTCGAATTGGATAGCAGCACCTTCCTGCAGAAAGGCAACGTTGTGATCGGCAAGGGCGATGGAGCGGAACTCGGAATTGGGAGTGACAAAGTCGGCAAAGTTGTCCTCCTCTTCGAGCTTCTTCTTGGTGATTAAGTAGTCGAAATCGATGAGGTTGACTTCGATGAGAGACTGTTCGTGTGTGGAAGGTGCAAGCCAAGTGACCTTCTTCTTGGTCTTCTTGAAGTCACCATCCAGATTAGCGGTTGCCTCGATAGCAAGCACGTTTCCAGCAGCATCAGCCTCCTTCTTGTTGATGAAGACGTTACCCCAGTCCATGAAAGTGACTTCCTCGCCCTCGCCAAACGAACGTGCATCAGCCTGCTCGACACAAACCACCTCGTCAAAGAGGGTGATCTTGTTGCCCAAATCGGGGTTCTTCTTATGTTTAGGCATCTCCTTTGTATGACGCTTCGGAGCTCCCTTCACTGTGACCTTCACCACTCCTTCCTTGTCCAGCGCAACATACCTCGGAACAAGGGGGTCAATGTGACGCTTGTTGATCGTCCAGATGTTATCCCACTCCATGTTGATGATCTGCTGTGAAGGTCCTTGAGCCAAGATGAATTCTTGAATTGTCTCGATCGTCATACCTCTCCTACGGATACCACGGACAGTGGGGAATCGTGGATCATCCCACCCACCAACAATACCATTATCCACAAACCACTGCAGCTTGCGCTTGCTCAACAGGGTGTAGACAAAGTTGAGACGACCAAAGTCCCAAATATCGACTTTGCGGAGGTTGAGAGCATCGAGCATCCAGTAGTATTGAGGGTTGCGATCACGGTACTCGTTGGTACGGAGTGCGTGGGTGACACCTTCGATAGAGTCGACGATGGGGCAAGCAAAGTCGTAGGTCGGGTAGACTTTCCAAGTGTTGCCCGTGCGGTGGTGGGAGACGTCGGGGTTGCAGCGGTAGATGACAGGGTCACGCATGGCTTTGTTGGGGTCATCGAAGGAGATCTTGGCACGAAGACACCATTTGCGTCCTTCGGGAGAAGCGGCAGACATCTCGGCGAATCGGGTCATGTTCTCCTCAATAGATGCATCACGACGTTTGGAGGGGATACCATCCATACGCTCGGCGCGCATCTGCTCCTGAACAGTGTCGTCGGCGTAAGCTTTGCCGAGCTGAATCATCTGGATAGCGTACTTGTAGAGAGTATCAAAGTAGTCCGAGGTGTGGCTGGTGGTGTCAGCCTTGATACCGAGGAGAGCAAGATCCTCGATAATAGACTGCTCGAACTCCTCCTTCTCCTTGCTCGGGTTGGTGTCGTCGAAACGGATGATGAGCTTGCCGTTGTACTGACGAGCGAAGTATTGGTTAAGGATGGCGGCCTTAGCGTGACCGACGTGGAGGTAACCTGAAGGTTCAGGAGGAAAACGAGTGACAACTTGACCCTGCTTAGCATCTTTGAGGAAGAGATCGAAACCAGCGGCCGTCTTCTTGTTTTTGAACTTCTCAGCCTTGGCATCTGCAAGCTGAACAAGGGCGTCTGAGGTAGGAGCAAGCGAGTCGATGTGATTGAACCATCGCTGCAGATGGTTGTGAAGACCCTTTTTCACAAGACCAATGACAGGCGAGCTGGCACGAACAGCAGCCCAAATCGAGACGTCGGCAGCGGTGATAGCGTGACCGACAAGGAAAGTGCGCAGAGCAAGGTGCTGATCTAGATTATCGGCGATAACTGCAGCGGTCTGGAAATCGGCAAGAGCGAGATTGTCACCCTGACTGACGAAGAGGTTGATCTGAGCGCTCTGGTCCTTGTCCGCGCCGGAAAGACCGAGGTGTGCGTAGTGAGATGCGATCTCACGCACAATGTGAAGATAGCCCTCAACAGGTGCGGCGTTGGGCAGGAGAAGAGTTGGAGCAACTCCGTCTTCGAAAGAAAGAGTGAGAGCCTGAGAGGCATCAGCGGCACTGACCAGTTTGGCGAGGGCAATGGGCGCAAGAGGCGCCACCTTTGCCTGTGGATCGAGCTTGAGCGTAGGAGTAGACATGATTATGAATCAATCTACGCCTTCGGTTCGAGATGAGGTGTGGTGTGAAGATGAGAGGAAGCAAAGATGAGAGGAAGCAAAGATGATGCTCGAAGCTTTTCTGTCCTGTCGACTCACGAGACATGCCACAAATCACACACAGACCTTCTTGCCGGAAAAAAGCTAATCGCAGATTTCCTTATTCCTGTTAAAAAATAAATACTACAGTGCGCAAACAAGGTCGGGTGAAAGCTGCGACTCAACGACCATCCTCGGTCAAGTCAGCTTCAACACCTCAATAGCGGACGCCAACACACTCACAACCTCAAGCGTGGCTTCAACTGTAGAGAGGCACTCGTTCAGACGTAAGACGGATGGTTCAAGAGGCGCTTCACAGAACTTGACGCAGTGCTATGGTACAAAAAGAAGCAAGCTTCGCGATCAATCGCACTGAGCCTTCTTACACATCGAGGCGTGAAATGTCCATCTGAGGGCTCTTAGCGAGAACTTCCGGGGTGGCAACCTTGTCCTTGTGCTTGAGAAGCTCCTTGAACGAGTTCTTGATCGTCACATCACTGACACCAGCTGCTTGACTGATACGCTTGGCACCCTTGTCGATGCCCCACAGCAGCGTCGAGAAGTAAATGCAGGCTGCAGCGATGGTGATAGGACTTCGTCCTGCCAAAATGCCCAACTCTCGTACACGTGCTGTGATGTCCTCTGTGGATCGAGTAACGCGCATCTCGAGACCCAAGTGGTTGCAGTAACGACCAACCAAGTCTGCTGCACCCGTCGGTCCGATACCAATAGGAGTAGAGGTGCCGCTGTTGTTAGCGCTGGCCCTCGATCCGTCAACAGATCCAGTACCGGTAGCGTTAAGTCCGAACGCCTGCTGCATCTCCTTGAAGCACTGGCCAATGTGCTTCTTGGATACGCTTGTCAATGAGCAGATCTCGGGGAAGGTTCGCGGCACGTGGTTCATCTTGCAAGCCACATAGATGGCAGCAGCGATGATGGCGTCCGGCTTCTTTCCCCGCAGAATCTTTTCTTCCTCGACTCGGCGATAAGCCTGCTTGGCCACGTCCGACACGGTTCGTGGCAGATGGATCGAGTCGCACTTGCGCTGAATGTCTTCGAATGCATCCAACATGTTACGGTCTCGAGTACCTGTGGCACGGTTCATCGTCCTCTGCAAATCCCTCGAAGCACCGGTACCACCGTCCCTGTAACCAATGCGCGACTCGAGCTGCTCGTTGATACCATCCAACAACGGGTTGCTCGCCGCACCAACACGCGAAGGGTCGTCTCCATCCTCGTTGGCGAATGTACGCCACTCGGATCGTGTGTCGATAATGTTCTCGCCAACGACTAAGCCGCAATCGGCACAAACTAGATCACCCGACTCGAACTCCTCGGCGAGGTTGGGAGGATCCGTCTTGCAGTCTCGGCAGATCAAACGAACGTTGAGATCAGGGACGAAGTCATCCTCGCCCTTTGGCGCATCACCGCGGTCGGCAGCATACCTTGCGCTGAGCGCGAACGGCTGCGCGAAGGCATTCTGCATTCGTTCAGGTGGCGGTTCGGAAAGATACAAGGGGAGGCAAAGCGGAAGTGTTAGCATGTCTCCTACCTAGACTCTGGAAAAGAAAGAAAGAAAAAAAAGAAAGAAAGAAAAAAAAAATCGAACTCAGAATGCACAAAGACAAGGGAGCAAAGGAAGATGCAAGATGCTAACCTGTTGCGATCTGGCAATGTCGGCTGTCATGGCTGATTTGCAACGACGAGCCGGTGTGGATTACTGCTGAACTTCTCAAATGCCTCCTTCAGGCGACAACCTGCTAGTAGCGATTTCTATGGACGCGATCCTCGTTATGACGAGTTTCGATCCGCTGCGTCGATAAGAGAGCTTGCTTGCTTTCTTCGAGGCGTTATGCGATTGCAGCAAGTGGAGGTCAATCGCGAGTGTTTCGACTGCAACGAGGTCGAAGACTGAAAAGTGCAGTCCAGACTGGGTCGAATCGATGCGATAGATTGTGATAGCAGCAGGTGTCGTCTGCAAGGGTATGGCAGATGATGGTGGCGAAAGGCGCAGATTGATCTGCTGAGTCACCGCGGCGCGGTTATCAATATAGAAAATCCTGACGCTCAGCCGAACTGGCTCTGCCGCCTTTCGCTCGTCAAAAACAAGATCGGGACTTTAGGCTCTCGAGCGCGTGATCTCGATGAATCCAAAATGAACGCTCTCGTGCGGAAAGACAATCGCGTCTTTTAAGCGACAAGCTCGGATTGCGGAAACGCAAGGGGCCCCGTCAACACTTTCTTTTCAACGTCTTCTCGACTGGCTCTCTCACACTACTCATGCTTTCACAGATCATCTCACACCCTCTCTTGACCTTGCTACACATCAGAACTTGATCAAAAAGCTCGATAGAGGTCCAAGTCGCAACCATGGCTGTTGCAACACACGCCAACCGCCATGATGCTGGTCAAAGCTCCGCCTCGACTTCCACATCCGCATCCGGTCAACCATCAGCAGCACGCAGCAGCAGCGAATCGAGCTTCAGCGCTTTTGCTCGAGTGTTGCAAGCTTGCAAGGATCTTGAGCCTGCCGCTAGGGTAGATGCGGACAATGGAACTGCGCTTCTGTTCGCAGACGTCTGCTCTGGACTAGGCGAAGAAGCTCTCGACGATGCAGGCTACGTCGCACGCCGTCAAGATCAGAGTCTGGAAGACGACGACCGAGCAGCATGGGAGTTGGAACAAAACACGTGGAGACTGGTGCACATGCTCACGGCAGAGCGATTGCAAAGGGCCGATCGCAAAGCGCGATCTGAATCCGACGAGCGAAACAAGGATGTTATACAGGCATACGAAACACCGCTTGCCGCGATACAGAACATCTTTGAACGAGACGAGCACCTCAACGAGCTCAGAATCATCCGCGAATGGCTGCAAGAAACACTGGCTCCGAAACACATTGTCGAAGTGCGCAAGGGCTACCTCGCCTTCACCAAGAACCGGGTCCGTGCTGAAAAGCGAGCCAGTGTAGGTGGAGGGGCTACCTCGAGCGACGGACGCAGGTTGACGTTTGGCTCTGCAGCTAGCTCGAGCTTTGCACCCAAAAACCGCGGCAAAGCTGTCAAGAACCTGGATCCAGATGCCGTTTCGCGCGGAGAGGGCGGTCTCGAGCTTGAGGACACCACATACGAGAAAGCACTACTTCGCACGCTTTTCGAATACGCAAGAGCAGGACGCCTGGATGCTGCTTTCGATCTCTGCCATCAGACTGATCAGAGCTGGAGGGCAGCGACACTCCGAGGTGCCATGCTCTATCACGATCCAGCCGTCAGCCTCGACTTGCAAGACATTGACCGCGTCGTCGGCAACCGTAATCGACCACTTTGGAAGTCAGCATGCAGAAAGCTAGCCTCCAATCCAAATCTGGACGAGTTCGAACGTGCACTTTACGGCTCGCTGGCCGGAGACCTTCCTTCGGTAGCTAACGTTAGTCAGAGCTGGGAAGAGTTCCTCTGGGCTCATGTCAACGCCAAGCTTGAAGCTGCAGTCGATCTCAAGCTAGACGAGAGACACAGCTGGTGGAGCCAGGATGCAGATGTCGAGCTGTTCGGCGATGGAGAGCATGGCGCTGTGAAGCTTGCACTTAGCGCTTCATCGGCAACTTCTGCCGCCGCCACAGCAGCTATATCCGGCGGTGCGACCGACGCAGGGAACGGCGCAACAACAAAGGGAGAGGTCCAGCTCGGCTCATTGAATGGCGTCTTCGACAAACTTAGTCAAACGCAATCGCACGGCATCCATCTACAGGCCAACAACCCATACCGACTGGTGCAGAGGAGCATTGTTTCGAACAACCTACCGGAACTTTTCAATCGCTTCTCAGACAATCTTGGAGATATGCAGGCTGCTCTGGAACCACCGACATTCGCACGGCTCCTGCGCTTCTTCGCGCACCTCATCCTCTACCTCCGTTTGCTGTCGATCCCTCTGCCAGACTTTGCCTGTAACGCAATACTGTCGTGCTACGTACAAGTGCTAGAGGCGGCGGGTGAGACAGATCTGGTGGCAATGTACGCAAGCTCGCTCGAACCGCAGTCAGCCACGAGGAGCTACGCCAACTTCTTGCGATCTATGGATGTCAATGCAAGCCGCGAAGCTAAGGCGCATGCTTTGCGCCAGGCCGAGCAACACAACCTCGACTTGGCGGCAGTGGCAAGATGCACCGTTGACATTGTCTTTGACGAGCTCTTCGGAACCATTCTTTCGGACTTTGACGAATCGGCTGGATTTGGTGGAGCGCTCAAGTCGAGAGCAGGGCCGGGTAAGCTGGACGCTATCAAGTTTGATGTTCGTCTCGATGCCAACGAAGAAGCGCTCATCCGAGCCATCGACTGGCTTACTTTTGACCCGACGACATACGTCGATGCCATGACACAGTCGAATGCGCTGACTCGACTCTTCCTGTCAACCGGTCGATTGCATGCCGCCAAAGTGCTGCGTGACCGCATGCCAACTGAGGTATTGTCCAGCATCGGGGAGCTCCCACTGCCCGTGGACCAGAGCATCGAGCGCACAGGCTGGGACACGTTCTTCACCGCTTTGGAAGCTCACGTTACTTACAAGCACTTCTGGACCACGCGACCTGCCGACGTGGTCAAGTCGAAAGGCGAAGCCGGATCCAACATTCGCACAGGTGGCTTGTCGAAGCTAGAAGGTATGAACTGGGTCAAAGCTCTGAGGCAGGTGATTGAGCAAGCTCGTGATCTTGATCTGCTCTTGCTGCAACGAGACTGGCTCAAGATCCCTCTCAGTGGGACTGGAGGCGGACTGGAGACAGAGAGAAGAGCACGTGAACTGTTCGACATTCGTCAAACATACATCCCCGAGATCGTGTTCCGATTGCACGATATGCTGGTCGAGTCTTGGAGCGCCATCCCGACGAACCTCAACATGGCGTTGCGACTATCAGAGATTGTTGCCGACGAGCGACACAAGATCTACCTCGAGTTCATTCAAGGCAACTCGCAGAATCTGCTTCAAGACTATTTACAGCGTGTCCGCGAAGCTTCGTTGCTCCTTCTCGAGGATGGAGGAGACGTCTTTGAGAAGGCCACAGAGTCGTAGCTGTGCACATCCTCTGTCACTGTCAGACACCCTCCACCTCACCGCCTCCTGCAGCTAGCGTCGAGCTTCACATTGAACCCTAATCAGTTGCACGCAATCCACACAGATCCACATAGTCCGCAGCTTTCTCGTTTCCTGACAAGCAAGCATTTTGAGCGATATAAGTTGAGATGAGTGTATCTCTTTGCTGTCTGTTGTGACGCTGCGTCGGATGGCTTGAGGCTGGAGAAGATTTGCTGCAACAAGACGTCATTTCGCCGCTGCACAATGTGGGGGGACATTGAGGTTATTTTGTTTTTGTTTTTGTTTTTGTTTTTAACTAAATTCTGAGTGGAAGAACAGGTGGGCTAAAAAGCTGTGCCAAATTATGGATATCTTCGTTCTGTTGGTGTTGCACTGAGAAGCCAAGCACAGCCGAGCATCAAGCTTGGGCATGTAGACTTGGACCCAAGACTTTAGATTGTAGTGCTGTCGGTGTACAGGAAAAGGATGCAGGAAAAGGATGCAGGAAAAAGATAGATTGCATCCGGGCCGTGTTCACTGTCTGGCGATAGCCGATGCCACCGCGGTATCAGAAAGTGACACTCCCAAGACCTGCTCTTCCTGTTCTAGCACCGCTTTGACTCCGCCTCGTCCAAATCACTAACCATCATTACCAGCCAGTTGCGTTGAGACTAGGCCTCGACTCAGTCTGCACTTGCTCTTGCCTCTCTCAACGTTCACATCTTCTTCATTCTCGCTCTCAAGATCGCCGCTGGGAAGAGCACCAGCCGTGGCGAGCCAACTTTCTATCGACTGTTCCTTCGCAGACTCTCTCGATTGTCCCACAAGAATCCTCGGCCCAGCAGTCAGCAAGACGAGACCATCTTGCATTCCGATCAAACACATCACATATTCCACTCAGCAGCTTCAAAACATTCCCATTGCAACCATGTCCGACGTCGAAACTTCCTCACCCAAGAGCTTCTCGGCTCGCCGGCCCAGCTTCAGTTCAATTCGTTCGCGCTTGCGCAAGCCCAGTCTCAAGAGCGGCAAGAGAAGCTCTGTGCTAGTTCATGATGGCAAGAGAAGCTCTGTGCTAGTGAATGACAGCAAGAGAAGCTCTGTGCTAGTGGATGACGGCGCTACCCTGCTCGGTCTCGACGGCGACAACAATCAGGAGCGCAACAAGCGCTTCTCTTCAGCATCGGATCAGTCCATCCCACCAGTTCCACCAGTTCCACCTCTTCCACCACGCCCACACAATGCCAACAGCATCGGCACCAATGTCAACGACAACAACCTTGCATACCTTCAAGCTAGTTCATCTCGAACAGCGGCAAATGCCTCATACGTCGACGAGCGCGCTACCAACAAGCGTAATTCGGTCATCAGCACAGCCTCCTCATCCAATGCCGGTCCATCACCAGACGATGATGTATCAGCCTTGGCACAGGCCTCGCTCGGCATGACATTAGGCGCTCACAAGTTCCAGTTGGCTCGTCAGATGACTGGCGGCCGATTTGATCCGCAAGAAGCCTTCAAGGAGACCATCCCCATGACCATGTTCTTCTTTGGCGGCACCCTCGTCGCTGCACTCGTCCTTGCAAGATACAGCATCGTCGCTGCAGCCTTGATCTCGGGAACGAGTGGTCACATACTTTACAAGAGGCTGACGGCGCGAGGCGATGACGCAAAATGGGCGCTCGAGATGGAGGCGGCAGCAAAGCAATCACTGTTGCCAGGCGCCGGAGAAGAGTCGGTCGAATGGCTCAACAAGGCGCTAGCAACAGCATGGCCTCTCATCAATGCAGACTACTTTGCTCCTTTCATCGATCTCCTCGAGGATAGCCTAATGACTCAGGTGCCTGGTGTAGTCCACAACGTCAGAGTCGAAGACATGGACCAGGGTTCCATCCCGTTGCGCGTCAAGAGTTTCCGCGTCCTTCCCTCTGGCGAGAGGGCTTTTCTTCAAGGTGCGGTAGTGCAAGCACGAAAGGATGCTGGCCTTCCTCAACCCGAAGCGCCCGGCTCTGTCGCTGCTGACAGCGAGGACGATGAAGCTGGCGTCGATGTCGGCGACTATGTCAACCTCGAGGTCGCCTTTGCGTACCGCGGCGCCACTACTAAGAAGGGCTTCTTCCGATCCACAACCAACAACAGCGCAGGTCCGATCAACACCTCAGGTCCCCTAGCAGCTGGCGAGGAGAAGCAGCTGGAGGCAGATTCCGAAGACGACTTTGATCAGCTCAAGGACGTGCCAACGGAGAGGATCCACATGCTGCTCTACCTCGGTGTCGGTCTGCAAAAGATTGCTGCCGTTGACATTCCTGTCTGGATCGAAATGGTGGGCATCGAAGGGAAAGCACGCGTCCGCCTACAGATGACGCCAGTGGCTCCCTTCGTCAAGCATGCAGCCGTCACCTTTGTCGGTGCACCCAAGCTCGAGATTTCTGCCAAGCCTCTAGGCAAGAAGATGGTCATTGATGCCATGAACTTGCCGCTCATGTCCTCTTATGTGCTGCATGCAGTCGAGGATGTCATCAAGGGCTTCATCGCACCGCTCTCCTACACGATTGACGTCGCTGCTCTGCTTGGCGCTGGTGACGGACCTCAGGATGTTTACTCGCTCGGTGTCATTTGCTTTGTGATCCATCGAGCAGACCATCTACCTGCCTCGGATAACAACGGGCAGAGCGATCCCTTCGTGCAGGCTTCTTTCGCACGAGCTGGCAAACCGCTCTTCACTTCGCGTATCGTCCGCAAGAGGCGGGACGCTATTTGGCAGGAGACTGGATTCTTGCTCGTGTCACCTGACGAAGTGCGTGACCATGACCTTCTGCGACTCACAGTGTTCGATGCTGACCGCTTTTCTGCCGATGATCCTCTTGGCAAAGTCGAGATCTCACTGCATCGTCTCATCCGCAAGTTCCGCCCCGACGCTGAGGCGCGTAGCACCAACTTGCTTGAGACAAGGACCGACAAGCTGTTACCCATCAGGAAGGGGGCCTCTGTCCAGGGGACTCTCAAGTACAGCGTTGGCTTCTTTGGCCTTGCCCATGCGCCCGGCACTGGACATGCTCCATCCCGACGCAAGCTGCTACGAGGCATCACTAGCACGGCTGCCGACGAACACGCATTCATCGACCTTGTGTCCCCAGTCAACGGCAAACACAAGAGCGACGATGACAAGATGCTGCCTTCGGCCCCTGAACAGAAGCCGCTTACCACTGGACCTGGAGTGGACCCGGATTTGAGCGCTTACATGACTGGCTTTGACAAGTTTGTCCACGGCCTCGGTTTGCCAATGGCTGATGATGTGCTCCGTAAGAGGCACGATCGCAAGGAGCGCGTGCAGAAGCTCGTCACCATGATCGAGGGTGCGAAGCAGGCTACTGTGCATCCACCCACCGCCGAGCTTCCATCAGGTATCCTAGCTTTCCACATCCATTCGATCACTGGTCTAGAAGTGCCCACTACGCAGAAGTCGCTGGGAGGCGCAAAGCGGATGTCGCAAAAGTCGAGGAATAACCCGGCGCCCACGGAAGAGAGCCAAGCAGAGGGCGGCGCAGGTGGCAAGCTGCCGTCATCGTACGTGCAGGTCTTCTTGAACGATGAGGCCGTCTTCCGTACAAGAACCAAGGCACTGAACCCGCGTCCTTACATCAATGCAGGCAGTGAACGCTTCGTTGGCGACTGGACTACTGCCAGGCTTGACTTTACCGTTCGCGATGCTCGAATGCGCGAAGGCGATCCGGTGCTTGGCTGCGTTGGGCTGCGCTTGGCCGATGTGCTGACGCAAAGTAGTCGCTCCACGGGTTGGTACACACTCACGGGTGGATTGGGCTACGGCAAGATCCGCATCACGCTCTTGTTTCGAAGCATTGAGCTTTCCATCCCGCGTCCTCTCCGTGGCTGGAATGTCGGTATTGTCGAGATCGCCAGTATCAGAGTCACGGGAGTACCGCAGACTTTGCTCGAGAAGAAGGCGTGTCATCTGAGCCTGGAAACCGTGGGAGGCAAGACAAGCACGGACGATACTGAGCCAGTGGAGAATTACGAGTCTGGTATGGGCGCTGATGCTACGGTAAGCTACGAGTGGCCGCTCAAAGAGACCATTCGCCTTCCTGTGCGTCAAAGATATCCCAACTCGCTTCATATCAGCCTTCGCACCGACTCACGCATGCCTGGCCGACACCATCACCATGCATGGGCATTCGTACCGCTCAACAGGATCTCGGATGAGATGCGCATCAAACGTCGCTTGCGTCTCTTCGAAACAGCGGATTGGGACAAGGTGGAGCAAGAGGTGTTGCGCGCTGTCAGTGAGCCCAAGTTGCTGCAGAATGCTGAGGAAGGAGGCGCACAAGCAAAGCTGCTACCTGTACTCGAAGAGCTCTGCCTCAATGGTGCAGCCGAGATCTCGGACGAAGCGCTACGAAGTGCACAGCTGCGAGCGGTGGGCTGGGTCGAGATCGACATGATCTTCCATCGAGGTATTGCACCAGAGCATCGCACATGCACTGCAGGTGATGCCGAGATGCGATTCGCATATGAGACCTACATGACACTGCAAGATGCCGGTGAACGAGCACGCCCACGTTCGCTTGCGGCCGGAAAGCTACGCCAGCCCAGCAAAGCTTGTAAACTGACAGTCGCCACAGGTGAATCTTCAGGACAAGCATCTCGACCCGGCCTTTTGTGGGATGCCTCAGCTCAAGGTGGAATGGTGGAAGAGCCAAGCGAGCTAGGTGAAGACAATCAAGACGAGGAGTCACTCTACGGTCTGTCCCTTACGGAGACGGAGCTAGATCGAATGGCAGAAGAAGATGCGGATTCAGATAGTCCAGAAGGACGACGTGCGAGAGCAAGAGCTTTGCATCGACATCAGCGAGGTGCGGCACAGATCAAAGGTTTTAGGACGTTGACATGGATCAAGACGAACGCAGAGGATAGTGTTGCGAAGGTCAAGAGACAGTTTGGAAAACAATCCAAGAGGATGGGTAAGATGGAGGCCGAGGGGATTTCACATTTCTAACCTCGGAACCAATTTGCCACCTTTGAGGTGATGTAACCGTGGATGTCTGGAATGCAAGAGCCCTTTTGATGAGGACAAGAGAGTGCGATAGTGTGTTGCAGTGAGCCTTTGTGCGAAGAACACCGAAAGAGCTGGTCCGGCGACTTTTCATCGAGTGAAATCGGTGATCCACGGCGAATCGGGAGATAGGCGACTTTTTGGGCTTCCAAGAAGAAAGCCGAAAGCTTTCCCCAACAGCAACACAGCAACACAGCCCAAGCGATGTCATCGCGAGTATTTTAGAATTCTACATCCTCAATCGATTAGTGCCTCAATATAGGCTTTGCTGTCTAGCTCGCTTCGCTTGCCACGCGGACCTGAAGACGGGGGGATACAATCGCGGTCTTTCTTTTTCTTTTTTTCTTTTTCTTTTTCTTTTTTTCTTTTTCTTTTTTTCTTTTTCTTTTTTTCTTTTTCTTTTTTTCTTTTTCTTTTCTTTGGTTGCGTGTGTGAGAGTTGCGTGTTAAGGGATCAGGCAGTATCTGTTCGAGAGTAACTGAGTCGATGATTTTTAGATGAGTAAATACATGAAATATAGTGCATATATATAGATGATTTGTCTGCCAAGCATGTGTGTGAGAATATGGCTAAGTTGAGTGAATCTATCATGTACGGCTTGAAGGGGATGTCTTTTCGGGGACAAGAGAGAATCGTCGAGTACAAAGGGGATGGGGTTGCATGAGAATGTTGTAACCATAAATGGAGTTCGTTGTCAAGTTTTGGTGAAACAGAGGAACAAAGGTATTTGAGAGAAGTGTGAATCAAAGGGGACTCGTGAGAATGAGAAAGATACACAGGTCTAGAAATCAGTTGGCGAAATGAGACACACACATCGAATTTTAACTGTCCCCCTCACCATCTGAGGAAGTAGGGCTTTTACTGGGTTCAATGGGACTTTGGCAAGTAAAGCCTAATCACTGATGTGCAGTAGTCATCAGGTGTCGGCTTACTGGCTTAGTCAAGAAGTCTGTGACATTATCGAGGGTTTTGACATATCTGATATCTACTTCCCTTTCTTGGACTGAGAAACGAAGAAAGTGGTATCTAGTGTCAATATGCTTAAGTTTGGCATGATTAACTGGGTCTCGTCCTACTTGTATACAACCAGTGTTGTCTGTTAGGATCTTGGGTACGAAATCTCCTATATCAGGCCTCGTAGGAGATATCTATAGAAAAGTGCCTCTTGAGAGGCTTCGGACACTGCTACAAATTCGGCTTCGACAGCTGATAGGGATATGCATTTTTGAACATGAGACTTCCATCCTACCAAGCTTCCGAATATTAGGGTGACAGATCCAGAGGTGCTGCGTCGGTCGGTATTTGGGTCAGAGGCCCAATTTGCATCTGTGTATGTTACGATTGGGGGGGTGTTGGCTTTATCACTTCCTAGGGTGAGAATCTCATCTTTAGTTTGATTTAGATATTTGACAACCTTGAGAGCTGCTTGCATCACTTTGGGGGAGGGCCTAGATATATGTCAAGCAAGGGTATTCACTGCAAAGCAAATATCTGGTCTGACAGTATTCAAGACCCACATTAGTTTGCCAACTAATGACAGGTACTGTTGTTTGACATCTGCTGGGGGTGTGTAGTTGGGTGGCATGATAGGTGGAGATATATCCATTGGGCTTCGCGATTTTTCTCCACCTGGTAGCCATTCTTTGATAATTCCTTCAATATATGCTCGCTGATTGAGGCTAATTATTTGCAATTGGCGGTTGCGAGTAATTTTAATTTTGAGGAATTCCCTGGCTGGTCCGTTGTCCGTTATTTTCCATTTGTTGGTAATTGACTTTTTGACAGTGTCAATTAGGCTCCGTTTTGGCCCCGTGATGAGCATGTCGTCAACGTAAACAGTGATGATTACTTTTGTTTCATCAGTCCCCCTGAGATAAATGCATGGTGCGCAAGGGAGACTGAGGAAACCCATGGATCGGAGGTGGGCATCTAATTCTAAATTCCACTCTCGGCCAGATTGTTTCAGTCCATATAGTCCTTTGATCAATTTGTAAACTTTGCCTTTTGGGATGTCGGCTCCTTCGGGAGGTTTGAGAAAAACTTCATGGTGCAAATCGGCATTGAGATATGCTTGGGTGACGTCAATGGAATCTAATTCCCAATCTTTCCGGGCTGCGATAGTGAGGATAGTGCAGATGGCATCTTGTGGAATGACTGGGGCAAATATTTCATCGTAGTCTACACCAGGTCTTTGGGAAAATCCTCTGGCACAGAATCGTGCCTTATACTTGATTGGTATCATGTTTGCATCAGTCTTGATGGTCAAAACTAGTTTAGAGTCGACTAGATTTGTGTTCAGAGGCCTGTCCACTATTTTCCAAATGTTCATCCTTTCGAGTCCATCCATTTCTGCTTTGATTGCCTCTTTCCAATGGGCCTGATTTTTACTGCTTAGAGCTTGCTTGACTGTTGGTTGGAGTACTGGTGATAACAGTTGCGCTTCGGCCTGGTATATCGGGTTTGGTAGGTCAACCAATAGGCCACGCTCCCTTAGGCTTTCTTGGAAGTTTCGTATGGCTTTGTCGTCTGGCCAGCGCCTTGGGCATTTTTGGAGTAGTATTGCAATTGTGGTTGGATGCATCCAGGGTCGCGATTCCCATGCACTATGGAATTGATTGAAATAGTTTTGGTATTTCCTTAGTGTTTCACTCGAATCCAAGTATTGCTCGCTGACCTGTCTGGAGAGAGTCTTTGGGTCCAGCATGGGTGAAACTTCACGAGAGGGTCGGTGCTCGAAATTTGTCGTTCTGTCTGAGGCTTATCCTGTTGGTGTTGTCGATATTTCAGAGGGCTCTGAGTCTTCTGGTGACGGGTTGGGTGAAAAAGGGTCCCCCTCGAGCATCAGATCCTCTTCTGAAGGGGGGTGGTAAATGTCGTCCAGGGGTTGGGAGAGTTCTTCATCAAATTCATCCTCTTCTGAGTATGAGAGATCTTCAATGTCGGCAGTGTTGTCATAGAAAATGGCATCTGTTTCTTTAATTGGCATTGCGTCAGTCCTATCTTCCCAGCATTGATCTTCCAGGAATCTTACTGAGTTGCTCCAGAATATGCTGGGATTGTGATTGGGAGATAAAAGTTTCCAACCTTTATGCTCCTCATCATATCCTATAAAGATAGCTGGGATTGCTGAGTCCTCGAGTTTCTTCCTTTTCACCTTGGGTATATTTACCCATGCTAGGCAGCCAAAAGTCCTAAGTAGTTTGAATGGTTTCCTGGGATCTTTATTGTAGAAAACCTGATAAGGGATTTGATCCTTGACATTTGGTAGCAAGTTTTTCATGTAGGCTGCGGCTTCGATTGCATATGGCCAGAATGTTTGGGGAAGTCGGTGAGTGTGCAGCATTGAACTCATGATGTTTCAGATCGTGCATATGGTTCTTTCGGCCTTGCCATTTTGTTTGCTGGTATAGACTGATGATTTTTGCCACCTGAAACCAGTTTCATTTTGCCAATGCATGGCGACATTTGAGCACCATTCTCCTCCATTATCGGAGCGTATGGTTTTCAATTGGCGTCCAGTTTGAATCTCAGCATATTTGATCCATTCTTGAAGGACATGGAGTGCGTCGGCCTTCTTGCATAGGGGTTTCACATAAGTGAAACTGGAAGCATCGTCGATTGCTACCAGCACACAGGTGAATTCGGTTTGTTCTGAGAAATGGGTCGAGAGGTCAACATGGACTAGTTCTAGTGGGTAACTAGCAATAGTTCCATCACCTTTGCCCATTCTCGCCTTGGTAGATTTGGTAGCTAGGCAGTCGTGGCATGTAAGGGAGTGGTTGGGTTCGGCATTTACTCCATATAATTTCTTAATTATGGAGCTTTTATTTTGCCCAGGGTGTCCAAGTCGTTCGTGCCATTTTGCCTGCGGCCTTTTGTCCAGACTTCTTGGGGGTGCTACGGCATCGAAGTGTTCGGGTAGATCTTTGATTATTTCGTCGATATTTGTGAGAAGGACCAAGGGTTGATTTCTATGTATTTCCCATTGCTTGCGTTTGGGGTTAAAAGAGGCAATCGTTTTCGATTTGTTTGGCCAGGTGATAATGGCTTTGGTTGGGTTGAAGGTTACTCGTGCACCATCTTTCAATAGCATATGGACAGAGATTAAATTACTGTTGGCCTCTGGAACATAAAGTACATCATGAAGAATTACTTTAATTCCATCCAACATTAATTCTATCTCTCCTTTGGCTTTAATTCGAAGCTTGCGGTCTCCAGCAGTATTCACATACCCTAGACAGGGAGTAAAGGAAGAGAACATTGATTTATTGCAAGCGACATGATCGGTTGCACCTGAGTCGACTATCCAATCTTGGATGTTGGTCAGCTCAAGTGAGACTCGATAAGCTGAAGGGATGGTGCACCAAAATTCCTAGGCAGGAGTTGAGTTGGTTTGGTCATTTGGGTAGGTACAGGGTCGGCGAGGTTTAGGGCATTTCTTAGCAATGTGTCCGGTGTCGAAGCAGTTGTAGCATTTGGGAGCCTCTCCATTGGGTCCAGCCTTGCCATTCCAGTAGCTTTCAGGGTAATCTTCAGTCTGCGAACTTTCGACTACCCTGATGCTGCTGGATGCCGTTCCCGGGGCAGCAACTTGATGGATTGGCTTCAATTGCATCTGTTCCTGGCATTTGAGTAGTGCAGCAGCAACTCGATCAAAATCATGGGTGTTGCCCATGCATTCAAGAGTGTTGATATATGTTGCATAAGATGCATTGTATCTGGCTGAGTTGATTAATGTTTGTATTTTCATCAACTGGGGCAAGGGATGTCCCATCGTGTCGGCTTTGGCCCAGTGATTTCGAATGTCTTCAATGAGTTTTCGAACATCATTGTTGTACATTCGAAGGCGGCCAGCATCTCGAAGTATAGTGGCTTGGTCTAGATCATCGTTCTTGAGGAGGTTAGTTTTGATTTGCTCATAGAGCTCATGGAAAGTCCATGGCGTAGAATCCTTGGGTCTAGCCAGGATGTAGTTCAGATTGTTTGGTCCTTCGATTTCGCAAACTCCAATCAGAATCATCTTGAGTCACCCGTCAAGAATTCTATCGAATTTCTTGTCACCAGGCTTGACTTTTCCTTGGAGGTGTCGGAGAGCGTCGCTCCAGGTGTCAATAGCATCTAGAAATAAGGGGTTCCAAACATGCCAGTTCTTGATGTTGAGCTTTGGGGCTACTCCAATGGTAGTCGAGAACCATCTGAGTAGTCCCAAGAAGTCGTCACACTTCAAGGGTCTTTTGTATTCATTGGGTTTGTGGACTTGGCGGCTCATAGCCATGAGCATGCCTCGCATAGTCCTTTGGTCCATGTTTTCAATTTCTTCTTCAGTGATTTGGTTGAATTGGATGGGGCTAGTAACATCTTCGGGATTCCAAAGAGAAGGTGTCTCTGGTCCAATAATCATCTGGGGGGGCAGGTTGGTGTCGATGGCAGGTGGTAGGTTCGGTTCATTTTCATTGTCTTCCTCGCCTCTGGAGGGCGGTCTTGAGTCGGTCAGGTTCATCTTTCATTTTGCTTGGGGGAGTAATTTGATTCGGTCTTGTCTGGTTATTGTTTGTCGAGGTCGGGGAGTATTCATTGGTTTTGGTATTCTTGAGGTATCGAGTTGCTGTCGTTTAGTCGGGAGCGGCATGGTTGCAGTCGGCTTTTTGCCTTTGTCGATTTAGAGCACTCAGACTCTTAATCTGTTAAGGGATCAGGCAGTATCTGTTCGAGAGTAACTGAGTCGATGATTTTTAGATGAGTAAATACATGAAATATAGTGCATATATATAGATGATTTGTCTGCCAAGCGTGTGTGTGAGAATATGGCTAAGTTGAGTGAATCTATCATGTACGGCTTGAAGGGGATGTCTTTTCGGGGACAAGAGAGAATCGTCGAGTACAAAGGGGATGGGGTTGCATGAGAATGTTGTAACCATAAATGGAGTTCGTTGTCGAGTTTTGGTGAAATGGAGGAACAAAGGTATTTGAGAGAAGTGTGAATCAAAGGGGACTCGTGAGAATGAGAAAGATACGCAGGTCTAGAAATCAGTTGGCGAAATGAGACGCACGCGTCGAATTTTAACTTTGCGGTGGGAGGTGGAGGTGACTGATGGATACAGCGACTCTATCTCACCACCCCTTTGCCTGTTGACATTCTCATCTTCCACTCCCATCAACTTCATTCCATCATCATCTCACTCGACTCCACACATTGTCTGCGCGCTGGTTTCTCTCTTCTGTTTTCACCGATTCAGCAAGCAACAACATCTTGTTCCAACGGCCATTATCTTCACGCCAAATCGGTATCTGCCTGGTCAGACGACACTCGTCAAGAGCTTTGCCATTCGCCGCTGCTCCGCCTTTCCCATACGACTTGGCTCAAGGCAGGCAAGCACACAGATAGCTGCATTAGTTCTTCGCCGAACCGTCGCTGCTCTACCTACGAAAAGGAGGTTCGCCACTTCTCAGCTCGAAACCTTTGACTGAAGCATTCGTCATTTGCTCAGATCGGTCGAAAACTAAGCTCAAACGTCCGGGACCTTGCTTTGACTCTCACAGCTGAAACGTAGCAATTTGCGCTTTGACGGCTCCAAACATCTCGTTTCTCAACCTATACGTGACCGACACGACCCACTAGGCTCTCAACACTGAAAGTCACCCCATCACGCAACCATGCCGAAAACACTTATTGCACCCTCCGTCCTAGCCTCGGATCTAGGCAACCTCAATTGCGAATGCCAACGAATGATTGATTCCGGTGCTGATTGGCTCCATATGGACATTATGGACGGTCACTTTGTCCCCAACATTGTCATGGGAGCACCCGTGATCGCCTCGGTCTCGAAAGCGGTTCCCAACATCTTCATGGATTGCCATATGATGGTTGCTGATCCTGGTCGCTGGGTCAAAGATATCTCAGAAGCTGGAGGAGCATCTTATACTTTCCATCTCGAGGCGACAGATGATCCGATGGACGTAGTCAGGCAAATCAAAGCAACAAAGATGAGGGCTGCTGTTGCAATCAACCCCGGCACACCCGCTTCTGAGATTTCAGACGAATTAGGTAATGCAGTGGATATGATTCTGGTCATGACCGTATGGCCAGGAGCAGGTGGGCAGAAGTTTATGAAGGAGTGCATGCCCAAGGTGGCAGAACTCAGGGCTAGGTTTCCTGATTTAGACGTAGAAGTGGATGGTGGTGTTGGGCCAAAGACAATTGATAGATGTGCGGATGCGGGCGCAAATGTGATTGTTGCAGGAACGGCGATCTTCAATCATCCCTCGCCTAAGGATGTTATTGCATTCTTGAGGAGTCGGTGCGATGAAGCTCAAGAGAGGATTAAAAAGGAGAGGGAGAGAATTGCAAGAGGAGAACCGGTGGAACATGAGGTTAAGCATTACGAAGATGGTAGGAAGTCCGGTTGGGGTTCTGGTGCCGTCACACCCCTTTCATATCCCAGAGTGTATATGTCAGCGAGTAAGAGGGAAAAGCTGAGAAGAGAGAGTCAAGGTGCTTTGGAAAGGGGGGAAAGACCGAGCATGTTGCAAGGTATGAGTGCGTTGAGTATTACACCTGCTGTCGAGGGTAAGTGACTAGTCGGAGGGGGGAGGAAGGCCAAGTTGTAGATCCGAGCAAAAACGGCGAGAGCCATCTAAGAGGTGAAGTAACTCCGCATCAGTTCGCTGGAGCAACCTTTGTTTCAATTGCATCGCAATACCAACACGTTTACACAAGTTGCACCGAGGATTGTGACTGTGTCTATGGAAGTCGAGGTGGCTAGCTTACAGCAATGCACAGAAGCGGAAGGATGAAGGGGAAAGGCTTTGTACACATACAGGTCGTGAGTCTGGAAACGACAGTGAGAGGTGAAATTGCAGATTGACAGAGAGGTGAAATTGCAGATTAACAGAGAGATGACTTTGACAAACATGCGAGAATGCTACCATTGATGGAATGAATGCGAGAAGGAGCAATCAAGGAGAAATTTAGATACTTGTTGAACTGGCGAGGCCAACCTGATGACTGAGACGAGAGCGCAAGGCTAAACAGAACATGGAGCAAGCAAGCTTGATTAGGCTTCATCAGTGTATAGATTGTCCAGGAACCACTTGAGACGTTGCTCTTTGGTGTATGGAACGTACATCCCGCCAAGACGGAGTCGATCCTTCGGCGGAACGAATTCCAGTGCGAGCTGTTCATCGGCCGAAAGCGGCATGCCTGTAGGCTTGAAGTCAGACTTTATACCCGAGGGTGTTTCTGGATCCGGATTGTTGATATGCGAAGCAACTACATTGGTGAGATGCTCCAATTCATCGAGACCTTCTGCGCCGACTCGCTGTATCAGGCGTACCCTGTCCGGCTAGCTGTGATTTCGCAGGGATGAAACGAGAATTTGCGGGTATCGCAACGAAGCTTTGTCACTCCGTGAGACAGCTCCTGCTGTTGTGTTGTAATTTGACCGTACGGATTCCGGAAGGGATCCTGCTCGGCTCGAACAATGCCCGGATCGGCCAGAGCTTGGTTTCTCTCGTTCTGCCTTTCATACTCCTCCAAACTGGCACGGATGGTTGCTCTGTTGGCCATGTCACGGCGGTCGTCTTGGCCGGCTGTGGGAGGCAAGAAGCGTGATACAGCCGTTGTGCGCATAAGGCCGGTTTCAGCAACGCTTCCACTACGTAGTGCTTCCAGCTCTCTAATCGGCATGGGAGCGCCTGTGACTTCGCTATCTCGATTAACAGATATCACATGAAGTGCCTGCAGTCCTTCGAGGGATTCGAGGCAATGTCCCGGCTGCCAAAAATTCTAAGTATCTCTGTAGAGGCCTTCGTCGTGGTATTGGTCTCTGTCTGCCATGCGACTGAGGAATTCGTGCAGGACGTCTTCGTCATCAGAGGTGATCATTTTCTTTTTGGCGGGTATATAGGGACAGGCAGTTTTCAGATTGTATAGCTCATCTGGCCCTAAAGCCACGTAGTTGGCGTGAAGGCAGCTTCCCAGGACTTGGAAAACCATGTTTTCCCTGATGGGGGATGGAAGTTGCTGAGGTGAGTCAGCTCCGTGAGGCGCCGTGCCCATTTGTGCACCATTCGCATCCTGACCAGGCTGCAAAGTGTGCTCGAAAACGTCGCATCGAGATCCCTGGGTATCGATGAAGAGATGTTCGACGAAATGGCCAGGGGCCCGAGAAGGCAGTGTCAGCAACCGTCTTCCCTGGATTTCGTGACTCAGTAAGATGGAATGCAGGACTTGGAGCTGGCGGACACTTGTACAGATGACGGTCTTCCATCGATCCGGTGCGGTCCAGCCGCACACCTCTTTGGAGACGTAAGCGCAAGCGTGAGCGGTCTTGGAGTCCGTGGATGCGGCGAGGCGGATGATGTGATAGACTAGCTCCAAAGGCAACTTCTGAAGACCGCTCTGACAGGCGGTCTCTATGGGTTGACACATTTCCGCGTCTTGCTGCTGTTGAGTCGACATCAGATTGCTATTGCTATTTGGAAGTCGAGATTGCGGCTTTCCTCTACCCGACGTTGTGCTGTACAAAGCTGTAATCGAATTAGCGGTGTGTATGTAGAAACCTTGATGCGCTTCGATTTGTCGTATGCTATGCAGCGCTGACGGAGCGTTAAAGCGTTTGCATGGGGGTCAGCCCCCTCATGGTTGCAAAGCGCAGAGAGGACGAGCGTGGCAGGATCATGTGGGTGGCATGAGCATGATGAAGGCGACGGTTGTGACTGAGCTTGAGCGCATGGAAGCTTGGCAGGATCCGAATCAAGCCGAACAAACCAGTAAGTGTGAGTTTCGGCTGATTTTTTGAAAGTGGAGGCCGAGCTTGCAAATCACGTGATGTGACAGTTGAAAGCGGTGTGGTGTGATAACATATATATATAGCACATCCGGATGTCTCCGGAAGCCTCATCTCGTGGCTTCGTTCTTCTAGGAAAGCCAACTATCCTTTTTCATTTTCTTTGCTTTTCAGGCACAACGATTGCCACAAAGGCCAAGACAACCTCAATGAAGCGCAGAGCAGAGACAAGCAGACCAGTCCCTTCTGCAAGATCACGCGGCGCAAGCAGACGGTGGCAAGGCGAGATGAAATGTATGCAGAATGTTCGGAATGTGCGTGAATGTATCAGTGTCTCTCGTTACAGTACATCGATGCTCAGACTATCGAGCTCAGCCGCCAGATCATCAGTTGAAGTCTGTGCGCGCTTTGAACTCTGCTCTCTCTCCGTTTCTTTGTCCGAGCCTGACTCTTCTTGGTCCCAGGCATCTGGTACCGCAGCTGTCTCGTCTTTCTTTTCCTCAGATGGGTTTTGTTTGCGTAGTCGAGAGTTGCGCCACGATCGAGTGTCGGAATGGAACGCTTCCAGTTCGTCGGCTGTGTCGTTCTTTGATGGTGCTTCATTTGTCATCCTTCTCGCGGGTGCAGGTTCAAGAGGCGCAAAGTTGCCACGCGGTCGACTTGTTGGTACGGAATGGGCCGAAGGAGGTGCTGCCCTGGCTGTACTGGAGCGCCATGGTGTGCCATGGGTGTCGCAATCACCAATGTTGCCGGATTTGAGAGAGCGGGACGGATCGGATGTAGTAGAAGAGCTCGAAGTGGCTGCCACAGCTGCTGAGCTACCCGGGATGCCTCTCTTGCGAGCTTCTTCTGCTTCTCTTGCGCGTGCTGGTCGGTATCGAGCTACATCTTCTGCTGGTGTAAAACCTGGTCTGACTTTGCGTTCCTTTCGTATTCTGCATCAAAGAGATGAACGCAAGGTCTGATTAGCCAACGTCTTCCAGCGATGTTGCGAGAGCAACTTTGAAACTTACGATCCGTCGGCTCTTCTCGATTCTGGAATCACTCTTTGTTGCGTGTTGGCACGCTCAACAATGCCTGATGCTGTCGACTTTGGCTCTGCTGATGTCGAAGCGACCGTCATTTCAGCGATGCGAGAGTCTTTGCAAGATGCGAGGATACGAGAGCTAGCAAGCTTGCGTTGAACGAAAAAGGGAAAGGAACAAGACGATGGAGCAAGAGAATTCATCTTGGACCCTGCAGTAAGTATCTCGCAATTGTCCGAGGAAACAAATCGGGCACCAATCGGGCACCAATCCGGGCCCGCGGATCGGGGACGCTATCCATTTACGTCAAGCTGCATATCACGCGTCTGGTTTCACAGTTTCTACCTGCTTGATCCCCTGCTGCTTGAAGCTCCTGGCAGTCCTCCTCCAGTAGTTGCAGTGTTGCTTGACAACATGACTGAGCACTGAATCGAAAAGTCTGACCTGGCTCCCGATCCCAGTAGCCTTCCTCCGCTCTTATCTCCTAACCGTCGTTGTCTTCTCCATCTGACTACCTTTGTACTAAACCTTGCCAGCCTACCAAACCCAGCCTACCAAATCAATCTTTGATCACAATGAGCTCCTTCAGCGACCGAGCAGCCAACTTCATCTCGCGGAACAACCCGCTTAAGGACCCTGCCTTTGCTCAAGATGCTTCCCGCGCACTGCGCTTCAATAATAATTATAACTATGGTCCCATCTCGATCCTTGCTGCCTTTGCTGGCTCGCACCTTTTGCTTCAGCACCGTATCCCAATGCTCTTCTACGGCATCGACAACATGGTCTACCCTCGTGACGACCTCCGTGTCCACGGGGAGAGGCACGTCGCTTCCGGCAAGATTACCCCCGAGCAGCTTCGACGACTCAAGCGCTGGGAGGCTGCTCATTACAATGCGGTGGAGAACCTTCCCATCTTTGTCGGCACCATCCTCTCGCTCCAGGTTGCCGGTGTTTCAAACCGTCTGATCAACCGTGTTGCCGGTGTCTACCTCACTGCTCGTGCCGCCTTCGCTGCGCTGTACATCACTGTTGAGGAGCCATCGCTCGCTTGGCTCCGCACCATTTCTTGGTGGACCGGCAACATCACCTGCATCTACGGTTTGGTGCAGGCTGCCAAGGTCCTGAACCATGGCGTTGCTACGGCTACCACTGCTCTCTAGACCTCCATCTCTATGGAATTTCGTTGTACTTGCCCACACAGAAGGAAACACATTCAAGTACTCACTTTCATCTCAGCCGTCTGTCTTTGTCCCTTCTAACTTGTTCTGTGTCATGATTGTTTGGAGCTGCAAGAACAAGCAATCGCAGGAGGATCACCATGACAGTCGCAAGCTGTTCCTGCCTGCGACTTGCCAGCAGCAGCAATGTCCATTCGAGATTGGCAACATTGAAGCAAAGTCATCTTCACCGGGCGGAGTTAGGATTGGTGCAGCGAGGTAAAGGTTCTTCAAAAATACGCACGGTTCAGTCAAGTTCGGCTATCAGATCGCCATCGGCGAATGGAAATTTCATGTGCCGGAAAAAGAAAAAGAAAAACTTGGTTGCCGTAACTGTTAAAGGGCGAGCGTCAAATATCGTTGATCACAAGTGTCGATTGCAATAAGGAGCATTGCTAAGTACATGACAATTCGGATGTTTATATATGTGTGGATGATGAGGCTAGAGCGTAGGAGGAGGACTGTGTTGAACACTAAGTAGTCAGTTATGCCGAGGTCGACCCGGGTAATGTGATAGATAGCCGAGTGAGTGAGGTTGGCGTTAAATGTGACCTCTCGGAGTAGAAGTTACATACTCTGAGGGGCCACATGCTTTACTCCGAGAGGTCACATGCTTCAACTGTAACCACCTCCAGTCCACCAACGCCTGCCACAAAGTGCCAGACCTTCATGATCTTTGAAAGTGTCGCCAGTTTGTAGGCACATGTACAATCCTACTCACGAAGCCTGAATAGCATAAGTGTGAGCTACTCTCGAAGAGAGATAGTCATGCAAGGATACAGATTCGGAATGCGGGGAAGGAAGAGCGAGGGTGGATTCGAGAGCAGCATGGAAGCTTTCAAGAACGCTGAAACTCGCATGCTGTGCGAAGCACTGCATTGTGCACAACATTTCTACAATGCGGCGATCTGCAAGAATGCCTGTCTTACGTCAGAGCTACCGTCAGACTTTCCCCGCAGAGCACGGCAATACATATATATATATATACCCTCCACCGCATCACCTTCCTTCACCCATTCGCAAACACTTCTTGCAACACAAGATATCGATCAAACGAAAGAGCAAGGATGCCAGCTCAGTACACTCTCTACTCGCACCGAGGTCCTGGACCCAATCCCCTCAAGGCTGCGGTCCTTCTGGAGCATCTTGGTCTCTCGTACGACGTCGTTCCCCTCGACTTCGGTGACGATCCTGAGAAGGGTGTCAAGGGAGCCAAGTTCCTCAAGATTAACCCCAACGGAAGAGTTCCTTGTCTCGTCTCCAACGATGGCGATGGCTTCAGCGTTTGGGAGAGCGGTGCGATCCTCTACTATCTGGTTGACAAGCATGATAAGGAGGGAAAATTCCTCGGCAAGACGCCTGAAGAACGTGCAATTGTCATGCAATGGTTGACCTACCAGCTCAGTGGCTTGGGTCCCGTTCAGGTAGGTAATCCCTTTGAAACATGATGATACTCAGATTGATGGCCTCTCTGGGAAAGAAAGAGTAGTGGCGAAGTGTTGGCATTAAACCCACTTCGGGATCCGGCAGTTCTTCCGGGCCGGCAGGCGTCTTTCTCCTCTTGCAACGTAAACAGGGATTGTTGACCCCTCTAACACACACCTTTCATTTTGTTTCCTTTGCAAATGTCTACAGGGCAACGTCAACTTCCTATACCACTATTGGCAGGAAGCATACGGCGAGAAACCGCAAAAGTCTGCCTTCACCCGATTCGAGGGTGAAACCGCACGTCTCTACCAAGTGCTCGAGGATCAGCTGAAGAAGCAGGAGCAGCGAGGTTCGAGCTTCATTGCTTTGGACCGACCCACTATTGCCGACTTTGCTTTCTGGACCTGGGTCAGGATCGCTAGATTTGGTAAAATCGATCTGTCGCCCTACCCTGCGGTGCAGAAGTGGTGCGCTACCATCGAGAACGATGCTAAGTCTCAGGCCGCGATCCAGAAGCTTCCTATCAAGTAAGCGCGTTGTTTGGGGCAAGGTCGGTGTCAAAAGCAGCGTAAAGCAATGCAATACAATCCTCTGCCAATTCAGCTTCGTGGCTTGTTCTGCCGTTGTGACTGCAAGGTTGGATTGCCAGCGAGTCGTACAATCACCTTGCATGTTCTGGAGACTCCACAATATTTTGATGGGTGATTCTCTCGGCAGCACTCGAGAGCTGTCATGTCAGCTGTACGACAATCTTATTTCTGCTCTTCGAAGACATCCGACCTCCGTTATGTGACGAAGTGGGTCCGCTCTCGCACGGAGACTCTGTCTGCTCAGCCATGAACTGTGCCCGCCTGGAGACGAAGGAATGGTCCGCTCTCACTCGTTTTCTCCTAAGTCGCTTGAGCTTTGCAAGCGCCGCTGAATGGTATACAAGAGCTTGTTTCAACCCGCTCTCGCGCGGACGTGCCCTGTTCTGACTTGCTTTCACTTCGTAAATCGATTGTTCATCCTCTTTGGAATGACTCTAGGAGTTAGGAGACCGTCAAGGATTCCACTGGACTCTCTTGCGCCACCGCTGTCAGCTTCGCATGTTCCAATGCAGGCACGAAGGTGTGTTACATCGCTACAGACAACAATGCAATCCAGAGTCACATTACACTTTGCTGTATCTGCCTGTTTCCACTGTGCATCACTGCCCGCAATTCGTCTTACCTACCGCCTCATCTGAGCATCAACTCAGCAACCGCATCGAGTTTCAAAGCCTGCACATGTCGTCTAGCAACCTCAACCGCTTCGGTAGCCTGTAGCGTCATTGAGGAAAGTAAACACAGCTCGCCATGACTCTACGCGAGCTCCACACGAGCGCGCGCTGAGTCACGCGCATTCCAAACGTCACCCTCGCTTTTGTTTTTTGTTTTTTGTTTTTTTTTTGTTTTTTTTTTTTTTTTTGTTTGTTTTGCGACCTTATGTTTTCTGCGTCGAGGCGCAAAGGTTGACATGAACTCTGATACGTGCTTATGGTCAGCTGCGACAGAAACGTTCGCCTCCGCCTGTTTCCACGACCCGAGCCGAGGTCAAAGATCGGGTTTGCTAAGCTTCCTTCCTCAGCGTCCAACAGCTCCCTTGTCATGACGGGTTCAACGACGTAGACGGTAGCTCGACATGATGAACCTCGTTTCTGATGTGACGTTGACCGCGAGTCAGCCGCTTCGCCCACTCGCGGGTGTTGAATCAAGCATAAGAATAGACAGTTACGAGCCATCGTGTTGCCGAGGAGTAGCGTGAGCGACCGTGTGTCTCCACTTGCGTTGTCGTGTATAATGAGTGTGACCCATTGCTGCAATAGGCAGATCTTAGCATGAATCATCATCGACGTTCTGCTACACCTGATATAGACACGAGCAGCGTCTGGTCGTGTGGTGAGCTGCAAAGATTCTTCAGAGAAGCGTAGAGGCCCCACGGAGCATTCCCCTCGATGACGCTACTACCTCACAACCCTGTAGAAGCCTCAGGCGGTCTCGCATCACCTCGGCAACATGCACCCTTGACTCTCCTACACTTCGTGTACGACCCCACCATAGCTACAAGAACCCCTCGAAGCCATGCGTAACGTCGCTCCTCCACCTCAACTTATCATCTTTTACAAAGCTCTTCTCAACACGTACACTCATCCGCTCAAACCACTCTCGCTTAAATCACAATGTCGGCTCAAGTGGAACAGATCCCTATCCGGGACGAGCAGGTCCAGGACAGCAACGTCGATGCTCAGGCTGAGGACGAGGTCGCTTCCAGCGGCTCCGAGCAGCGACAGATCGACACTGACGCTTCCGAGCTCGATCAGAACAACATCATTGACGACTCGCCCGGTGTCTCTACCCGCGGTGCCAAGGTCGATGCTACCAAGCAGGTAAGTTGCCGCCTCCAGCCATCGTCCTAGAAAGCGATCTAAGACGGGGTTGATGGACATTCGCTAACGACATACTCTCCATGCATTGTTTCCGCCTTTCACAGGAGCGCGAGATTGATCAGGCCGTCGATGCTGCCGACCAGGCCTCTTGAGAGATTGTCTTGTGTCTCTAGTCGCACTTCTTTAATCCAGATACCATTGATTCCTTGTCTTCCTTTCCTTGCGTGCTGGGTGCGTCTGTCCTGCGTCTGTACATCGGTCACTTCCCTCGTAAATGTTGCTTCAAGTTGTCGTGCAGTCAATGTTGGCAGCCAAACGAAAGCTGGGCGAAAGGCCAAGCTGAGAAAAGAGTTGCATTAAGTGCTGGCCATGTTGCAACATTTATGTGCGATGGGAAGATGAATACTGTCGAGAAAGAGACACTTTTCAGTGGTGACCGGCGTGCTCGTCACCCTCGAAGTTCATCTCGTAGACACTTCCGCACTCGGGGCATCGGTGGTGCTTGAGATCCTTGTTGAGGTGGAGGTAGATGGTGTCGTGAGAGTCTGCGGGGTAACCGGTGCATCCGACGATACGCGAGGGCCACTGATGTTTTTTGGGGTTGATAAAGCAAAGCAGACGGATGGTTCGGAATGGTGAGCAAGCCTTGAAACTTGGAAAGAGCAAAGCGAGATGGAGGCAGCTCTGCTTGATGTACGATGAATGGCAAGAGAAGGAGCTAGTCCCTTTGATCGGCAAAGCTAGCTTTCCTTGAAGCAATCTGATTGGGCTAAACCGTAATAAGTTGACCTGAGACGACAGCCTTCAGCTCCTGATGCATCCTCTTTCCTTTCAAGACGTCCTGTGACACTCTTCTACTGCCCTGAACACCGGTTCTTTGCTTTTCCGTACTGCTAAACTGCATGCTGCAACGTAACCTCAGAGTCGTACAAGTGCTGAGAGTGCGTCGGTTGCGAATTGTCGTCTCGAATACTTACGAAGCTTTGGACCTTGATAGGGTTCTTAGTGGTGCCGAGGTGAGTCATCTGCAAAGGCTCCATGTCGAAAACATCGACACCCTTGAGCTTTCCGAGAAGCTCGAAACGCTCAAGGCCGGTAGCCTGCTGCTCATCGGTGGGAATCTCACCATCCTTGGCGCCGTCACCCTGGATGACGGGGGGACCGGCAGCGAATCGGAGAGCAGATGAGGTGAAGAGTCGCGAAGCCGAGTTGATAGGGGTGGGGGCCACGCGGAGAGCGGCGGGTGCGCGGGCAACGAAATGACGAGCGGCGAAAAGCATGTTGGAGACACGATCGACCAGCGTTTGTGATATGAGGATGATGATGATGGTGATGGTCAAGATTGGCGAAATGTCGAGGTGCATGCGAGACGAGATTGGATCCAGATTGCTGGCTTGCTTGCTTGCTTGCTTGCTTGCTTGCTTGCTTGCTTGCTTCCTGAGCCTCTCTGCCTTCTTCTGTCCTTGATCTTCTGAAGAGTTGCGCGAGAGCGACCAAACTCACAACTGTCGCCAGAGCGGATTTGATCTTTTGAAGCCTTTAACAAGCAGCCTCTCGTGCGACTCGACGTGGTGAGGTGCAGATTCGGGTCCGATTTGAAATCTGTTATAAGCTGTTAATTAGAGAGAGCCTAACAGCGTAGAACAACTCAGAAAGTCACAGGCTAGACCGGTGCCTTCTGAAAATTGTTTAGCCGGGCCAGTTTGTCGGTTGTTCTCTTACCCCGCAATCCTAATAGCCGGTTACTGTCGTGCCCTCAACGTCAAGGTGGCCAAGGCGTCGGCTAATCCATATTTCTCATATCCTCTCAAGCTTGCTACAGTAGACGCCATGGCAAGCCTCATGATGGGTGACTTCCTCTTCCCAACGGTGGCTCTGGCTGCCATGTCGCATAGCAAGTGATGAGGTCCTTACGGCGTGTGCCGGTCTTGTGGATCCCGGTTCGGGTAGAGCTTGTCTTTGACGAGGCAGTGTTGGCCCGACCGGAGGGCGATTTGTTCAACCTTTTGGGTCTGAACAAGTGAATTGCACCTCCCTGCATCATGCCGGCTGTGCTGAGTCTGAGTTGTGGTGTGTAACCTAGTTATGTTTGTCTGGCGTCGACCTCAATAAAGATAGGAGAAGGTTCCCACCGATTCTCCATCATTTCATCACACATCTCCAATCACCTTGTCACATCCGCTGTCAGTTGGCAAGCTTCACCTTTGATCAGAGAGTCATTCCTAGAAAGTCGTCTTCGAGAGACCACAAAGGCGCTCCAACTCTCACGATGCGAGCACGTTCTTCATTCCTGGCTTCGGCCTTATCGGCTGCACCAAAGTCCATGGCTTCGAATACTTTCCCGAACACAGCTCGTCGACAAGCCCGACTAGTATCGTCTCTGCAATCGTCATGCCAGCAGCACCCTACCAAGAGAGAGTCGAACGATGGCCCACTGCTGTCACGAGTGTCTGGACCCACCGACAAGCCGTTATGCGAACTCTCACTCAGTCAGTTCTGGGAAGAAGCGGTGAGCAAGTATGCTGATCTGCCTGCGTTGATTTCGAAGCACGAGCCAGCATCACAGCATGGCAAGCGCGGCTCAAGCTCGGACGACTGTGTCAGATGGACGTATGGCGCCATGAACGAGCACATCAAGAGCCTCGTAGCTGGACTGCATCAGCTTGGGATACGCAAGGCAGACCGAGTCGCTGTTCTTATGATGTAAGTGACTGCCAAGCACTACAACAGCTTGCCCTATGCACCCTCTCCTGTCTTTCACTGATCCTCACTCTCGCTCTTCTATCGTCTGCAGGAATTGCTCCGCCTACGGAGCTCTGCAATGGGCCTGTGCCGAGGTTGGGGCCATCTTGGTGACGTTGAACCCTGCATACAGCACCTCCGAGCTCCGTCGGGCTCTCAATCTAGTCGAAGCAACCACACTGTTCGTGGTTCCGTCTCTTCGCGGAACCAACTACCTTGAATCGCTTTTGAAACTCCTACCGTCCCTCTCGAGCTCGGCAAGCGCTTCTGGTGATCCGACCGTGCTGCAAGATGAAACGTTATCCTGCTTGAAACGCATCGTCGTGATCGACAACCTCGACAACCGACCAAGATACTGGGAAAGCAACAGTGTGCTAGCACAGCAGCGCAAGAGCTTCTCCGATGCAATGTCTGTCTTGAACGGTCGGGCCCTTGACTACCGTGACCTCCTCGTTTCTTCGCCTTCGACCCTTGAACAAGACGAGGTGCTCAATACGGACGTCATCAATCTGCAGCTCACCTCGGGCACAACAGGTCAGCCCAAGGCTGTGGCGCTCACTTCGAGGAATCTGCTGAACAACGGCATCGCAATTGGCGACAATCTCAGGTTCACCGAGGCAGACAAGCTATGCAACATTCCACCTCTCTTCCACTGCTTTGGTTTGGTCCTCGGTAATCTCGCTGCTTGGACCCACGGCGCTTCAGTCGTATACGCTGCTGAAGGATTCGACCCTTTGAGAGCTCTTCGTGCTGTTTCCGAGGAGCGCTGCACTGCCATGCATGGCGTTCCGACCCATTTCATCGCTGAGCTTGAGCTGCTCGATTCGGCAAGAGAGCATGCCGAGGATCCATCCCGCTTTCCTTTGCCCAAAGGCATGCTCGAAGGCGAGACCTTTGACTTCTCCTCCCTGCGAACCGGCCTCACAAGGTGAGTGCAAAGACACGTGCCCGTTGGCGCTAGCGCCAACCGCACTTGGCTGATTCCAAACCTCTGCTAATCTGATTCCTTGATTCGTGCGACAGTGGCTCTACCGTTCCTATCGCGCTCATGGAAGCGCTTGTCAGCCCAGGGAAACTTGGTCTCCGTGACCAGACGGTGGTTTACGGTATGACCGAGACTTCACCCGTCACTTTTGGTTGTGGTGAGTGGCGGAGGATGACCCCAAAACTCGCTAGGTGCGACAAAGGGACTGACACAAATCTTCTTGCGGCCTTCTCCGTACGGCTACACAGATGTTGATGCACCCATCGTAAGGAGATGCGAGACCGTGGGACGAGTCTACCCTCATGTGCATGCCAAGATCGTCTCACCAGATGACTCCACGGGTAAGCCGCTTCCTGTCGGACAACCAGGAGAGCTCTGCGTAAGTGTCTCGACTGTCAGACAGCTTAGGATGCGCTAGGAACACACTGCTGACCACCTGGCGCCCCTTTGCCACCCGACGCTGCGCGCTGACACGGACTTTGTCGCCGAAATTAGACCGCGGGATATGTTGTCATGGAAGGCTATTGGAAGGACCCCAGAAGGACAAACGAAGCAATGGAAAGGCATCCCGATGAACCTGACATCGTGTGGATGCGCACCGGTGACATTGGCATCATGGACCAAGAGGGCTACGTGCGCATCGTGGGTCGATCCAAAGATGTGATCATTCGAGGAGGTAAGTACAAAGCCACGCTCCGCAATAGCAGAGCATGCCGCATGGCGTCTCATTAACGGATCTCGTTGCTTGGCATTGTAGATTGACCTGGCATCGTCTCTTCCCTTTCGACACTATGAAGGCGAGAACCTTTTCCCACCCAATATTGAAAAGTAGGTTCATTCTCGGTCGGTTGCATGCCAATCTCAGAGCCAGCGCAGTGGATCGCACTCGCTTGCATGAATGGCGCTGTGACGATATCCGCTTGGACCAATCAAATGCTGACCTTTGCGAGCTTTCATTTCGCTACTGTTCGCACCCTATCAGCTGCATCGATCGTATGGAAGGTGTCGCTACCAACGCAGTAATTGCTGTGCCAGACGAAAAGTATGGAGAGGTAAGTGGGCCAAGATTTCGAAACAGATCTCATGGTTGAACTCGAGCTTCGTGCAAAGACAACAGAGTCAAAGCATTGGATCTTGCTGTGACACGGTGACACAGAAGGCTAACGATTCCTCGAGCGCTGCTTGCATTCCCTGCTCCTGTTGCGCTTTCAATCTCGTCGCAACAGGCTGTCGGCGTGTTTGTGGCCAGGTCGCACGCAGAAGCGCATGTTACACCAGCAGAGATCCGTGCCTACGTCAAGAAACATGTCGGTGGACAAAGCGCACCAGCGTGGGTTTGGTTCCTCGGCGAAGATGGCGTCGCTGCAGAGTTCCCCAAGACTGCTTCTGGAAAGATCCAAAAGGTATGTGTTCTGCCTCCCAGCGACTACAGAAGAGTGTCTTAGACGAGGAAGACAGCTTTACTAACAACCAAGTTGCCTTTGTTCGCATCGCTTTCGGTCCTTCAAACTCGGCGTGGCTGGAAAGCCAACCTTATTGCATGCTGCTAACCTTGACCTTATCGTGCCAAATCTCGCCTCCGGACTTGTTGAACATCCTTTTCCTCCTTACTTCCACCCTCCCAGGTCATCCTCCGTGATTGGGCGAAAGATCTGGCTGCGAATAATCAGGGCAAGGTCGACAAGGTTTAGGAACCTCAGACCTGTCCGAGACCCTGCCGCTTGTACTACCACTTGCCTTTACCCATCAATCAAGCTTTCTTCGAGCCCACAGACCTATGCTCAGCACACCAGCTCAAGCTGCTATCTCTGTTTATCGCTTTCTGGTCAGCTTTTCCAAAGAGAGCCGAGCGTCTCTTTGTTGATTCGTGTCGACAAGACTCTCACGACGTTCTCTAAGCTGCAATCTCGACGCCTTCTCACATCGGAGCTCAGCCGTCCATGCATGCCTGGGTATCGCCATCCGTTGCATTCCGAATCGATTCATCTGACCTCTCGATGCCTGTCCGACCTTGTAATCGCAGCTTTACAATGTCCCTTTGAGCCCTCCACGTCCGTGCATGAGCGGCCATGCTCGCTTCGACATGTTCCGCATCTCCTCGGAGTGCTTCGTCTCCGATTCAACCCACGTACCTTTGATGCTCTGCGTCCTCCCTCTGTCCTCACCGTTCAAGGCAGGCGGCGTCATCTCTCTCGACACGGCACCACGCCTGCTCTGTCTTTGCCAGAGCACTGAATCCGCATGACGTGCGTCCATTCAACAATGGAGCAGCTCACCGTCTTTCAGCTTCATCTGACGGCCCCATATAGAGGCCCAAGGCCCTTAGCCGACGTTCTCTTGTCTCCGTCCACACTTCCCTCTTCCAACTCAAGCCTCGTAGCGGCCGCAGACATACTCTAAGCAACAACTCATAGCATACTATCGCCACCGCAACGGGCAACTTGAGGAACAACGGTCTCAAAAGTATCTCGCGACGCAGTCTTTGATCCTTCCTTCTTCGCGCGGCCTTCTTCGTCATAATGAGGTATGGAGGCGAGGTTCGGCGTTCTTGCAAATTCTGGTAAGACTCAGCAACTATTGACCGCGGCTTGGCGAGGACACCTGCTTACTCTCTTGCCTTTTCCGCTCCAACATGGTGTTCCATGCAGTCGCAAGAGAAAGATGAAGTGAGTGCTTGCTGCCATCGAAAAGCTGACATCTAACGATTGGGCTCTGACCTGTTTTCCCTACTAACACGACCTACTCTTCATAGGTGCTCGGGAGTAAGTCCAGATCGCGACCTACGCATGTTGAATTCTGCTGCTGACCCTTCATGTCTCCTTCGTTCTTCAACCAATCACAGGAAAGACCTTGGTGCAGCAACTGTAAGGGCAAGAATAAACCTTGTGAGTGATGCAAAACGACTCTTGTTCATGCCTGTTAGCCAGACATCAGCTGACCCATTCACTTTCCACGCTGTTCCTTCACAACACAGGCGTCTACGACACTGGCACGATCCGAATCAAGAAACAGGAAGAAGACGTCCTTCAGGCTGCCAGACGCGAGGCAGGTACCCTAGCTCTGCCTGGTACTAGCCGTAGTTACACTCTCTACTCGGAGCTGAACTCACTATATAATGTAAGCCTGAACACCGTGACTTGGCAACGATAGATTGAAGATGGAGGGGATAATGCTCACTAAGGCACACGACTCACTTCGCATGTGAACAGAGACTCTGGGAGCAAACTCGAGGATACTGGGCAAAACAGAATGCCATCCTCGGTGACGGATCTCGGCCACAGACGACCGCCATCAACGTAAGTGCCAAGTGCTAGCTTCATCCATCAGGCTTTGTGTGCTCACTCTGTCTGCTCGAATCCTTACAGTATCAGCATGGACTGTCGCAGATCTTGAGGAGAACCATCGACTCTCTCGTAAGTTGCGCTTATGGATTCATACGGCCTGCTGCACAGCGTCTCGCCTTTGGATACTGATCGCAGATCCAAGTTCGGATGCTTTTCGCTAGGCCGTCAAGACTTTGCCTTTCGGCGATCAGCTTCAAGTGCCCAGCATCGCCCTCTGTGCCGGCCAAAGTGATCAACCCGGTCGTTATGCCGACACATTCACACCGTAAGTAATGCTGGCAAAGTACTGTTGATCTCACAGGACATGCTGACCAACATTCGTCGCCTTTCATGCTCAATTAACCGCGTCGTCGCCATCGTCGCAGCGTGTCGATAGGGATTCTCAGCGGTGAGGGAAAATTCGGCAAAGCTAGATTGCTGCAGCTCATCGATCTTGCCTTTAACAGTCATCCGTTTCTCTCCGCCATTGTCTCCCGAACTGTACGTACATTGACTCATCCACCAGGACGAGATGCGCTGTTGATCTGACCTCAGCTCCCTTGACCGGCTCACCTTGGCCTCTTTAGCTCTTTCTGGAGGACATTGAGGACGAAACGTACGATCGACAGCTCTTCGATTGCATCCTGATCGCAGCTCTCGGTCTCAGGGAGCACTTTGCAGGCGCAGTCGGTGCTCGTGCTTGTACTGAAGAGCTGCCTGAAATCGAGGATCTCATCCCCAAGACCACCGATATCCTCAACAGGGTCAAGCTGGGTACGCTCAATGCGTCGAAAATGCATGTCAGCATCCAGTGCATGATGCTTTTAGCCTGGCATGAGCTCGCGCAAGGCTTCCTCAAGTGAGTCGATTTCAAGGCTCACTTCCCCCACTATTGACAACTCAACTAAATGATCCTTCCTCTTTGTTCCAACAGGCGAGCTTCGACGTGGTGGACGTTTGTCTGTGGGCTGCTTGTTCAAGCTCGATATCTCGCTGCACAAGAGGACCAGCTTGAATGCATCGTCAACGGCGTTGATAAGCTGGTGGTAAAGGAGGAAGAGCTCAACAACATGCGAGCCATATCGCAACTTGTGCTGCTGTGGCTACAGCTCAGTCTCGGATCGATCCCTACGCACAATGCACTACTCTCTTGCAGCCATGTGGGAAGAGAAGCTCCGAAGCTTGGCTCAGCCATGTGGGAGCTTGAAGAGATCAGCGGCAACATCTCGATGGTCGAAAGCTTCCATGCTTCATCGACAATGGTGCGCAACATCGAGTCATTGCTGGGCTGCCTTACCGAGAGGTTTGCCGACCATAAGATGTCCAAGAGCTCTACAGGCAGGCATCCTTCAACTATATATAATGATTACGAGCTCGCTTGGAGGGTCAACACTACTCTCGTTCAAGCAAGCACAATGTGTTGGAGTAAGATCATCGCGATTCCCGCGACTTCCTTCGCAGCATTGCTTTTGTGCATGCAGGCAAACCGTCAAGATAGGTCGCCGATGAGCGCCCAAAGAGTCGACCTCATTATCAAGATCTGCGCAGCTGTCTCTCTGCAGCTTCGGGACATCTTTGGAGATGCTGAAGGCCTCGATTCAGGCAGTGCCAGCAACGGGGATCTGTTGATCTCGCACATGCGGGCTAGAGCACTCTTTACAGCGGCCATGGACGAAGCGCTCGTCGCTGTCACGATGGTGGAGGCGATTGCACACACATTCGAGGGCTTGCTCGACCTTTCAAGCTCTGATGCATCTCCATCAAATGGGAACGAGGTCGGAGATATGTTCGACCTATCAGATGAAGCGCGTCAACACGTTGTCGAGAAACTGGGCGTCATCATGGGCATCCTTTGTACCATCATTGACTGTTTCGACAACATTCCGAAGCGGGGCAAGCGGGCGAAGCAGACGGCGTCAAAGCTGTCTGGGCTCCGAACTCGCCTTGAAGAGCTCAACGTGCAAGCCGACGTGTCGTTTGCTTTTGAAGTCGCTTTGTCCAGCTCGGGCTCCTCGCAAGATGCAATGCAGGAAACCCACCCCGGCGTCAAGCAAGAGCCTTGTTTCGACTTTGCCTCGAACCCGAACGAACTGATGCCGTCGCAAAGTTCTTCCAACTTACAACAGACGGGTCCGTGGGCATATGAACAAGTTGCTGCATTCGATAGCTCGTCTTACTCACGGCTAGCAGCAGGCTCTCAGTGCAATCGAGCCGAGTCTTGCTATCAGACGTCGCCCTATGTAAATCATTACGCAGCGCAGCAAGCCACTGGTCATGTAAGATATGGCCCAGGCCCCCTCTCAGCGGCTTTCAGGGAAGAGAAAAGCTCAGGGGAAGGCTCACCTGACACGAGGTATCCGTTCACGTTCGGTGCAGACTTACCGGGCCAACACTATCACGAACCTCCTGCGCGAACCACGGGATACTCGGAAAGTACGACCTTCTCGAGCGCAGCATACTCAGGTTCGGCACAAACTCAGTCTCTTGCCTACTCGTGCACGGCCGAGTCAAGCGTTCACAAGACCCACATAGGCTTGGCTTCGGGCCAGGGTGTTTGGGAGCCAACACCGGGTTACGCTGCAACGAGGGGCTACACGCAGGCGACGCAGAGCTACGCTGGGGAACGAATTGCGCCAGTGCGGTTTACAGACAACTATGTCGAGTGGCATTAAGCGTATCGCAATCCGTTGCGGCAACCGGATCAAGCAGATGACCTTTGTCTTGGAACTTTCGCGGCAACAGATCGATGCGGTTCTGAAGGCTTACGAGACACTTATGGGTCTCAGATAGGAGAGGATTATCATGCCACTCGCCAGCACGAGACTACAAGCGAAGAAGCCTTGTCTTGGAGGGCTGAACCACTGCCAGAGTACTCCAAGTGGTCATCCAGGAAGAGAAGTCGCTTGGAAGACACGAGGTTCCGACAGACCTACTCGACTTGAAGACAACAGGTTGAGAGCAGCATCGGCACGTACCGAGGGGAGGGTTAGAGCAGCAAAGACAGGCTGTTGAAGTGGAATTGCTACCATAACAGGACTGGACAGACGACGGTGTCGATGTCGATGGGAACAGAGTCGAGCCCGGTTTGGCAGGAAGGCGCTCAACATTTTCAAGACAGCACTTCTCAGGCGGCGCAGGCTCTGGCTTGCATTCAGCGCATCGAACCTCTGACCGAGACAAGTGGGAGTGCAACATCGGGTTTGCCAATCGCATCAAGCAGCCTTTGAACGGCCAATCAAGAAGCCGAATGGTATGCGAAATCTCAATCAATCGAAGAAAGTGTTGCAATCACATGCGACATGCAAAAGCCTCTATCCATATCTCCTTTGTCTTTTGTAATGATCGGCGTCCTCACGAATCTTGTCAAACCGGGGTGTGTATATAGATATGCAGTAGAGGAGCACAGACACGGCTGCAGGCAAGACAGGAGGTTGGCGGTCGTGAGAGTCTGGGTTTTGCTGCGAAGCGGGACTCTGTGTGCAGAAGCCGGTTAGTTGCCGGTTGTTTGTTGCGGTCCCTCACGGAGCTCAAGCAAGTAAGATGGTGGGTGTCGTCTGTGAATGAAAGAGTTGATTGACTTGCGAGCGTGAGCGTCGAGTTGACATCTCGGCCGCTCTTGAGCCGACATGGAAGAAAAAAGCGACAGCCAGAACAGCCAGGCTTCTCGCTTTGTCTGCACAGTCTGATTGAGGAAAAAAGCGCTTCTTTGCATTTGGCGTGACATCGGCAATCTCTCACGCCAATCAGAAAAACAAAATGCAGAGAGAGAGAGAGGCTCCAGGAACGCGATGCGGAGAAATTTGATGTCAGGCACATGGCCAGTGTGGCTTGAGGTGAACCTGCGAAGGGCGATTTCGGAAATCTCTGCTCCTTCCCCTTCAAAGCTGTAGATGTTTTACCCCGAGCCGGTCGACACCTAACTTTTCTTTGTAAAGTGTCGATTGGGATCGTACTAAAGGCAAACAAGCTTATGAGTTGGGGGGGGGGGGGGGGGGGAAGAAAAAAAAAGGCTCATTCGGTGTCCTTTCCGTGGCGGATGTGTTTGCGTGTCTGTTGCAGCTGAAATGGTTTCGGGTGCAGTCAATCCGACCTTACCGTGGCTTCTCCTCCTTGGTTGACTGCAATCCCCCCCCCCCCCACCTCTGTCTGCCTTGCTTGCTTGCTGCTTGGGTATCCATCGCACTTGTGTTGCTGTCTGCTCTTTGTTAATTATTTTATTTTCTTTGTTTTCGGATACTCGGCTCTCCGCAATATGGATCTCTCCACAAGCCTTTCTCTCGGTGTCTGATGGGAAGCGTCTCTGGATGCAAGTTCGGAGGCACCGCGGCACGGTCAGAAAGGGTCGTTCTCTAATTTCATCAGGTGGTGGGTTTCGGATCATCCGTCTGGTTGTGGGTTGAAGCGTGGGAAATGCTGCCTCATCTTTCGGCATCTTTCCGACAGGCAATGCACCGTTGCGGATAAGGAAGCGCTGAGCCATGACAGCAGAGACCTCTCGAGGAGATTGAGCTCTGTGCCAAGCAAGGAGGGAGAGAGGTGCAGCGGCTACCCGACGACGACGAATACGATGAGAGACACGACTGCGCCATTTCAAACCGCGAAATCCTGCCATATTGACCGCGCTTGAGGTCCAAGCGGATGGGCCGTAGTCTGGGGTTTCGCATACTCCCTCCTCCTGTCTATTGGTCCCTTGACTCCTTGCACTACGCCTTTGACATTACCGCTCACTTCTGTCAGTTGATCATCTGATCACTGCCACTTTACCACCATCTCGCCACTCCATCTCGCCACTCCATCTCGCCACTCTATTTCCACTCCATTTCCACTCCATTTCCACTCCATATGGCAACGAGGCAACTGCCGTCGATACTCTTTATTCACGACATGAGCACACAGGCGGAAGGCATCCCGTCTTAGGCGCCACCACCTAAAAGTCCACACGACACCTCGACCTTCCTTTCATCTGAATGCCATTGCCTCGTTCGTTCTTGCAACACACCTGCACGTCACCTTTGTCAATCCCAACCGACCATCATTGCGCGTCTTTACAGCTTCGTGAGGATCGTACCTGCATTCAGGTCTCACTAACGCACCTCCTCTCCATCGCCCAATCGAGCTCTGCACATTAGTATAGCTGACTTGTTCTATTCCCTAAACACCCAGACGACGCGGTGACGTTGTTCAGAAAACAGGGTCTCAGACGTCCAGCTTACCGATCTTTACACAGCCCGCCAACTGAGCGATCAACTTCATTGCCTCTTCAAGCACAAAAAGCCCGTTGGGATACAGCGAGTGTATACCTTTCCGACAGTAGATCCTCATACACTCGCCATGCGCTCCTAAAGCACTTACAGTAGCGCCGCCTTTCCAGCATCAGTTTGTTGACGTCAAAGATAACCCAAGTCATCTGCCAATCATGACCAGCTCAGCAATGATGGCAGCCGCCGAGACGTTGGCTTCCGTTGCGTCCGCCAGTCCATCCACTCCAGCCCACGAACCTGCTTCCTCTTCCTCCTCCAAAGCACATGGCAGAAGGTCTGGCGCATCTGCTTCACCTTCTCAACCCAAAAAGCGCACTCGACCCGTCAGTGCCTGCGAGGCATGTAGAGCCAAGAAGGTCCGCTGCCTTCTCTCGCCGGATGCGCCAGTCTGCCAGAACTGTCTCGCTTCAGGCAAGCAGTGTCTCTTCCGAGTCGACGATCTCGTACCTGCCCTGAGAGCTTCTCGATTCGCCCACTGCGGTCCACCGAGCGCAAATGCCAGATCCATCGCTTCCAAAAAGAGCCACAAAGCCGGCGCTTCACGCAAGTCTCAAGATGGCCCTGACGAGTCAGCAAGGCCCAAACCACCAAAGCGCAAAAAGTCCGAGCAGGAGGATAGTGATACACCCCAGGTCAAGTCCGAGGACACCGGCGCAGCATCTTCTTCCACGGGCAAGCAAAAGGCGAAAGCCGTCTTCCGCTCATTTGCCAATCCAACCAATCTTGCAGCACCCCTGCCTGCACCCGTCACGCTAGCCCCAATGAAGAACTCGACATCTGCATCCTCAGTCTCAGCTATGTCCCCGCCGCTCAAAAGCACGCCCGCTCAGATTTCCAGAATGAACTCCTCTTCTTCAGCATCCAGACGCAGATCAGAGACTGTGTCGACGCATGCCGAGCCTTACCAAAGAGACTCTGCTTCAGCCGGCCCTCCAGCACACGGTTTTCCAAAGCACAGGTACAGCCATTCGTCAATGAGCGACTTGCAAGGAGCGCCCATGGAGGCATTCTCTCACTCGCACTATCTATCTTACCATAGAAATTCTGTTTCGCTCGGGTCAGGCTCAGATCCAAGCCCGACTGGAGCACCGTCCATCTTCCTGCAACAGCATACTCCCAGCGACAGCAGTGCCTTTCCCAACAGGTCAGGTCGATCAGCCACCATGTATGCCGCGCCCAAGCCAGTCAACGTAGCTCCCATCGATGAGTTGCAAAAACGCCGCAAGTACTCTGCATCTCACCCTCGTAAGTCATCAAATCATCCTGTTGATCCCATGTCGCTCGAGTATTACGGTCATCCTTCCGAATCGACTGCGCTAAACAAGTTTGACGAGCCAGGACGACCCCAAGTCGAGCATCGCTCCTCACACAACGAGCCAAATTCGCCTGGTCGAGGCGTGTCGGCGGAGCTTCGAGACGGCATCGAGAGGTGGCAGCGCAGTGGCGCTACCAGACCAGACGCAGAGCACCAAGAGACTGCGGTGGAAGAAGTGCATGTGCCTCAGTCTCGGCCCAAGATCGTACTGCCCTTCTTCCGTTGGTTCGGTACTACTGCAAATACACCGGGCTATCGCAAGATCAAAGTGGGCGTTCTGCAGGACTCTGAGGTGTCTGGCACCGACGAATTGGCTCCGGCGCTGGAAGACAACGAAGCCTCGGAGAACAGACCTAGCTTCGGATTCTCAATCCGCGACGACGATGAGACGCGCATACCAGGCAAGCCGTTGGACGAAGCAGCTCTTTCGCCTCATCCCGCACTAGCTTCCAGCCCGGGCGCCCGCATTGACAACAAAGCATCCTCATCCGTCACTCGCGAGCTCTTCGAGATCAATCGACCCAGATACCCCAGGAAGGATATTCTAGAGCATCTCGTCTCGCTCTTCCTTACTCACTTCAAGCCCTCTTGGTGTCCCTGGATGGAGGATGATGAGCTCAAGAACGGTGTCGAGGACGGATCGATGCCAGCCATCCTTGCCAATGCTGTGTGTGCAGTGGCTGCGCGCTTCTCGAATCGACCTGAGCTGCGTAAAGTGGCACGAAAGTCGTCGGGCGATCCTTTCAGCGAGATGGCCAAGATCCTCATCATTCCGTTGCTGTCCTTCCCTTCCATCGAGGTGATTGAAGCTTTGATTCTGTTGAGTTATGCTGAGTTCGCAGCAGGAAGTGACTCCGGCCTCTGGATGTATGTGGGTATGGCATTGAGGATGGCGCAGGATCTTGGTTTGCAGCATGAGGTCAGCATTCAGAGCATTCCTAACGAGAAGCATCAGGAGAAAGCAAGATTGCTGTTCTGGGCTGTCATTGGCCTGGACCGCATCACCACTTTCGGTACTGGTCGACCCGTATCCATCCGAGAGAGCGAGATCGATATCGAGTTGTCGAAGCTCAGCGAGGGAAGCGATATGAAGGATGAGACTGTAGTCTTCGGACATGTGGTGCGCATTCTGATGCTCCGAGGACGTATGGGCGAGCTGTTGAACAGGCGCGAACGCGAAGAATCTCCCATCTCGGCAGAAACCACGAAAGGCGATCTCACGCGGATGTGGTTCGAGCTTGCGCAAAGCTATTCGGACTTGCCAGCGAACCTTCACTTCAACGTCCAGACTTTTCAGAAGAGTGCGGTGCATAATCAGAGCCCTGGCTTTGTATATCTGCACGTGCTCTTCCACTCGACGATTGGGTTGTTGGATAGACCAGCTCTGATGAAGAAGTTCACGGGTGACTCGGTGCCCTTGTTGCCCTCGTTTGCTCCAGCGGCAAGCGCGGCGGCTTCGAGGACGATTGCGGATATCTTGACGCTCGGAGATGCATTCGACGATCGTTGTATCACTGCTTCGCCTTATCTGGATCAGCTGGTGTTGCCTGCCGGGCGATCATTTGTTGCGGAAAGGGAGGCAGCGAGGGAGGCATTGAGGAACATGGGGCATGGGACCACGCCTGCGCCTTCGAGACCACCATCGCGAGGTGCGGGTCCTCAACAGCAGAGCAGGACCAGTGCACTTGTTTCGACCAAGTCGTACGCAGAGATCAACCTTGGTGCTTGTCAGAGGATCTTGCGAAAGCTACAGCAGTACTGGGCTGGTGCTTCGTGGCCTCTGCGTGCGTTGGAGCAGGAGGCTGCGGGCAATGGAGGCGAGATTGACCCGCAAGCTTCGGACGAAGACGCCCAGTCTGCACCCATCAGGGATATCGAAATGGTGCTCAAGTGGGCAAAGTCACGTATTCGATCGAAGAAGAGGCTCGAGCGATCGTTGCATGCCACACCGAAAGCGGATGCTATGACGCTGTCAGAGTCGATGGAAGGTATGAATGGTATCTTGACAGGCAATACCGGTTCGGAGGAGTTCGCATCGACGCACAGTGGAGATTCGCCCTTTGGATTGGGTATCTCGGCAGGCTTGACGTTCGATATTGATGCACTGATGGGGAGTTGGCAGATGGATCAGTTCGATCCGATATCTAGTTTCCATGCTCCTATCTCGGTATCTCAGTTCGAAGGCGAGGGTCACAACGGTCAGCAGCAGCAGGAGCAGCAAGAGCAAGTGACCCAACATACCACCGGACACACACCCTATCCTAGCGGCGCACAGGCAGGAACACCCGTGAGCAACTTTATCAACAGCCACGTCTACGCCTCTCCTTCTTCTGCTCGTCATTCCACCCATCTACACCCGCACTCATCAACTTCGAATGCGGTGGTTATGTCGCCCTCACGTCAAACACATTCTCGAACGAGTTCGCTTCATCATAATTCGGCATCGGCAGCACATGCACTTAGCGCTTACAGTCACCATCCACCTACACCAGGACAGTTGGATACAAGTTCCTTCACCATCGCAGAATTCTTCTCCCATGATCAAAGCGTTTGGCCACTGAGCATACAGAATGAGGACATAGATCAGGAGGCTGTCAATCTGATTGCGAGCGCTATGCAGTTGCCTTCGTATCCTCAGTAGTGATACTTGCTCGGAGGGTATTAGAGATTGCATTTCGAGCAATTCAAGATGTTTCCCAGAGAACATTCTTTCCTAGTTCGACTTCGTGTGTGATGAGTAATGTGTGAGGTTCAAGTATGGCTCAAAGGGATTAGAGCGGGAAAAGTCGACTGCAGACACAGGAAAGGCGAGGTGGCTGCTTGAATGCAATACAATTCCAATAAACGACTTGAGAGACATGATTGTTCTGCAGAAATGCACAAAGGAGAAAAAAAGACAACGGTGACTATATGCTGTGGGAACGATAACAAGATGATACAAATAAGAGTCCATACCCTTCCTCTCTCCTCGCCTTTTTCGTTTATCCGCTACTCACCCACCATTCTCCTCTCTGACTGGAAGATGGGAGCTTTAGGAATCAGATCCATCAGGATTAGCTACGAACAACTGAGCCTTGGGTACCAACCCATGTGTGTAGTACTTGGCCTTTTTCCCTCCTCTCCTGGACCCTGTGGCTGTAGAGCTGGGAGATATGGCCCTTTCCATGGCTTCTGCGGACCTGTCTCCCGTCTCGGTATTGGTTGTACCAAAAGTGCGGGATTTGGTAGAGGACAAGCTGGCAGTCCAAATTGAAGCATTTTCCGGCGTCGTGGAGGATTGAGATTCGAAGGCCTTTACTTTGTCCCTCACGCTAGCATTTGGTGCAGCCACTGTGGGGGCAGGGGCAGTTAGGCGAGGTTGGGCGGATGGGAAGAGGGGTGAGACCATGGCCCGGTTGAGTCTGGCACGTTTGGTGGTAAGAGGTGTGATAGAGGGCGTTTCTGACAGGTTGCTCTTTCTTTGCCCCGCTCTAGACCAAGAGAGAGGTGGCGAGGAACTTTGAACTGCAGGATAGGAGGTCTGAGCCAGATCTTCAGTCTGCTCTTCTTGCAGATCCTCCAATCCAGCCTGAGGGTGAGTAAAATGTTCAGGTCTCCAAACAAGAGATGCAGGCGTATCTTCTTCACCTAGCGCCTCAGAACTAGCTACGTTCTTAGGTCTCAAGAGGGTGGGCCCACGACTGAGAGCTTGCTCGCTATCGCTATCGCTCATCGTACTGCCTGTTCGAGTGGTCGATTGCGTGCGTCGGCTAGAAGTAGTAGGAACACGTTGAATGACATCCATGCCACGGAGGCGCAATTCAAAGTGCGAGCTCGCGTTCGTGCGTGCTGAGCCGATGGAGGAGAGTGATCGACCTTGTGAGTGCGACGGATAGAGTTCTTCGCCTTGGGTTGGCAGCCGACGACCCATTTGGTCCATGTGCAGTTGATCAGAGTCTGCGAAAGGATCCTGCGCCTGGTTGCGGTTCGCTTCGGAAACGTCGCGTGAGCGGGGAGATTCAGTGATGGCTTCCAATCCACTGACAGGCGGTGGCGCTGGATCTCGGATAGGCACGTTAGCGTTGGGTCCGGTAAGAAATCTTCCCGAAGCAGTACGTTCGAGCAGCGAGTTGCCCATGAATCGATCCCACCATGTTGGACTGCGCTTCATGGAGCCCTGTGCACTTTTACGACCGTGGCTTGCATCCGAGAATGACACCATACCACCCGTTGCAAGCACATCGTAAGACTTGGAACTGCTAGGAACATCACTTTTGCTTGCTGTATCGTGTGACTGAATCGAGGGGCCGAAATCAAAATCGGAGCGTCCATCATCATCTGAGTGACGCTCGTAGCGGTCCACTTTGCGATCTGCAAGCTTGCCATCCTCGTGCGCCAATCCTGATATGAGCGCGATGCCTTGGGTCGGTGACTCTTCAGGACGATCTTCAAAGGGAGAACAGAGATCGTGCTCTGCCATCGCCTCGCGATCGTCATCATGGTGGGGAAGACGTCCTAGGTCTCCGAGCGAAAGATCTTCTTCACCCACCTGAGCATAGGAATGCTCTCGAAGTTGATGTACGTTCCAACATGGACTATCGAGATCTTGTTCATCTTGGTCATTGTAAAGATGGCTTGGTTCTTGAGGATGCTGGGGACGGAAGAGGCTGTTGCCGTCTCCTTCATCAGCAAGCATGTCGACACGTGGGGCGACGTGGGTATCGCGCTTTCCTCGACCAGCGAGGATGGCGATACGTTGGCGAAAGTGTGGTCCGGACCCCTCCATTGCATGACCGACGTTAGCTGCTGTCCAGGCGGTGCCCTCGCTGCGACCTGGTTTGCGACCATAGCCGACACCGCCGGTGAGTGGTGCTCCTCCATCCTCTGTGCGATGGTAAGGAGGGTGATACTCGCCTTTTTCCATCAAATAGTCGTCGTCATCCGGCCCAGCACCACGGCCTTCACCGAGACCAAGGAGACCGACGGAGGCATCAGCATAGCGACGATAGTTGTTGAGCGATCTACGACGGTATGCTGCATAGCCGGCACCTACGATAAGGCCTGCGCCAAGAAGAGCACCGATTGCGGCACCTGCCTTGGCTCCGTCGCTTGGACCGTCGGCGTGAGCTGAGCCGTGGTTGCCACTTGTGCCTGGATTTGTGGGGAAGCTGCCTGAGCTAGTGTCGCTGCCGTTGCTATTAGGGCTATTGTTGGAGTCGGAAGAGGGTGTTGAGCTGCCGCCCGAGCTGGAGCTGGATCCGTTACTGGAGAAGGCTGAGGATGAGGCTGAGCTGGAGGCGGGAGTCGAAGGTCGAGTTACTTGGGGATCGGGTGTGTAGGTTGTTGATGACCAGCTTCCACCTGACCAGCTGCCCTGTGACGAGGTTGATGCTAGGAGCGTTGAAGCATCAAAGACGTACAGAGCCGTGGAAGCTGCATTAGCTCCGGACCATCCGAAGGAAATGACCACTTGTCGACCATAGGCGACAGCTGAATGGCTATATCGAGCACCGGGCCCACCAGTAGATTCCAGCTGGGACCAAACGGGAGGGTTGACGCTCCAATCGAGGATCCAGGCATCACTGTAGACAGCGGAGAGATCGGCGTTGGCGCCACCGTGAATAAATAGGCGCTGATTGGGAAGGCTGACTGCGATATGGTTGCGACGCCGGGCTGGGAAGGCTGCACTGGTGCCACTTGTTTGGCGTGCTGGCAGAGTCTGGTTGGAGGAGGATGCGGTGGTGGTGGTTTGAGACCAAGTCCGGGATCTGGTGGAGTATGCGTAGAGATTTTGCATGGACTGGAGCTGGCCGGAGAGGTCGAGACCACCAAGAAGAAGGAGAGTACCATCGCTGAGCATGGTGGAAGTGGAGCCTACAAGACTGCCTGGCGGTGATGGAGAGACGAGCTGGAATGTAGGTGAGGTGGCGGACGTGTCAATGCTCCATTGCTCATCGAGAGGGATTTGGGAACCATCAGCTTTTTGACCTCCAAGGATGACTATCTGACCTCGACCGTTAGTCTCGCTGGTGTGGTAGAGCCTGCGCATTGGTTGGTTCCATGTTGTGGGGACAGTCTGATAGTTGACAGTGCGGTTAGAGGCTGATGGGCCAAGATGGAGGAGGTAGGCGGAATCATTTCTGGTCTGAATCGGGAGCATCGGGCTAGCGTCACCACCAAAGAGGAGAAGAGAGGTGCTGTTGAGTGGCGACATGGTGTGGAACGAGACAGCAGGAGGGGCGATTTGGTCAGCTTCGACTGAGACGGCCTGCCATGGCGGCGAGGAAAGTGGAAAGCCGGAAGAAAGATCAAGAGCGTACATCTGCCCATCGCTAGGTGCTGAATCGTATGTATATCCTCCGCCAGTGGTGCCCTGTGTCTTGCCGCCTTGAACAAGGAAGAGAGAGCCAACAAGTGCTGAGGCCTGACCCCATCTTGCCGGAAGTGAGCCTGTCGCTGTTTGAGCCGAGACAGCACTGATGAGTGCAAGTGTTAGGAGGAGCGATGTAGTCGTGCGCGTCAACGGTGTCGCTCTTGGTATACTTGCTGATCTGGATGGAAGCAGCGCGACCATTTCGCTAAGCTCGAAAGCAGGATCAACTGCAGCTGTGTGAGATGAACCGGCGCTCGTCAAGACGAGCTGGGCAGGTGCGCTGCACCAATATCAAGTGAAAAGCGGAGGCTGTGTTGGTGGGGACGGCTGTGTTGGTGGGGACGACTGGTTGGTGGGGACGGCTGGTTGTCGTGTGCCTCGTTGGCGAGTTCGGATGGAAGCCGAAAAGAGTTTCCAGTAAGGAACTTGAGATGGTGTGAGAGAGAGAGGGACAGAGGGCCCTCTTTGCAGGTCGGCAAGGTCCAAGAGCGAGAAGATGCAAAGTGCGACAAGATGCAAAGTGCAGAACAACGCCCGACGGACGGACGGAGATGCCGACAAGCCGCAGCTAGAGTGAAACTGAGTCAACTTTAGCCTCAACCAGACTCTGCTCTCCTCCAAGTCAATAAAATAAGAGGGGCTTGCGGTGAGTGAGAAAGGCCTGTCCAAGCGTCGGTCAGCGAAAATTGGATCTCTGTCCGAGGGTCGAGAAGCTTCTCAACAGACCAAGTCCTGCTTGACTGACTGCAGAGTGCAGAGAGAGGAGAGAGAGAGAGAGAGAGAGAGAGAGCTCTGTCGTCGGAAAAGCCGTATGGATGACGAGAAGGAGTTCGAGGGAAAGTAATGTTGGTGGGCGCCTTTGTCAGCACTCACACCGGAATAGGGGTCAACTGCAGCCTAAATTTTCTCACTTTTCCAGCCTGCGAGACTTTCACACAAAACACAAAAAATAAACTTTTTCAGATGAAGCTCTTTCTGTATTCCCACAGCAATGCCGCGTAGACTTTTGGTGAGTCGTCGCTGTATGAATGCGTCAAGAAAAGTAACTTCTACTCCAAAAAAAGGCACACTCATTTGACGCCTCTGAAAAAGAAAAAAGAAAAAAGAAAAAAGAGAAAAAAAAAAAAAGAAAAAAAAGAAAAGCAGCGAGTGATGCGGGCGGCTATGCTCAACCTCTCTACCTATGAGCATCTTGCTGTTTGTACTGTTCACTCTAATTCTAGTTGCTCGTTGGACATTGAAAAGCTCCGAAATGTTCGCTTGCTTGCTGCTGCTGCATGGTCGTGTGGATGCTAACTTGCCTAGGTTAGTGTTGGTGTGGCAGTTAGGAACCTGAAAAAGTGTGCCTGACAGGTGTGAGAGCCAGGGACTTCTCTCGGAACAGTTTTTCCGGCGGGCTGCTGTTTCCCGTGGCCCTTTTCGGTTCCTTTTCTGCAATTTTAAAGCAATTTGCAATTCAGGCACTTGGTCAGAGATCAAGCAACGAATCCAGATCAACACAGCAACAGAAAGCAACTTGCGAGCGAGACCCCTGAGTGACGCAGGCAAAGCTCTCAAAGTCATATATACCCTCGACACCACGTTGAATCCAGAGGTCTCTCTCTCAAGCAACCTCATCAGAGGTCGTCGGCCAGCATCGTCGATCCAAATCCAAATCATCTGAACGGCGAGATCAAGCTGTTGTCATGGTTCAAATAGCATCAAGACGTTGCTTTGCTCGATGATAAACTTTATGGCGTTGTCGTTTGGGTACCTTTCATAGCAACACAGCCCACAAACAGAGACACCGTCGACGATGTAGGTGTCAGCATTGATCTGACAGCATGATACCTTGAGATCCAGGAGGCGTGTCGAGCCCCGTCGAGAGACCTGCTTTTTACTTTTGGTTATTTAGTAGCCTTTGTCAGGAGGTCAGCTCTCATACCACCCAAGTAGTCGGCAGTCCCGACCCCTGTGTGTCTCTTCTCTCACGCCCAGTCTGCCTGGATTCATTCGAGCTGATGAAGCTGCTCAGCCTCTTTGCTGTCTGTCGGATCAGGCATAGCCAGCCCGATTTTCTTCCAGACGGCAGCCAAATCGGAGCGTCAGAAGTATATCCCGATGCGATTGCAGCTCGGAATAGGAGATAAGAGTAGTTCAAAGTGGGGTTGTGAGACGAGCTGAGCTGGCTTCGAGGGCAAGTCTTGGTCTTGTCCGCTTTCGGCTTGGAAACTTTTCAAAATCTGCCCTTTTTTTTTCTTTCTTTTTTTTTTTTTTTTCAGTCTCCGCTGCTGTTTAAGCAGGGTCCCAGAGTTGTATGCAGCTCAAGCGTCTTTTTCGCACCTTCCTAATTTCACTTGAGAGAGCACAGCAGCAACACCCCTGAGGAAACACAGCCTAAAGCTAGTAGGCCAACTGCTTCCAGCTACAGTCTCATAACTCAGCTCGACCTCATCGACCTCATCAACCTCATCAACCTCCTCATCCCCTTCCCTCTTCCCTTCCCCTCTTCCCTCCGCATCTTGATACCTTTCGCTCTCTTTCTATCTCGGCCAACATCTCGAGGCTTTTTCTTCTACAAATCAAGTCTCCCTCCTTCTCTCTCTCTCTCTCTCAATCCACAACGAAACTGCTCCCACACCGTCATCGTTCTCTCCTCCTCCCTCCTTGACACCGATCCGCATCCGGTCCCGTCTCCATTCTATCAAACTTTTCCTCATTTTGTTCCTCTCCATCTCGTCGTCCTCATCTTTCTTGACCTCAACTCTTCCATCTCAAGCTCAAAGCTGCACGATTCACTCCGCGACCGTCCGCATTGATACTGGACCCTACCTTCGACCACACGAGTTTACATTTGACTCACTCTCCAGTCACATCTCCTCCTTCTTCCTTTTTCTCCTTCCTTTTTCTCCTTCCTTTTTCTCCTTCCTTTTTCTCCTTCCTTTTTCTCCTTCCCTTTTCTCCACCATCTCGCTCTAACCGCCAGCCGCTTTCTCTCCCATTCTCCTTCCATCTCCTTCCATCTGGATCGCTTTGATTCGACCCTCGATCTTTCGCTCTCAATTTCTCTTAGATTCGCAACCTTATCCTCATCTCCGACAACCAATTTGCGACAGCTTCACATCACACCGCATCTAGCTCCATTCATACAGGTAAGTTGACCCTTTTCCCTTTGCTTCAATCCTATCCGAGCTAGCCGGCTGCTCAGTTAAACTTCCTGTGCCGCCTTGCTTGCCTCTTCCATATATACCTCGGATATCCACGCTCTCAACCCGTCTCGCTTTCCCTCTTGCTCTCATACACTCACGACGCTGGCCGCCACTCCCTTCCTTCAGAGCTGACTCCCTGTCTCTTCTTCGCGCCCCATTCATTCACTTGCTCAGCCCCTCAAGGCAAACATTGCCCCATCACGACCTTGACGAAGAACAAACAATCCTAACATCTCGATCTATACAACATTCAAACGAAACAAACAGGCGCTAGCTGCACACCAATCAGACACAGGCGCTGGCATATTTCTCCGCTTCCATATTTCCCCGCTTCCATAGCCAGCAATGGATAGGTTCGACGTCATCAATTTTGCCGACCTTTCTGGTCCCAACGGCGGCGACTGGCTGAGGATCGGCGGTGGTAGCTTTGGTGTCGTTTTCAAAGGCGAGTACCTCGGCACCGAGGTCGCCATCAAGGAGGTCCTACCCAACAATACATACGATGTCGAAAAGTACTTTGAGCGAGAGTGCGTCCTCATGAAGGAAGCAAGACATCCCAACATTGTTCAATACATCGGCTTAACAAAGAGCCCAGGCTTCGATGGCAGGATCTACATCATCTCCGAGTTCGTCGGCAGCAACGTCCGCTCCTACATCGCAGATCACAGCAAGCCTTTCCCTTGGCGCTTGCGTATGAGCTTCGCTATGGACATCTCACGTGCGCTTGCTTACCTTCATGCTCGTAACTGCATGCACCGCGATCTCAAGGGCGAGAATCTTCTCATCACCGCCAACGAACGCATCAAGATCTGCGACTTTGGCTTTGCTCGTATCGCAGCACGTAACCAAGAGGAGATGCGCAGAATCAGCTACTGTGGTACAGATGGATACATGTCGCCAGAGATCTTGCTCGGTCTCGACTTCAGCTTACCCTCAGACGTTTTCTCGCTCGGTGTCATCTTTGCCGAGATTGCTTCACGACACCTCGTCGACTCTTACACCTTCAAGCGAACCATGCCCTCCTTTGGCTTGGATGCCGATGAGGTACGTGAGATGGCATCAGAGGGCTGCCCTGAAGCATTTATCCAGCTCACCCTTGACTGCGTAGAGGAAGACCCAAGAGATCGACCCGAGATGCGTCAGGTTGTTTCTCGCCTTCGTGACATTGAGCGCCAAGTGCTCATGTGCGAGCAAGCAGAGAACCGCTACGCTATCGGCAGTGTCCGAGGCGCCACCATCCATTCCATCATGGGCTCCAAGCTCAAGCGTGCTGCTCCACCAAGATTGCCCAGCTTCAACGGTGCTTTGAAGCTCGGCAGCCACTCCAACGCAAACTCGGACGACAGCGGCGACGAGATCGAAGAAGCCCTTGCAGCACTTGAAAAAATTGGCATCGAGGAGGATCTCAGCGGTCCTGGGTCCATCAAAGGCTCCAGCACACTCAAGGTCGCTGGTCACGGCAACCCGTGGTGGAGCGACGAGACTTCTGATGCGCTTCCTAGCATCAACCGCAGCTGGCTCTCTTCGCCTGGTGCTGCAGCTGAAAGATGCCGCCAGGAATCTGAAGCTGGTCTCCTCGAGAACGTCGATTATGCCGAGAGCGATTACAGCACTTCGGTTGTGCGTTCCTCCAAGCTGACCGCCAGACATGCGCCACTTGCAATGCTCGATGAGCGTGCAAGCACCCTCTCGGTGCGAACATTGCGTCAGAACGATTCGTCTTTGCTCATCCCAACTCGTCGAGGCTCTGCTGATGCGTCGGCTATGCAGTCGTTTATGACAGCGCGCACTCGCCGCGCCGACCCTTCGATGGCTCTCGCCACCATCGCTTCAGTCAACTCGGGCCTCATCGAGCCTGTCCCCATCTGCCATCGCTTTACTCTTGTCAAGAACGGCACTCGCCGACCCACTTCGGTCACAGCTGCTGCACAAGCTGCTGCAGGATCCAACAGCCACCAACACCAGCACGTCAGCAGCTACCCTAGCCTTCTTCCTCCTGCCGTCATGCTCAGCAACGCCCTCGCCAAGTGCTGGGTCTGCGGCAAGAGGATCGGCTGGAAGCCATTCATGGACTGCGATGATTGCCCTTATAAAACTCACGTCGCTTGTGCCGAACTCGCTCCACCGACATGTCAGGATCTTGCGATCCCCATAACTGGCGGTCCTGGTGGTAGCCGTGTTCAGCCCATCTTGTCACCGTACAATGCTTCCCGTCGCAACTCTAAAGCCTCCGATGTGGGCGATCAGAGGGAGATCTCAGCTGCAGCGGCGGCTCTGCGTCGAGCTTCGTTGGCCGACTCGATCGACGAGCCGGGCTCGCCTCAGATGGGCAAGGCAAAGGCAAAGAAGAAGCTCTTTGGCGGTTCAGCTGTCAAAACGAGTGCCGTTCGCGCCTAAACACATTCACACCACATCTTTCCGTTAGACATTCATTTCCTCCTCACCACCTCCTAACATCTTCACCAGCATACCCTTACGACTTTCTCCGTCTTCATATCCTTACGACGCTTACGACTTGGACCAGCTTCAGCTTTCCTTTCTCACAGATCAGATATATATTCTCCCAGCATTTGTACTTTCCTCCCTCTTCATCGCATTCGCAGGCAAATTTCAGAACAATTCATCATCCCAACCTCACAGAGTGTGTTTGTGTGCAAGAGAGTATCAATATTGCAGTAAATCAGTGAGAACGGAAGGGAAGCATGAGTGTATGAGTGAAGCATAAGTGTATGAGCGAAGCATGAGTGTATGAGTGAAGAGTGTATGAGCAAAGCATGAGTGTATGAGCAAAGAGCTTAGTGACCGGCCCTCCTTGCCTTGCCAGGTCTCTTTGCAGCACCTGATTTCTGCTTAGGTCGGAACCCAGCTTTACCCGATGTAGGTTTGCCCTTCAAAGGTTTGCTTCCTCTCGCACCTCGTGTAGGACCAACACTGAAATCGTTGGTGGATTCGGCAGTGTTGCTCTTCGAATACTTCTTCTTACCACCGAAACCGTATTTTGCATCTCTTGCCGATCTGGGCATCTTTGCCTTATTCGTTGACTCTCTTCCACCCTTCCCATTCACTTGCTTCTTACTAGCTCTCTCACCAATAGCTTCCTCCAGCCTTACATCAAACTCTTCGCCGTCGTCGTCACCAACACCGCCACCGAGCTTGCGCTTGAGCCCATTAACGCGTTCGTTCATCTCCTTCTTATTGCGAATGCGTTCCTGCAACTTTTCCACCTGCACCTTCTTGCCGAACTTCTTGAGTTCACGTTGCTTCTTGGCAGCTTCGGAAGCTTTGATCGCTGCAGATTCGTCGAGGAGTTTCTGACGGATACGTTCCATGTGTTCGTCGGTCTTGACCATTTCGGCAAAGTAGTCGCAAGGTCGGCTGAAGGCTGTACCGCTTGCTTCGACGAGTTTGCGACCCTCGACAGCGGCGTGGAGCGCTTGTTTGTAGAAGGCAAGTTCGCGTTCGAGATCGTTTTCCACATCGGTCACTTCCGCCGAGATGGAGGTCGGGTAGGTGACGCGCATTGTTTCGATCCAGGGGAGCTTGGAGGAGGAAGAGGAGGAGGGAGCGTCGAGGCGGATGTCTTCGTAGATGCGTTTGAGTGCGGATTCGTTGTTGACCTTGATGCGCTGGACACGCGAGGCTTTGGCTTGTTCGGAAAGCTCGACGTCGTCGGGGAGGTCTTCGTAGGCGATGGCGTTCTCTGCGTCGTCTTCCACGTCTCCTTCCTCTTCGGCTTCTTCGGCTTCTTTTGCCTCCTCGTCCTCCTCATCGTCGGACTCTTCAGCAGGGACAAGACCGCTTCGTGCAATGGATGCGGCGAGAGTGTCTCCGTTGGCACTGGCAACAACGGGAGGGATATCACCATCTTCTGGCTGCTCCTCCTCATCCTTATCTTCGTCCTCTGATACCGCGCCCTCTGATACCTCGCCCTCTACATCCTCTTTTTCAACGTCCTCGTCGTCTTCATCCTCCTCGTCGCCAGCAAGCTCGTCCAAAGCCGCCATGTCAACCTCATCGAGACCGTCCTCGCCAAGAGCAGCCATCAGTCGCTGCATGCCCTTCTCCGAAACATCCTGCCCCTCTTCGAGATCTGACTCTTCATCCTCGTCATCCTCGTCCTCTTCAACTTTTTCGTCCTCTTCAACTTCCTCCTCCTGCTCAGAGTACTCAGCAACAATAGGCTCAGCAGTGGCAAGCGCCGAAGTAGGCTTGCGAGTGAGCTTCGCGTGGCTAGCTGGAAGCTTGCTGGGCGATACAGAAGCAGCCTTGCTGTGCGATGGGCTCTTCTTTGGCGAACTCTTTGAAGGTGAAGAGCTAGACTTGGTTGGTGTGGTGGTGATCGACTTGGCTTTGGACTTAGACGGGCTCTCTTCTTCCTCTTCAGCAGAAGCGGTTGCAGCAGCCTTCTTGGAAGATGCTTTAGGCGTAGAGCCGCCCTTCTTGAGCGGTGAGGGGGTCTTGATCTTGATACCGGTGGCGCGGGCCTGTGCTCGGGTCATACGGCTTGGAGTGCCTGCAGCAGATGGCGATGCAGCAGGTGTGCCGTTGGCGGAGGCAGTCGCCTTTTTGGGTGTTGACTTTGGTGTCGCAGGCATTATGTATGATCCTCGACTCTGTGTTGGTGAGGGAAGAGAGCAAGAGCGGTGAGATTCAGTGAGTTGGCAGAAGTTTGAACTTCTTCTTGAACCGCAGCCAGTTCGCGAGACTCTGCTCAGGCTGCTACAGTAACCTTTTTCTTTTTTTCCTCGAGCTTCGACCCTGAACCCCAAAATAAATAAATAAAATAAATAAATAAATAAAAATAAGAAAAGGTTCGGGAAAACAGGCCAGTCCCTGGCTTATGTCACGACGTGTCAGAATCTGTTTCGAATCTAAGAGAGATGTTAGCACCGCGATAAAAACACAGAAAAAGTCAAAAATATCCGGACGGTCAATGCCGCCATGAATCAGCACTGCATGCAGGTCCTCAGCTGTCAGTCATTCTGATGAGTCCGATGGCAGCTGACTCGCATTGTGCCACCCTAAGTTATCTCTGCTCCTGCCCAGCATGGCAAGGCGTAGCAGCTGTACCGTCAACTGACGTCAAAGCGCGCAACCCTCTGGCCTGACTGAGTTCTATGAGCTAGATTGAAGATCGTCGATTGCTGCTGCCTGATGTCAAGACGCTGCTGTCGTGGAGTCTCGTTCTTCCTTGCTCGTCGGCGATGTTGTGGTACAGGCTTGGGCCTAGATTCTCTATCCGTGTCGCTTGGGCTTCTATTTTTCATGAGACTGAAGGGTATATATACTTTAAAGATTCTTGCTCTACCTCCCTCCTCACCAACGACTTTACATTCTATACCCACTTTTCCGCTCGTTTACCAACACCTATACCATATAATCAGTCACAATGGAGAAGACCTTCAACGACAGCATGCCCAAGAACGACCAGCAGCGTCAGGAGGAAAACGCTAAGCGCGCAGAGCAGGGCGAGCCTCAAATCCCTGGTGCCGCCGGTCGCGAGTCTGTTGCTAGCAAGGATCCCAAGGGTGAGTCCCTGCATCTCCTTTGACACTTGCCTCCGGGCAATCAATCAGCATACTGACATTCTTACACACCTTTCGTGTTGCTCATCCTGCAGAGTTTGACTCCCGCGGCGGTCCCGGTTCCGAATCTCACAAGCCGGTTCAAGACCCTGTTGTCTAAAGCAAAGTTCTATCAGACTCAAGCACGATCAACATTTGTAAACCATCTACGCAGCATCACCATGCACCATTCACAACTATGGCGCGCACTGTACGAATGAAGAACCATTAATTTACCACTACTAGAGGCTTGGAAGGAACCTGTGTTATTGCCGACCAGATAGTGCAAGCAGATCTAAAGAAAGACAATTGCTAAATGATAGGAGGCAGAGGAGATTAACGGCGTTCTCTCATTCTCCAACTCACTGCGCCAGCCAGAAGAATAAAGAAGCCCAGCACAAAGCCCAGCGCCAGCACGAGCAGATCGCGATAGTAGGCATCGCTCTTGAACGCAAACAGGTTACCGGAGAACACGGAGACCGAAGCGGTGATCGATACACCACCCACGCTATCCTTCAGCTGCAAGCCGTTCAACTCGTGACTCGCCACCGCCTCCAACGCATACTTCATCGGACAGATCCACTGCAACCACCTGAAAACACGCGACAAATCATTCAGGTTGAGCAAGAACCCTCCAAACCCGATGTTGAACAGAATGAAGACACCGGCAAAGAGGATGGAAACGGACAGATCCTCAATGAGCGCAGCCAGCAGCATGTTGTACAACGCCATACAAAGGTGGAAGAGAACCGCGATGAGCATGAACTCGAAAAAGTAGTCTGCTTCAGGTCTGAGACCTACCATCCAATATAGGATCACGCTGAGGATGATCGCTGGTATCATGCGCATGAGGACAGCGTCGTAGACTACGTAGCTGATGAGCCATGGAAGAGGGCCGTACAGTCCGTTGGCTCGCTCGCGCATCATGAGTGATCGAGCTTTGGTCAAAGCCGTTGCGGAGGAAAGAGCCGAGAAGGAGAGAAGGATGAAGAGGAAGTACATCGATCCCACGCGGTTCTGGAAACCAGCAATTGTCAGCTTGACTTGATAGAAGCATCCGCCGACGATGAGACCGATGACGAGGGCGCCAACAATGTGAGCCAATGCACCACCAGGGTCGCGTCTTGCTGTGATGAAGTTTCGTCTGCAGAGTGTAGCAAATTGCGTCATGAACGATGCCATGGACGAGTAAGCGACTGTCTTTTCCCATGACTCGCCGGCAGCCACACCTGTGCCGGTGCTCTCAACGGGAGAAGCAATGGCTACGCTGCGACCAGCATCACCTCCTTTGTTTGAAGAGAGATTGCTCGTCTTTTCGTGCAAACGCTTCTCTTCAAGTGCGCTGGTACGAACAACGGCACGAGCGGAAGAAGCAATCTTCAGCAAGTGATCAGCAACGTTGTGACCAGCAGGGCACTTGTCTCCCTGCCTTTCGCACCAGGCCAACGAATCACTCGGCGATCCATGATAGATCACAGCACCCTGCGACATGAGCATGACCTGATCAAAGCTGTAGAAGATCTCCGAAGACGGCTGGTGCACTGTCACAATCACCGTCGTCCCACCGATGTTCGGTCCTGTAGCAAGCTCGCGGAAAGCTGAGATGACGCGAGAAGCCGAGAAGGCATCGAGACCCGATAGCGGTTCGTCAGCTATCAATAAGCGAAGCCGGGAGACAAGAGCGCAGCCGATCGAGACCCTGCGCCTTTCGCCTCCTGATAGGCCGCGATGGCTTGCATCGCCGATACGCTTATTAGCTACTCGCTCGAGACCAAGCTGCTGGATCACGTTGGCGACAATGTCCTTCTTTTCGGCTGGAGTAACGTTATCGGGCAGCGAGAGGTCGGCGGCCATTTGCAGTGCTTCGCCAACGGTGGAGAAGGCCGGTAAAGCGTCTTCCTGGTCGACAAAGCCGATGGTACGGCGTGAGGCGGTGCCTTCAGCTTCGGGCTTGAGTAGAGCGTCGATGGCACGAACCGTACCGGATACGTTTCCGATCTTGTGTCGCCCAGCGAGGATCTCGACTAGACTCGTCTTACCAGCACCAGAAGGACCGAGTACAGCAAGCATGCAGCCTGGCTCGATGCGTCCCGAGCTGTTGCGAACGACACTGAGGTCGTCCTTGCCGGAGGGATGCGAGTCGAGGTGAACGAGCGAGTCGTTGAACTCGGATGAGGGTACGACTTCTGCCAGCTGACCAGGCTCAGCCTTGGCGCGTCTCCTGCGAAGACCACTGTTGATGGGAACGGTGTAGTTGATGTGTTCCCATTGCAAGCCCAGAGGCCCTCGTCCTGAACCATTTGTCAGACGTCTTGCCTTTCGTTGCGCCGAGAAGCCAAGGAATACCAAGGCAGCAATCGCAGCTAGGGCGACACCGAGAATGACAAGACCAGCGATGACAGCATTGCTTAGCGAAGAGCCACTATCTTGGCTGTCAACTTCTCCATTTCCGTTTGTATAGAATTGATCAAGTTCCGACTGGGTGAGGCAAGAGCCGAATTGACATTGGTCGAGAGGAAGACCTTCTTGACCGAGGAAGTTGTTGAGAAGCTCTCCCCTGAACGCACATCTGGAAGTGGCAGTGGCGTTGTTCGGATCGAGGTAATCACAAGGCATGCTGAGAGTACCATTGAGGTTGTTGATGACGGAGGAAAGATCGAGCTGACCGCTTCCACACATGGTTGTGCCTGGGATACAGTAGCACTGCAACGAAGTACAAGTCCACTGTGTGTTGCCGAACTTAGCATTGGGGTCGAGCGTTGAAGTCGAGTTGCGAGCCGAGCATCCAGCAGCCTGACAGTAGAACTGTTCTACTCCATCTAGCCACACCTGCGACAGAGCGGTGTGGCTTTCGGCAGGCCAGCTAGCAATACCGGTCTGCGAGAAAGTATCGGGCTCGTAGGACTTGGAAAGAGTCATACGCATCTCACCCGGATAGACACTGTTGGCGGTCGCTTGCTTGACATTGCAGTCGATGTAGGTGGTGCGGACGGCGGAAGGCTGCTTATGACAGACAAGAGCCTCGTTTTGACCAAAGAGGGAGTTGGGAGCGCTGAGACCGAGTGATGACTTGCGAGTTTGACAGGCGTTGGGCGATTGACAGACGTTGCAATTGATGCCACCGAAGCCAGCGTCGCAGGAGGTGCACTGCTTTTCGGAGGCGGGTTTGGGTGTACGAGCATCGGGGGCGACAAAGGGGGAGTTGCAAGTTGCGGTGTTGCAGGCAGTGCCGTTGGAGGATGTGAGGCCGGGAGGGCAGCTCTTGTACATGGACAGGTTGCTGAGGGACATCTTGACGGTCTGCAGTCGAGCTGCGGTATGGCGAAAGGTGTAAGCTGAGGGGCTGAGGATGCGGATTGGACGGACCTACTTATAAGCCTTCAAGGCGCAGAGGCGCCTGGAAAGATAGACAGATGACACTCGCAACCAAGGTTTGAGGCCTGATGAAAACATCTGTTCCGTCCTTACAGTAGTGCCTTTGTGTGATGCTAAAGTGAGGCTTGCCCGCTGGAAAAGATGAAGTTGGTGGCTCAAGCGCACGGTGGGATCAAGGCTTGGCGTCGAATTTGAAGTGTATGCTCCAAAGCGTAGTTAGCCCTGAAGGTGGGTTGAGGTGATGATGTTGGAAGAAGAAAAGCAGCAACAAGCGTCTGAATCTTGAGTGTGTTGTGGTGGCGCTGTGGCTGTCGGGGACCACGACGGATTGAGAACCCCACCAAGCTTGTGCTTTTTCACATCGGCTCCGTCGAAGGCTGAAAGAAGGAGAAGCAGGCCTTGACACTGTGTGCTACTTGTTCCTCTTTGTGAGTCTGGCTTGCTTGTTGAAATGGTAAAAGAGTAAAGGCGGTAAAGCAAAGCTTGAAATGATCACGAAGAGCTTCGCCGCCGCCGAGCAACTGAGCAAGAGGCGTGAATATCCGAGTTGTCCCTGCGCAAGCAAGTCAGAAAATATACAGGATTGCAGCTGCAGCGTAACTGCCGTAGGAGAAGAGCGTTGATTCGCCTTGCATACAGAGGCGGGGACGGCGAGGATGCCAGCTAATGAGCAAGTATGACAACGGAGGGGAGCCAACAATTCTCAAACTCCATCATATCAGCCCGCCCGATCTCTGATCAGATCGACTCTCCCCGATCCGTCATCAGATCGCGCTCCACTAGATCGTTATCTCGAGCATAATTTTGGCTCGCTTAACAGCGACTCGAGCAAGTTTTTGTTGAAGTTTTGGTCGCGATAACTGGTGATCGGGTAGAGTCTGAGTACAATGTCACTGCTAGTTTTAGACAGAAACAAATATACTCAATTGACTAAAAGAACATAGTGAGAGCCTAGAACTATCAGCTGGATATACAGTACATGCATAAACTGTCCCAAGATTTTACATGTCACCATACATCACTCTAATGCTCAATAGCTATAAGTTGTATTGCCACACTGTCTGATATTGTCTGAAAGTGCTGCTTCTTCTCTCCAAGACTGTGGAATTGATATTGACATTGACTAAAAAAATTGTGCTATGAAGAAGAGCCAAATTTTTTTATTATTGTGGGACAGTTTATGGAGTGCTCCTCGAGAACACCTTAGTACTTTGTATTCCCTCCTTTGGCCTTCAGAACTGCCTTGATGCAGTCTGGCATGCTCTCTATTAGTATCCTACATGTCTCTGGAGTGATCACTTTCCATTCAGCTTCACATCTCTTGAGCAGTTCATCCCTGGACTTTGCAATCATACTATACTGTGAAAGTTGCAATTTGAGATGGTGCCAGAGGTGTTCAATTGGGTTCAAGTCCAGTGACTGCCCCGGCCATTGCATAATCTTAATGCTATTGCCTTCCAACCATGTTTTTGTCTTCTTTGACATGTGTTTCAGGTCATTGTCTTGCTGAAACATGATGTTGGTGTATGCATGCTGAAGCTGTAAATCTGAGATTGTTTTCACAAGCTTGTCATTCAAGATAATCAATGTATTGGTCTGTATTCATTGTACCCAGCACCAAGCACATGCCTCCCACCCCTTCCCATGTCATACAGCCCCAGATCATGATGCAGCTGCTGCCAAACTTGACCATCAGCCTGACCAGCTTGCTGTTGAAGCCAGCATTCTTAATCCAACAGAACTGCTTACCATCCAGTCCAAAGAAGTTGATCTTCATCTCATCAGACCATACCACATTCTTCCAATCCTCAACAGTCATGTCCTTGTGCTCATTAGCAAATTTGTGATGGGCTTTGTAATGCCTCTTGAGTAGCTTTGGTTTATTCACTAACCTTCATGCTTTGAAATGACAGTAATGAAGTGCTTTTCTTACTGTTGTTGGGCATGCTTTGATGTGAAATGTCTCCTGCAGTGCATGACATGCTTTCCTGACCATGGAGGTTGAATTGAGCTCAAAATAGTGGTCCAGGAAGTGAACATGATGAGGCTGGAGTTTTCTTGGCTGGCCCCCCTTTGACTTTGGAGCATCAGCAGAGGCACTTTTGCTGATGCAAGACACTGTAGACTTGCTCAGACTGAGTTTCTCAGCAACTGAACAGGTAGATTCTCCATTTTGGAGGTGAAAGAGTGCTGATTGGCACTTCTCAGGGGTGGTTTTCATCATGATGGTATAGATATGATGGTGTCAGACTGGAAGTGCTGCTGGATCGCTCACAGTCATCTGATTGAGCTGAAACTTTCCACATCACTACTTTCGATGTGTATGAAGGTGCCCACCAAGTTACATTACAAGTTTCATTGTAGTCAAAAGCCCACAAGGTCAGGAATGGAGTGGTGTCGCTATTTGGGAGCTTTCAGCGGTCACGCACCTGAAACCTGAGATTGGTAGTAGTATCGATACTATTACTGATTCTGTCGAGTTATGTGACAATGCTAGTGGTATTTCGATTCTTAGTGAAATATGCGATAGAGCCATCTCTATCACTTTTCTCGTTCGAATCTGTAGTTGTAGTAATGCTATTGCAGATTTCGACTAACCGCTGTGGACACTCCATCCAAAGGTAGCTTGGCACAATCAATAACTATATGACATTGGGTGAACTTGATGTTGACACCAAAGGTCTGGTGTGAGTATGATACTTGGTGGTGTCAACATGAGTGTCCAGTGTGTCAACTATCGCTTGAGGTGATCCCCAGACTGCAGTGGACAACTGCCTTCAGTTCTATCTAATCCAGACCACTGGTTTACTAAGAACTGCCTTCGGATGTCAGTGAGTGGTGATACAACACACATGCTACAATGAGGAGCAATCTATCAATTGCTACTGTGCTGACTGTAACTAATGTATACTTATGCTTAAAGTGATAACTAGTTAATATGGTGTGTAGAGTGGATGAGGATCCACTCAACCATTTGTGATGAGAAGGTATGGTTATATACCTCTTCACAGCATTGCCAGTGATGCTGCTCTGGCTCTCTCTCCAGAGAATACCCTCACTGCCAAATACTGTACAAGAGTCTCCACTGAGACTCCTCCTCCTCATTGAGCCTTGTCACTCCTGTCCTTCCTGAGCTGTGTCAACTCCATTGACACTGCTCCTCCTCCTCATGGCCTGTTTGCCAGTGCCTGTCACACAACTCCTCTTCCTTCAACTGGCAACAGTTCTCTTGTCTGCTTATCTCCTGAGCCCCTGAGCAGTAACTGTCTGCATGCTTCATGGGCTCGGTCCCTGTCTTGGCAGCACTCAATCCTCCTCACTTGCGAGCATAGTCCCTCCCACATGTGAAACCATCATATGAACATCATTGTCACTGATCTCTGTGAAATCTGCCATACTGTCATACTTACTGCAGATTCTGGGAGGATCTGTGAAATCGACTTTGTTTGGGCATATCCCAATGAGATCTGTCATAGAACCATGTCTACTACCAATCTCACTGAGTTCTTCTGTAAATCCACTGATCTACCTGATCCCTCGATTCCTGTGCTACCTTCATATGAACTGTTGGGTCTTCCTGCTTCCTGCGCAGTCAGGCCCATGACAGGAGCATGCTCCATAAACTGTCCCACAATAAAAAAAAATTCGGCTCTTCTTCATAGCACAATTTTTTTAGTCAATGTCAATATCAATTCCACAGTCTTGGAGAAAAGAAGCAGCACTTTCAGATGATATCAGACAGTGTGGCAATACAACTTATAGCTATTGAGCATTAGAGTGATGTATGGTGACATGTAAAAACTTGGGACAGTTTATGTGTGTACTGTATATATATTGTGGTGGGCACATGCTGAGTGTGGGAGCATTCTACTTCATGACCTAGCTTGACAAGGAGCAGGACTGTGTTGTATGCGATTTCTGGTGAGATCGGCTCGGCTCGATCCCTGTTCAGATCGGTCATCTAAGCGGATCGGCTCTGCCTGATCTCCGATCAGATCGGCTCTGCGTCCTCCTTCAGCGTCTCACTGGATGGTAATCTTCAGCAGTTTTCGCGTCTCAGCTGAGTCGAATGGGAAAAGAAAGAGCAAATTGGCCCCCTCGCCTCAGAAGCACAAGAGAGCTGAGCTGCAGGCAAGCCTAACGCGACCTGTCTGTTCGGTTGGAGCTTTTGGCACTCAAGATACAGTTGTCGGAGCCGGAAGCTAGAAATAGCTGGCGTGGGAAGCGAGAGACAAGCGAAAGAGAAGACAACAGATGTCATGCATGTCGTTTGTATTTGCTTCTGTTTGATGAATAGAAAGCATTACACTTTTGCAGCAGAAAATCGAAATTGGAAAGCTGCAGCCAAGAGAGAAGAGAGAAGAGAAAAGAGAGTGGCGAACAGGGTTCATCGACGACCTCTTAAAACAACGCTCATCACCCGCGACTGTCTTGTTGTACACCAGGGCAAAGAGTCAAGGCCCGGGGTTGAAGGATAAAGTTAAGCATCAGGGGCACAAAGCTCTTGACTGACAACCTTGTCATGTTGGATTGGCTAGCTCTCCTTGTCATTGCTCGCTGCTGAAGCCATGGCAAAGCCGAGCTCACGATCATCATCATCGTCTCATGGAGCCCCACCCGGAGCCTTGCAAATTGAAACAATGGAGAAGGGCAGTCTCATCTCTGTACGCCCACGTCGTATGAACAAGAGGCTTCAATTCTGCTCTCCTCCTTGCTTGCTCCCGCTCGCTCTGTTTGCGCAAGGCGCCGTGCTCGATTGGACAGTGGTCAAGAGCCTGTTTGTGGCAGCGACACAAGTTCGAAAAGATGGAATAATTTTGTGAATTTTTCATCATCATCGTCGTTGAGAGCGGATAGAGTATCTGCAACCACGATTTTTGCGACCACGGAGTCTCCAAGGCCACGCCACCGCCGTCTCCGCTTCGACACGAGAGCGTGTAACCAAAGGACCAAAAAGAAAAAGAAAAAGAAAAGAAAAAAAACCGAGGCAGGAACTCCAGTCTGTTGCGTCTTGAGAGGCGTCGAGACTGATTTACTGATCTGGACCTCGTCTTAACTTTCTGGCTGCTGCTGCTGTGTGTGAGTGTGTGCGACAACCAGAGACTGTGCAGCCACTTGGCCTCCTTTCTTTCCTTTTTCTTTTCTTTTTTTTTTTTTTTTTTTTTTTTTTTTTTTTTTTTTTTCGTGCTTCCCGCCCTTTCGAGCCCACCGCCGCCGCCGCCGCCGCCTACCCGCTCGTTCTGCTCATCTACTGTCCCTGACTTGTCCTGTCTGTGTGGCCCTTCGCGTTCTCTTGCCGTTGCCCTCGTCCTCTTTCCGCTCATTTTTACCCTTTCCTTGCCGCTTGTCGCCATCATCTGCACCATACACCCTTCATCGTCGCCCTGTTCGACCCGTCCTTTCGACCGGAGCAATCCTTCCACCTCCTTCTCGCACCTGCGTCAGTCTTGGCTCGCTTTCGTCTTGGCTCGCTTTCGTCTTGGCTCGCTTTCGTCTTGGCTCGCTTTCGTCTTGGCTCGCTTTCGTCCTGCTCGCTCTGGTGTCTGGACCATTTCGAGTCCCATCCATCCATAAGAGCTTCTTCTAGCCGCATCCCGTACATTTTTCGCACTTCCAGCTTACACGTTCCTCATCGCAATTCACATTCCAGTTCAGTAGCTGGCCATCTCTATCGCGCTGCAGTTGTTCTCAGCCGCTTATACCCAAAAGCTTGCAGATTTAACCCCCTGTCTCCATTATCAGCTCATACTCCCAGTAGTACACCTCCGCTCCAGGGTTACTCTCATCTTGCCAGCATCATACCTTGCCGCCTCACACCTTGGCGCGCATCGCTTCCCTCGATTCCCTCGCTTCAGCTTCATATCTCTTCTCCCAGCTCTTCATTAGCGACAGCGCACAGATCGACCTCGCCGTCAGCCCGCACCTTCTGCATCACTCTGCAAACAATCTCTCCTAAAGATTCCATCTTTCACCAATACCATCGCCCAGCGCTGGCTACCCTCTGAAACTTGGATGTCGGGCGATCACCGTCTCGCTTTGTCTTGCTGATTTACCGATCATCGAGCTTTCCACCCTCTTGGTGGCACACCTTGGTCCCCTACTGGAAGCCTTGGTCGACGCATCTTGTCCATCTAAGCACATCTTCACTGCTCCTACCTACACTACACCGAATTGCTCGGCACTGAAGCTGCTCGAGACATCCGTCTCGCCCGCTCTTTGCCCAGCATCTTCGACCAAGTCTTTCGACAAACGCTCCTTCGCGCCTATTATCCCCCATCATGTCCGGCTTTGATCAGTCGCACAATGGTGCCTTCTTCAACTTCAACAACCTCACATCACAACAGCTCAACATGTTGCGTCAACAGAACCACATGCAACAAGCTGTCCAGATGCCACAACAGCAGCAGCCGCAACCACAGCCGCCACCTCCGGCCCAACCTCAGATGCAGCAAAGAAATCCTATCATGTCTCAGCTCGGCGGCTTGCCTCCTGGCTTCAATCAGCAGCAGCTCCAGGCCTTCATGGCACAGCAGCAGTCACAGCTTGCCGCCAATGGCATCCTAGGCAATAATCAGAACCCACTCATGCAGATCATGCGTCCTCAACAGATCATACAGCCCCAGCCACCTCAGCAGCAGATGCAACAGCAACCTCAGCATCCAATGCAGCCACAACAACCCCAGCAGCACCCACAATTGCAGGCTCAGATGGGGCTTCAGCAACCTGCCACTTTGCAACCTGCTCATCTTCAACAGCAGCCACAGCAAGCTGCCAACATGGCTGGCACTTCTCAGTTGGGCGGCGTTGCCGGCCCCACTCCCACCTTTGCCCAGCTTTCGCATGCCATCGAGCAGGCCAAGAAGGGCAACCTCACACAAGAGCAAATGATTCAAGTAAGTCTTTTTTTTTTCTTTTTTTTTCTTTTTCTTTTCTTCTCTCTTTCTCGTCTCCTACCCATGCTTCCTGGAATCTTCTCCTGACTTACCCGCTTTCGCAACTCTTGCCTTTGTCTCATCTCAGTTGCGGCAGCTTATCACACGGCAACAGGCCATGCAGGCGCAGCAGCAGGCAGCTCAGAACCAACCCGCCGGTGCAAGGCCTTCACAGCCTGGTCAGCCTATGATGAACATGCCCAATACCAATGGTCAGAACTTTGCCAACCTGCAGAGGACACCTCAAATGCAGGCAGCGGCACAGATGATGGCTGGTCTTCAGCAGATTCGTCCCGCTGGACCACAGTCGACACCCACTATGGGCTCTCAGGCCTTCTTACAACCATCCGCGCCAGGTCAGCCGCAGCAGCAATCGCAACAACAGCCACAACCGCCACAACCGCCACAGCAGCCACAGCAGCCACAGCAGCCTAATCAGGCACAATCTTCACCTCAAGTCTCCTTGCAAGGGCCAGGTCAGATCAACCAGCAGCAGGTGGCGCGTGCCCAGACACCACAGCAGATGCCAGGAATGCAGCAAAACACGCAGCAACAACAACAGCTTATGGGCCAACAGCCAGGTCAGCCAGGGCAGCAGCGACCCCTTGCCGGTCGACCGGAACCGACTCCCGATACCCGAAACCAGCAAAATCCGCTCAACTTCTTGCGTCTCTTGCATCAGCGTGTCACTGACATTGAGAGCAAGCTCAACTCGGATCTCAGCGCAGAGGAGCGTCAGATGGTGCAGCAACAGCATGCCGAGGCCAAGAGGCTCCAATCTGCTTTGCTGCAACGCCTTAACGTACAGAATGCCCAGCAGTTTGCAGCACTGATGCAGCAAGGTCAGCAAGGGCAGCAAGGTCAGCAAGGTCAGCAAGGTCAGCAAGGTCAGCAAGGGCAGCAAGGTCAGCAAGGTCAGCAAGGTCAGCAAGGGCAGCAAGGTCAGCAAGGGCAGCAAGCTTCCAACGCACAGGCGAACCAGCAGCAGCAGCAGCAGCCGCCCCAGCAACAGGCACAGCAGCCCCAGCAAGTCCAACAGCAGCCCCAGCCATCACAAGGCGTCGGCGTGATGGGCAACCCCATGATGGGCAACAACACTCCTGTTCAGCCTCATGCTTCTCCCGTCATCCGACCACCCAACAGGCCAGGGTCTGCCCGACCGCCACAAGGACAGTTCGGCAGCCCTATGCTCAACCAGCAGACTCAGAATGCGCCGCAGATTCCACCACAACAAACATCTCAGGTGCATCCCTCGCCGCAGATGGGAACTATGAACATGGCAGGTCAGCCTGGCATGTCTGGCCTCCAAGGTGTGCCATCGCTTCGCCCTGAGCAATTCATGAAGGCCTTGGTCGATCTCATGAAGAAGCGAGGTACGCCCATCACCTCTCTGCCCAAGGTCGGCGGACGCGAGCTTGATCTGTACCGCTTCTACCAGATCGTGCAAGCCCATGGCGGCAGTGAAGGTGCGCATCAAAAGGGAGCCTGGCCCGCCATCGCCATCTCTCTCGAACTTGCTCCGCTCGGCTCGCCTCAGACACAAGCACTCGGTCAAGCGCTGGCGACCGAGTACCGCAACTACCTTGCACCTTTCGAAGAGACATGGCAGCGTGCTATGCAGCACCAGTACCAAATGTCGATGGCAGGCGCAGCTCTCGGACAAGCCCAGAATGCTGGTCAGAACAACTCACAAGCTCCAGCATTCCGACCTCCATCGACGCCGCAGATGCAGTCGCAGCAGCCGAATCAGCTCCAGGGTCAGCAGGCTGGCATGATGCCGCCCAACCAGCCGCAGCCGCAGCCGCAGCCTCAGATGCAGGCGCAGAACGCTCAGCCAGCGGTAGGACCTACCCAGCCATCCCTCGCAGGCTTCAATCCACCTCAGCCGCCAACTCTTACAGCCGAGAACCTCGCCAAGCTCGGAATGACCCAAGATCAGTTCAACAAGGTCTTCATGAGCCAACAGCTCAACCACTGGCGACAGGAGCAGCTTCAGAACCAACAGCGACAGATGAACCCGGCCTTCCAGGCCAACCAGGCTGGCACCAACAACATGCAGGGACCCGGTTCGAATGGCATCCAGCAGCCACCGCAAGCGCAACAGCAACAGCCTCATCAGCCGTCGCAACAGCAGCCAGGGCAGTCCAGTGCTCAGCAGCCATTGGCTTGGCCGAACCAGCAGCGCCCCATCATGCCTCAAACCTCGGGTGCTCCATCTTCCCAGACACAGCCCGCCAGCTTTGGTGCCGGCATGCCAGGACAGCCTCTCAACCCTCAGCAGATGCAAAACCAGGGCCAGCAGCCAGGTCAGCAGCAGCAACAGCAACAGCAACACCAGTCGCAGATGCAGAATCAGCCTTCACAGCAGCAACAGCCGGCAGCACAGACGAACGCAACCGGATCAGCACAACAGCCAGGTCAGCAAGGTCAAATGGCCGGTCGTCCCAACAACATCTCACAGGCTCGCTTCATCGCCGTCAGTTCAGAGCAGCTGGAGCAAGCACGTGCAGCCATGGCCAAGATCGACCAGGAACTGGCAACACAAAGGCCCAGATTACCAATCATTCAGAACATTGCTGACGACGAAAGGGACCAAATCTTGGATCAGGTGCAGAAGCTTGCACCCATTCAGGCGACCGTTACGGCATTGTTGCCAGCCTTCTATGCGATGAACGGCAATTTGGAACCAGCCAAGCGTCTCAAGATCATGGCGTTCATGTACAAGGACCAGTACGACCTGCTGCCCAAGAAGCAGTGCATCCTCCGCTTGGCCGACTTGGACAAGCTCAAGATGCAGATGAGCCGGTGTATCAGCTTTGTGCGTTCCAGCAATCCAGAGTTGGCACAGCGCATCGTCACTTTGCTTGGCGAACAGACGCGTGCCGCTCAGCAGAATGGCGCCGCTCCTGCGCTCGCACCCGCCAACGCCAACCAAGCCCAAGTACTCAACGCAATGCAAGCGGCGCAATCCGCCGTCCCTGTGGCACCTGCTCCTCTACCTGCTCCTGCCGAGGCAGCTGGCAACCAGATACAGGCATCGGAGCTTGCCCCTGGCATGAACACCGACGGCACCTTTGATGCTGCCGCTGCTATGCACGGTATCAAGCGAGGCCTTCGACCCGAGAACCTCAAGCTGCCGCCGAACAAACGCGCCAAGAACACTCCTGGAGCCGGCAAGGCAATGAGTCCTTCTGGCGGGCTCAACGAGTCGCCCAAGGTTGCTCCGTCGCCCGCTCAGCCGGAAGACACACCCACGCCCGCAGGTTCAACGCCAGCTGGCAAAGGTGGCAAGAAGGCGGACAAGACCACCAAGAGTGGAAAAGTGACCGCCAAGAAGGGCAAGGGGGCTGCTGGTACTCCAACCTCGTCCGCTGCTGAGCCTGACAAGAAGTTCAAGACAAGCGCCGACATCATGGCCGAAGTGAAGCGAGAGATGGCCGAAGCCGAACGCAAGCGCCATGAGGGCGGCGCAGGTGGCGATGCATCTGCAACCGCCGCGAGCAACGCAGCAGCGAACGCTAAGGTGGACACTGCCAACATCAAGGCTGAGCAAGAGGCTGAGGAGAAGCGCAAGAAGGATCTCGAGCTAGCCGGCAAAGACCCGGCTGGTCTGGTAGAGTCGACATGGCAAGAGCTGTTGGCCACGGGGAACGCCAACAACGGTCTTCGTGGCCCCAACGGTGTCGCCGCCGACAGTTGGCTGCTTGGCGCTCCCAGTGCTGGACCATCTGCGCAGAACGGCTCGGATCCCAAGGCGTTGCAATCCCTCATGTCGCTACTTGGTCAGGACTCGATGCTTTCAGGCATGCCGGCGAACGGTTTCAACGTGCCATCGAAAGGTCTCGATGCAGGTCAAGGCAACGCTGGCAACGGATCGAGCTTCTTGGAGGGTGCATTGGACTCGCTGCCCTCGGCAGACGCCGATACTGGCTTGGACATCGACCTGTTCGACTTCATCGAGGCATCAGCAGCAGGACCCGACGCCTTTAACGACACGGATGTCGATCTCAGCGGCGTCTTTGGCTCGGGAGGCTTGAACGCAGCGACGCAGGAGAGCGAACCACCTATTGAGACCCCAGAGCTGGTTGCAAGTGCTCGACTTCCCGGTGGAAGCTCGAATGCATCGACGGCATCCAACTCGACATCCAACTCGCTTCGAGCCAAGATGCCAGGAGCGCTGGCAGGCAACGGGCTGGATTTTGGCTCTGCCGGACCGTCGAGCACGAGTCCGGCGGAAATGAGTAGTTGCGATGAGATTGATCTCGACAAGAGCCCGTTCGTTCATAGAATGAGACTGGATCGCATCGGCTTGACCATGGCGCCTGCTGCCCCAACAAGCGAGGGAAGCAAGTCGACCAAGGAAGCCAACCAGAGCACGGTCAAGGCTCCGGAGGAAACAGCGATCAACCAGGTTGAGCTCGGACCTGGTTCGCAGGGCATCATCGCAGGCTCGGGTGACGAGTGGTGGGATCTTGACCACTTTGCTAGCACAATGGGCGGAGGCTTCGGATCAGACGCCAATGCCGACCAGCCCTGGGCGGTTCTAAGCTGATGCAGGTAGCATCCTACTGCTGGTGGTGGTGGTGGTGTGATATCTCAGCCCTGATCGATGTGCTCTGACCCATGGAGCTCATCAATATACACACTAACAAACTGTTACACAGTCACCCGCACCCGCTTTGTCGGTAGGATCACGCATCGGCGCCATGATATCCGGGCCAACGGCCTTCTTCTCTTTTACTCTTCCATCTTCTTGTTTCTCTTGATCTTCTTCTATCACTTGCTATCTTTGCACATTTACTGTATTCATCGTCATTCGTGCCGTGCTTGTTTGCTTTTCAAGGTTTTCGGTTGGTGTGATGACCATATCTTTTCCGTATTTGCTTTTCGAGTTCAATAGCACCAGATTGACAAGCGCTTCATCGACTGCCGACTGCCAAATAGGATGTCTACTCCTTTGAGACGTATATTTTGGATTGACGCAGACTCTGAAGAACAGACCTACCGCAGCTAGCCAAGTCTACTGGAAGTGCCAACTACTGTGATCAGCCAAAGGGTCCAAAAATCTGGACGAGCAGCTCTGTTGCGTGTCATGTTGACCCGTTGGTGTTTGTCGATGGAGAGAAGCGCGCAAGGTTGCGATTTTCAAACATCTCCTTTCCCATTCGCTTAGACAAAAGAGCTGCAGTGAAGTGCCTCAAAAAAATAAAAAAAATAAAAAAAAATAAAAAATGAAAACAGGGAAATTAAACGACACGAGATCGGAATGTTTAAGCGATGCATTTTCCCGCGTGTTCAGAGCAGCAGCAGCAACAGCAGCTCTCGTCGGCTCCACTAGACTGGTGTACAGGTACACTTGACGCTCGTCAGTTTCCACAACCTAGTCAACCATTTTATATATATATTTTTTTTTTCCTTTTTAGTTCTCACGATCACAAATCTCTCGGAAAGAACTCGACGACACTTGCTATTGCCTCCACGCCTTACCTTGCTCCCATCTGCCCTAAAACCGCGTTCCTATAAAGTGATCACAGAATACGGCAAAGATGACGACTCTCAACGTCAAGACGGGGCCTATGCTCCGATATGACACCGTCGATCTCAACCAGTACATCTACCATGCTTTTGCCATGATCGTCACCGAGGATGCTACCAGTGACTACTCGATCACACCTAACATGCAGCTCAGGTGGCAGAAAGCTACGGCCCTCTCGGCAGCCACCGCAGATGGCTCCACCACTGTCTCGGAGGACAACTCGAGCAAGCAGTCTCAAGCCATCAAGCTCTACCAGTACCACGGCGCTCAGGGCTCTTTCACTTTCTGGCGTTTCAAGATCGAGATTCCTTTGGCTGATCACGAGCTCGCTGTGCACTACTCGATCGATGGCGAAGCGCATCCCACCTCTCAGTCCGAGGCTATCAAGGGTATGACTGGACACACCTTCTTCCTTCCCGCCAAGTCGCAGAACTTCCGATGGGCTGGTCACAGTTGCAACGGCTTCAGTGCCAGCGTCGACGAGTCCGATTTCAACGGCCCCAACCCTCTCTGGGACGACCTGCTCAAGGCGCACGCCTCCAAGCCATACCATGCCCTCATTGGCGGCGGTGATCAGATCTACTGTGACAAGCTCGTCCGTGAGCCCGAGATGCAAGACTGGAACAACCAAACCGACTCTAAGAAGCGTATGGCTCACCCTTTGACCGACGAAATCCGCAATTGCATCGACCGATACATGTTCAACCACTACTGCGAATGGTTCGGCGGTGGCTCTTTCGCCAAAACCATCGCACAGGTCCCCATGATTAACATGCTTGACGACCACGACTTGATCGACGGTTTCGGCACTTATCCTGACGAGCTCATGCGTGCACCTGTTTTCAACCACGTTGGCAGCCGAGGATACTTCTTCTTCCTCCTCTTCCAGCTTTTCATTAACGACGAGATTGATGGTGTCAGCGAGACCTCGCATCCTAACAGGAGTATGATTATTGGTGGTAATGGAGAGTACATTCCTTTCCGCAACCATAGTTTGTTGGCTTACCTTGGGCCCAAGCAGTGGATCTTGCTTGCTGATTGCCGATCCGAGCGCAAGATCGATCAGATTTGCAGTAAGCCCACCTACCAACGTCTCTTTGATGCCGTTCGCAACTTGCCGCCTGGTGTCGAGCACCTTATCATCCTGCTTGGTGTTCCTCTGGCTTACCCACGCATGGTCTTCTTGGAGCGCGCACTTTCGAGCTCCATAAACCCATTTGTTATGCTTGCTAAAGGTCTCTCCCCCGGCTTCACCAACAACTTCAACGGCCAAGTCGAACTTCTTGATGACTTGGGTGACCACTGGTGTGCAGGTCCACACAAGCATGAGCGCAACTGGCTTGTCGAGCGAGTTCAAGAGATTTCACTCGAGAAACATCTGCGAGTCTCATACATCAGTGGAGATGTGCACGCTGCCGGTGTCGGTGTTTTCTTCGGTTACCATCAGCACGATCCCAGTTTGGACCCCAAGTATTCGCTCGCTGTGATCACTTCGGCGATTGTCAACACTCCTCCTCCACCTGCGGTCATTTCGATGCTCAATAAGTTGGCTAGTAAGAAGCATCGTTCGTTGTTCTACTGTGGTACTAAGGAAACGATGGTTCCGCTATTTGAGACGGATTTGGAGGGGAAGGCGCAGAAAGACAAGTAGTAAGTTATCCCTCACTTCCACCGCTCAAAATCCTCTTTTTTTTTTTTTCTCTAGAAGAAGAGATTCACTGACATTCTTTCCATCCTTGCTTTGGTGGTATTGCAGCATTATCGGAGCACGCAACTGGTGTTCAGTCGAGTACCACCAGGAAACGGCAGAGCTCGAGTTCGATATTCGCGTTGAGAAGGTCAGGGGTGGTGGTGAGACAAAGTCGTATGCTGTCAAGGCTCCAGCTCCCCGTTGGGACATTGCTAAACAGCACCACCATCTTTTGCACTCGAAGAATTTCGATAAGGAGATCAGCATGCTCACGGGTCAACCCATTGCCAACTAAGTGATTTCTAGCCGGATGTCGATTAGAATTTCCTCTGTATACCCTTTTACACCTTCATACACAGAACGCGCTCTCTGATTCCGGTCTTCGGTTTTTAGAATTCGCGTGTTCTTTGCTGCTCAATATAATATCATTCCTACTTGTGCACGCTGTGGAAAGAAACGAATGAAATGCATAATGAATCCATAACTTATGCTGTCAATCCAAAAGCCCTAAACAGCCGTTGCAGCAGCCTGCTGTTGCTGCTGTTGTTGTTGCAACTGTTGAGCCAACAATCGTTGTAATTCTTCCTTCCTATTTTCCTCCAAACTATAAGCATCTGCCGTTTCTCTCGCTACTTCCAATGCTCTCTCAGCCGCTTGTCTTCGACTTATAGCTGTAGCGTGATCCAACTCTGCATCTTTGAGTTCCATACGAACAGTTCGGATCGCGGCACGTTTAGGTCCAAGGATGTGGTTGCAAATAAAGGTGTTGCGTTGAGCTTCGATCGCTTGAAGATCTGCGTCGAGGTCAGGGCAGAGTTTGTAGGCTGCACTAAAATGAACCGTAGTTGAAGTTGAAGTCGGCAGGTTGGGGGTGAGGGTGGAAGGGGAGCCTATGCCAGCGACGGCAGAGGTGGTGGTGCCGGCGGATGGACCGGTGGGAATGGCGGTGGTCGGAGTGGCTGGGGTTTGAGAGGAGGATGTGCGGGAAAGACGGGGTGCTGTGAGACCACTGCCGGGAGTCGAGGTAGAAGGTGGGAAGGCTGATGCTTCGTGTGGCGAAGAACCTGCGTGTGTAGTGCTGTAGCCTGCTCGATATGCTGCTGCTTCTTCTTCGCTGACTGCAGCCGCAAAGTGCGAGTCGTACGGATTGGTATTTCTCCTTCCACGGCTAAAACATGGGTGTCCGCCACGGTACGGGCCAGATGGGATGGGACCATCGCGCGCTGAACGAGGGAATCTGGCATTGGAAGGGCTGAGGTAGCTGCTAGCCTCACGATCACCTCGGTCTGATCCAGGCGTGTAGGGACCTGCAGAGCCTGTGCCCTCTCGACCACCACGGAAGGCCGGCGAGTGCAGAGGCGGTCCACCTCGTCGACCGTATCCTCCAGGACCTGCTCGTGGGCCCGTCGGAGGGGTTGAGCTGAATCCAGGTGTTAATGGTCCATCTACTGCTGCTGTACGTGCTGCTGGACCACGAGAGGGTCCTTGAGGCGGCGATCCGGGTTGTTCTGACGCAGCTGCATAGCGTTGAGCCTCTGGTGTATCAAGATGCGAGGCGGGTGCGGAAGGTGGTGGCGATCGTCGATGATACGCTTCGTCCGGGTATCCGCTTGCTTCCGCAACACGGTCTGCCGCAGGAGCAGCTACAAGACGGTCCAGAACTCGTTCCCTGCCTTCGGCCGAGCCGATGGAAGCTCTTCCCCACGTACCTCTCTCTGCATATCGTGGATCGTGTCCTGGGCTCCTCGAGCGTGGTCGGCGAGGGCCAAGCGGAGCATGATCAGGATGCCTTACTCGATCACGGTCGTATCCCTCTGGAGGTCCATATATCCTACCATCCGCTTCATACTCATGGTCCCACCCAGAGTGAGGGCCAGGATGACCTCGCTGGGCCTCTCTCTCCCTCTCGCGTTCCCGCTCTTCCATCCGCTGACGATACCTCTCCGCCTCCTTCGCCTCCCACGCTTCACGCTCCCTTTCAAGCTCTATCCTTTCCTGCTCGCTGCGAGGCAGTGGTCGACGAGTGTAGTCCCATGGCCTGGGTGGTGGAATAGCTTTGTGTACACGACGTGGTGGACGACCTGAGCCGTAGCCGCGCGGCTCAGCGTAGTAAGAATGTGGGTATGGGTCGCGCGGTCCGCCGTAGGGTCTTGCATTGGGCAAGTCGTGCTCGTCCCTGTGATTGCGTGGAGCATAGCGTCGCTCATCGCGAGGAGGTGGGCCTCCACGACGGTATGCTGAGCCTTGATATCTGTCTGACATCGTAGGTGATTGACGTCCAGGACAGATGTGAGAAGTTCACGGGTCGGAAGGAAGGCAGAAAGGGTCTTGTGAAGCTTTGACAATTTTGTGTGCATGCAGCGGCGGGCGGACACAGACAGAATGTCGGGATTCGGAATTCCCTGCCTTTTACATTGTTAGTTTTGTCGGCGTAGCCGTCAATATATGAAAACATGGCTGAGAACAAGGTTATGTGGTGAAGATTTGTCGACGTCGATAATGCACGCATGGTGATGCTCCCCAATGAAGCCAGCTTCATCGCCAAGAATCGAGCTGGCGTCCCTCAAAGGCTGATGAGAGCCATGTGACCGAGGTTTCCGGCGATCCGACCACGATTCAAGAAAGGTTGTTGTAGCTTGGCGTGGAAAAGCTTGCGCTCTGCTCGTTGAGCTGGCGTGAGTGGCGCTTCTCGCGGCCATTCCTACAGTACGGATCGTGTTCCGCGTGCTCGTACTGCTTCAAAGTTGAGCTCACAGAGATCATTCGGTGTCGTCTGTATGACTTGCTGATGTTGTTACGAAGGTCTGCAGCCAAGGTGTCTCTCTGGTCCGGACCGTGACAGGAGTTGCTGGAACAAAAATAAATGGAGAAGATCTGGTCGCGGTGACTTGATGGCGGCCCCACCGCCTCGTCTCTGCTTCTTTTGGTTTACGACGCCAAGATGTTCCTCGCTCAGCCCATAGCCTGAGGGCTGGTCGTGCTTTCACAGGCGGTTCCAATCCATGCTCGGCCTGCCCCTGGCTCCACCTCTGTCGGCTCCATCTCAAGGCATCGATCGATCCCAGAATCCGGCGTAACAGTCCACGATGTGAAAGGGCATGATGTGGAAGGGCACGATGTGGAAGGAGGTTTCAACGCAGCTGCTTCAGTCGGTCTTGCTCGTCGTTACCTGCCTCAGTTAAATCACAGCAATGCTGGACGGCAATACCAGGCTCAGGTTCTCGAAGGCATACCGGTGGCGAGAATTTCGCGGATGAACCAAGGCATCCGTACAGATCAAGACAGTATGCCCGTCGCCTCATCTCCCCAGATCATTCAGCCTCAGTTTGACACTCTGGTCGAGCATCAGATGGGGCCCCTTGATGAAGTCCTTTTGGGGACTGTTCCTAGACGGCTTGAACCGAAAGAGAAGGGGAAGGGTAAGCAGTCTGATCCGGTGAAGTTTTCCTTGAAGAAGCAACAAAAAGGCGCGACTCTGAAGGAGGCCTGTGCGGCGTATCAGCTCGCATCAGGCCGATTATCGCGATAGGCATCGGCATACCGGCTATCCGATGCCCAAGGAGGAGAAGATAGTTGCCCGTCATGTTTCAGCCTCGTCCACAGGGTAGCATGTTTCTGTATTGTCCACAGGGTAGACGAATAAAAACATAAGGCTTAGTTATTTCGTTCTTCATTAGTACTACATCCATCTGCTGTCTGTACATACCACTCGTTGTCGCCACACGTAATAAAACCGCGTCCTACCATTCAAGTCTGTGTCGCAAGTGACAAGCGACCACGCCTTTCGCTCCAACGGGCTCGAAGACCCACGAAAACGCCCTTGCAGACTGATGCACGAACCTTCTTGCCTCAGGATGGTCGAATACATGCTTAGAGTGTAGCTCGAGCTCAGCGACAACCTTCGCCGGTTGTGCTTAAGCACAGCACCGGCTCGTCCCCGCGTGTGGTGCGAGCCCTCCCGAACACGCTTCATTGCCGAACCAGGTCCCAGCTCATTCGAGCGAATTTGCTGCCCTAAGCGATGATGAGCCAATGGCACTCGCTCAGCATCAGGCTCGTGCCCAATATCGGGCACACTCACGAGCGGCTGAGATAGCCAAGATGGATCCTGATGCCACTTGGCAGAGTTCGACAGCGCTTGTACCTCCTCAGCGTCCGAGCCAGAATCACGCAAGTTCGAGCTTGCTCCGGCCCCACCAACATATTTCCCAACCTTGGAGCGGAATGAGCCCAGCAACTTCAGCTGTCCAGACAGAACACTATTTGAACAGTGTCGCCGCTTCAACATCGACCGAGACGCATATGAATCCATGGCGAGGGCACTCGATGCTACTAGAAAGAATGGTGATCGGAGACAACTACTGGTCACCACCTCAAAATAAAACAGAGTTGCAGGACAAGATTAACCATTCCCGCATCCTTCCAGGTAACAATCTTCTCAAGCTCCGCGAAAAAGGCGTCGCCAAGTTCTATAACGCCGCCGGAAGTCGTCCAGGAGACCAAGCCCTGATTCGATATGCGAGATTTGTAGACCTTGCAAAACAGATGCCTCTGAAGCCGCTCTCGACAGACACGCTTCATGCAGATCGAACCGTCTGGAACAAAACGGGTCTACGTATCCTACTTGCTCAGTCGCCAGTCGTGGCCTACGGCATTGCGGATGCTCAGCTGGTCAAAGATGTCTTTCCTGGTCTGTCGGCGGAGGATCAAGAGAAGCTTCCAGATGGCAGCGTGACCATGATACAGATTGAGAAACGGGGTAAGCGAGGTTACATCTATCGGCTTTACAGTGTGTTTAACCCGGAGTTCTTCAAGTTGGTATCCACATAGGTCTTCGATGTTCATGCAGTAGACGTATCGTGCGACATCTCGCATGGGGCTTCCTCGTGGTCAGCGATGCGACTCACGCTGCTCTTATTACTAGATTGCCGTCGATAGGTGTCCTTCGGTAGAGCCAAGCGTCAGTACGAATGGGATCCTTCTTTGCACATTTACGATCTTTCAGACTCATTACAATGGACGCAGTGCATGTCAGTGGCACTCCTCGAAGGCAACAGTTCACTCTGAAATATGCTCAAAACTGTGCGTAACTGTCAAATTTGTTTCAATCATAAAGATTGAGACTAGGCAACGCCTCATCTAAAGCTTACAAAGGCTTCTAGAGCTAAAGAAGTCCTTTTGGAGCTTGATTGTGCATCCCTGAGTCCACCATGCGTCGTGATGCGTCGAAATCGCCAGCTTGAAGTAAGTCGATTTCATACCGACATTCAGAACAATGACCAACAGCAGAAATATCTGACAACAGTAGAACTTTGCCCCACCTCATATCCGCCGACCCGCATAGGGGCAAATTTGGTGCTCGAAAGTACAGCAGGAGTCGATCTGCTGACTTTGTCGTAGGGTCCGGCATGGGTGGAATGAAACGGTCCGAGTGACGATCGCGTTGGTGGGCATGAAGACGCCGACAGTCATCTTCAGCACAGCCATTCAAGCAGAGTTGTCACGCTGCAAGGATTGGTGGGTTCCTGGTGCTGTATTGAGAGGGACCTCTCTTTGCTGCGTTGCGTAGCTGGTCCCGGAATGAGCTGGATGACAGAGTCACCAGCAAACATAAAGGCGCCGTTGCTCAACTACTGTTCTCCCCTCTCTCCTCGAACACATCAAACGTGCTGGACACACTCATCTCACCTCAACGGTACTAGGCTGGATCTTTCAAACATCAAAGAATCCAAAGAAAGCTTCCTGGCCATGAGTCTCAAGAACGCGCAACTTCTCTCCTTTACTTTCGCTGCCATCACGCTGGCGTGCTGGGCGACTCCTTCTATAGCTTACCAGAAACCAACTGGTCCTTTCGCAACCCATTTCTGGGACTGCTGCCGACCTGCTTTTAGCTATGCTCACCCGAAGGCCAACCTCTACGCTCCAGTTGATGCCTGTCAAAAAGACGGTAACACCCTGCTTCCGGCGAGTGCTAACGGCAAGAATGGCTGCGACGGCGGAGACCAGTTCGCTTGCAACTGCATGCAACCGTGGATCGACTCTGTGGATCCCGAGCTTGCCTACGGCTTCGGCGCATGGAATCACGTACACCCCGACGGAACGACCGAGAGCGCATGCTACCTCACAGAGTTCCTCCCCCAAGACCCAAACGGAAAGCCAATGAAGATCCGCAAAATGATCTTGCAAAACATCAACACAAGCGAAGGTATTCCCCATGATAGCTGGGACATGATGCTCGCTGGAGGAGGCGTCGGCGAATACAACAAGGGTTGTAGCAACCAGTGGGGAACTGATTGGGGCAAGCAGTACGGAGGAGTGGGAACCAAGGAAAGCTGTTGCGGTCTCCCTGAAGGTCTGCGATCTTCTTGTCTCTTCCGCTTCACTGTGTTCGGAGACAACCCTGGACTAGCTTCGACCCCTACGAGAGTCAGGTGTCCGGTGGGTATCATCGACCGCTCCGGCTCTCAGCGAGCTGATGACGCTCAAGTTGCGCCTTACAGTGGCAAGACTGATCAGACCGGTCACCCGGCTCCGGACAAGTATCCACGCAACAGAAGCATTTGTCAGAACATCGATCCTCTTGGTATCGTAAGCTCTGTTTGTGGCGGTACTCCAGCTGGTCGACTGCCAAAGGGCTCGGGTATGGTCCGACAGGATGAACCTGCTGCTCCAGTGCCGGGTGCTGAGGGGTCTGGTGGCTTGCCTGAGAGCTACGGTGTTGGTGCTGGTGCTGGTGCTGGTACTGGCGCTGGTGCTGGTACTGGCGTTGGTACTGGTGCTGGTGCTGGTGCTGGTACTGGCGCTGGTGCCGATGCTGGTACTGGTGCTGGTACTGGTGTTGGTACTGGTGCCGGTGCTGGTGCTGGTACTGGCGCTGGTGCCGATGCTGGTACTGGTGCTGGTACTGGTGCTGGTACTGGCGTTGGTACTGGTGCTGGTGCTGGTGCTGGTACTGGCGCTGGTGCCGATGCTGGTACTGGTGCTGGTACTGGTGTTGGTACTGGTGCCGGTGCTGGTGCTGGTACTGGCGCTGGTGCTGGTACTGGCGTTGGTACTGGTGCTGGTGCTGGTGCTGGTACTGGCGCTGGTGCCGATGCTGGTACTGGTGCTGGTACTGGTGTTGGTACTGGTGCCGGTGCTGGTACTGGTACTGGCGTTGGTGCTGGCGTTGGTGCTGGCGTTGGTACTGGCGTTGGTACTGGTGCTGGTGCTGGTGCTGGTGCTGGTGCTGGTACTGGCGCTGGTGGTCTAGCATCCCCTGGCGGCTATGGAACTGCCCCAGCCGCTCTCGCTGGGCATCGTCGTAGTATGTGCCTCAACAAGAGGGCTCTCTAGACACTCAACACTCAAGGTCTTAGCGACAGGTCTAACATGAAGCTGTCGTGGTTGAAGGCGCTGCTGGTCAGATGATCTGTGCTCACTCGTAAGACACTGGATTCTTCATTGCCAATGCAAAGTTCTCGACCTTTGCTCCATCGCGTCTGTAGGGCCTGCTGTCAACTGTCAAAAGCAAACGCCGTCTCGAAGAGGAAGGCAGAGGATGTCTTTCCGTCCGTGAACGGAACCCGCAATGCCAGATTGACACATTCGTACAGCTGCTCCGGTTTGGCTCCAAAGTTCGGATGCTGTCAGCTCGAAGGAGGCCAGCAACGATCCTTCCAGCCGCTGCGGTGAATCAATTGAGAAAGATCAAGCAACCTGTGTCTTCATTGTCTGGGCCCTGCCCAGCTCAGTTTGAAGTTCATTCTTGTGTGACAGCTTGATGTTGAAGTTTGGAGACGTTTGGGTCCCGATACTGGCGATCGGGGAGAGTCTAAGTACGATGTCACTGCTGGTTACAGACAGAAACAAATATACTCAATTGACTAAGTGAATATGGCGAGAGTCTAGCACTCCCAGCTTGATATATATACATATGGGTGACACATGCCGAGTGTGGGAGTTGCTATAGTTAAAGTTGAAGAGCGTCGTCGAGATCAATCGGAAGTGCGTCAAAGTCAATGATCACAAGTGTCGATTGCGATAGATGATTCTATTCTAGGTACATGTTGAATTGAGTGCTTATATATGTCTCAATCCTCCTCATGTGTGTGTGTGATACTAAGGGCCAATAAGGCAACAGCATGAGGGAGTGAGTGAGAGGTTGAGGAGGTAAATACCAGCTGCCTGATGACCGGCGTCTTGGGCTTCGACAGTCGGCCCGCACAACACACTAAGTCCAAGCGAGCAAAGTTGGCGATTGGGTGTGTGGGCTCGGCGAAGGTTGCATTTGCATGCATCAATCGCCGAGGTGTCACATGCTTCAACTGTTAATCATCCAGTCTGACAACGAAGGGGACTTTGTTGTACCCGATCTCTAGTGAGATCGGTTATCCTCGAACTCCGATCAGATCGGCTCCGCGTCATCCTTTAGCGTCGCATTGGATCGTAATCTTCAACACTTGAATGTGTATTCCGCCAATTCGCCTTCCTGCAAGGTTATCCACAGTCTTGTAATTGCCATTTCGACCCTTGGATTCGCAGAGAGAGAGAGAGACGAGAGAGAGAGACGAGAGAGAGAGAGAAAAGAGACAGAGAGAAGAGAGAGAGAGAGAGGTGCTGAAAATGACGATCCAGTAGAACACGATCTGATGATGAATCGGGGAAAGACGATCTGATCGAAGAACGGGCTGGCCGATATGATAGGGATCAGGGACTGGGTCCCGCTCGTTGACATACTCCGTCATTAAGTGGGATGCTCCCACATTCAGCCACATATCACAACTGTATATAGATACCAAGCGGAGAGCTTGAGGCTACCGCTACGTTCTTCTTTCAGGTCAATATAGTATAGTGTTTTAGCTGAATAGCGTGAACACTGTGCTTAGATTGACATCGCCCGATAAGCGTCGATAAGAGCCCAATCTTCTAACAAGAGGATGGATACGCGCACTTTTCTTCTTCGGCACGTCCCGACGCTCAGGCCAGCTGCACAAATCGTGCATTCTCACGCCTGGCATCTGAAGCGAGTCGGCAAAGCCGTCTTCTTGTATGCCAAGTCGCATCACCCGCAGCAGAATAAGCTTGTCAACGTGATCGCTTGCCGACCAAGAAGCTGAGCTGCCTCGGATACCGGTGTGATATGGCTGAGCTCTTGATCCGAACCCTCCTTTCCTTATCTCCACCATCGGCACCAAGAATCCTGCATCGTATACCTCCCTCCAGCCACTCACGCTGAACCATCAGCAGGTTCGTACCTTTGCATCCCTATGCAACGAGTTCGCAACCTGCCTCTGAGCAAGTGCACACTAAGACGATAGCAATACACGACCATGGCATCCTTCCTCAAGCACAAGGACTATGCGGTCACTGCCGCCTCCGCGGATGGACCTACGGAGGCGCAGATCAACGCTGCTCAGGCACAGGACGCATCTGAGCACGCAGCCGTCAATGCTCGTTTGAGGCAGAACGAAGCTGCCGGCGCCCGAGTTTTGGAGTTCGACGAGAATGCTACTCCCCAAGAGAAGGCAGCTCAGGCTGCCAAGGCTATGGACAAGCTTAAGCCCAAGAATGCAATGGCCACGAAGCCAGACGACGGTCATGAGTTGGCCTCAGACCTGTACGGTAAGAAGGTCGATCCTACACTCAACCTGAAAGACGTCGAGAAGCTCAACGAGAAGGAGAAGGGGGTCCCAGGTTCCCTTCCTGTCGGTCAGCCCACCAGCAACCTGCCACCGGGTACGCAAGCCGGCTGGCTAGATGTTGCCCTTGCTGCTCGAGGTCTCACTCCACAGCAAGCCGTTTCTGCAGATGATGAGGCAAAAGCCGATCTCATCAGCAGCTTCGTTAGCGATGCCTACCTCGGACAATTCTACATCAATGCCGCCATCATCATGTTTGCCGTTCTCTTCACTTACTTTGCCACAATGCTTGGCGGCGGTATCCCCTCTCTGCTCATCATCGGCGCATTCTGCTCGACCTACTACAACACTAGCATTCGGCGCACTCGCCAGCGTGCTCGAGACGACATCACTCGCGAGCTCTCCAAGAAGAAGATGATCTCGGAGCATGAATCTGCTGAATGGATCAATCACTTCCTCTCGCGCTTCTGGCTCATTTACGAACCTGTTCTGTCCGCTACCATCATTGGCATTGTCGACCAGATCTTGGTGCAGAACTGCCCGTCTTTCCTCGACTCGATCCGCATGACTACCTTCACTCTCGGCACCAAGGCGCCCCGTATCGATGCGGTTCGTACCTTCCCTCACACCGAAGAGGATATCGTCATGATGGACTGGAAGTTCAACTTTACACCCAACGATGTGCTCGATCTCACCGTCAAGCAGGCCAGTCAGAAGGTCAACCCCAAGATCGTACTGACGGTTCGAATCGGAAAGGGCTTCGTTGGTGCAGGACTTCCCATCTTGCTCGAAGACATCAACTTTGTCGGTAACATCCGCATCCGCATGAAGCTCATGAGCGCCTTCCCACATGTGCAGCTCGTCGATCTCTCCTTCATGGAGCCGCCCAAGATCGACTACGTGCTCAAGCCTATTGGAGGCAACACGTTCGGCTTCGATATCGGCAACATCCCTGGTCTTTCCGACTTCATCCAAGGCCAGATTCACGCCAACCTCGGTCCGATGATGTACCACCCCAACCTCTTCACCATCAACTTAGAGCAGATGATGTCCGGTGCCCCGCTTGACACGGCTATCGGTGTCCTACAGGTCAACATCTGGTCCGCACGCAACCTCAAGGGTGTCAAGCTTGGTGGCGGTACGCCGGACCCGTATGTTGCAATCTCTATCGATGGTCGCGAGGTGCTTGCAAAGACAGCCGTCAAAAAGGGCACTGCCAACCCTCAGTTCAAGGAGACCAAGTTCGTTCTACTCAACAACCTCAACGGCATGCTTACCATGGCACTCATGGACTTCAACGAGCACCGACCCGACTCGAACCTTGGTCAGGCTGCTTTCGACCTCAAGGAGCTCATGGAAGATGCGGAGCAAGAGAATCTCAGCACACCGGTCATCCTTGATGCAAAGGAGCGTGGGGAGGTGCAGTACTCCTTGTCTTACTATCCCGTCGTCAAGCCCGAGGTTGGAGAAGACGGCCAGCCCAAGCCGCTCCCCGAGACTCGTTCTGGTATCGTCCGCTTCACTCTTCACCAGGCAAAGGAGCTTGACAAGCGTTCTGGCTTTAGTGGCGAGCTCTGCCCCAAAGGTCGAGTCCGTCTCAATGGTCAAAAGGTCAAGGACACTTTGGTCATCAAGCGATCCACCAACCCGATCTTCGAAATGCCGACCGAATTTCTCGTCACCGACCGCAAGAAGGCCGTTATCACAGTCGAGATCTTGGACGACCGTGACCTCCGATCCGATCCTGTTGTTGCTCACGTCAGCATCCATCTTGAAGATCTTCTGCTAGCCAAGGAGAAGCAGCAGGACTGGTTCCCTCTCAAGAACTCTAAGGGTGGTCGCGTCCGCATGTCCGCTGAATGGAAGCCAGTGCAAATGTCAGGCAGCATGAATGGCAGCAGTGGCTACACACCTGCCATCGGCGCTGTCAAGTTCTGGGTCAAGCGCGCCACGGATGTCAAGAACGTCGAGGCCATGACTGGAGGCAAGTCCGACCCATACGTCCAAATCCGTGCTCGAGGCCAGACCGTCGACGCAAGCACCATCGTCAACAATAATCTCAACCCAGAATGGAACGAGATCCTGTATGCACCTGTCCACTCGCTGCGTGAGAAGATCTCGCTCGAAGTCATGGACTACCAAAACACCAGCAAAGACCGTTCCCTCGGCGCCGTCGAGATTGATGTTGCTCAGCTTGCCACCGAAGCGACTGGCACCGATCCACGCATCAGGTACGCTGGTACAGGTAAACAGGTGCACAAGGACAAGATTCACCTGGGACGTGGTGTATACAAGGGTCAGATCGAGTTTGACTGCGAATTCTTGCCAGCCGTCAACATCAAGGGCGCTGAGTTTGACGAGCGTGAGAATGAGGTAGCCGCCAAGCGCGGTGCAATTATCGAGGAAGAGGAAGAGGAAGAGGAAAAGCCAGCCGCCAACGCTTCTCTCGAGTCCACTGCCGCAAACGGAGCCAAGCAGACTAATGGCACATTTGATTCGAACGGTGCCAATGGAGCTTTGGCCAAGGGACACATGAAGAATGCAGGCTCGATCGCTTCGATCGGCAGTGTCAAGACAGCCGTCAGTGGTCGCCCATCTACGGCGACGGACAAGGCTGACGAGGGTGTAGTGATGACCAAGGAGCAGCTTCTCAACGAGCAGTCTGGTATCATTGTCTTCAACATCTTGCAGGGCTCCCTGCCCCAGCACAAGAAGCACGCTCGTCTCGAGGTGCTCTTTGATGACGGATACTGGCCTGCGTACCTGACCGAGAAGGCTCGTTCTTCCAACCACACTTGGGACGAGGTCGGAGAGTCTGTGGTCAAGGAGCTCGACTGGTCCAAGTTCCTGCTTAAGTTGCGAACAGGCGATGGCGACGATGACGTCTTTGCTGAGTTTGCCGGCAACACAAAGGATGTCCTGGAGAAGGCTCTCAACTCACAGTACGAGTTCCGACTCCTCAACAGCGCAGGTGCTCAGGTTGCCAGCGTCGTGATCGAGTGCAAGTACATCCCCATCAACTTGCATCTCGAGCCCGTTGAGAGCGTCAATAATCAGGGCTTCTTGCGTGTTGACCTTGTCCACGCCCGCAATCTGCGCGCTGCCGATCGTGGTAACAAATCAGACCCCTACTTTACCTTGGTCCTCAACGGCGAGCGCATGGCCAAGTCCAAGGTGGTCAAGAAGACACTCAATCCAGACTTCAACGAGAACTTGGGAGAGTTCAAGGTTCCATCTAGGGTTGCTGCTGAAGCCATCTTTGAGGCTTACGACTGGGAACAGGTCGGTACACCCGACAAGCTTGGTCAGACTCAGGTGGATCTTTCGGTGCTGGAGCCATTCGAGCCTTTCGAGAAGACGTATCCTCTCACTGGAAAGGGTGCGACCGAGAATTCGGAGGTGACGCTTCGATTTGTGTTCAAGCCTGACTTTGTAACCAACCGCGAACGAAAGGGAACGAGTATCAGTCGCACTTTCACGCACGGTGTTGCCGGAGTTGGACGTGCTGGAGCTGGAGGTGTGCTGGCAGTCGGCACCGGCGTCAGTAAGGCAGGGTTGGGGGTCGGTAAGGCTGGATTCGGTGTGGGAAAAGGTGTGGTCGGCATTGCTGGCAAAGGTGTTGGCGGAGCAGTCGGGATTGCCGGTAAGGGTGTCGGTGGAGCTGCGAAGGGTGTCGGCCATATCGTTCGTCCTGGTGGTCGTAAGGTTTCGGCTGCCGAGGCTGGACTGGGCGATGAGCTGATTATCGACCCTGCTACGGGCGAGGTGGTTGCACCGTACGCTGCCGAAGGCCTGCCCATTGCTTCGAGTGGCTCGGGTTTGCCTGCCAGCCTCGGCATCCCAGTCCCACCCATTCCTGAGGATAGCGCAGCGGATGCCAGCATGGACAATGATACGCGTTCGATGGCCGAGTCTCAGGGCACACCATCAAAGCGCAAGTCGAGGCTGCACAACCCGTTCAAGCGTCACAACAACTAAGCGTGGCTCACTTGACTCGTGTCGATATTACACTTGGTTCTTCTCTGTCCTTGTAGCTTGTTGAAAATACCATTCGTTTGTCGATGCCATCTGGATAAAATCCAGACTGGGGTCCGGCTCTGTTCGTGTCAATGTGGTATTGCTAAGAGACCTTCTGCTAACCTTTTGAGTATACAAAAGGATTGCGAAAATTAGATGCGACGGAAGGAAGCGATGCTGGATGTAGCCTTTGCCGCCTCTTCGGAGCGACTACCTGCAACTGGCGACTTGGGTTCAACCCTACCGAGCATGACTTCCCTGTCGGAGAGGTTTGCAAGACGGCGCGATTCGGCACGAATGAAGGTAACGATTCTGTGAAGGTGATGAGGGAAAGCTAGCTCTGGGTGGGATGCAGCTAGCGGGTCAATTGCAGGAAGGATGTTGACTGCAGCAGGCATAGTAGCAGGGTTATCCGCCTGAGGAGGCAAAGTTGAAGGATCTGCGTTGCCTCGCTCAGCAGCAAGCGAAGCAGCTGCAGCACGAGCATACGGACTAGCATTAGGTCGACTTGCAATACGAGGATCCAACGTTGCAGCATCACGAGCCAATTCAGGTTGTCCTTCAGGATCCTCCTTCTCCCCCTCTGCCAATTTGTCGACACCAGCAAGTTTACGCTTTACACCAGCAACAGTAGCCCAGCCTGCACCCCAAATGTTCCTCCACATAGCTTGAGCCAATCTGGCATCTCCACCTGCCAAACCCTCATCATAAGCCAAGATGGAACCTCGGTGCTGCATGTGCATATCACGCATGTAACCTTTGACGAGTCGAGAGGTTTGAACGCCAAATCGATCACGCATACGAGATTCGGCGTCGATGAAGAAATGGTTGATGAGCTCTTGACTGTAAGTCTTGTTGGCGGTTTTGTCAAAGGCACGGAAACGGGCGAGAAGGAGGTAGACATGGAGGTTGGTGATCTGGAACCAGGATTGGTAGGTTTCGGGTAATGCACAGTCGCCGTACCAGAAGTTACGCTCAACATGGGCTCTTTCGGCACAGCGATCGTAGAGGTCGGATGTGACACGGATAGAGGTGGAGGTGAGAGAATTGTAGCCCATCAATTTAGCGAGACCTTTGACGATGGCGACGGTGAGAGGGGAGTAGGGCTTCTCAGAGGGAGGTGGAGCGCTGGGCGAGAGCTGTGACGTGTGGAGGAGTGGGTTGGCCTTGTTCGTCGCTTTCTTGCTCGAGGACGAGGTTGCGGGTGCTGACGATGCTCGAGTCGAGGTGTATGTGCGGGTAGCAGCGACGGTGGCGGCAGTGGAGGTGCTAGGAAGCAAGACTGCATTGCGTGTGGCCGCAGCCAAGGTAGAAGTGGAAGCCTTGACGAGCATGATTGAAGCGTTCGGGTCGCGTTACTCGAAATATCGGAAAGAGAAATGATGATGGTCGGGTTGATGGACGAAAGACAAAGGTGGGCACACTCGCTGATCTGTAGAGTGGGTCCAAGCTGATGATGAGAGGCTGATGATGAGAGAGCTTGAAGCGTCGCAATGATGAATGAGACATCTTTGACAGCCTGTGCCACGGCCTCTTGACTGAGTAAATTTTCGGCTCGCTCTTGCTCTTTTTCTTTGCTAACCCAACTCGGGCTTTCTGAGCTTCTTCTTGCGCTCTGACACAGCTGTCAAAAGCGCAGATAAAACGTGGGTGGAGGTATTTCCAATCTCATCGGGCCAGTTGGGTCTCAATGCCGACGATCCCGATATGACGGCTGCTCGCCGAGTAAGGCGATACGGCTACACAATTTGAGAAAGTTTTTTTTTTTTTTTTTTTTTTTTTTTTTTTTTGAACAAAAATTTCGTATTGTATGCCAGACTGAGGTTCGGCAAACACATCTGCAACACATTTCGCCACGCACGGTGTCTGCAAAACTGAGCTTGGTCGGCTGAAGATTGGACCCTAAGCGATGAATGCATCAAGCTTTGAACTGCTTCGACCACTTGGCTTGGGGGCCCGTCTATCCCTCTATCTTGCTCTCCCTCATCGCAACGCAACCCACCGGAAGGAGCTCCTCACCACATCTAGCTCTATTCCAAGCGATGATCACGTCAGTAGGCGGAGCGGTCGCCGGACCATCGCGGATTAGAGCTGTACAATCTGCTTCCCGTGCTGTAGCGGCATCACCGTTGTCGTCTAGAGCTTCCACTAGATTGCTTCAATCAGCTTCATTCTCCAGCTCTTGCAAGGCACAGACTTCAACACGACGCTTCCAAGCATCTGCATCGCTGCTGTCGAACAGCAAAGGCAAGCAGCGAGCGCTCGAGCCATCCTTCTTCCCTTGTTCTGCAGTGACGTGCACATGTAACGCCCAGCAAAGGCGGTATCAGCAGACTTACCTCCGCACCCTGTCGCCCAATGGTGGTCAGGTACGGATCCAGCTCAAGTCGACTTGCAACGGCGTATTCGGCCTTTCGACCTCGCGAGGCACACGTGCCTACCAGGAAGACACTGCATCTGTCTCCTGCCTCCACGTCCCAGTCAACGAGTTGAGGCGCAACTACCTCAAGCTTCACTCGCTCTCTTCGTCCGCTGCAGGAGCATCAGCAGCCAATGCAGCGTTGCAATGGGATCCGGAAAAGGCTGGAGGGAAAGAGATTGCAGGTCAAGTGGTTTGGTTTGGCTGCTTCGATGGACACGGTGGTCAGCAAGTATCGAGCTTCTTGCGCGACCAGCTGCACAAGACATTTGAAAGTGTAGAGACCGATATGGTGACAGATACAGTCCAATATACTAGAGAGCATGGCGGATACTTCCGTCGCTTCACGGGTGGTATATTGGAGCGCTGGGTGAGGAAGGACAAGCTGAAGCCCGTCCGAGCTGGCCCGGCGGCTGGACGACGGTTGCCTCCAGGAGCACCTGTCAAGAAGGACGATACCAGCAAAACTGACGCTCAAGGACAAGGCTCGAAATCGGAGGGATCGGGAAAGCAAGTCGACCACCTCACAAATCCAGAAACACTGTCTAATATGTTGAGTCATGAAGGCAAGCCAGCGAGCTCAAACCAACCTTCAGGTTCGAGCAAGACCATCCTCCAGCCCACACGACAAGAAGGAGCCATCAAGCTCGGAGGCAAAATCGAACCTATTGGAAACAGCGGATCGGATCTCCCAACTCCCACTGGCAGTGCAGACTCGGGATGGGACTCGCTCATCGAACGCATCCCACCTCCGGATGGAATGGAAAAGGAGACCATGACCATGGCCGAAAGACTTACTCTCGCATGGCTTGTCGCAGATCGCCAGATCCAGTCCTCACCCAAGCTCGACGTCGGAGGCAGCACTGCTTCAGTCGCCCTCTTGCATTCGCTCGATATGCCTTGCGTTCCCTGGTATTCTTCCGAGTTTGTGGGAGTCCATGTAGCTCATGTCGGCGACACACGCGTTCTCCTCTGCGCAGCGAAAGACGGCAAAGCTGTCCCGCTCACCACCTACCATCACCCGGACGACCCGTCCGAATCAGAACGACTGCGCAAGATGGGCGCAGGTATGATCACCGATTCCTTCGGCGAGGCGAGATGGATGGGTGCACTTGCAAACACGCGTGCATTCGGCGATTCGAGGTTCAAAAAGGTCGGCATCACTGTTGAGCCCGAGATCGTCTCTCAGGTGATTAGGGGCAGTGACTACGGCTTGCTCATTGCGTTTAGTGACGGTGTCGGTAGCGTCATGTCTGATCAAGAAGTGGTGGATCTGTGCAGGAACGCAAGGCACCCGAGTCAAGCAGCCCAAAGCGTGTTGACTTTCGCGGAAGAGCTTGGCGCTCAAGACAATTGCACCGTCATGGTCATCCCGCTGAAAGGCTGGGCCCAGGTCGGAGGTCAAGACATGACGAGGGAGAGGAGGGAGATGCGTCGGTCCAAGATTGACCTGTACCGCGATAATCGTCAGTGATCAGAATGTGAACCTTCTTTTGACTAATAGACATTCCTTCATCAATCGATCACAGAAACAGAAACACTGGACCAAGTGTCGGTTCTGCAGAGGGGCGAACTGCGGGACAGAGCCCGATTTGCAAGAGATATCGGGCAGGCGAGGATCGTGATGGAATTGTGAGACGGACGCGTCTGTTGAGTGTTGCCTGACAAGACGCCGAGTTTGTGCCGCGTAAATGACAGAAAGGATATCGGCTCTAGCTCGACCACCTTGACTGGGCATCAACGAGCAGCGTACGGAGCATCTGCATACGAATATCAACAGGGAACAGCGCTGACTGTTAATGATGGAGATCTGCGCCCGCTACGGCAAAGCCAAGGCTTTGTACGAGCAAGAGGTCACGACAATAAAAACTCACCAAGTGGAGTTTGAAATGAACAGAGCCAGAAGACCGCGCCGCTGCAACGCGCTTCTTTCTTCGTGAAACATTGGTTGACTTGTCAAATAATGACAGCCCTTAACCTGGTCTTCTTAGCTGCCTCAAAGCGGCTACGATTGGCATGGCGATCCACCTGCGAGCTGCTCCATGAGGGCAAGTATTGCTTGTGCTGAGTATGTGACTAGGCTTATGAGCTCGACGAAAAGTTGTGTGCGCTTCTAGAATTGCGGAAGAGGAGCTGCCCCACCTCGAATGGAATTTTGTTTCTGGCCTCCTCGCCTCGTCTGCTCAGCTTAGGCTTTCAGTATCCCTCCTCCCCGGACCTCGTCACGCTTTCCTCCTCGGCCAAGTGACACACCCTTGCTCTTCATTTCCATTCACGTTGCTTTCCGCTTCCGCAGCTCCTCACATCTTCACTCCCGACTCCATCATCACCTCCCTCAACTTCCTTCACGCGTCGATCTACACCTCGGCTCCTCATCAGATCTGGACATCTGTCGCACATCCTCACTCGTCAAAGGCACGTGTCAACTTGCTCCTCCTCGTCCTATCGGCTCCACTGCTTCGCTCTCTCCTTTTTCGCGCCGTACTCCACACCCCTTATCGCCTTTAAGCTCACACCCCGGGGCCACATAGATCCTTCACAAGTCTCCAGCAGGCGGATCCTTTTCCAAACGTCTCTCTTTCCACACGTCTTCTTTCCACACGTCTTCTTGACCATCGCACCAACACATCTCAAGCGCATCGGTCGGTCCGCCTAAACCTTGTTGGATGCCGGAAAGACTCTAATCCGCTCTTCAACACAGCAGCCAGCCTTTGTCCCACCTCGTACTTCCACTGTCCTCTCTCCCGCAGCCGCTGACTCCGACGCGCAACCATCATGCCTCTTGTCAAGCGAAAGCCCGTCGAGCTTTTCCCCCCACCCGCGGCTTCAGGCTCGGAAGATCCCGATGTCTTCTATCTCCCCGCTACCGGCGAAGTATTTGCCGACTTCGACACATACTCGAACCGCATCAGCTTCTATAACCAAAAGATATTCCAATGCGAGCTCACCGGTCGCATCAATCTCACTTATTTCGAAGCTGTCAAGAGCGAACGTAAAGAGGCCATTGCATTGCACAAGATCTTTCCCGAACAGCTCAAAGCGCCGGTCCTGCGGTCGGTCCAGTTCCAGATCACAGGTCGAATCGATCAGCTGGTGGACCAGGTATATGATCGGTTCAAGGATCGATTCTTTTCTGGCGAAACTGTTTTCTTTGATCTGGAGGGCGATAAGTACTATGCTCGCGTGAGTGAGGTTAAGCCTGCCGCTTCTCTCACCTCCGCCGCTGCCAATGGTGAAGCCGCAGAAGCAGACGCGGCGGATGCAGAGATAAAACAAGAGCCCAACGGTCACACCGAATCTTCATCCCACTCGACACCTCGTACCTCGCCCGCACCAACACCCATCCATACAATCGGCACTAACCTCACCCTCGATCTCGAAGAAGCCACCCTGAAGGACAACCCTTCGCAGTACACCTACACAGTCGACCTGCTCGACGACCAAGATGAAGCCACCGGTGGAACGCACATCACCTCCTGCGAGAAGCTCAGTCGAGACCGTCTCGCATTCTCCAAAACCATTCTCCGCAAGTATCTGCGCGACTGCATCTTGCGCGCTGCCAACATTGGTGCTGAGTGGCGAGTCAAAGAGTGGTTAGCTATCAAGTATGGAATTCCGTTGGAACCTACGGATGAGATCTCGCAGAAGAACGAAGCGCTGAAGGATGCAAAACTTTCCAAGCGTAAGAAGTATCTTCTTACTGATGGCGAGGAATCATCCGCCTCTTCGCACAAGAAGATTAAAGGTGAGGGTGGCAAGAAATTGAGTGCTGCAGCGCAAAGAAAAGCTGATGAAGCGGAGAAAGCTGCAATCAAAAAGGCCAAGGAGGAAGAAAGGTTGCGTAAGAAGAATCTCAAGTACCCGATCGAAGATTTGGAGTTGGATCCGATTACGAAGCGAGAACTGATGGCGAAGATCCCTAACGAGCCGCTGGCGAGGCGGAAAGAGAGACCTATTCCGGGTCGAGGCGAGCATGCTTTACCTGTTCCTGCGAAGCTGTTCGAGCAGTTCATCACGACCTACTACTTCCTCATTTCGCACGGGAAACCATTGCTGCTGTCGCCGTTTACGCTGGACGACTACGAGCAAGCGCTGGAGCATAAGCTTTCCGACCCATCCTGCGCGCTCATTAACGAGATTCACCGTACGTTGATCAATCTCATCGTCCGTGACGGTGGGTCGAGTTTGGTCGCGAACGGTTCAGCCCTAGCTGCAACTCTGGACGCTTCCGCACCTGCCAGCGTCGACGGCGACGAAGAGGAAGAAAACGACGACGCTGCAAGCGAAGCCGCCTCCGACGTCGACGAACTAGACCCCTCCCCTAACGGCACCCACCCTAACGGCATCTCTCACAACAATTCCGCAGAAGCAGAAGCAATCACCTCTCTCCTCGAAGCAGCGCGAGAAATCAGTAAAGGATGGTCCACCCTCACTATCCGTCCCGACAACCGACGCGAACGATGGGAGAATTCCCTAATCGGACTCATCGCCGCGCGTGCCACTCCCGAGTCGCTACCACGGATGATTGGGATTCTTTCCCACCTTACTGCGGTCGAACACGCAGATGGATGCGTGGATGGAGAATGGGTTGCTGAGCTGTACGATTCTTCAGCACAGAGGTACCCGCTTTTGGGATTGAAAGATAAGTTGCAGATCATTTACTTTTTATGCGAACAAGCGGTGGGTGCAAAGGTGATCAAATCTTTCTACGAGGAATGTGAGGCTCAGGTGACGGAATTGAGAAAGGAGAAGATTGAGGTTAGTAGGGAGAAGAAGCGCCTTGCTGAGGCGAGAGAGGAGTTTGAGGGGAAGAACAAGGACGAAGATGAAGAAGAAGGGGAGAAGGAAGAAGGTGAAGGTGAGGAGGGTGAAGAGGAAGGCGAGGACGAAGAGGAGGAGGAGGAGGAGGAGGAGGAGGAAGATGAACTTGTCTCAGATTCCGAACCTGATACTCGCTCCGCCCGAGAAGACTCCTCTTTCTCCGATCGCAGCACCACCGGCGGTGGACGTGGTTCGGCCTCCCGCCAAGAAATCCTTCGACAAAAAGCCATCGAAAAACGAGCCCAAGAAGCAGCTCTACGTATCGAACAGGCCAAAGCTCGCGAAGCGCACAAAGCGAAACGTGCCGAAAACAAAATTCTCACCGCTCAACGTAAAAAGCTCGATGACGAGGAGGCGAAGTTGGTTAAGCGGGATGAAGCTATCGAACGAGAGTTCCGGCGGTTGTTGCATGCATCCCGTATGACTCCACTTGGTAGGGATAGGTTCGGGGATAAATATTGGTGGTTTGACGGTGTTGGGTCGTGTTCCCTTATTCAGGGTAACGAGAAAAGCACGTATCAAACCGGAAGGTTGTTCGTTCAAGCAGCGTCTGAAGCCGAAACTTTGCTGCTGATTCCTGAGGAAGAACGACCAAAACCAACCAACCCATATGCTTTACTATTCCACCAACCCATCACACCCTCCCTCATCTCTTCTCGTAAAGAATCCGAATTAGGCGGCGAAAGAGGAATCCTTCAGCCGGGAGAATGGGGGGTGTATAGCGAACCAGAACGAATCGAAGAACTTCTGTCCTGGCTCCGTACCAAAGGTCATCGAGAACTACACCTCAAAAATCAACTGCTAAAGTTTAAATACTACATGGAAAATGGGATGAGGAAGAGAAACAACGATATTAACGCCCATCTATTGCGCGGCGGTGGCATGGCAGAGGATGTAGTGAGAAGATCGAGCAGAGCTTCGAAATCGGATAGTTCGAGTACGGGGAGATTGGCTTATATGAGTTGGAAGAATACTCTCGATAAGGCCAAGTAGTTGGATAAAAGATGGGGGAAAATTGTACTTTAGACATTCAGCTATGCAAAAGCGATGCTTTTCGTCACACATGATAATCATGCTCCTGACTCAGTGAGCGGTTTTGTGAGTCTGTGTGCGACATTCCACGCCGTGGCCTCTGAAACAAGTGCGGTCTGCGATCATGCCCAAACACCCAACAAGACACTTCTGCACAAGTCAAACAAGTCTCATCCTCAGACCACACAAGGTGTGGAGATGGTCGTAACAGCAGTTAAAGTATTGTTCCAAAGTAAAGAGATTGTACAAATGCATTTCCGATCCGATCAATGTTCCTGAATGCACTTCAAAGCAGAAGTCTGTTGAACAGAAGCGTTAGGCACAGCAGTTCCATCACCCACCGCTGCATTCTGCGCCTCCTTCCCTCCACCAACAACACCAATCGCAGTGTTTGGATGCAACAATCTCCCTTGCTCCGCCCACTCTCTCTCCGCTTGTCTCTCTTCTTCTCTCAACTTCCTCTGTCTTTTCCTCATCTTTCTCAAAGCCTCCTCTTCCAACGCAATCCTTAACAACCTCTCCACTTCTTCTTTCTTCTTGGTCCTACTTCCACCCCACCAGATCAAGATACCAGCTACAGCATTGCAGCTCAACGAAAACGTAATGATCGTAGCCGTCACCGATGTGGGTCGATTCTTATAGTAAATACCCCAAGTTGTACCTCCCAACGAAGCTTGCAAGCAAGAATGACAATCGAGCAGAATGACGATTGCCATCATGAGCGAAAGCTCAAATGGTCGATGGGTGACAGTCTCGCGATAGCGGTAGAAAGTGTGAGATTCGTGGAATTTGCGTTGTTGATATTCGAGATTGGCTTGTTGTTTCGGACTGAGAACGACGATGTCTTCTGCGTCACGGGGGAGTTCGGATGCGATGGAGGGGTTGCGTTTGAGCTGACCGAGGGGGATGATGCCGTCTTTGTTGGGGTAGGTCTTGTGTGCAGTCTTACTGGATTTCGCTTCGGGTGATGCTGAGGCAGCTGGGCTGCCGCTTTCTTCTGTCGTCTGCTTTTCTTTGTCCGCCTTATCGGCATCGTTCTTCTCGTGGGAGTGATGCTTCTGCCGATGGAAGAACCGATGCTCGTGTCGCCTTTCACACTTTTCTTTGAGATCCTCAACCTTGTTTGCACTCGACCTGGACTGAGTCGCATCGAGAAAGTCCCAAGACGAATCAGCACTTCCACCTTGTCGCGGTCCGGGCTCGCTAGCACTGACATTGTTGCTGTCATCAGAAACGGCAGCACCTTCAGCATCGGGAGCCTTACCACTCTCTGTCACTTGAGCCGGTCCCTTCCTGAGCCCAGTCAAGACCATCATAGTGTTGGTCATCTGCGACATGTTGAGACGAGGCGTAGCACGAGGTAACTCGTTCTTATCTTTGAGCTCGGGAAGGTCAAGCTCTCGCCTTCGCTTGTACGTCAAAAAGTGGTAGTGCGCAATCTGAACCATGCGATACGTGTCCACGGCTCGGAACGGCGCAAAGCCCAATCCAACCGCTGCGAAGAGCGCGCACAAGATCTGATCGCAGATCTCGATCCAGTATCGTTGCCTCGCAGGGTTGCCGACATCGATCCATCTGAGCAAAAACAGGCAAATGGCTGTACCCCAGAAAGTGATGAGGAAGGCATAAGTGGTGATGATGAAACCGTGCGGTGTCTTGACGTATCGCCAGAAACCTCGAGCAGCGCGCTTGAACTTTGCCCTCTTAGTGAGCAGCTGGTGAACGTGGTCGTCGAGTTGGTTGCGCTCTTCTTCGTCCATCTCAGCCCACTCTTTGATGTGTTTGCGACGTTCTTCTTCGGTGGTGGGTGGGACCTGCTTCTTCTTTCGACCGGGAACAAGGGAAGCAACCCGGCGGATGTTGCCAAAGGCCTGACGCTTGACACCGTCGTCATCGGTGGATTGCTGCACTGAGCCCTGTCCCGCACTCGGCCTGAGACCCATCTCGATGTCCTCGCGTTGGGGCTCGTATTGTGGCGTGTTCCTGTTATTGGCAGCAACCTGTCGATTTGCAACGGCAGACGGAAGGCTGATTGTGGGTCTGCGGTTATAAAGCATTGGGATAGGAGGGAAGAAGATCGAGTTGCCGACATTTTGTAGAGCGGTTACTGTGGCGACCTCAGGATCCACAACGTCAAGGTAGTCGACCACCTCGTCCTCGTGCATATCACTGCTTTCCGATGACTCGGATGTGTAGAGGTTGTCATCAAAGCTGTTGCGGCCATTGTTGTTGTTGTCATCACTGTCACGTGAGGAGCGCATCAACTTGGCTTGTTGCTTCGGATCGACGTTGGTGACATTGTTGTCGGATCGACGCCGTGTCAAAGTGTCATACAGCCTGCGAGATTGAGCCAAGAAGCCTTCGTCTGCGACAGTGTTACGGCGTGCACGGTTCTGTCTCTGACTATTCTGCTCTTCTGGTTGGTTGGAGGAATCTGGCTGAGTGGACTGATCAGCTTGGCGGGACTGCGAGAATTGTGAGGTGCTGGTACGACTGAACTGTTCCTCTTGCACGTCAGAAAGGTTGCGGTTATGTGGTGGATGTATCGGTGCGTTTTCGCTTCTTCCTTGTGCTGTGCTGTCATCCGAAGCAGTCTGTGGCGCAGGACTTGAGCTTGAGGATGAAGATGATGTCGACACGGAACTGCGTTGTTCCCTGCGCTTTTGCCGGCGTTCTTCTTTGTGGAGTCGGTGGTGACGCATAGCAAGGCCTTCGACAGCACCCGGTCTACGACTTGCGCCTCTGGAAGGGATCTGCGGATGCAAGGACTCGTCGCTGAGTCGGATGGGTGGATAGTCGCCAGGTGGATTGGCACTGCGGCTGGGCAGTCCACGTCGTCGACGCTTTTCGCGTTGCTCTTCGTCGTGAATTGCACGCCTTGCTGCTTGCATCTCGAGACGAAGCATCTCATCGTCGTCCGGATCCTCATTACCGTCCAGATCCTCATTGTCGTCCAGATCCTCATTGTCGTCCAGATCCTCATTGTCATCTTGGGCATTGGCTTCGATGTCTGCGCCATCTGCCTTTACAGGCTGCTCTCTGTTGGGTGTGGTACGTTCAAGAAGACTTGTGGCTGGTTCACCACCTGGGGTTGACGAGGAGCCTCTGTGCGTTGCAGGAAGCGTGAAGTAGTCGGTGGATGGCTGGTCAGGTTGAGATGGAGTGCGGTTGCTTGGCTGCTCTGAGGCGGTGGCGGGGGGCTGTGGAGAGCGTCTGTTGTAGGCGTCGACGGAGGAGTAGAGGTTGTTGCGGTTTGTCTCGGACTCGGTCCTGCGAACACGGATAGAGGAGGGTATACGATGGATCGGCCGCATCTTCACTCTCGCTGCTGCTGCTGCTGCTGCTAAGGGTGAGGAAAGGTTGCGATGTGCGGAGAAATGGCTGAGCAACTACGCCACTGCCTCGGATGGACCGATGGGTGCGTCAGCGAGTGTGACTGTTGAGAGGCGAGATGGTGGCGTGCGAAAAGAGGCGTGGGAAGATGCGCTTCCAGTCGAATCGGATGTGCCGTGACGAGGGCGTGGAGACCAAGAGCAAGGCCGATAGCGTTGTGATAGTCGAAAGAGTAGGTGTGATGGAGAACGCGAAGGCCCAGTTCGAATCGTTGATGTTTTGGCAACACTGGGCGCAAGCGAGCGTCAAGACTGCAGAAGGGAACGGGTCGATCCTAGGATATTAGAGGGGCTCCGTGAGGGATGATCGTTCAGATGGACGAGGGCGGTGACAGCAAGATTGAGAAGCTAGCACGGCTGAAGGAATCGCGACTCGTCGCTGGATTGAGCTGCTCTGTAGTCACAGCATCGGCTACTGAGAACTTTTAACCCTATCAGACGCACAGCCAAGCTTCGACTCAGGCTCGACTTGAAAGGAAACCTTCTCGCCTTCAGGCCACAGTCAGATACTTCACTTCCACGGACTGCGCCAAAACATCAGTTGTAAATTCGCGCCTTCCACACACACACACACTCTCTCTCTCTTTCGGCATCCTCTCTCCGGAGGCTGCTAAAGCTTGGCTGCTTGGCTCTTCTCCTTCTCACTACTAACCCATTTCTGCTACGATCCTACTCTGCCTCTGCTTCCTACGCTGAAAGAGAGATCATCGTCTCCGCGTTCAAGAGGCGATTGAGATTTACAACCGACATTCTGCTCGCACCTCGGCAGTCTATTTTCCTCTTTCTTTTATCTATTTGTTATTTTCGTGATTCGCGATCCGGAGTGTTGGGCGCTGCTGCACTGCTTCTCCGCCGTCCATTCGGTCATCGGACATACGCATTTTTTTTCTTCTGCATTTTCTCCAACCCACGGGACACAAGACCACCGCAGATGAGGTTGCACCAAAGCCTTTGTTCAGCCATACTTTGGATTATCTCATGAGGACACGACCTAATGGCAGAGAAGGATGTTCGGGCCCTAATATTCTAGACACTTCTAATGCAAATGACATGCGGTATGCGAACAACCTAGAAGCTAGAATTGCCCAGCATGACAGCGCAAGCGAGGAGGTCAGATGTATCAACAACAGAGAGAACGAGTAATGCTATATGTGTAAGTGGTTTAGTTGAAAGCGGCTAGTGTCGCCTTGCCATCAACCTTGTCCATTGGCAATCCCTCGACGAATGCAGCGGTGCACTTGGCCATGGTTGGCGATGCGCGAGAGATGGGGTCGGTCTGGTAGAAGTTCTGGATTGGTCTCAACAGAGGAGTACCTGAAACCTTTGACTTGGCAAGCTTCGAGAGCTCCTCCACTGCCAATGGCGCAGAGGTGGTCGATGGCTCGGCAACTTCGTATCGCACCAATGTGGGCGAAATCTCGAACATGCGGTCTCGTACGTCCAAGATGTCGTTGTATGGCACCGTCGCTCCCATCACTTCGGAAAGCGCACGAACAATCTTCCAGTCCTCTCGTGCCGCGCCAGGAGGTGGCACTGCCGCTCGTGTCAACTGTGTTCGGCCCTCAGTATTGACGTAGGTGGTGGCCTTCTCCGTGTAGGCCGAACCAGGCAAGCAAACATCGGCGAACTGCGCACCGACATCACCGTGGTGACCCTGGTAGACGACAAAGGCGTCACGAGGAATGTTCTCTGGTGTGATGTCATCGGCGTTAAGCAGGTAGATGAACTTGGGTGTCGTCTTGGCGGCAGCAGGCGAAGGAGTGAAGCCAATGTCGAGAGCACCAGTGCGCGATGCCTGGCGCTGCAAAACGTTGTAGCCGTTCCACTCACCATTGAGCAACTTGCCCTTGTTGGCCTTGACAAGCTCAGCAAGATTACCGAGGATGGCCTTGCCATCAGGGTGCTCAGCAACAGCGCTACCGACGACGATCATGGGCTTCTTGGCTTCCTTGAATTTCTTGGCAAAGGCACCCTTGCCCGAGAGGAGCTCCTGCACGGCCTTAGCATCAGTGCCGACGTGGTCGTACTCGTAGGTCAAGTCGACCTTCTCGCCGATGAGACCGATGTCGAGCTCACGGTGGAGGTAAGCCTTGCGGATACGGGTGTTGACGATGGCAGCCTCGTGACGGGGGTTGGTGCCAACAAGAAGCAAGACGTCAGCCTCCTCGATACCGGGGATGGTGGTGTTGAAGGTGTAGTTGGATCGGAAGTCAGCACCGTGAATGGGAGCCTGGTCGCCGTTGATCTGGTCGGTGGCAAGGTTGTCCGAGCCGAGCTTGTTGATGAGGTCCTTGAGAACGACCATCGACTCGACATCAGCGAGCGCGCCAGCAACAGCCTTGATCTCGTCACCCTTGGCACCGGACGAAGCGAGACCCTCAGCAATGGTGGCGAGCGCTTCAGGCCACGAGGCGGGCACGAAGCGGTCGCCCTGCTTGATGAGAGGGGTGGTGAGTCGCTGGTACTTGAGACCATCGTTGGCGAATCGGGTCTTGTCGTTGATCCACTCCTCGTTTACGTCGTCGTTGGTGCGGGGAAGAATGCGCATGACCTGGACACCTCGCGAGTCGACACGAATGTTGGATCCAACGGCGTCAAGAACATCGACCGACTCGGTCTTCTTGAGCTCCCAAGGACGAGCGTGGAAGGCGTAAGGCTTCGAGGTAAGAGCACCGACGGGGCAAAGATCGATGATGTTACCGGACATCTCCGAGTTCATGGTCTTCTCAATGTAGGTGCCGATCTGAAGGTCGTTACCACGGCCGGTGGTACCCATGTCCTGAACACCGGCGACGTCGTTGGCGTAACGAACACAACGTGTGCACTGAATGCAACGGTTCATGACGGTCTTGACAAGAGGGCCAAGGTTCTTGTCCTCGACGGCACGCTTGCCCTTGATCTCGTGGAAGCGCGATCGATCGGAACCGTAGCGCATCGACTGGTCCTGCAAGTCACACTCTCCACCCCAATCGCAAACTGGGCAATCCAAGGGATGGTTGGCGAGGAGGAACTCCATCACACCCTCACGAGCCTTGGCAACGAGGGGAGTATCGGTGAAGATCTGCTGACCGGGCATAGCTGGGAAGGCGCAAGAGGCCAAGGGCTTGGGAGCACCCTTGGACTCGACAAGGCACATTCGACAGTTACCAGCGACCATGAGACGCTCGTGGTAGCAGAATCGAGGAATCTGAGCACCCGCCTTCTCGCAAGCCTGAATGAGGGCAGTGCCCTGCTCGACCTCAACCTCCTTGCCGTTGATGGTGAGCTTGACCATCTTTGGTGGGGCGGGGGCGGGTGCGGCCTGAAGACGCGAAGCAGAAGTGGCGAAAGAGGCAGTGGAAGCTGGGACGCGAGCCGCAACGCCACCACGAGGGGCAAGGCGGGCGGCTGAGCTAGAAGCGGTCAGAGAACGCAACATTGCGATATGTTGGAAGTGTGTTGGTGTGGGTGTAGGTGTGGTTGTGGACTATGTCACGATTGATCTGTGATGAAGAAGGTACCAGTGCAAGTCGAGAAGGAGGCGCAAAACAGGCGGGCGGCTGAAGGTGACAACGTGTGATGCAAACCTCGAACGAGGGCCGATGATGTGCGTCTCGCCCAATGTGTCTGTCAGGTAGTAACGTGTAGGGAGGGTGGCGGGTAGGTCAAGAGAGGATGGTGATGAGGATGATGTAGGAGGAAGTAAAGGCTTAGGCGTCTCCAAGTCGATTAGCAACTCAAAGTGCGCCAAACCCGATTTGCGATGGTCCGCGAGCGAGCGAGCAACACAAGTCTCTGTCAGGCTGAAAGGATTGGGCTACGCTGCGCTGGGGTTGCTTGACTAATTCCCAAGTGATGATCCGCTGCGATCTCTTTCTCAGCTTGCAACATCTTCCGATTTTCTCTCTCTCTCACAAAGGACAAGCTCAGAATTTCCAGGCTTGTAGCGCGCGAAACGAACGCTTGGCTTCAATCTGAATTCCAAACACAGCAAGCCCAGCGCACCTGCCAATTTCGCGATTTTCCGACCTTTTTGAGAAAGAGCATCCGGTGCTTAGCCTGCCGCCGCCCAATCAGAAGGTCGTTGATTGGTGGTCAAACTTTCGTTCCGGCTGATTTGTCGGGTCAGCTTGAGAATTTGTGATCCTGAGCGGCGTAACACTTTCGAGATAAATTGCAACAATCCTTAAGCTTCAACACTCGTAGTCTCGTTCGAGCCGTCAATTCTTCAGAACAGGCCAGAGCTCTACAGATGCTGAACCAATACAGCTGGACCATAAACAGTATGACAGATAAGCGGGCTTGCAAAGATGACTGAATTCTGCAACAAAAGTCTTTACATGTACTCTTGTCTTTTGGTGGTCTCTTAGAGCGCAGGTTATAGGATCGTTCCCAGACTGTAAGGGACAAGGTAGATGCAGAAGACGTAGCAAAAGTCAGTAAATCGGGTTCACGAGCGTGATTTTCATGACTGTCAAGGCTGAAACTTACCCCATCGACTTGAGGCCTCGGATATAGTAGGTCTCGAGGTTCTTTTCAACAATCTCTTCGTCTCCAGATGGTGCACCGCTAAGGACAAGCTCGAGTTTGGTAGAGTCACCGCCTTCAGTAAGGTTGACTGCAAGTGTACCGTAGTGACCTTCGGGGAACTGAGGTGTACGCCACTTCTGGATGAGCTGCTTAGGGGCATCGATGCTAACCACCTTTCCAGTTATGTTGCCGCCGAAGAGGGCAAAGTCGGCATCGGGCTTAGCCTCAAACTGTGCTGGTGCCCGAGTCCACATGGGGATGCGTGATGGGTTGGTGAGAAGGTCCCAGAGATCTGCAGTGCTGATGGCAAGTTCGCTGGACACACGGACGTCACTGGAGCTGGTTGAGACAGAGGGCTTGGCCTGCTTGCTAGCGAAGGAGGTTGACGATGCCGTGCCAGCTGACGCGGTGGCTTCAGCTGCTGCGGAGGAGCTGCTGTTGGTCGAAGAAGTGGCAGCGCCGGGAGTCGATGCTGGGCTGTCGTGGCCGAGATCCTTTGCATGGGCATCGATCAAGTTGGTACGGAACGAGTGGAAGACAGGTCGAAGCGAAGGCGCAAGCTCTTTGCGTACAGCATCGTAGAGCTGGTTGGTTTCCGCCGAGGACTTTGTTGACATCTCCGTCTCGAATCGGTATTCGTCGTCTTCGTCCTCAACCTCGTGGCTCACCTCTGGGAAAGTGATGGTGCCGCTCGCCTCGGTACCGTCATCGGAAGCACCAGACCAAGCATAGGTGATGGAGCAATCGTAGATGGTGATGAGCTTTCCTTTGCGGTTGCCGAGCTCGACGTCGCCCTCAAAGGAAGAGAGACGGTCGATCTTGACATGGCCGCTCTTGCCGACAGTGAGCGACTTGCCGACCGTGTTCTCGGTGATGTGGTTCTTGGCCCAAGGCGTGCAACCCTTGGTTTTCCAGTGATAGTGCTTGTTCCAGGTCGACATATTGGGGTTTGGATGGATCGAGGTCGAATGGGATTGACGGTCTGGGTATCGGATGGAGCAGAGGGAGGATGCAAGACAAGTTGATGTAGCAGCAACAGCACGGATCAGGCATCCATCAATCCCAAGCTGCGAAAAGTGAAAGCTTCCAATTCTAAACGCGCCGAAGTGGAGTTTCGAGTTCTTCCATGCGCTGTTCAACATGCTTCTCAGAATTTGCCAGAAGCACACACAGAGAACTGGTAATCACGTGATGTGATCCGTGGTCAGAGATTCTGCCAAGTCATCGCGCAGCTACAGAATGCTCTCTCCCCAATCCCCACCATTCTCGCTTCGTAGAATCTCGCCGTCTCTTCAAGTGTTTCCCCATTCTGTATTCCCCCCCTTGTCTTCATGCTCATGCCGCAATCTTAACCTCCCTTTATGCTCTCGTATTGTCGTTGCTATGGTATGAATTGATGGTTCGGAACAGACAGCTTGACAAGCGTCGTGAGAAATTTGCTCTTCCGTCTTCCGCACATGTCTTGAACTCGTGCTTGTTGCTCAGCTCCACTCTAACAGATCGCCGCTTTGCTTTCTCTCTCGTTCTTTCTCGAGCCCAGCTCAGCTGCATGTAGTCAGCGTCACCTTCGGATCAAGACTGCAAGACGAAGGGATGAGATCTATCCCTGACCGCAGTCTAAGTTATGATTGCCTTCCATCATTCCGCGGAGCGAGGCACGGGACAGAACACCGGTGTGTGTCGAAAGTGATGTAACAACTGCTGGCGTGTGAGCTGATTGACATATTGCGACTCTTGTAGGTCCAGACGGTCTGCGCATAAGGCGGGCCTAATCTAAGCGCCATCCCGCTCGCTCGTTCGTTGTCACGCCTTACACCGCCACGTGTGGACACTGAGCACAAAGCTGGACGACAGCTGCATCTCGCAAGAAGACAGTGTCCCGATCCCTCGGACATCCCAGCTCATCGAGTCCTCAATCGGAGCGTCCAAAGCTGACCGAAAGGGCGCTGGCTATTGCAGGCTGTCGATCTACAACGCCTCGTCCATACACGAAATTGGCAGGCAACGTATGCTCTCTCTCTCTCTCTCTCTCTCTTTTCCCGCTCTTCACCTCACAAGTTCCTGATGCGCGCCTTTGTGCCAGTACGTTCCCCTCTCTTTTCGAGCGTCTCTTTGTACCAGTATGATCTTGTTCTCTTTCCAATGCGTGCTGGTTCGATCTTGTATTGCTCGGGGTATCATGATTTTTGCGAGTGCGCATGACTGTACAGAGGGTTGCTTGTGGGAATGCTGTCATGACTTGGACGAGTCATCTTTCGAAGCTCGTGGTTGTGCTGATGATGCCGTTGATGTTGGTGCTGGTTTACTGCCAGCCTTTCGGCGGCGATACCCACTTCTACCGGACGGGGAACGTGGGTTTGCAAAAGGCACTGTTCCCCAGAGACTGTCGGAAGACAGCTAAGGGCCACCCAAGTCCGTCCCTCTGTCCTAGGGTAGAGTTCTACCCCAGACAGCGAGTCTGTGAATATGGAGGAAGGAACATCGTGTCCCTCCCGATTCTGCCTCTGCTCCTATGCACTTAACTTCGTTTGTCCCGCATACCCGCAAATTGGATCGAGTTGTCGCTGCCGTCGCCACTGTCGCTCGACAAAAGACTGATACCAATCATGTCGGCCCTTGCCTCCTGCTCGTCTTGTTCGCCATCGATATGTATATCATTCACCAGGTCCAGAATGCGATCCTGGAAATCCTCATCGGCTTCATCTTCGTCCTCGCTTTCTCCGACATCCTGTGAGGGATCATCGTCGTCATTGAGAGTTTGGCGACCTGCGTATCGTCCGCAGGATAAGCGTCGCGGACGCAAGAGGGCCGGAGGCTGCGTCACGGACGCTATTGCTATGAGCAAGTGATCGAAGTATAGTGTATCGTAGAAGGTATTCGAAGTCGGGATGTTGATCCCCAAGATATTCGCGAATCTTGCCATCAGACCAGCCGAGTTTCTTTAGCTCATCAATGCGATGACTACGTTTCCCTGCCTTGCGTTGTTTGTATTGTGCTGGGCTTCGCTTTCTCCGCTTCGCCACTGCTAAATGTGGTGCCGGGTGTTGAAGGCTTCTTTTTCACCACTCCTAATAGCGAAGAGTTGGCTTTTCTCTTCTTCTTTCCTCCCCAACTACCTCGCAGTTTCGCTTCATCCTTCTGCCCTTTCTCCTCCTCATCCGCCTTCTCCTCCTCCTTCTCCACCTCTTTCTTCCGTACCCGTTCCTCCTCTGTTCCCTCGCCAAACTTTACCTTTCCAGACTTCTGGGCCCTAAAGAGCTCCAATTCCTCTCTCTCCCTCCGTCTTCTCTCCTCCTCTTCCCTTTTCCTCTCCTCGGCTACACCCGCTAAAAATTCACTCTCGCTCTCATCTATCCCCCGGAACTGATTGGAAAGTTTAAACATCTCATCATACTTTGCATCCTTCACCTCCTTATTTGCTTGGAGTCGTTCGAATAGGCTTCGCGGATCATAGTCCCCGTCAGGGGCAGTAGAGGAGGAGGAACGGGCTGCTTCTAGTTCTGATTGAGAGACGAATCTAGATGCTACTGAGGTCGGCTTGATTGGTATCATTGTGCCTTTCCCAGCCGATCTGGGCTGTGCTAATAATGTTGTGGTTAACTGATGGTGGCGGTGATAGAGGGAAAATACAGTAAAGGATGTGAAGGATCGAATGTTTGAGAAGAAAGCCAAAAGACCCTGAAGAGAGAGAGCCAAGTTTCCGCCCGCGGAACAGCTAAAAAAAAAAAAAAAAAAAAAAAAAAAAAAAAAAAAAAAAAAGGTGTGGAAGTTCCACCTCAGAAACGCTCGCACGATCCAGCCTCTCACCCCGGCCCCACACACCTTCCTCAACACTTCTCAACATAAAAACAGGAAGCACACCTCACTCACTCACTCCTTTTCCTTCATTGGTGACTACGGAAGACTGAAATCGCTAAGGAACAATCGACCACATAAACATTGCTATGTGCGCTGAGCGATCTAAGCACATTGGTAATATTTCGAGACTGCACTGTTTGGCGCTAATGACGCCCCAACCCTCACCTCACCATCAATTGGGTGAAGATCAGGTGCGCCTTTGCAAACTTACCTTTTTTGAAGGGGCGGACTACAACTCTGAAAGTTGCAACCTGGTATCAATCGTTACACCCTGCCCTGACTTCGGCTTTGAGCTTCCTTTACTGCTGCATCCCATTCTGCGAGGGAGCAAAGTTAAATCCACCCTGAGGAGCGTTCAAATCGGACTGGAAAGCAAATGCACCAGTCTCATCCACCTGCGGAGCACCCAATCCAGTATCTTGGGCCTCATCATCTGGGAAGTACTTGTCCATGATATAGAAGCACTTCTTGTAGATATCCAAATTCTCATGATGCTGCAAGTTGTGAATCGAAACCATTCCACCACACTCTTCAATATGAAGCGCATACGCATTGGATGCATCACCACCAGCTGTCTCCCTATCCATCTCGCCCACCTTCAAAATGTTCTCCAATCCATCGAGCGCAACTTGGATGATCTTGTTGTCCATACTGCGGAGTAAGTCGCAGAGAGGCTTGATGCAGCCCTGCGAGACAAGGTATCGGATCTGTTGGGGATCGGAAAGACCGCCGCTGGTAGCGTTGCTGATGGCCCAGCAGGCTTCTTTTTTAGTCTTGAAATCGGCGTGTTGAAGAATTTCGATGAGAGGAGGGATGATGTTGGCGTCGATAACGGCTTGGATCTGCTGGCAAGAGCCGGCGGTGATGTTGGAGATAGTCCAGCATGCTTCCTTGCGGATACCCTCTTTGGGGGAGGAGAGGAGCGAGAGAAGTGGTGGGAGAGCACCTGAGGAAATGACGACCTGAGTCTGGTAGTCGTCACCAGTGACAATGTTACCGACGGAACGCAAAGCAGGAGTCTGAACAGCAGTGGAAGGATGAGTGAGAAGGTCTACAAGACGACGGCAGACACCAGACTCGATCACACCCTGAATCTTCTCGTTGGCGCCGTCGGAAAGGTAAGAGATGGCCCAGCAGGCGTCGATGAGGACCTCATCGTCCATCGAGTAGATGAGTTTGGTGAGAACGCTGAGAGCGGGCGAAACCATGAGCCAGTCAGGCTGAGGGTTCTTACCACGGCAAAAGTTGCTGAGAGTCCATGTTGCGTTGCGGAGCATGCTCTGCTTGTGGTTCTCGCTCAAGAGAGCAATGAGAGGGCGCATAGCACCGGCCTGGAGAACGTAATCACGGCACTTGGGGCTGTCACCGGCAATATTACCAAGAGCCCAGACAGCCTGCTCTCGAACATCGAGAACGGGAGAGGAGAGAAGCTGGATGAAGACGGGGACGGCACCCTCGTTGATGACAACCTGAGTGTGGTCGGAAGTACCGGAAGCAATGTTGGTAAGGGCCCAAGCAGCTTCAAACTGGATCATGCTGTGCGGGCTCCTGAGGAACTCGACAAAGCGAGGAACGACACCAGAAGCAATGACACGCTCGATGGGAGGGCTCTTCTCCTTGGAGAGCAACTTGCGGAACTTGGTGGTAGCATCGAGTTGTCGGTCGAGGTTGTCGCTCATAGCATCTTCGATCATCCTTGGAAGCTCGTCGGCGAGCTGTGCGTCGATAGCAGCGGATTGGGCGTCATCGTCGTCGGAATCGGCACCATCGGTATCATCGCCAACGTTGAGGTTTCTTCGCTTTGCCATGGACTCTTCACGCTTCTGACGACGAATCTCGACCTGAGCCTCCTCACGCCTACGACGAAGCTCATCCTGCTTGAAGACACCCTTTGCCTTGTAGTTGTCCTGACGACGGGACATGTCACGGGCCGACATTGTGAGTGTAGTATGGGAGAGTAGTAGTGGTGGTGTAGGAGTGGTCGGAGGATTTACGATTGGTTGCTTGTGTAGTGTTGCGGTGGTAGTAGCAGCACAAAGACGGGAAATTGAACGAGGATTAGAAGCGGCCGAAGTGTGCGGTTGATGCGACGGTCTGTAGAACGAGATGAGACCGAAAAGGAGATGACGAGGGAGAAGAAAGAAGAGAGTGTGGGATGATGATGATGTTTGGGAAGGAAGATGCGGATGAGGCAAGGGGACGAGATTGATAGTTGTTTGAAAGCTCAGCGGCGGAAGATGAACTCTGCTTCTGCTGTTGCAAATCAAAAGACGAAAAAAAGAGAAAAAGAAAAAGAAAAAAAAAACGGAGACCAACACATCAACCAACTCAGCTCGCCCTCACGCAGACCACACCAGAATTAGCGACCGGCGCAAGCCGCACACACACACACGCTCACACGCTCGCTCGCTCACCAAAGATTGTGGTCCAGGCTCACTCAAAAGACCGAAACACACCAAAAAAAAAAAAAAGAAAAAAAAGAAAAAAGAAAAAAGAAAAAAAAAGGTGCTTGCTCACCGCTTTCTTTCCTTCCTGCTGCTTTTCGGAAAGTCAGGCGCACACGCCCAGAGGAGAAGACAGGCTGCTGTGCTCTGCTGTTGCTGTTTTTGTTTCAGGCATCTGAGCACAGTCATCGTCAGTTTGAAATACACATCGACGTCAGAGCAAAGCTAGTTGTAAGTTCAAGGTTACGAATTTAGCCGTTGCAATTCAAGTCCAGCGCGTGACTAGATCTGTGATGCTCAGTCTGCCGATCAGACATCAGATCTCACCGCCGGTTTTCGGGAAGGTCGTTTGTTGTCTGAACTCGGTCTCACATCTAACATTCTCAACAACAACAAAAAAAAAGGGGAAACCAAGGCCGAAGTCCGGAGCTGGTTCGGCTTCACGGCCTTAAGCTGAAAAGAGAGCGAATCACAGCCTCAGCGTTGCCCGCCCTCGTGCGAAGTTAGTTGTAAGTCTGTCTCTTACAGCAATGTCTCCCGGTACTTGCACTCGCCCTTGTCCGAATGTCGGCGGCGTTTTGCAATGACGCTTTTCCTTCTTATCCTTCAACACCATCGTCCTTGCTTATCTCGAATAGCATTGGCTCACATCAACGCTTGGTGTCTGCAACAGCGCTACTGCGAGCACCGACACTCTAGGTTGACGCCTGTTTCAAATCAACAATCATGATGGCGGCAAACCCTCACAGCTCCGTCTCTCAAGGAGACCTCGAGCTTCTCGATGCCCTCACTTCGATGCCTTCCTCTTTCCCGCACCAGCCTGACTATGCTTCCTCAGCTACCAAACCAAGGCCGCTCTCTACGCTCGACGCTCTCCGTCGACCTCCCATCGACCCTATGGTCTTGGCTGCAAGTCTAAGCTCGGGTCCTCATGTCACTCGCCACCACTTCTACCACTCGTTCGGTAGTCATGCTGACGGTAGCAAGTCGCAACAGATGCCTGCTAGTCAGCGTAAAGCTGCTGCCACTGCCACCTCGAGTGGTAGTGGCTCTCGACCTTCCCAGCCTCGTTCTCGGAGACCTTCGGCTGCAAGTGGTTCCTACGCAAATTGCGACTTTGACGACTTTGAAGTTCCCACTCCCAACAAGGCTTCTTCTTCCGCTATCAAGATCGAACCTCCCCCCGAAGTCACCGATGAGGAAAGAGCTTTCTATGCTAGTAGACAAGCTCCTCGCAGTGTTCGACTGCAAAAACAGAGAGAGCTTGAACAACGACGAATGCAGTCCAAATCCGCCGTCCAACCCATCACCACTGCTACCGCTGCCGCTGCAGATGCAGCCGAAACCCATGCCGTAGCTCAAGCCGTTGGTGTACGTGCCTCTGGCCAACCTGCTCAACCTGATTTGCTCAATAAATCGGGTAACCAAGCACACCAAACTGTGCAGCTTCCACCTCCTGCACCTGCGACAAAGATAGCTCAGGCACTCGACGAACGCAAAGCAGCCGTAGCAGCTGTCAGTGCCTCTGCTATGCCGCTTACTCCTTTCGCCGAGACGCTGCCTGCGCAAGTTGGCACGCCGGTGGGTAAACCTGCCATTTCCTCCATCGTTCGTCCTCCACCTGTTCGTGTTAGGTGTTATGCTAGGACAAGAGTCCCGACACCTCACGGCGAGATCTTTTGTCATCTTTACAAGAACACGCACGATACAAAGGAGCATCTGGCGCTGGTTATCGATCCGTATCAAAACGACGAGGAATCTACTCAGATGGGACCTGATGGTCGACCTCTCAAGGAGTCAGACGAGTTCTACCAGCAGCATGCATTGAGAAGTAAGAGTTTGGACGAAGTATGGGGAGCAGAAGAGAGCGATATGGAACGCATCGTCCGAGGAGCATACATGGGCAGATTAGGTCCCTCATTCCAAGTGGCAAGTAAACCTTTACCACGTCATGCGCATCCTTTGCACGGTAGACAGATGAAATCTGCGGATGATGGAGAGTTGGCACCTTTGGTTCGAATCCATTCGGAATGTTTCACGGGCGAGACTATTGGTAGTCAACGTTGTGATTGTGGCGAACAGCTAGATGAGGCGATTCGGCTTATTTCAGAGGCTTACGACACGTCTAAACCTTGGCATCACTCGAAAAAGCCGAACAAGTTGGGTAGAGGTGTAATCGTCTACCTCCGCCAAGAAGGGAGAGGCATTGGCTTACTGGATAAGTTAATGGCGTATAATTTGCAGGATATGGGACATGACACTGTCTCGGCTAATGTTCTTTTGGGTCATTTGCCGGATGCGAGGAAGTACGATATTGCGTCTGCCATTTTGAGGGATCTAGGGGTGGATGAATGTAGGTTGTTAACGAATAATCCGGAGAAGATGGAAGCGTTGGAGGCTGAGGGAGTTAGGGTGACGGAGAGGGTGGGGATGGTTCCTAGGGTTTGGAAGTTTGGCAAACGGTTGAAACGCAAGAGTAAGAAGACACGTAGTGGGAGAAGCAAAAGTGAAGCTAAGATTGGGGGTGGTTCAGCCCGCAACTCTCCTCTTCGATCTACTGCGCAGGGTGGACACGGGAAGAAAGCTTCTTCTTTACTCGGTCGAATATCATTCGGAGGCATGGAAAGTAACGTGATATCCCAAGCCAGTACCTCAGACTCCGACGTCGACCCTACCACAGCTGGACTTCGACATCAAGGAGAAGACATCCTCAACCCTGGAGACCGTTTCGAATCCGACCTTGACGAACACAAAGACAGCGATGCCGCAGATGAGGGGGAGGATAGTGGTAGTGACTCAGGCGATTCTTATATCGATCATGTACTACGAAGATCAGGTACAACTATGATTGGTGCAAGTATCACCAAGGGTCCTGAATTGGAAAAGTATTTGAGGACAAAGGTGGAGAGAATGGGGCATTTGTTGGCTTTGCCTCCGGATCAAGCTGAGAAGAAAGGGGAGGAGGGGGAGGATGCGCCTGTCTCACAGCCTAATTCGGAGGATGAAGGGGAGAGATATGTTGCTGTTTAGATGCAAGTACAGTAGATGAATCAATTTTCTCACCTTTTTCTGACACTGTTCTCAAAAGCCTTGCTTGTGTGTGATGAAAAAAAAAAAAAAAAAAAAAAAAAAAGGGCGCTGGTGAGACTACGAACACAAATTGCAGCTTGAGCAGCCACATTGAATCAAACACGCACGATGGTGAACAAAGCCAAGTGAAAGAGGCGATAAAAAACAAGTGGACCATTTCAATCAAGAATGTAGTAACCTTTAGTTACGTCTGACAGTGAGAGTTGGGGGATGAGTATAGACGTGCTCGCCTATGTGGTGAGCCTGCAGTGTTTGAGGATCCGAACACCAATGAATAGCAGCGCTTCGATCTAGGTTTTCTTCTACATCTAGCAGTATCCTCCGTCGTCCAACCTAGATCTAATAGGACTGTTGACCATTCCTCGCGGGAGGGGATTGATGTTGCAAGAGACTCCTTCTCTTATTCTTCGCCATTTCCTTCTTCAACGCTGCTCCATCCAAGGGTTTCAGTAGTTCAAACGCACACAACAGATCCTCGGATACCGACATTACCGCACCAAAGTTATCAAATTCGCCACAATAGTTAGGAGCGCTGAAAATCGTAACCAAAGTCCTTTCGTTCCAGAACTCATAGCCATCTTCCACCACCATATGTGCTCTGCAGATGAGATCAAAGTCGTACTGGGCCAGGAATTGCTGGATAACCGCTTTACCGAAACAATAGGAAACACCTCGTTCGTTATCCTCCCAATCCAATGCAGTATCTGATGGATCGGACCAGAGCAGATCATTAAGCAAGCCGTAGTCGGGAACATCGGTAGGTCTTTCAATCCGACGAATATCGTCCATGTTGGAAAGCGAAGGTGAAAGACCGCCATGAACGCAAAAGATTTTGGAAGCTACAACGGCAGCGATGGGTAGTGTGTTGAAAACGTCGATGAAAGTTTTCCAGATCTTGATGTTGACACGTCGTTTGCATTCGTCGTAAAAGCCATAGACACGGGTGACGTTGGCACATTCGTGGTTGCCACGAAGAAGGAAAAAGTTTTCGGGATACTTGATCTTGTAGCACAACAACAACAAGATGGTTTCGAGCGATTGCTTGCCTCGATCAACGTAGTCGCCCAAAAAGAGGTAGTTGGCCGAGGGAGGGAATCCGCACATCTCGAACAAACGCAGAAGATCGTGGTACTGTCCGTGGGTGTCGCCTACGATCTTGACCGGTGGGCTGAGTTCGATGAGTGTGGGTTGAGAGAGGAAAATTTCGCGTGCTGCTTGGCAAACGGCTGTGATTTCTGCGTTCTTGAGTGCTGGTTTGGGGATCTTGCCAGAGTAACCTGCTTCGAGGAGACGCGAGATCATGTCGTCAATGTCGAATGTGCGAACTTGGTCTGTGCTGCCACCTGCGGCTTGCGAGCCTTTACCGAGGGAAGCTGGGAAGCCGGAACCGCTCTGTGCAAGTGGATTAGAGAGAATGGTGGCTGCTGTGGGAGCAGAAGCGCTTGCTGCAGCATCGTTGACCGACAAAGATCCAGCAGCATCGAGATCGCTTCGCCCAGCTGCGGATCTTGCGGCAGCTGGGCTACCAACTTCGCTTCCTTCTTCGGCACCTTCTAACACGTTGCGTGCAGAGGGTGATGGCGATGGCAGGGGAGACTCGTGTCTGCTGACACCGCCACGCTTCTCGATCTTGGCAGGAGCGGATGAGCCGCTGTTGATGCCGTTGCCTGCACCGTTGTCGTTGACCGCGAGCGAGTCTTTGCTCTTGGCGCGAAGGAGGTTGGAAGAGTCGGAGCCAGAGAGACCGTTGGAAGCCTCGGCAGCGTCCTCTCCGTCTTGGACCTTGGATTTGCCCTTTCGGGAAGAGCCACCAATGATCTTGCCGAATGATTTGAACATGATTGCAGTATCGTAAAGATGCAAGTAGGAGAAGGGCGTATGGTGCTTCGACTGACGGCGTGGGCAACTGGCGGCGTGGGCAAGAGTTTGAGCAATGTAAGCTAGGTGTTTTCGACCAGGTTGCAATGCAGGAACGGCGTTTAGATCTGTGCGTGTCCTCCTCGACGGCTACGAGCTATACTGAGCAGAAGAAAGAATGTGGGATCGTCAAAAGGGTGAAAGAAAGACACTTTGAGTGTCAACGTGTTGCAAGCCCGGCAGTACTTCGGATGAAACGAGAGATAAGCGTCCGAAAGAGCGACAAAGTGTAGCAGCAGTCCAATGAAGCTTTTCTTTTTTCTTTTTTTTTTTTTTTTTTTTTTTTTTTTTTTTTTTTGGATTGTAAAGGTTGCTTGCTGCCGGTGATCGAAGCTCGTATCGAAGTCAAGCTTTCCCTTTAAAGGGACGCGAGAGGAAAGCTTGCTGAGCTAATGGGGTTGCAATTGTGTTAGGATGAAAGAGAGCAACAGTTGTTCTTAGCCAGATCGAGCTTCGACGAGGCTATGGTAGAAGGAAAGAATGATCAGAGGATGGAGAATGTGGCAAGGAGAGCAAAGGAGAGCAAAGGAGAAGGATGGAGGCGAGAGTCAAGTCGAGTGGAGTGGAAGGGACGTGCGTGTCTGTGTGTGGTAAGTGAGTGAAGCAGCTGAAGAGCGGGGGAAAAGTTAGTCACTGTGCACAACTCTCTTTCTCCCAATCGAGATTGGCGAGATCAGACGACTGCCAAATTTGTCACTTCTCATTTCGCCCTGTCCCTTTTGCTCTCCTTTTGGGTTGTGCTCCGTGCATACCAGTCATCTCAGCACCGCTTCCGGTTGGTATCAATTTGAGCTTCCGCACGTTCTCCAAGCTTATTCCCGGCAAGACAGGAGCTGTTACGTTATGTCAGAGGTCTCGCACCCAAAACCTGATATCTGTAATAGAAACACATCTATTATGATTCCTGTTGAGATATGTGGTAACATGTGGTGTATTACAATTTCTATCGAGGTATGTCATAGATAAACCTCTATGACTTTTCTTGCCCAAAGATGTAATAGTTGTTTTGCTATTGCAGGTTTTGACTGACTGCTGTGGACACTCCATCCAGAGGTAGCTCAGCACAATCAATAACTTGATATGATCTGGTACTAACACCAAGGTCTGGTGTGATTGATATTGTTGATGCCACTGACACAAGTGTCCAGTGTGTCAACTGAGTGCTTGAGGTGATCCCCAGACTGCAGTGGACAACTGCCTTCAGTTCTATCTTTATCCAGACTGCTGGTTTGCTATGAACCACCTGTCATGGGCCTGGATGCTCAAGAAGCAGGAGGGTCACTGGTTCATATGGAAGGAGCACAGGTATCAAAGATCTAGTTGATACCAGTAGAGAGCATGGTCGTAGTGCAGTCTCCATGGAGACCATGGACTCCTATGGACTCACATGCAAAGGAGAACCGAGCCACATGCAAGGAGGGCCAGGCACAGCCACAAGGAGGACCAAGCTCAAGGAGCAGGCACAGCCACAAAGAGGACCAAGCTCAGATGGTTACCACTCAGGGGCTCGAGAGACAAGAGTCATAGGACACTGGCAAGCAGGTCCTGAGGAAGAGGAGCAGTGTCGAGGGAGTCGACAACAGGTCATGAGGAGGAGGAGCAGTGTCAAAGGAGTCGACACCAGGTCATGAGGAGGAGGAGCAGTGTCAAAGGAGTTGACACCACTCAAGAGGCACAGGGGTGCCAAGCAGGAGAGGCCCCTGAGCAGTACTCGATGAAGAAGGTACTCTCTGGAGAGAGAGCAGGAGCAGCATCGCTGGCGATGCTGTGAAGAGGTATATAACCATGCTTTCTCATCATCATAGGTCGAGTGGATCCTCATCCACTCTACTCACCATAACTAGTTATCACTTCAGCATAAGTATATATTAGTTTCAGTCAGCATAGCAGCAATCTATCAAGGTTGCTCCTCATTGTAGTGTGTGTGTTGTATCACCACTACCTGATGTCCGAAGGTGCCCATAGCAGGTTAGTGGTCCGGATCAAGATAGAACCAAAGGCAGTAGTCCACTGTGGTCTGGGGATCACTTCAAGCATCAAGTCAACACACTGGATGCTCGTGTTGACACCACCAACCTTATCACCAACACCATCAACCTCATTATCATCAACACCCACCAACCTTATCACCAACATCATCAACCTCATCATCATCAACACTCACACCAGACCTTGGTGTCATCATAGCTTTGATATTGATCGTGCCAAGCTACCCCTGAATGAAGTGTCCACAGAGGTCAGCCGAAACCTACGATAGTATATACAATGAACACCACCTGCTGTCACTGCACAACTTGATAGTCACTGATACCGAGACAATAGCTGTCGCACAGTTTGATAGTCACCGAGTATCTTGACAGACTGACCTGGGTTTCAGGCATGAGACCCCTGACACAGCACACCCCTCCAATCAGTGGTGCTGTTAGCCTTGGCCCATTCTAGACATTTATGCTGGTTTTTGGCTATCAGAAATGGCTTTTGGAGCACAATCCAGTGGTTAATACTGGCCCAGTATGCTGCTTTCTGGAGCTGCATAACTGGAATGCTGCCAAGCGATGCTGACAGCTGTTGCCATGATAGAAATGGGTTTTTGAGTACCTCATGCTGTATCAGTCTGAGGTAGCTGTCCAGGAGCACAGATGGCCAGATCATGCTTTTGTTTTGAAGGAACCATGCTCCTTAAAATTATGGATGGTCTTGTGAACTGCTGTTTTGGAAACACCACTTAGCTCTGCAATTCATCGAATTGGCAGCCCAGTATCATGCATTGCAATGATTGAAGCATGCTTGCTTGGAGAGAGCTCATTGCCATGGACCATATTGGTGTTTGAAGTGTTCTTGATTAGTATGATGGTAGTGCTATTGCTCAATGACAATGATGACCTGAATGTGGGGTAACTGACTAAATCAGGAAATTACCCAATTGTCCCCAAACTTATGCACAGGGACTGTACTGTCTTGGTTGCGATTGTTGGTGTTGCTGGGTGGCATGCTGACTGCAAAGTGCTGGAAGCTGCTGAGCTTCAGACTCTTAATCAGTTGTGATGTTGGAGTTTTTGCTTTGCTATGCTATGGTCTAAGTACAAGCTTGAGTCTGGAGGTCCCCAAGTCTTTCACCACTTGTGTGTGGCTGCAAAAATTTTCATTAACCGGAATTCCTACGTTGTTACATCTCCCTCAACTAAATCACATGACCGTGTATTTACCCCTAACACGCCCGCGCCACGCGTAAACTCGCACCAACACTCGTCATTGCCCACCAACGACCCCTATCTCATTCGATCACAGCATGCAGTCATACGTGCCACTTCATCTTAACACACTGACGGTAGAAGCATATATACTCTTGACATTGCTGTACTTAGTTCTCATGTAATGCTAACTATTCACCGCTCGCTATATTGCCCCGACCGTGCTTTCGTCAACATTCTTCCCATCGCCCTGCTTTGCATGGAACCACCCACACCGTTCAACATACCGTATCTAGCACACACTACCACGGTTCCGCGCCCACACACATACACACACACACACACAAGGAGGCAAGAAGGAGAATGGGATTCAACTGTCCACGTATCATTATTCTGCGGGCATGGGGTATGAGAGCAAGCGCCAGAAGGCGAGGTAAAGGCATCTGCGACATTGTATGTACAACCTGAGTCATGTTGAGACTGGAAGAGATGAGATTGTTGTTGTTGTTGTTGTTGTTGTTGTTGTTGTTGTTGTTGTTGTTGTTGTTGTTGTTGTTGTTGTTGTTGTTGTTGTTGTTGTTGTTGTTGTTGTTGTTGTTGTTGTTGTTGTTGTTGTTGTTGTTGTTTTGTATGTTTGGCAGTGTGCCAGTCTGTACTAGTTAGGCTGGTCGGGAGGTTCGAAGGTGTTGTTGATGATCGATCCAGATCTCAGGTTGGTCGCACAGTTCGACGCCTTTGCCTGCATGTTGCTGACAAGCTGGAACGATTGATCGCAACGCTGACCGACAAGGTCACTCGATCAACAGCCGTGTCAAAGTACGAGGTCGAGGTTGAGACCGCCTTACATCTCAGCCAACTGCGTCAAAGCAGCAGTATTGATCATACTCGCCTGTCTGTTGCCTCCAGACCCGGAAGCAGACGCTGCTGCTCCACTAGGCGCAATATTAGCCCCCGGGCCAGTACCACCAGGAGGCAAATCGTCGTTCTCCGAAAGAGAGTTGAGGTTCATGGGAACAAAGATGACCTTGCTGTTGGCAGTCTTTGCCATTGCCTGTAGACTCTCGAGTGCACGGATCTGCATGGCACTCTTGGAAGCCAAAATGTCGGCCGCCTGACGCATGAGTCGAGCAGCATCAACTTCAGCCTGAGCTGCAATCACTTTACTCTCACCAATCCGTCTCTGCTTTGCAGCTGAGCTGAGAGATTCTTGAAGTTCTTTGGAGAAGAGAATATCCTTGATGAGGATGGATTCGATTTGAACACCCCATCGATCGGCTACGTCTCCAACAATCTCTTGCACTTCGAGCGCCACTTGCTCTCGATCCGTGACCAAAGACTGCAAAGTTCGCCCTCCGACTACGTTTCGCAGTGTAGTTTGAGCTCGTTCTGTCAAAGCTGACTTGACATCGGCAATACCAAAGGCGGCTCGATAAGGGTTCGAGATGTGCCAGAAGACGACAGAGTCCAACGAGACTGAAACAGAGTCACGCGTGATGCACGACATCTGGGCCACACTAAGTGTTTGGATCTTTACGTCGACTCGTCGAAGAGATTCGCTACAACGGTTGACTTGAACTAGACCTGGGTCCTCACTCCTATAGAACCTCCCAAAGCGAGAGACCAGTCCGACACTTCCTTGCTCCACTTCTTTGAAAGGGTTGGGACAGCAGAAGCAAAAGGGGATCTGACCGAAGCAACCGGCGATAGCACCGATACCGTTGATCATCGAACCATAGAAGCCGTGTTCGACAGTGTCAAGGCCGAGGTTCTGCTTGTAGGAAGGTTGCATCTCGGATCGTCGCAAGGGCTGGACAGTGACGAGGCCCTTGGTGTGAGCCTGAGGCGCGGAAGAGCTGGTCATGTCGGGCCGCTTGCCCGAACCATGGCCGTTATGGGAGCTGTTCTGAAGCGTGTCGTTGCCAAGCTCGGACATGTTGGCGGCTTGCTATACGTTTAGGTGGTAGGCCTTGTGGAGGAATAGTCTGCGGGTAAGCGGTTGTGATACACTGCTTTGAGGGGGATTATTCGGGATGGTATCTTCGAATTCGAGTTGCTCTTTAGTTGTTTGATGTTGGGCCCAGTGAGGCAGGCACTTGACCGAAATGGGGGCCGAGTTGGAGGGAAACATACTTTTCTTGACGAAGCCGAGAAGCCGACAAGGGATATGCCTTTCGACGATCGTCAAAGCCGTCCATCCCTTCCGGTCGAAGCCAAGGAGGAGGAGAAGAGAGAAACAGCTGAGCTAAGTGTCGAGAGTTGGCCTCAAGCGCCAAGCCGAGTCACATGTCTGATCGGCATACCGGCTATCAGACATCCGACATAGTTTCCCCGTTACGTTTCAGCCTGATCATCCTTGTATCTTATGATATACGTAAAGAAGTTTGGGGTCCCGATACTGGTGATCGGGGATAGTCTAAGTACGATGTCACTACTCCGTTAAGGCAGAAACATATACTCAATTGACTAGTGGAGCGAGCTGAGAGCCTAGTGCTCTCAGCTTGATATACAGCATGTGCATAAACTGTCCCATAATTTTACATGTCACCATACATCACTCTAATGCTCAATAGCTATAAGTTGTATTGCCACACTGTCTGATATCATCTGAAAGCCCTGCTTCTTCTCTCCAAGACTGTGGAATTGATATTGACATTGACTAAAAAAATTGTGCTATGAAGAAGAGCTGAATTTTTTTTTATTGTGGGACAGTTTATGGAGCATGCTCCCAAATAGCAACACCACTCCATTCCTGACCTTGTGGGCTGTTGACTACAATGAAACTTGCAGTGTAACTTGGTGGGAGCCTTCATATACATCGAAAGTAGTGATGTGGAAAGTTTCAGCTCAATCAGATGACTGCAAGTAATCTGGCAGCACTTCCAGTCTGACACCATCATATCTATACCATCATGCCAAAAACCACCCCAGAGAGGTGCCAATTGGCACTCTTTCACATCCAAAATGGGGAGTCTACCCATTCAGTTGCTGAGCAACTCAGTCTGAGCAAGTCTACAGTGAATTGCATCAGCAAAAGCACCTCTGCTGATGTTCCAAAGTCAAAGGGGGGCCAGCTGAGAAAACTCCAGCCTTGTCATGTTTGCTTCCTGGATCACTATTTTGAGCTCAATTCAACCTCCACAGTCAGGAAAGCAAGTCATGCACTGCAGGAGACATTTCAAATCAAAGCATGCCCAACCACAGTAAGAAAAGCACTTCATTACTGTTGTTACAAAGCATGAAGGTTAGTGAAAAAACTGAAGCTACTCAAGAGACATTGCAAAGCCCATTTCAAATTTGCTAATGGGCACAAGGACATGACTGTTGAGGATTGGAAGAATGTGGTATGGTCTGATGAGATGAAGATCAACTTCTTTGGACTGGATGGTAAGCAGTTCTGTTGGATTAAGAACACCAGCTTCAACAGCAAGCTTGTCAGGCTGATGGTCAAGTTCAGCAGCAGCTCCATCATGATCTGGGGCTGTATGACATGGGAAGGGGTGGGAGGTATGTGCTTGGTGCTGGGTTCAATGAATTCAGACCAATACATTGATATCTTGAATGACAAGCTTTTGAAAACAATCTCAGATTTGCAGCTTCAGCATGCATACACTGACATCACATTTCAGCAAGACAATGACCTGAAACACATGTCAAAGAAGACAATAACATGGTTGGAAAGCAATAGCATTAAGGTTATGCAATGGCCAGCACAGTTGCTGGACTTAAACCTGATTGAACACCTCTGGCACCATCTCAAAATGTGACTTTCACAGTATAGTACAATTGCAAAGTCCAGGGATGAACTGCTCAAGAGATGTGAAGCTGAATGGACAGTGATCACTCCAGAGACATGTAGGACACTAATAGAGAGCATGCCAGACTGCATCAAGGCAGTTCTGAAGGCCAAAGGAGGGAATATGAAGTACTAAGGTGTTCTTGAGGAGTGCTCCATAAACTGTCCCACAATAAAAAAAAATTCAGCTCTTCTTCATAGCACAATTTTTTTAGTCAATGTCAAAGGTTATATGCTGCTCTAAGGTCTAGCTTGGTATAGATCCTTGCCTTCCTGAGTAAGAACAGCTGCTCCTCGATGAGGGGCAATGGTGCCCTGTTCGTGACAGTGATCTCATTGAGTCCACAGTAGTCCATGCAGAGTCTGAGACCTCCATCCTTCTTTGGTACGAAGAGCACTGGTGATCATGCTGGGCTCTTCGATGGTCTTATGAACCCCTTCTCGAGGTTCTCATCCAAGTACCTCCTCAACTTGGACATCTCCTTGGGTCCCTTAAGGTACAGGGGCCCCTGAGGTGGCTTACCTCCTTCTATTAACTTGAGGTGGAGATCATGCTTGGTATGATGGGGCAGTTTGTCTGCTTCCACTTCATCGAATACATCTCACAGGTGTTGATATGGCTTTGGTATGTCTGCAGCCATCACCACCTTGTCCACCTCTACCTCCATCTCTACTCCTTTGTCTGCACCTGTAGGTACAAAACCAAAGGCCAGGAGTGATGATGGTGGCTCCTCTAACAGCATGAACCCTATGGGTCCATCTTCCAGAGCTGCTCATAGTATGTGCTCTGCTGAGACAAACTCATTACCATGAAGGGTTGGTCTCCTCATGGTTAGGTCCCCTGCTCTTGCTGCTTCAGGGGGTCTCCTTGGGGGTCAGTCCTGCTCCTGAGTCTTGAACTCCAGCTGGCCCGTATCCCATTGTATGGTGGGTTTGAGCCTCCGTAGCTCAGTGAACCCCAGGATGAGGTCATAGTCAGCAGTGTCGGCCACTGAAGCTTCGACCACACCCAGATTGTGTGTACCAATAGATACCTGCATGCTCGCAGAACTATTGATGGAGAGTTGGTGTCTGGTGACACCATGGATCGATCTTGTTTTTGTGGGTTTTGTGGGTATTTGGTACTTACTAATGAAAGAGTCTGAGACTATGGACAAACCAGCACCAGTATCAGCCAGTATCTGAGCAGGATGGTCTTGAACCATTCCAGAGAGCTCCAGTACTGCTTTGCCTCCACTGGTAGAGAAACATACTTGACAATCTTGATATATACAGAGTGATGGCGAGGAGGTTTGTAGAGCAATGCATGCCATCAGTGCATCACCCCACTGACATTTCCCTCATTGTTGCCATCATCATGCTCCTCCTCATGTTCAGGGTCCATGGACTGCTGGTATGGGCTGAGGTCCATGGCCTCGGGGTCACCCATCTCGGTGCTGCCTGTGTGGCCATCTCCTGAGTCGGTGGCCTCCTTGAAGGGGTCTGCTGTGGTGACCATGACCTTTGGACCCATGGGTTGAGAGCTAAGAGGGTCTACCCTCCTGCTGGGGCAGTCTCTGGCCCAATGGCAAATACCCTTGCATACATGACAGGTGTTGGTACCTGATGGAGCAGGGCTTCCTTGCTTCGAGGTTTGGGTGGATTGATGAGGAAGGGGTCGATTAGTTGGTTGATTTAGGTTTTGGGTAGTTGCTTGTGCTGGTGATCAAGCTGGATAAGGTTGAGGGGGTTGATGTATGGGGATTGAACTTTGATTTGGCCAAGACCCAGTTCTTAGCAGAGGTGACGTGGCATTTGGGAGTGAGTGTCTAGCCGAGGACTGCTGTAGTAGCATCCTCTGTTGATCGATCTCCTCGACCTCTCGATACCACTCCCATCTCTTTCCAGGTGGATTCCTCTCGAACTTCTCCTGTATGCTACGAGTGAGACTACCTCTGAAGAGATCAATCACTAGCTCATTGTCATCTAGGTTGACCTGTCCCTCCAAGTCTCTGAACTGCTCTACATGATGTGTGGCAGCACCAGGAGCATCACTTGTGAGCCTGAGAGCCAACAGCTTGTTGTATGCCTCCATCCTAGCATTGCATGGGTTGAACTGCTCTGACAGTCACTCTGTGAAGTAGTGCCAATCATTGAACAACCTTCCTTCTCTAGCTCTATCAATATGGAGCTTGGAGGTCCACCACTCTCTTGCTGTCCCTTCTAGTTGAGCACCCATGTGGTTGATCATCCTAGTCTGCTCATACACCTGGTTGAACTTAAACCATGCTTCGGCTTCTAGAATGAAGATCTCCATGTCTCAGGGATTGAACTTTGGAAAGGGGGTGGTGATGGGCTTTGACCAGTTAAGCTCTGCCATGATGCTGGTGTCCTCCTCATGGTCCAGGGGGTAAGGGTCCATCCTGGTCCTGCTGTAGGGGTCCACCTTAGTCTTGACATATCTTGGCCCTGTAGGTGAAGCATACTTCTCGTAGTTGACATCGTCCTGCTCATCCAGCTTGAATGAGACTGATCGTCTTGGTTGTGGAGCCAGAGTAGGAGTATGTGGGTCTCCTATCATAGACTCATCTCCTCCTCCTGCTTGGTCTTCTGAGTGAGAGAGGTCAATCGTCTCCTCTCTGCTCAGATGAGCTCATTGTAATTGTTCCTCTCATTGTCCCTGCCTGGTAAGCTCTAGCTGTGCTTCCAATAGAGTGAGTAGTCTATCGAGCTTATTGTTGAGGTCTGGGTCTGTCATGGTGATCATGAGGAGCTGCTTGAACAATCCACTCTAATGTCAGGGGTCTCATGCCTGAAACCCAGGTCAGTCTGTTGAGATACTCAGTGACTATCAAACTGTGTGACAGCTATTGTCTTGGTATTGGTCTCGATGAGCTAGTTGCTTGGTGACTATCAAGTTGCATGATGACAGCAGGTGGCATTCATTGTATATACTGTCATAGGTTTTGGCTGACCTCTGTGGACACTCTGTTCAGGGGTAGCTTGGCACGATTAATAACAATATGTAGGTTATGATGACACCAAGGTCTGGTGTGAGTGTTGATGATGATGAGGTTGATGGTGTTGGTGATAAGGTTGGTGAGTGTTGATGGTAATGAGGTTGATGGTGTTGGTGATAAGGTTGGTGGCATCAACACAAGTGTCCAGTGTGTTGACTTGATGCTTGGAGTGATCCCTGGACCACAGTGGACTACTGCCTTCAGTTCTATCTTGATCCGGACTGCTAACCTGCTATGGGTGCCTTCGGACGTCAGGTAGTGGTGATACAACACACATGCTACAATGAGGAGCAATCTATCAATTGCTACTGTGCTGACTGTAACTAATGTATACTTATGCTTAAAGTGATAACTAGTTAATATGGTGTGTAGAGTGGATGAGGATCCACTCGACCTTTGATGATGAGAGAGTATGGTTATATACCTCTTCACAGTGTTGCCAGCGACGCTGCGCCTGCTCTCTCTCCAGAGAGTACCTTCTTCATCGAGTACTTGTACAGGGGGCCCCTCTAGCACCACTCCTGTCCTCCTTGAGCTATCGACTCCTTCGACACTGCTCCTCCTCCTTGCTATCCTGCTTGCTTGGCACCCTTGTGCCTCTTGAGCTGTGTCGACTCCTTCAACACTGCTCCTCCTCCTTGCTGTCCTGCTTGTTTGGCACCCCTGTGCCTCCTGAGTGGTGTTGACTCCTTCGACACTGCTCCTTCTCCTTTGACCGGTGACGGTTCCTTTGACTCTTGTCTCTCGAGCCCCTGAGTGGTAACTGTCTGCATGCTCCTTGAGCTTGGTCCTCTTTGTGGCTGTGCCTGCTCCTTGAGCTTGGTCCTCTTTGTGGCTGTGCCTGCTCCTTGAGCTTGGTCCTCTTCGTGGATGTGCCTGGCCCTCCTCGCATCTGGGCTCAGTCCTCCTTTGCATGTGAGTCCATAGGAGTCCTTGGTCTCCATGGAGACTGCACTATGACCATGCTCTCTAATGGTATCGACTAGATCTTCGATACCTGTGCTCCTTCCATATGAACCAGTGACCCTCCTGCTTCCTGAGCATTCAGGCCCATGACAATAGCCATACTCCTCATCATAGCAAGTGAGTGGATCCCCATCCACTCTACACCATACACAACTAGTTATCACTTCAGCATAAGTATATATTAGTTTCAGTCAGCATAGTCACAATCAAGTAGATTGCTTCCATTGTAGCATGTGTGTTGTATCACCACTCACTGACATTCAAAGGCAGTTCATAGCAAACCAGCAGTCCAGATAAAGATAGAACCAAAGGCAGTCATCCACTGCAGTCCAGGGATCACCTCAAGCATTCAGTTGACACACTGGACACTCATGTTGGCACTACCAATCATCTCACTCACACCAGACCTTTGGTGTCATGCAATACATTCAAGTTATTGGTCATGCTGAGCTACCTCTGGATGGAGTGTCCACAGCAGTTAGTCAAAACCTGCAATAGCAAAGCCATTACTGCATCTTTGAGCAAGAAAAGTCATAGAGACACCTCTTGTCAGCGGTCATGTGCCTGAAACCTGAGATCGGTAGTAGTGTCGATACTATTACCAATTCTGTCGAGTTATATGACAACACTAGTGGTATTTCGATTCTTGGTGAAACATGCGATAGAGCCATCTCTATCACTTTTCCCACTCAAATCTGTAGTTGTAGTATTGCTATTACAGGTTTCAACTAACTGCTGTGGACACTCTGTCCAGAGGTAGCTCAGCACAATCAATATCAATATGTGAGTATGGTAACACCAAGATCTGGTGTGAGTATCTTGTTGCTAATGTGATTGGTGGCATCGACACGAGTGTCCAGTGTGTTGACTATCGCTTGAGGTGATCTCCAGACCGCAGTGGACTACTGCCTTCAGTTCTATCTTTATCCAGACTGTTGGTTTGCTATGAACCACCTTCAGACATCAGTGAGTGGTGATACAACACACATGCCACAAGGAGGAGCAATCTATCGATTACTACTATGCTGACTGAACTAATGAGTACTTATGCTTCTGAAGTAATACTAGTTATGGTGTGTAGAGTGGATGAGGATCCACTCATCCACCAATGATGAGGAGGCATGCTTTTATACATCTTATGCAGCATCGCCTGCAACACTGCTCTGGCTCTCTCTCCAGAGTGTACCTTCTTTGTTGAGTACTATCCAGGGGCCGCTTGGTCCCTGTCTTGGCAGAGCTTGATCCTCCTCACATGTGAACTTGGTTCTCCTTGCATGTGAAATTGTCATACAAACATCCTTGTCACTGATCTCCGTGGAATCTGCCATACAATCATATGTACTACAGATTCTGGCGGAATTCGTGATATTGACTTCGTTCATGCAGATCTCGATGAGATCTGTCATAGAACTGTGTCTACTACCAATCTCACTGAATTCTTCTATAATTCCCATGATCTACCCAATTCCTCGATGCCTGTGCTCCCTTCATATGAACTTATGGGCCTTTCTGCTTCCTGCGCCTCCAGGCCCATGACACCTCTATGACTTTTCTTGCCTGAAGATGTAATAGTTGTTTTGCTATTGCAGGTTTTGACTGACCACTGTGGACACTCTGTCCAGAGGTAGCTCAGCATGATCAATAACATTTATGAACTTGTTTTGACACCAAGGTCTGGTGTGAGTGATATGTTTGGTGGTGCTGACACAAGTGTCCAGTGTGTCAACTGAGTGTTTGAGGTGATCCCCAGACCACAGTGGATGACTGCCTTTGGTTCTATTGTTATCTGGACTGCTGGTTTGCTATGAACTGCCTTTGGATGTCAGTGAGCAGTGATACAACACACATGCTATGATGGAAGCAATCTACTTGATTGTGACTTTGCTGACTGGAAACTAATGTATACTTATGTGAAGTGATAACTAGTTTATGGTGTAGAGTGGATGGTGATCCACTCACTTACTATGACAGGGAGCAGGGTTATATACCTTTCTTGCAGTGTCACCTGTGACACTGCTCCTCCTCCTCACCCCTACTATCCTCCCCATCCATCTTGTGATGCCACTCATTGGCACTGCTTCCCTTGCCTCCTGTGGATGGTTGGACCTCTTGCTGTCTCATCTCCATTAGGGGCCAATCCCACTTCATCTGAGTGGCAACCCACACCCTTTCATTGCCCTCTTGTCATCAGCACCCACCTGTTGGCACTGACTTCATCATCATGCCAGACCCCTGCTTCATCCAGTGGTGTCCTCCCCCTTGTTTGGTATCCTCCCCTCATTGTATTGGTGATGGGGTGCCTCTTGGACCAATTCTTGTGAGGTCTGTCATACTCAGCATGATATTATGAATCCCACTGAACTCTGTAGTAATGACCCCATTCCTACTGATCCTGACAAGTTATGCCATAGAGTCATTTCTGCTACAGATCTCAGTGGACTCTGCCTTAAGCTCTCGTTTAGCCCAATCCTGCAATTTCTGTGCTCCTCTTCATATGACTTCAACTCTTCTTGCTTCCTGCGCATCCGGCTCCCATGACAGGAGTGTCCACAGCAGTTAGTCGAGACCTGCAGTATCAGCCACTTTATCACATCTTCGGACAAGAAAAGTCATAGAGGCCTTCTAAGACAGATCTCAATGGGAACAATAATAGAAAGCACTCTATCACATATTTCGACAGGATCCGTAATAGACGCGTTTCTATTACAGGTTCCAGGTTTCAGGTGCGAGACCGCTGACACTTCCTTCCTGCAATCCATCTAGTTACACCATTACACAGCGCATACAGCTTGCGCACGTAATAACGTAACAGGAGATCTTTCTTCTTTCAACAGGCCGCCTTGCAAGCTCACACACCGCGAGCAGCTTCATTCTCAGTTCCAGCGCCACCCACAGGGCATTCAGTGTTGACAAGAACAACCATCTCTTCGTCACATGTCGAGAGAGCTGGTCGGCATCATGCCCATCTTGTCATTCTCCTTGTCCTCGTTGAGCTAAATTTGCCCATAGTGTTGGGCTTACAAGCCATGTTTGCTTTGGTCGTCATCACCCTCTTTTCATGCTTAACTTACACCCTGCCTCATGACCTCCACGTGGCCGAAGGGAGGCGGTGCTTGCAACCAAAACTGGCACAGCAACCCGGTTCAAAGCTCACTTCCAAAACCTGCTGTCGAGCTCTTCTCTGACGATCAACATGCATCATCAGAGACAGGCGCACCCTTCTTGTTCTTGTTCCTGTTCCTAGAATCGTATTCGGTGGCAGTGCGGTTGAGATCACCATTGTCAGACGACCAAGCCCAAGTTTGAGCATTCGAATGTAAATTTCGAGCGCCCTAACAATGAGAATTTTTTGCGAAGATATCTCCACTCGGCAACTTAGCCGTTTGGCACTGCAAGTTTGATATCAAAACTGCTTTCATACCCGGCGAGACGATGCATTTATCCTTTCATTCACAACACCACCGACTATCACGACACAGGATGGGCGGTGTTCAACCTCGCAAGAAGCCGACTGTCAAACTATCACCAATCACTGCTCCAGCGCAACAAAGCAACAATCCAGCGCAGACTGCAAATGACTCTGCGATACGATCCAGTGTCGACACCATACCAGCCTCCACAATCGCAGCAGACAAACACCTAACCTCAGATGTGACGCTGTTCGATTGATACAAAACACCATATACTCAACACGTTTGTACCAACCGTTGACCCTATCAACTGCTTTAGCATCTTCCTCAAGCCTCCAAACGACAGCACAGACTATCACACCAGCTTGATTGTCTACCTGTATGCAAACTTGCATTTTTGCGGGGTTCATGATGATGTGTTCGTCAGGCGACAAGACATCGTAGACGAGTAAAATGTACATATGCAGTAAAGATCGCCGAGCAACTCGTTCGACCTTTGATGAATGCAATAGAAAAGAGTGAAACGAGACCAGTAAACCAAATTCACTTGAGAGGACGTTGCTACCGTACGAGCCAAAGATCGTCCATCGAGCTCATGCCTTAGGCCACTTTTTAGGCAGCAACAGTGGAGAGAAGGTCCGAGTCACCAGCGTCGAGGATGGTCATAACACTGTTTCGCAGATCCAGGTGAAAGAAAGAAAGGGTGTGATGCATGGTCAGAATGCTGTTCAATGTGCCGACGTGCTGCTGCTAGTTGCTGGTATTGTTCTTAACTTACCCAACGCGGAAGAGCTTACCGGCAGCAGTACCAAGAGCGACGTTGGTGCCCTGGTAGTGGTGAACGGCAGTCTTGGAAAGCATGGCGTAGTACTCGATCTCGGACTTGCGAAGAGGAGGAGTGTTGGCCGAGATCAAGACAAGCTTGGCCTTGCCGGAGCGCATGTTCTTAAGAGCGCTCTTAAGACCGAGAGCAACCTTACCCGACTTGATCACGAGCTGGAGCTTGGTGTTGATGTTGTCCTGAGACGACTTCTTAGCCTTGGGTGCCATGATTCTGTCCGTGTCAAAAGCGGTGGTGTGTGCGTGTGGTGGATGGTGTGGATGGGAGAAAGGTTGAAAGAAAAGGCCTCCAGTAAGTATCACGTGTGATGCTTAACTTTCGCAGGCAAGAATCCCTGAAGATCGCAAGGGAAAGAATCGAAGATAGAATGCAAAGGCAACAAAAGAGGTCGGCATGCAGCTCTCTTTTTTCTCTTTGGTCTCGCAAACGGAACGGCAGCAAGTCTCATACGACACTACTTAGATGTTGTCCATGCACTTTGTTGGTGATGCCGGTGTGATATATTCTGCCCATCTGATGTCGTCACTTGTTTTATCTTTGATGCTGAATGTTTGGCGACTGGCCGAACGTGACTGCTGTATGACTTTGCTGAGTTGGTGACCCCGAGCATCAATCGAACAGTGACCTTGTCTCCTTTGACACCTTCATCAGCATCATTAAGAGCAATGACTCCAAATGTCGATCTTATTGACCAACCTTCGTGTGTCTGCAATCCTACGTCTCCTCAGCTGTCAAATGCTGAACCGGTCTCGATGCGTCCTTCGTCTATGATCCTTCCATATTGACCTCGGGATGCTACTGTTGCTGTGATTGATTACTTACGCTATGTGATATGTGTGCGGTGAGGTCGGTGACTTGGAAGTAACAGAAGGAACGATGGCGTCGAGACTTTGGATATGGGCCTGCCCTAGCCTTGATGACCTCGAAATTCTCAAATTGGGCTTGCAGCTGGCTCTCTTCGCACGACTTGGGCGTCCAAACCGGCAAACTAACATCCCAAACTGGTGGAAAATGGTCAAAACTTCTGGACAGGCTCAACTTGCGGAAGCGGACGCAGTGAATTTCGAGATTCGAGATGTGAAGATTAAAGCGCGCTGTGCTACCTAAAATCGAAATGCAGTTGGATGAGCACCGTGGGAAGTTTTCAGCACGTGATTAGAACACTGCCAAAGTGCCTGCAAAATAAATCTCAGAAAACCCCAAGGCAGAAAGCTGTTTTTCGGTCCCGCTTTAGTCAGATAGCTAGAAACGCCAGAGCGAACAAGACTCAGAGGGAGAAAAGCTGGGAATGACTTGGTGTCGAAGAAAGAGGCAGCAGAGCTAGGCAAATGAGAAAGTGGCAGCATGTGAGAGAGTTGGCTCTTGGACGTTGCTGACACTGAGCAAGCTCTGAAGGCTCTCGACGCTACCACACCTTCTCTCTGCTCCCACCAGTAACTCTCAAGACATACTCTAGCCAAGGTAAGCTCGACAATAGCGCCGTCATCGAGGTCCCTGGACAATCCGAAGCTGCAATCTTGTCGAACCACGCCGGCATCAGCATCAACACATCATAATTGGATCAGCACCAGTCATTTCTACATTCGTCGCATTGGAGCCTACATATCTGTTCGGCAGGATCGCACAGCAGATACTTCAGGCATCCATATCTTTATAGCCAGCACCTACGGCACTTTTTCAAATGACCACCAACTTTTTGCAGCACCGACAGAAGCTGTCCCAAAGTCGAAAATTGCCAAACAACAAATTGCAGACACGCCGACCAAATCGATCGCAGTTGTCGGATTGTCCTCATTGCCCTCCGATCCTCACACCACCATCGATCCAGTCTCTGACCCTCTTCCAACTTCACATCACACCTATCGTTGACCAAACTAAAAGATGACGAAGGGTACCACTTCTTTCGGTAAGCGACAGTAAGTATCATCTGTCAACAAACGCTGCATCCGACACACCACTTCCGCACCCCATCAGAGAGGATATCATGAGTCAATGGGCAGGTATGGCAGCGGCGTCCGGCTATCATCATCGACCGCATCGGGAGGACAGGAAGCGTTTTAATGGACGTGACACCGAAGAGACAGCTGACACTGGCACATGAGGATGACAGCAGATGACTGTACTGCGCGGATTAACTTCAGTCAAGGTAACACGTCGTGCATGCCACAGATATTAATAGACGCAAGGTGCATGATGGAAGCAGCAAAGCTTGGACGCTGGAGACGCAAGTTTCGCTATCAACTTGTCTGAAGAGTTCCCCGTATAGCTCATGTTGTGGTCGCACCGCCAGCACCATTTGAGGAAGTAAATGCTTTTGATGGACGAATATGTTGCGGTGTGGAAGACCTTGTGTCGCGGATTAGCAACCTTTTGAGTCGCCGCACAGCATGCTCACCATTCATCCTCGTCCCTCTCGACCTCGTTTAATCTAACTCTACAGCTCCAAGACGCACACCGTCTGCCGACGATGCAACGCTCGTTCCTTCCACCTCCAGAAGAAGGTCTGCGCTTCGTGCGGTTACCCCTCGGCCAAGATCCGCTCTTACGAATGGGGCCAGAAGGCTAAGCGCAGAAAGACCACCGGTACCGGCCGCATGCGCTACCTCAAGAACGTCAGCCGCCGTGCCAAGAACGGTTTCCAGACTGGCGCTCCCGGCAAGAAGGTTGCCGCCTAAATCAGTCATGATTCGTGTTTAGCTCGCTATCGTCTCTGGTCTTGGTCTCCGATCTCTTTTCGTTTTGCATTCTTCGCTGCACTCTCGTTTGACGTCGGCCCCCATCTTCCGACGCTTTCCAGCATATTCCCCCCTTTCTCACTCTCTGCGGACCTTCGACGCATTACAATCGGATAGTCACATCTTGATGCTTGGCACCCTCGTTGAACGTTTCGCGCTATCATTCATTCACACATCCAAAAACAAGGACCGCATCCTTCCTCCTGGACTTGTTGCTTCGCAAGAACAGAAGTGTACCAACAGTCAAGGTGCGAGGAGCAAGTGCATGTAGGTCTTGCGCTAGCGTAGCTGTAGGCTCTGGCTGAAAGTTGTTCTGCGCGTTGTACATCACATTCACCAGCACAACTTCCCTGCTACATACAAACTAGTCGAACCCATCTCTTTTCTTCACTAACCTCCGTGTCGCCCTTGCACAAAATACATGACTTTTCAGATCTCCCTCTAGTGTGCTGCCGTATCCTGTTGTGTCCGTCGAGATTGCAGAAGGAGAAACGGGAGGTTGATGATGGCCAAACCACGATGGTTGCAATGGTGAAGCTCATCTTGGACATTGACGAACAGGCGAAGATGTCACACGATAGTATGTGAGGTCGGAACTCGGTGTTGGGGAGGTTCGATTGCTTAGAGACTAGCTGTGTGAAAATGACATGTGATGTAGTATTGAAGTCTACTCCTCGTCACTCTCGATGATGCGCTTCTTCCTGGCAATCGCCTGACTGCCAGCTTGGCCATCCTCGCCTTCAGCATTCTGTTCATCCTCATCCGAAGAGAAGGCGGGCTCTGGCCTGCGTTTCTCTTTCGATTCACCACCACCTGCTACTGCTGCCTTTTTTCGTGCACGTTCAGCCTCCTCAATTTTTTGCTCTGCCAATTCCATCTCATCAGGCTCGTCGTCGACCTCCATTGCATCCTCGTCATCAGACGATCTTTTCTTCTTTCGTCGACCAGAACCACGCCCGTGACCCTTTCCATCATCTTCATCTTCATCACCCTCATCATCAACAATGAACCCATCGTCATCCTCCTCAGCATATCTCTGCGACGCAACACCTCTCTTATTGCCACTACGACCACCAACATCATCAGCTGCACCATCGAGATCACTCTCATCACTGTAGTAATTGGTGTTGCGCGGACCAGCACCGGTCTTTCTGCCAGCAACGTAACGACTTCGTCTGCGAGACTCGATATCGAACATGTCGTCGTCGAACTTGCCGCTTTTGCGGTCGGCTTTTTGACGTTCGCGAATACGTTTCTTTTCGGCATCTTTGAGTTCTTTCTCGATACGTGCCTTTTCGACTTCGGGATCGAGAGCACCTTCGCCAGCGGCAGTGGCGACCACACGGGCTGTCTTTTGGAAGCGCAGGGCTTTGGCAATCCTGCGATGCGTCTCGGATTGGATGTCGGCGGGTGTGAAGGCGAGGGAACCAGCGATGGGACCTTGAGCTTCCATGACTTGTTCGCGCTCGTGCGGGACGACGAGGTAGGAAAGACTCTGTGCGGGACGGTTGGAGGATCCGCGGGAACCCATGGGCATACTTTGTGTGGCTTGGCTGAGTAGCTGTGAGGATGGACCGGCAGCTTGTGAGCTCGAGCTCATCTGTGGTGTATTGGTGCCTGTGTTAGTTGCGGTAGAGACTCGACCCTTTTCGGTCTGTTGTGTGATATCAAAGAGTTCGCTACCGACTTGGAGCGACATGGTGCCATCGCTCCAGCGCACGATTCTGGCGTTCGACTCGGGAATGCGGGCACCGTCCTGATCGACCTGATCGGTGTAGCGCCATCGAATGGTGTTCGAGGTACGAAGCAGACTGGCAGCGCCAACATCATTTCCGAATTGAGAATTGAAGCCTTCCTCAAGCAGCGCCTTTTCTTCCTGTTCTTCATCCCAAGTGTCGGCGTCGAAAGGGGTGGTGACGTAGCGAAGGAAATGCGGTATTCTGGCAAGCCAGTGTTCTTTCGTTCGGCGTACAGGAAGTTGTGGGAGAGCGAGATGGGCGACTTCGATGTTGTCGTCGGGCTGAAGATCACCCTCTTCATCCTCTTTGTATTCGAGCTGACGACGAGCTTCTTCGTCGAGCTCTTGAGAGCCTTCTCTGCCAAACGGGCTGCCGCTATGAGATGAACGGCCCGAGCGGCCACCAGCGCCGCCGCCGCGAGCTGGAGAAGATGGATCGAGAGGTGGAGGAGCAGTCAAGCCCTTCGAGCCAGCGGGAGGGGGAGATGCTGATGCAGAATCGACGCGTTGCCTTGGTCGGCGGACCTTACGGCGAACACCTTCATTCTCGTCGTCATCATCGTCATCATCGTTTGCAGCGATCGCAGCTGGCTTCTCTACCTCGTCGTCCTGGCGGTTTCTATTTCTTTGTACTGGCCTCGCTGGCTCTTGTTCATCGTCGTCGTCATCTCCAAAGAGAGCGTCTTCAAGGCCGTTGCCGGTGGTTTGTAAGTTTTCTGGAGCTGCTGCCTCAGCCTGGGAGGTTTGCTCGTCTACTGTGGTGCTTTCATGTGTGTTATTGATGGCCTGGTCTCCTGCCGCTGCAGAGTTAGTAGCCTCTTGATCCGACATGGTGGGGTTGTGGGTCTGTGCAGAGAGGCGCGACGTTCTCTATGTGCACGACGGCAGTCCTTCTCCAATCGGCGCGTTAAAGCTGTGGGCCGTGCAATACGCTCTCGAGATGCCTCCGTTATCTATGAGCTGGATGGAGGGCTTGGTGACCGCAAGTTGTGCGTGAAAGATGCAGAGGTTGAGACGATGAGCAGCGTCGTGAGATGGACACAGAGGTGTGTGATGTTCGGTTGAGCTTCTTGCGCTCTGTTGGATCCGCGTTCCCAAATTTTGACGTGTGTTGCAGAAATATCTTCCTATCGCGCGAGAGCAACTTTGCAAGCATATTAGTTGCTGAGTGTGTTAGGCTCCACACTGTCTGCAATTGTGAAGCCTTCGCACAGCTCAGCACTGAGCAACCAGGCCGACGCGACTCAGCTTTTGACATTGTGTGGATGTCAGCAATCCACAACCATTCTTCCTCAGCGGATTCATAGACATCAGCGCATCGATAACACTAGGCTCAGGAGATCCCTAAAGACTCCAACAAGTATCTTCCCCATCGACAGTGGTTGCCTCATCCACGCTTTGCAAGAAAGGTCCGAACCCGACCACTAGGACTGACTCCGTATCCCCATCATGAGAACGCAACTCGCTAGTGTGGCTCGCGGGCTACTGCGTCAGCCTCCTGTCAGTGCTCCTGCAAGAACCTTCTGCTCCGCATCTGCACCCGCTCTGAGCTCGCGAAGCCGAACCTGGGCCAAGCAGCAGCCAGTGGCACGAACCAGTCTCAAGGACCTGCATCCATTTCCCGAGTCGATGCGTGAGCAACTCGAGAACGCTGATGCACCGCAAGAGCCCTACACTGCAACCGGAAACTCCAACGACCCAGCTGTTCATTCGAGTCGACCCGCATCTCAACCTGCCGAGGTCGATGTCAAACCGAGTGTCGCTGCTCCGGGCATCGTCAAGGGATCATCCAGCAATGGTTCGCCTTCAAGCTCATCCAATGGACCATTGTCGTCTTCGGCTGCCACATCAGCACCTTCAAGTAACGTTTCAGAGGAATGGGGCACCAGCTTTGCAGGCCTGGGCGAATGCTCTTTCAGCAAAGAGGCTGCGGAAGTACTCATGGCACCCGTCAACGAGGCTGATGTAGAGATCAAGCCTGATGGGCTCATTTACCTGCCAGAGATCAAGTATCGCCGTATCTTGAACAGAGCTTTCGGACCTGGTGGCTGGGGTATGGCACCGCGAAGCGAGACCAACGTCGGTCAAGGCATTGTGAGCCGTGAATGGGTGCTCATCTGCCGAGGACGCTTCGTGGCTACTGCACGAGGCGAGCAAGAGTTTTACAAGCCATCCGGTGTTCCAACAGCATCTGAGGGAGCCAAGTCGAATGCATTGATGCGATGCTGCAAGGACTTGGGTATCTCATCCGAGCTTTGGGATCCTCGCTTCATTCGACAGTTCCGTAAGAAGTACTGTGTTGAGGTTTGGGCTCAAGACACCGCGGGCAAGAAGAAGAAGCTCTGGCGACGTAAGGATGACCCTCCCTTCGAATACCCCTGGAAGGAGACTGGTATGGCTTGAGCTGCGTGCAGCAAGCCTGAAGCAACAAGACCCGGGCACACAAGCCTCCTCCTCTCAGACATGGTTGTCATACTCTCAGTGTTAACACGACCGCTGAGATCGCTTCATTGTCAGCTATGTTCCCAATTGCTCCCAACATCAACCAGATCCAAACGCATTCCAAGCAGCATGTTTGACAGACGCTGCTACCTTCCAGCATGAAATGAGTCTCAAGGGTTGCAAGAGCTCGATCACGAGACAGGGCCCGATTCGTGCTTGATCGGCTCGATTTGCAAATTTGAGCTGAGCGACCTTTTTTTGGACGGTTGACTCGAGAACCACGCGGCCTTGGTCAACCAAGCTCGCTCTAACACTTACAAAGTTGAGTTGAATTTCGCAGGGTTGGAAGCGGTGGGCCGTACGAATCAAGCTTTACACTTGTCTGCGGTCGCAAATTGGCTGTGTGGGTGGCCGTAGCGTCGGGCCAATCAGACACTTTCACCTGTTCACGCATTCGAGCATCGTTTATCGCTTCGGTACGAACAAAGCAACACTCGACTCTATCGCCTTCAACACCATCATTGACGAGACACATACTCAGACACCTAGGGCACCTACACTCAGTCGCTACACCCACACTGTACTCGAACGCCGCTCCTTGCGTCGTCCTCACAATCGCTGCTGCCGTGCACGCTCTCTGCTTTTACATTGCAAGAACAAACACCGTCATTGTCCACCTCAAACGAACTTACTACCATTACACACAGCTCACAAAGCAAGACCTACGCTAAGGAGAGGCAAACTCGTATCGGCTCCCATACACATTAACACGCCGTCGAAGCGCAATCACTCATTGACCAGCACCTTGACAAGGCGCTAGGAACCGAACGATCCTAGTTTGCCTCTCTCTCTGGCTGTTCTTACAACCCTCTCATTATCATGGCAGCCGGTATGTATCCTTGGCTATCATGCCATGCTGTTTCCGAGAAGAGCAAGTAGCTAACATTGTCTTCTCGTCTCTCTCCTTGCTCATCGAACAGGACCCCCGCCGGGTCTCGGCATAGCAGCACTACCGCCCAATCCATTCGGCTCTAATGGCCTGCAAACTTCTCACAAAACGCCTCTCGTCCACCACTCAGACTCAGAAAACACCGTCAAATATGAACGACCAGCCCACTGCCCTCGCACCTACGGCAGAGGTGCGCTGCTTGCCTTCAGCTCCTCCGCTCTGGTAGCAAAGCCTACCGACATGGCATCCCTTCGTGACTGGTACGGAGAGTGGGAGCCTTACCACCAAAAAGCCACTTACCATCGCGAGACCCCGCGAAAAAATTTCGCAGAAGACTCTTCCCACTATCAGCAAGCTCAGACCGAGGGCGACGAGGCTGCCAACAACGGAGGCATCATTGGAGGTGCTCTCGGTGGCTTTGGTCCCAAGCGAGAAGGTGCAGGCAATCGATTCGGAGCAAGGAGGAACGAGGACCGCGACCGTGGAGAGCGTGGTGAAGGTCTTCGACTGGGAGAGGTAGGCGGCCGTAGAATGGCTCCTGCTGGAAAGAACCCATTTGGACAGATCTCGGCAAGTGGCGCTTTCAAGCCTGCCGGCACTCCTGGAGGCGGTCGCGGTTTGCCTAGAGATGGTAACGCTGAGGGCCTAGATGGACGTCGTGGGATGGGCGAGCGTTCCACCTCGTATGGCAAAGACAGGATGCGCGAAATGCTTCCAGATGATAGAAGGCGCGATCCCGGTCGTGACCGACGACGTAGCGAGCGAGGTTTGGACGGCGACGAGTCTCGTGAAGAAGGCGAAATATACGAATCGGGACGCAAACGACGAACTGGAGGAGCCGACACCGCCTCCGACTGGCGAAGACCCGGCGATCGAGACCGTGCAGGTCCCTTCTCGAGTCTTGCATCTGACCGCTTGCGACCCAGCGAACGACGAGGTGCGCCACGCAGTGGTGGAGCTCCTTGGAGCGGAGATGCTGATGACAACCCGGCTTGGCTCGAAGACGATTCTGATCCCTTGCCCGTGGACAACCGCGCTCCATTCGGACAGTTCGGTAGCCGTCGAAACGACCCAGATGGCCTGGGCGACTCTCAGGGAGGAGACATGGGAGGCGCTGTTGACAGTATCCAGGCTTTCAAAGCACAAATGAAAGAACGAGAGCGTCGCGAGAGGCTAGCAAGAGGCGAACCTGAATCAGAACCCGTTCAGCACAACGACACTTACGAAGGCAACCACAGTGGATCCTTTGGTACGGACAGAGACTCATCGAGAGAGTACCACTTCGGCGGCGATGGAGGTTCGCAACAAACCGAGTTGGATGCTATTCGTCAAGAGATGATTGCTGCTGCCAACCAGCGATCTTCCTCAGGTGGCTCGCTGTACGACAGCATCTCCAACAGTCACGGTGGTCCAGGAGCCGACGGTCAAGGACCTCCTGGCCTTCCTGGTCGATCCAGTCGATTCGCACGCTTCTTCGATGGACGAGGCGCACCTCCTCGTGACCCTCAGGCAGCTGCACTCGCTGCACAGCAGAAGATGCTCGAGTCGATGGGCAACCTTGGCTCGAGCAACGCCGCACAGCCTTCGCCTGGAGTAGCATCCGAATCAGACAAAGACGGGGCTGGCGCGCAAAGTCCTCAATCGCAACCCAACGCCTCTTCGTCTTCGATCAACATCTCTGAACTCTTCAGCAAGACTTCGATCCGCGACAAGGGCGATGGCGGTCAGAACAAAGACGGCAAGGATGTCACCGAGGCAGACCAACAGAGCATGCAGAAGCTCATGGCTATGTTGCAAGGCAGTGGTGGAAGCGTTAGTGGAACTCCTAGACTGTCGAAAGGACCTGGTGCTGGCGATGATCGTCATTCGCAAGCTGATCAGCTTTCGCAGCTTTTGCGTGGTCAGCAGCACGGACGCAATGGTGATGAAGGGTCGAACGAGCGTCCTCGAAGCGTTGTTTCGCCTAGTCTTGCGTCTGCCGAGTCGCTCAATCACGGTTTGGAAGCTCGTTCGCCGCTTCCTCACAATCAACAGCACCAGCGTGAATCGAGCACCTCGTCTGCACTTGGACATCAGCAACAGCAACAGCTGCCTCCTCAGCACCGTCAGCAGCAGCAGCACGAACAGTACCCTCAGTATCAGCAGCAGCAGCAGTCGCAACACCAACAAAGGTCCGAGTCTCCAGCTATCGGTGGTGTTGGTGGTGGGGGCATGCCATACAACGGTCCTACAAGCCCTGGCGGAGGACCTGTTGTCGGTTCTCCTGGTCCTGCTCCTGGAATGGCAGGCTTTGGTGGGTTCCCTAGTGGAATGCCTGGTCGACCACCTCCGCCTGGTATGGACCCTCGTCTGATAGGACGTCCCCCTATGGGAGGACCTGGTTTTCAACAGATACCGCCCCACATTGCTGCCAGTCTCGGTTTGGCTAGAGGACCAATGCCGCCGGGAATGGGCAACATGCCTCCTCCCCCGCCTATGGGTGTTCCTGGTGGACCTGGCCCTCGTGGTTCGGCGCCTAATGGCGGGTTCCCTCCTCAATTCGCACCCTTCCCTGGCGGACGACCTCCTCCGCCAGGTATGCCACCTCAACTCTACCAGCAGTTGATGAGTATGCCTCCTCACATTCAGCAGCAAGTGCTTGCGGGACAAGGGTTCCCGCCTGGTATGCCTCCTCCTATGCAGCAGCAGCATGCGCCCAGGTCGGCTTATGATTTGCCGGGGACTCCTGGTGGTGGTGGTGATAGGAGGTCTCAGTCTCCAGCTATCGGTGGTGGACAACAACAGTTCCCGTACTACGCTCTGCATCCGGGACCTGCTTCACCTCTGCAGCAGCAACAGCAGCCGGCTTCGCCTAATGTTGGACCGCTTGCTATGGGTGGAGCTAACTTGATGGCGTTGCTTAGCGGAGGCGGTGGTGGAAGGGGTACTCCTAGCAACAGCAGCTGAGTTGGGGCGAAAATCCACGACAATCACTCACACATTTAGCGGTGAGGGAGCAATCGAGTCTTTGGCCATCCCACACTGTCAGCTCCCTTGCAACTTTCTCAGAATCTCAAACTCTTTCTTGTACGACCCTTTCCCAGTTCTCGTTCGGCTCGATTTGGCGCTTATTGAATCACAACACACACACACACACACTCATCAAACAACATCACATCAAACTCTTGCTTTTCTGTGAAAAATGGCATTGCATCGCCACTTGTATCCTTGAAAGTGGGGGTTTCTACTTGAGCTGCTCATTGAACATCCTACCAATCAACATCCTTCGGATCTCCTGAGTCCCCGCTCCTACAGTGTAGAGTCTTGCATCTCTCCAGAACCTAGCCACTGGGTAATCGTTGGTATAGCCATTCCCTCCCAAGATCTGCATTGCTTCCGTGGTAACCTCTATGCATCTATCGGAGCTGTAGAGGATTGAACCTGCGCAATCGCGTCGAGAGACTTTACCGGCATCACAAGCGCGACCAACGGCGTAGACGTAGGAGCGGGCAGCGCCAAGTTTTGTGTACATATCGGCGATTTTGCCTTGGATGAGTTGGAATTCAGCGATTCGAGTTCCGAACTGTTTCCTCTCGTGAGCGTACGCTACCGAGTAGTCGAATGCCGCTTGCGCGAGGCCGAGGGGGCCACCGGAGAGAACGAGTCGTTCGAGATCGAGACCAGACATAAGGACAGATGCGCCCTTGTTGAGGGTTCCGAGGATATTGGTTTGGGGGACTTCGACGTTGTCGAAATGGATTTCGCATGTGTCTGAACCACGCATTCCAACTTTGTCGAGTTTGGGGAGTTGGGTGAAACCTTTCATTCCCTTTTCCAAGATGAAGGCGGTGATGCCTTTGGATCCTGCTTTGGGTTCAGTTTTAGCATACACGATGAACGTGCTAGAGATGGGAGCGTTTGTAATCCACATTTTCCCTCCATTCAACACATAATGATCACCTTTCTTAACCGCATTAGTAGTCATACTAACCACGTCGGACCCTGCTCCCGGTTCGGACATTGCCAAACTTCCCACTTTCTTTCCTGAAATCAAATCAGGAAGATACTTTTCTTTCTGCTCCTTTGTTCCATGCCTATTAAGCTGGTTGACACAGAGGTTCGAATGAGCACCGTACGAAAGCGCCACAGATCCAGAGGCACGAGAAAGTTCTTCCATAACAATCGTATGATCCAAATAGCCTTTACCCAAACCACCGAATTCTTCGGGGACGGTGATTCCGAGGAGACCCATGTCGCCGAGTTTAGTCCAAATATCTTTGGGCGATTCGTTGTTGCGATCGATCGCAGCAGCTTTTTCGGGTGGAAGTTCGGCAGAAACAAAGGTGGAAACGGCATCGCGAAGTTCCGTCTGGTCTTCGGTCAGGCCTGCTACATCGATGTTGTAGAATGTTGTTGACATACAACGGCGGGAGAAGGGAGCAGGGTTGCGGAGGAGCGTGCGGCGCAATGGCCCAGCTACATTGCGGAGCGTGGAGAATGACATCTTTGACGACCTTGAACTGTGGGTTGATGATGATGGTGGTGGTGGGAGAGAAAGGTGAGGACACGAACGAGAATCAACATTGAAGGTGGTCTCGATCTTGTCGGTTCGAGGTCGACCGGCTCTGCTTAAACGAGGAGCGAGGTTCGTTCTGCTGTGTGATGTTGAGGCGGCAGAGCGCAGCGGGGAGCGAAAGCAAAAGCAACACACAAAAGGGTCCGGCTATATCGTTTGGCAGAGCGCATTTGCGGGTCAAAGACGAACGACACACTGGACCGGTTACTTGAATTCGCATTTAACGGGCGCGCTTTGGGGTCCCCGCCTCTCGCGCGAAAGAGTCAGGCTCAAGCGCAAAGCTTGACTTTCCTGTGCAGCGAGTTCATGCCTAAGACACTAGAAAGGCTTCTGTTGACCAATCGCTAGCATTAGCTCGTGTACTCCAGATGGGATAGAGAACAACAATGACAACGTGTCCGAAACGCTTGACGTTGAGGGATTCAGCTGAGAGCACGCAGATTTCCCAAAGGCAACACGCAAATGCCAACAAAAAGCGAGTATGTAATAGAGGCAAACAAAATCTTATGTTGCACCATCAGCCTCTCACTATGTTCCAACCGTGCATCGAAGAGCAACAAACACCAATCTGAATCCTAACCCAACAAAGCAGAGCGAAAAGCTGAAGAACGGCCGCAACCTCCCAGATGGAATTCGTGTCGATTGTGGCACGACTCTGGAGCAAGAGCCAATCTCGAACCCTAACAATACTGTCGGCCGGCAAACCACAACCACCCTTCATCCACCTTCTATCTCAGAGCATGTACGACACTCAAGAGACACTCGCGCAACCACTTCGAGTCAATAAAAAACGTTCGGAGCAATACACAAATATAATTGACCATGACCCAAAACGAAAGACCATGAAAAGCCACAAAAGAGAGCGAGAGAAAAAAGCGAAATCCTGTGCAGTACAATAAAAACGTTTCCAAAACAAGAACCAAGAATCCGGGAGCTATGAATGAGAATACGGGGCAGGTATGATAGACAAGAGAGCTAGTGCGGGACCGTGATTGTCATGGGTATTTGAGGGTATGAGAAAGAGAAGGGAGATTGGGGTGACTTTGTGCAGAGGACCCATGGGTGAATGAATACATTTGTGATGTTGAAGGGTGGTGGCCTTGGGGCTGTCTTCCTAATGGAGGATAAGCGCAATGGCAGGTGAAGCAGTGAAGAAGCAAGCCGGGTGGATGGGTATAATATCGCGAGGCAGATTGCGATGGCTTTGCGGGAGCGAACTCAGTAGTGTAGCTGAGTCGGATCAACGAGTTTGCCAGCTACAAGCACCGACTTGCTCTCTGTCGTTGCTTCGGCTTGGTCTTGATCGCTGTTGGAAGTGGATCCGATCTGCGTCAAGGCCGTACGTTGTGGTGCAAAACCCAGCACGGAACACGTCAGTCGATACTTGGCTCGAATCTTTTCCAACAGCGTCAGCATGTCGAGCTTGGCCAGCTCGTCGTCGCCATCATTGTTGATTGTATCGTCTTCCATCTCGACATCTTGCTGAGTATCGCGGTCGGCTTCGGCTACTGTTGCAGCAGTCTGACCTAGATCCGTAGAAGGGTCGGAAGAAGTATTGGTGAGAGGGAAAAACGAGATGAGCCTTTCGAGACCAGCAAGGTGCTGAATCTGCTTAGACTGCTTCCGTGAGTTATGTCCAGCCGCTTCGGTTTGTTGCAATGCTAGCCTCCACACCTCGGCCATGCCCTTGTAGAAGCCGACCTCTTCCCACAGTTCGAAGCCCTTTTCGCGTCCCAGCTCGCGACCTTCGAAAGTGCCATGCAATGCGCCGTGATCAAAGCCTTGCTGATATCCTTCTTGAAATGCGGTCTCTTCGACGTTGTTGGCCGCGTCGATAACGAAGTCGAATGGATCTGCGGATGTGTCCACCATGTTGGTGAATGCAGCGATGGATGATGATGTTGGTTGAGAAGAAAGAAGCGAGAGTGGAGTTTTGGCGCGTTCTAACTGTGCGTGTGATTGGACCCTTTTTTTTATGCTCCAAAAAGTTCTCGGTTTTCGGACACCGGAGCGAGGCAGCATCGCCACTATCGACGCGCTGTCACAGAGATGCTCTCGCTAGCTGATCCCAAGCTCATCGGGGCGTTGGGTCCGCCAGCGCTGTCTGGCGTAGGAGCAGTGCTAGCACTGGAACCGCTACCACCTGCTCCACCGCTACCGGGAGCACCACCGTTGAGAGCCATGTTCATAGCCGAGTTCGAGTTCATCCGAAACAGCGGATTCTTGCTGAAGCTGAGACGAATGCCACCATTCTTGATGGCTCCACCCAGAGAGTGGCCGTTAAGCTCCGACATAGCCTTGGATGCGGTGTAAACGTCTTCGAACTCAACAAAGCACATTGGTCCATTTGACTTGAGACGGAAAGAGAACTGGCGGAAACCTTGACAGCTGCTGAAGACGGCTCGAAGCTGATCCTCGATTTGCGAAAGAACGGCGCTCGAAGCGTTACTGGGCAAGTTACCGACAAACAGAGTGTTGACAGGTGGATGATTGTCTCCATGCACGTTGCGTCCCGTCGGACTGGGCAGGTCCGGGCTGGGAACTTGCGGTGGCGGTTTGATGCCATCGTCATCAGCGGGAGGAGAGCCAAGCTTGAGTGAGCCTAAGCGTGTGGTGACGGAAGCCTGTTGCTGCTGGTAGTCGGCTGCGTCAGGGCCTGCCGAGGACGGTGTCGAGCTAGGGCGATCGGTAGTATCAGCCTTGGCGCCGTCGTCTGGCTTACTTAGGCTCATGCTTCCGGGACCAGCCGCGACCTGTTCACTGCCAACAGCTCCGATCGAGGTTCCTCGCGACCCCTGTCTCTGAAATCCAGGCCGTTGTGCGGATCCTGCCATACCTGAGCCTGAAGCAGGGCCGTAAAGGCTGGGAGGCGGAGAGCCAAGGGCAGGCCAGTCGGATCTTTGGCTGCTCTGCGTGTTGATCGTCTGACCAGGGCCAATCGAAGCACCTCGGGGAGGTGCTGCTATCGGTCCAGTGCTGCCTTCGGGACCATAGTAGTCGATCGGTCCCAATGAGCCACCCCATTTGTCGACGCCAGTTGAGCCTTGTTGCGGTTGCTGTGACTGTGACTGCTGTGACTGCTGTGGCTGTTGTTGTTGTTGTTGTTGTTGTTGTGATGGAGCCGCTGATCCACCGGATGGGCCGATCGAAGATCGAAGCGCTGCTGCAGCACCACCCTGAGTGAAGAAGTCGGGTCCTGCAAACATCTCGTGGGGAGACAAGAGGTCGGCCTGCCCAGAGCCAGGCCCGTTAAAGGGTTCAAAACCGCCTGCAGGACCCTTACCAAAAGGGCTAAAACGTCCAGCCTGTCCACCGGGACCGTTCATCTGCGGACCTGCGCGAGGATCGAACGGTCCACCAAGTGCGAAAGGAGGTGGCGGCGGATGGCTTGTGCCTGCGCTGCTTGGGCCAGCACCTCCTGCTGGCAGCGGACACATGGGTCCACCCGCACCTTCCGGATATCCTGGTGCTGACAAGACAGGACGTTGCTTTGTGTGCAAGTTCTTCTTGGCCATCTCGGTCTTGAGAACACAGCCTTTCTCGGCGTCAACTTTGCGCCCATTGAGCGCATCGCGTGCTTCGAGGGCTTCAGTGCGTGTGCGGAACTTGGCAAAACCGATGATCTGCTTGATCTTGCCCGCCGCTGCTGCATTGGTGTTGTTGGTGGCGGCTGCACCGCCTAGACCTGGTGCACCGAAAGCGTTGAGCATGCCGCCCATGTTCGCTAACGACGAAAAGGCGTCGCCAGCTCCAGCACCTCTGAGCGCCAAAGGCAGATTCTGATCATCCCAACCTGGCCCTGCATTGCCGCCGAGATCGAAGACGCCTGAGCCTGGCATATTGACCGCCTGATACGGACCACCAGGCCCTGCTGACAGTGGCCCGCTTCCGTCTGCTGCACGACCGCTGGGACCCACAGTGCCAAGCCCGGCAGGGATCTTGAGTGTAGATGCTTCGAAACCTTTGGCGAAGAGGAACATGTTGGCAAACTCGCGTTCGGTCATATCGTCTGGGAAGCCAACGATGAAGACGGTAGTGATCTCCTCTGGTGGCCCACCTTGTGTTGGCATCCCCGCCGGGTTGCCGAAGCTGTTCTGAAGACCGTACTGCTCTTGCTGTTGCTGTTGCTGTTGCTGGTGCTGCGGTCCCAATGGAGATTGGTGTGAGGACTGTTGTTGTTGATGGTGAAGTTGAGATTGCATCTGCACGTGTTGATGCTGGAGTTGCATCATGCTGCGTGGGCTGAGATTGCCAGGATTTGGTATACTAAGCATGCCCGGCCCCGGACCGGCACCGTATCGCGGGCGAGAGTTGAAGTCATCGTGACCGACACTGCGAGGATTGGCGCCCATCTGTGCGAGCTCATCACGATTGCCGGCCGATCCGTACTGACCAGGTGAGAGACCGAAGCGATGCGACATGTGTTCCTGATCTTGGCTCGATGAGAGTGCGAGACCTCTTGAATCGTTGCTGGAGGCTGATCGGAATGCAACGTTCATGGGATCCGAGGTAGACAGTGCAGCAGCGTTTGCACTTTTGGACGCTTCCGACATTGCAAGATTGGAACCGTTGGGACTGAAGAGCTCGTTGTAGCCAAGGAACGGTTCTGCTGCGGCGCTGCTGGAAGAGAGACCGGAATGTATTGACTGCTTGCGTTGTGATGTGCCCGCTGGCGCTCGACTTGCACCGCCAGAGACTTGACCGATTGAGTTCCATCTCTCACTTGGGTCGCCCATGGGAAAGTTGAAGGAACGTTTGGTGGGCGATGGTGAGCGAGCACCTGAGCTGCCACCTGTCGCACCTTCACCAGAAGGTTGCGGGGATGTAAGGCGAGGATAGGGTTGCATGGCTCTGGGTGCAGCAAAGGTAGTCTGATTTGCGTGTGCCAGTGGAGGCGAAGAGTGGAAGACGAAAGATGCCGCTGGATCGGATTGATCGCGCGAAAGGCAAGGAGGTCCGACAGATCTGGAGGATGAGGAAGAAGCTGGGACGAAGATGCCGGGAGGAGGTCGTGATCTTGATGTTTGGTTGAAGGCCATGCCAAGCGGGTCGGAGGTCGTGGCGAACGAGTCCAGATCGGTGTGAGAAGAATGACCCGAAAAATAGGCGCCGTCAGGCATCGTCCGTGATGCAATAGAGAGTTGCAGAGACTGTGCCGATTCAGCCTTCGGCTGAGCGAATGGCTGTGAATGTTGATGTGATCGAAGCGGAAGTGAGTCTAAAGGCAGCAAGGTGGGAAGCTGTGCCGTTATAGCTGCTGGCATGGAGATCCTCTACGGGGCGAGGCTGGGAAGTAGGGGTCAGACCGATAGCTCCTATCTTATCCTGAGAAGGTGACGTCAAGTACAAAGTCCGATAACGGTCTTGGCGAGGTCTAAGGAAAGAGTGCTCCGATGTGCCTTACGTTGGCAAAGTTAATTGACGAGTGTCTGATGCTGTGCAGATAGATGGAGCAGACGAGGAGCACTGAATGATGCCGACGTTACGATGACAGAGATAGATAAGCTTGATGACGTATCGAGATGGTGGTGGTTCCTTTCTTGCCAGCGATCAGGCCGGTTCCGTATAAAAGAGGTGTCTTGTCACAGCTTTGTTTATGGATAGCCGAGCTGGCAGCGACTGATGTTGAGCGGGCAGACGGCCTGCAGCAAGGTTGATTCCCAAACGTCCTTGCAATGGCTGATAGGCGGTACGAGCGGTGTTAAGGATTGCTGGAAACCAAAGCTGATGGTGGAGGGCTCCGAGTTCCGCTGACAGGTGTCAAAATTCGAGATGATGTATGCAAAGAGATAGAATGCAACGCGAAGATAGGATTGCGAGAGTACAAATGCGAACGGTTGCAAGAGAGAGAAAAAAAAAGAAAAAAGAAAGAGAATGGGGGAACAACGATGAATGAAAGGTGTGTAGGGTGAATGCTAAAGGGAGATGATGGTGGTGAGGAGAAGGGTCCGCACGAGAGAGAGGGAAAAGGGAAAAGGGAGTCGGGATAGGAAACAAGGAGAAAGCGAAACCTGGGAGGATACCCATCCATACGACACACAAAGAGAGTCTCGGGGAGAGAGAGAGAGAGAGACGCACACGCAAGTCGTACAACTACACACTGTCAGTTGGGCGCAGTGACAGTCGTGTAAAGAGGAGGTCGCACAAGGAGGAGGAGAAAGCAACTGATGCTGGACGAGAAGGGAATCGAGATGCGGGCGTTGGACCAGTGTTGCAATGAAAGAGAGACGACCGATTCTGAGAACAAGGCAAACCTGGGACTGATCCACTTAAAGAGAGACGCGTTGGGCGTGGCTAACTCGAGCTGTTGGACGCACACACACAGTGTATGCGGATGAAGAGCTGGACAAGGAACAGAGAGAGAGCCCGAGGGCGGATGGACGGACAGAGGAACAAAGCGACAGCAACTTTACTCGACAGCTTAATGGGCTTCGCACAGGAGGGCTTTTGAGCAGCAGCAATGAGGGAGGGAAAGGATAAGGGACGCGAATGGCTCTCCAGGCATCTCGCCAGTGTAAAGCGACTGACAGCTGATCCAGAACCAGAAGCGGCACTTTTCGACAGTGCCACCACAGTGTCCACCGACCGCGACCCTGTCTATCAAATTTCCCATGCCAAAAATCCCAGGTCAATGCGCGTCAAGCTTGTTCAGGCACCAAAGGAGTGTTGTCCAACCGATCCGTCTATGGACCACTGCTCTTTTGCCTCGTTCTTTTCCTTGCAACAGCAGCAGCAGCAGCCTCCTACAGCCGCGTCCAACCCATCGCGTCTCTTGTTGAAGCGCGACGAGCAAAGCAACATGTTCCAGTCACACTGCGCTTTGGGCTCATCTCATCGACGTGACACTTTCGAGCCGCTGAGACCGCTCAATGCCTTTCAGACAGACTGCTACTGTTGAGGCTAGAGATAAGCTTTTTGCGAACAAAAAGAGGTCGGCGGGATCGCCTGGATGGAAAAGGGTTCAGGGCCTGTCAACAGATCCAAAATCGTGCCATTTTTATGTACGACGCGACGCGCTTTGTCCATCGCGTTGAGTGCTGGCTCGTCTATTCCGTCGGATCAAGAACCCGATCGTAGCCCCAACCTTGCGCACGATGTCTTGCCGATCTTGATGGTAAAGATATAGACAAGGCTTGCTCAACCAACGAACCCGCAAGCGGCAGCAGCATGCATCGCCGTCAAACTCGATAAAGTCTCACGGTGGGTTTGTATCGCAGCAAGAGGCTGTTTCGACGGCAGCCGCTCACCTGTGCCCTAGATGTCTGAAGCAACCAATTCTCTCTGGCTGTATTCAATGAAGGCAGATGTCCCGACGTTGTGCTCTCAAAGCTTCCAGGGCAATTTGTGCCTGTGATGAGTTGATCGAGACCACACTTAGGTTAGTCGTGGGCAGCACATAGCGTCTGTGCCAGTAGGCGAGAGTCGGTTCAGAGCTGCACGACTTGAGAGCTTGGTTCGCATCTATCTTGTGACTGCCGGTCTGGGAAGAAGCCGGCAACAAGATGCACCAATAGGATCCATTTAGCTCGCTTTCCGCCTGCGATCCAAGAATCAGACTCGGCGTTCGAATGGTGAGCGCAATCAGCAGTAGAAACAGCCCCGTGCCGGGAGTGTCTCATCTTCGCAATCGCCAACAAGAGAGAGACGGAAGATCGGACACCAGGGCGATCAGTGGTAGAAACTGTCTGATAATGCATGGGAATTGAGCCGAGACGAATGCTTGGATATGGTACAGAGTCAAAGAAAAGCAAGTGTCAAGAAGCTACATCCTTTATGGCGCCGCGCCCATCGAAATCTATGCGCGGAGAAGAGGTGATTGTGCCTGCGAGAGGAGCTTTTGCATCTGGTCCAGTGTGATCTCTTCACGGATCACGGTAGCCTTGATCTCGTTATCAGGGTTGGCAGGAACAGTGACGGTGCCGTTGGCAAGCTTCCATCCCTCCTGTGCGTTGATGAACTCTTCGAGCTGAGCACCCGAAAGGTTGAGGTAGCTGCCGATGCGCTTCTCGCTGATTGAGGTGAACGAGCCCTTGACCGAGTTGAGCGCAACCTTGCGTGCGGCATTCTCGAACTGGTTGATCTTAGCGGCGTATTCGCGAACATCCGAGCACTCTTCACTGGCCAATGTCGACCAGAACTCGCGGAAGCGGGCCTGGAAGAGAAGAGTGCTGAGCTGCGAAAGACGGACAATCAAAGGGTCGGTGAGGTGACCGGCAGAAGCGACGTCCTTGGCCTTCTCAACAACCTCCTCCTCATCATCGCCGGCCAGCGAGGCGGCATCATCGCCGGTGGAGACCTCCTTCTCCGCCTTGACGGGGACAGTGGGCAACGGTGCCTCACCAAGGAGGGAAATGCAAAGGTTGAAGTCGGGAAGGGGAGCGGCAACGAGCGCCTTGAGGAGGATGTTGATCACGACAACATAGTTGAAGTCGTTGGGGTTGAATTGGTATCTGTACAAGGCAACGTGGCGAGCAGGATTGCAAAAAGGTGAGGGTCAGTCGGTGTTGTTCCTGCCTGACAATAGCATAAGACCATCCTCGCATGCTCGGCACGGGCCAGAACAGAAGGTGGGAGCCAGTTTATAGATCTTTGACACATTAGGCGGGAGCATTCGACAAAGGTTGGCGTCGAGCTGGAGGTATAGATCAGATAGAGCTAATGTGGATGCACGTCATCGGCAGCCCGGGGCTTCACTCCCAGAAAGCCAGTCGCTTTGCATTTTTGGTAATAGATGATCATCCTTTCAAGCGGGTTTTCCTAGCCTGCCTAAGCAATTTCTGACACAGTGCCGGCTGCTTGCAGCCACGTTATCCCAACATGGCCAAGTTTGTCGACGTGCTGTGCTTTTGTTTCAACGTATCGGGATGAAATCGTTGGGTGCCCTTGTCGCGTGTCGTTGCGTGCATTATGCCCAGAGATGCGAGGAGACCGTGGTAACGAGCAGACTTACAGTTTGAGAATTGCGAGGTTGGCAAGGAGATCGTAGGAGCCGTCGTCGAGCTGTTGTGCGAGGTAGTCGTGCAGAACATCGAGGTTCTGAGGATTGTATCGGTCGACGCCAGAGATGAGCTGCTCGATGTGCTCGGGTCGCGAAGATGGCGAGAGCCACTGGGATGCGCTTGCGGATTCGGAAGCCATGTTGTTGTCGATGCTGCCGGGATGCTGATGTGGTGCAGATGGTGGTCAAGCCGGTGAGAAGATAGGTGTCGACGACGACAAAAGTCCAACACAATTCTTCCAAGTGCTGTTCCTTCCAGGGACACTGAACAAAATTCGGAAGAAAAGCTGCTTCTGCTGTTCGCACGCTGCCTTCGTTGCCTTTGAACGAGCGAAATTGATTGAAATGATCACTACAAGTTCACGTGCGAGACAAATTCACTTCTTTGCCAGAGTTAGAAATGAACGACAATCCTCAATCGCCGATTCAGTCCTTTTCCTCAGCAATGGGCTGATTCGCTTGTTGTGTTGCACTGCACTGCGCCCAACTCTGCTGTGTTGGGGCTCCAATTTTTAGAGCTGTTTCCTGTGTTGCTCTTTTGTTCTTCTTGGCTGTCAGACGGCGAATGAGCGATCCAAATTCAAATCTTCTCAATCCGATCTTCTGAACCACACCTCGCAGTTGATCGCTCTCATCTGTGCCACCACATCATCGACGCCGCAACACCTGTCAGCGCCGCTATCACCGTCGCCATCATGTCTTCGTCCACCACCGTCACCCAGACGGCTGCACAGCCAGCCCAGTCTTCCACCATCACTCTCGACTCTTCACTTGCTGGCCACGACGAAGAGCAGATTCGTCTCATGGAGGAACGATGCATGGTTCTCGACAACGACGACAAGTATATCCGCGATGGAAGCAAGAAAGAATGCCATCTCATGACCAACATCAACAAGGGTCTCTTGCACCGTGCTTTTTCCGTCTTCCTCTTCGACCCCACATCCGGCAAGCTCCTGTTGCAACGAAGAGCACCAGAGAAGATCACCTTTCCCAACATGTGGACCAACACCTGCTGCTCTCACCCCCTTGCCATTAAGGGTGAACTCGAGGAAGCAGAGCAGATTGGTGTTCGTCGTGCAGCACAGCGCAAGCTCGACCACGAGCTCGGCATCCCCGCCGAACAAGTCCCTCTCGACCAGTTCCAGTATCTCACCCGCATCCACTACCTTGCACCCAATGGGGACGAGGACAACATCTGGGGTGAGCACGAGATCGACTACATCCTCTTCATCACTGCCAACGTCACGCTCGAACCTAACGTCAACGAGGTTTGCGACACAAAGTGGGTTTCGCCTCAAGAGCTCAAGGTTCTCATGACCGAGCTCGACCCTGCTTCTTTCACACCCTGGTTCAAGCTCATTGTGCACAAGTTCCTCTTTCCTTGGTGGAGCGAGTTGCTGGCAAGGAAGGGTGATGATGAGAGCAAGCCTCTGGATGCCAAGTCGCTGGCTGACTTGACAGATCACAGCATCCATCGCATGCTCTAAGAAAGCCCGAAAGATCTTGACAGAACAGGAGTGACCAACAATAACAAAAAAAAAAAAAAAAAAAAAAAAAAAAAAAGCAAAAAAGCAAAAAAAAGCAATGATACCCGTCAGACGCAAAAAGGCATATCTGACGGGTTTCTTTTGCTTGATACCCAACGCGACGTTGCTACTCTTCTCCTGTGTCGTCCAATCTGAGCTCACGTCACCCATGCTTGATATACGTGCCCTTGTACATACGCCCACATCGTTCAACTTGCATAGATGATCTCGAAGTGTGCCTGTGCAACCGCGCAGCCAGATGTGAGACCCTTGCTCATAGACCTTGAGGGCTTGAGTCAGCCACCTGAGAAGATCAGGAGGCTTCTGACCGGGCTCGCAACATCTCCGGACGCGCTTACGTGCAAAAGGCAGAGAAACTTCGAGGGATCCCTCTCTGCTTTCGCCTCGATGTTCACGAGCCAGAGCAATTCACACCTTGAATCTATCTGTATCTGTGGAATCAAAACTACTCCATGCGATGGGAGTGTGTTATTTTTGCAGGCGTGAGAAAGTGGGGGGAATCAGAAGCTAACCTGTACATGGTTTTGAGATGTGATAAGGTCGACGTCGAAACTAATGTAAGAGTGAAAGAGAAGATGCCGTGTAGTAGGTGTACGCGCATAACGATGACATGTGATGGGTGATGATGATGATGATGATGAAAGGAGAAAGGGGAACCGTTGTTTAAGCCTCAGCCTTGACAACGGTGTCCTTGCCAGTGCAGTAGATACCGTCCAAGAACTTTCGGATATCTTTGTTGCGCACAAGAGTAGCACCGTGGAGGAGAGCAGCCGACTGGGAAACGAGGTCAATGTCGTTACCCTCAACGAGGACCTGGTCCTTCTGTGCCTTGTCCTCCTGGATGGTAACACCATCGAGCATCTCGATGTTACGGACACGCTTCTCGCCCAAGAAGTTGCGGATCTCGGCGGACTTCTTGTCACCGGCAATGATGATGTTGATGGGGAAATGGGCGTAGACGGCACGCATCTTGTACTGGAAACCGACGGTAACACCCTTGATCATGTTGGCAACGCATGCCGAGGCAGTTCGGAGGCAAGCGGCGTGCTTGCGGTTGGCGTGCCACACGATGAACTTGATCTTCTGGCCGGAAGGACTCTTGATGATGCGGGCATCAAGGTTCATATGCTTGAGCGACTGTTGCAAGCAAAAAGGGAGAAGAGTAAAGAAAGTCAGTTTTCTGCTTCTGCTGGGCGCCACATTGGCTGGATTGACCGTGACAAGTCCTGAGCGTTTTGCAGCGGCAGCAGGTTCCAATCTAAGCGTGCTTCCTCGCAACCGTACATCCTCGGCTTCTGCAATTCTGTCCTGACTGGAAGAAGAGTGATGCTGCGAGCGTTGGCGAGGTTTCCGATCTTTCCTTCCCTGCGATGACAAGGTTGCGCAAGTTGCTGATTACGGACCGGCAGCATGCACCGAATCCTTCCTGCAAACGCATCCATTCTGTCCTGGCGTCTGCTGCTGGTGTAGTGCGCCCTTTCCACTGCAATTCGCACGTCTGCGATGACTTTCCCTTGTTCGGTATGGCCTGATTTGTTTACTGCGATCTGACTGCTCTGTTCTTTCTTTGGTGCGTAATCCATCATGTTTCTCCTCTGCTTCTGCTTCCCTTGCTGCTGCTGCTGCTGCTATGCTGTGCTCAGGACTGTCGACAAGCCTGAATGTTTTGGATGCTAACCTTGGTGAGCGAGCCACGGGGACCCTTGACGGTGAAGACCCGCGACGAGACGCTGACGGTGATGTCGGCGGGGACGGCGAGGTCGAGCTCCTTGAAGACTTGCAACATCTTTGGATCTGTGAGTGCGTAAGTAAGGTAATGGTACGGAAAGAGTTGCTGAGGTCAGTCTGCTGTTTAGAGACAGATGGTGGTTGTGCGTGTGCGAGATTGGAGGACGAGATGACAGAGTGCACGGCAGACACGAGCGGCTAGAAGTTGTGACGGAAGTAGATGACACCAGAATGACGACAATAGACGGGGCTGCAACATGTCCTGTTCGACGTCCTTGCGATACGTCGTCTCTCTGCTTTGGAAGCCAAATTGCAGTTTCCCATTGACCTGATCTGATGGGACACTATGCTGACTCGACGCCTAACTGAACGACGTGTTGAAACATTCTTGTCCAGATGCAGAAGCAGAAGTCATCTATCCATGAAATGTATTTGTCCTTTGATCATATCCTCGGTAGAACTGGGTGCATGGCACGTTTCATGCTTCTGTGTTGTCGAGATGCAGAGCCCTAATGAAGTCGAGAGAGCGGTGCGAACAGACGTGTCTGATGCCAACTTAGTCGATAACAGTATAGGTGAAAGAGGGTGATGGTAGTGCGTCTAGTTGACGATGTGTGATACTGCTGTAAAGGCAGTTTTTTTGTACTGGGCGTGCTATTTGTCGATGATTTTGGTCGGGAAGAATGCGTATGCTCGTGCTGCGTGTGATCTCTGCCGTCGGTTGTCGCTGCGCACGTTGTTCTGGGCGTGGAATACTAACCTTGAGGTGATATGGGGTGTTGACGTAGGGTGAGGGTAAGGAGGATGATCGGATGGCGACGAAGCTTCTTTGGCGGTGAGCACGCTTGCTTCCAGTGTCGCTTACACACTCTGTGAACAGACAGGCTTGCAGATGACGACCTTGACAAATGGCAGTCAAGACCTTCTCGCTCGATTTCCCCCAATTCCCAACTTTGAGCTGTTGCACTGATCTGCTGCCTCGAGAAAGAATTGTGGTTGCAGAGCGCGACCTTGAGCTCATCCCAAAACCGACCTGCCGTCAATCCACAGAGTGCCGCGCCAGAGTTGGTCTTCAAAGACAACAGGCAAAATAGCCGAGCTTCGAACAACTGCAAAAGTTTTTACAGTGGCCGCGAACCGAATTCGGCCGATGTCCTCTTTTCCGTGGGTTAAACTGTTAAAATAGGTTTGATGTAACATGGGGTTTTCCCGGATTGACTCGAATCTCAATTTAGCCAAATTCGGAGCCCGAGCCCCGATTTCAGCGATCTCTGCGCAGTTCAATATTTGCTGCGAAGATCTGCGCTGCTGCTGTTGAAAGAGTCAAAGACTGCTGTTTCCCCCCCCCCCCCGCACGGGGCACAAGTGGAGACAAGCATTGCAAGCCGGGTACTGCCGAGCATGAACGGTCTACTTGGTTCTGTCTGTCCATCTCCGTCCATCGAACGTTTCTTACTAGACCCTTTCCTTTGTTGATCATCAGAACTTCTTCTCCTAACTCCCCTCCATCCCTCGACGACAAACTTTGGGCAAGCTGGAGCTGGATGCATCGCAGTTGACCGACAAATTGATACGCTACTGCCGGCATAAAAGAAAAGAAGAGGCTTGCTCGACCCAAACCTTCACCATCATCTTGTCTTGTGTCCATACATTCGCTTGCTTCTCGATCATCAACTTCTTCTCGACCGGTAACCCACAGCTTCTACTTGGCAGTCCGGTCTAACGAGGCCTCCTCTTCACATCAGCCAGTTAGTCGGTGGAAAGCTTTTGCGATCTTTGCCCGCCATCCTCGTTCGAAGTCCTGGTCCCGATCGAAGCACTTGCTGTAGCATACATCAACAGCGCCCGCCATGCCCTCCAACGTTCGCCCTCTCACGGGCAAGAGCACTGCCTACCAACAACAAACACGCGTACAAGCTATTGGGAAAGGCCTCGCCTACTTCTCTGCCGCATTCATCGCATTTACTTTCATCTGCTCCATTGCACCAGCATCCTCACCATCTGGCTCCCATTCCCCAAGCAGTGGCCCGTGGCGTGGATACTACTCGACAAAGTCTGGACGTTGCGATCCGTTTAGCCTCCCAGGCTGGGTAGACTGGTCCATCGGCACGAACGACCTCCCAGCATGGCGCACCTTTGACCCCGCCTGTTCCACCACCAACCTCCTTGGCACGCTCATCTCCACACTCAACATCGAGGAGAAAGATCCCAGCAAGATCACACCACACAAGGTGCACGCATTGTATTCAGCGAGCAGTAGCGTCGAGGAGCTCAACGCTTTCTTCACCAACAGGACCGTGCTCATGATCGGCGATCATCAGGTGGATCAATCTCTTGTCTCTCACTTCTGCGCATTGACCGGTCACACTGTCCAGACAGTCGACAAAACACATCCGTGGGGTAGCAGTCTCAGCTCTGTCCCGCCAAAGCATGGCTTCACGCCAGTCAAGAACAACGCTCCGCTCGCACACTATTGCTATCTCCCCGAGTACGACTTTTTGCTCACCTCCGTCTACACTTATGGCGCCGATACATCCGACTCATGGCGCGGCGAACAGCTCTACAACGCACCAGGACTGTTCGAAGATCGTGTCGATGATCTCTTCAAACCGTACATGCGAGTTATGGCTTCCTCTTCGCTCACGTCTCCCGCTCTGCCATTGCCTAGAGGGAGAAGCGAACCAGACCTGATTTGGTTCAACTCTGGCTTGTGGGATCTGGCAAGATGGGCACGCTACGATATCGATACAGGCGTCGGACTGCTAGAGAATCTGTCAGAGGAGAGGATCATGTGGTGGAGGTCGAGGATGATCGACATGCTTGGAGCTCTGCGTAAAACTTGGCGCCGAACACGCATTGTTTGGCGAGAAACTGCTTACCCGCTCGCTTCGGAGGCGTCGACGGTTGAGGCCTTCCTCGGCATTGAAGGAGCACAAAGGAAAAACCACCCTTTGTACCACGCCAATCGCATTGCGCAGCTCAACCAGGCTCAGCGCTCCGCGTTGGAAGTCCATGGAGATGATGTGGTCAAGGGCGAGAGGTCGAGAAGTGCAAGGATGCCAAGCGATGTTGTCGGGTTGAACTTTGCAGATGTGCTAATGGGACAGGACCAGCACTCGTTGAATCCTTTGGCACCAAGTCAGCTGCCTTGTGGTGCGCTGTTTGGCGAGATGATGCTCTGGCACCTGAGGGATGCTGTCAGCTCATGATTCTGCTGTACGAGCGCAGTTACAATGCAAAAGCCAATATACCTTGTCGTCAAAGCACACGCGCCTTTGTGAAAAAGCCTGCGATTGAGGCAGCCGCTCGTGTGATCCTTAAGCAATAGTTGTGAATCTTGAGCTGAAGTTGAGACCTTTGAGCTGAAGTTGAGATCCTTGAGCCAGAGTTGGGAGCAAGTGAAAGGTCAGGCTTGACAATGCGGAGCAGGCAGGCAACGCATCAGCACGCGTCACACCAAAATCTCAACTCCGTACGACGTCGGACTCGATCGAGTTCGTTCGTGCCGAGTCGCTCCCTTCAGCCCAAGACATACCGAGTTTAAAGCGGGAAGGAGAACGCACAACTGATCCGACACACACCTGGCCCAAGGACCCGCAACTAAGAGTCAAGACATGTGTCACGACCCTGCTTGCTTCTCTGACCTGCCAAAGATAGATATAAGACCCACCCCAATCCTCGCACCCTCTCTTTCCACCCCTTCGTCCGTCACTTCGCCACCCTCAGCTTCTCCCATTGCTACGATCACCTCGAATTATCTCAACAAGCTCAACGACACCCTTGACGAGCTTCATCGTAACAGCACTTCGTTCACCATCATGCCTTTGCAGGCCGACGATACTGCTTCGTTCAAGCTCGAGAACCCTCTTCGGACTTGGGGCGATTCGGACAATGTTTGCTTCATTTTTCGTTTGGTGTTATGCTCTCCTGCCATCTGCGCCTGGCTCCTCATCACAAAACCCGAGGAAAAATTTCAAAGGTGAGTTTAGTCTACGTCTTCGATCATGTGCACCTTCACATCTCTCAGTCTAGCGGTCCTCTCTGCATCCTTTCTGCACGGCCTAATAGGAACCAAACAACGAATCGGACCTGAGAACTTGGGCTCTGGGCGCGCCTTTGCCTCTCTTCTCGGGTTATAACTGCCCTTCCCCGGCACCCACGTTACGGTGACTTGGTGGAAGGAGGCTATGTCATTGACCCTTTTATGGTTAGCGGATGCCTAAGCCAAGGCTCAAAGGCACGTTGCCATTAAGACGGAATAGGTCACAGAACAGAACAGAACAGAACAGAACAGAACAGAACAGAACAGAATAGAACAGAAGCGACAGCTTCTTACTCTACTCATCACTTCAAGTCAGATTCAAACTAGTTCACGAGCTCAACTACTGGTTCGTGCAACGCCCAACATTCCTTACTCACGCCGCTCACAGCATTGCACGCATCTTCCAAGATCCATGACAGGCAATCATATTCCGCATTGGTAACAGACACTAAAGATCCCCCTTCCTATCGTACTCGGCAGTCTCCAATCCCGACTGCTTGAGCTTCTTCCTCTCCTCCTCACCGGCATAAGTCCTATTCTCATGAATTTTGGTTCCATCACCCAACACTCCGATCTTCCTCACAACCAACCAAGCGGGGAAAACACTAATGGCCCACTGAGCAGCATTCAACCCTGCAGCAGCATCCAATCTCCAACTTGTCGAGTTGACACCATAACTTACACACTGTCCAGCACTTTCCACTCCTCTAACGATCGATGCTAGCCTGATGATCTCTGCTGGATCTTCGCTAATGTTTCCGATAATCCAGTAGTTGAGTTCGTACATCATATTGAAACCCACCTGCAATGCTAGGTATAGAAAGAAGCCTGATCCCCAGCCCGATGTAGTCCAATCAAAGGAGGGTTTAGGGGAAGTGGTGTGATACTTGTGCATAATGTAGATAGCCCAAGCCCACCAAGCTGCCTGCAAGGTGTATATTGCAATAAATGAAGTTTTGGCTCTGCTGTTGACTGTGGGCTTCTTCCAGTCCAAGAAGAATCCGAGAGCGTAGTTGCTCAAACTGGCCAGCACGGCTGAAAGCAGCGAACCAAGAGCTCTTGACCTAACGGTAAAGTAGTTCACCGCATACGTCCCAATAAGCGCCTCAGACCAGGTTGACTGCCAGATCACCGGCAACAACAACAACACCTGTGGCTTGCAAATCGCCTTCCACATCAACTTGATCTCCTTCCTGGTGGAAGATTCGATATGCAGATACACCGGGGTCTTGTCCGTACGCTGAACCTTGTGCGGTGGCGATAAAAGCATTGCGCAGAAAGGACCCAAGCATTGCAACACAACGAAAACAAGATACGTGTTGGTAGAGATGGAGCCCTTCTGATCATCGTTTACGTTAAGAGCGAGGTTAATGATTCCACCCAAAAGTTGTCCGAGAACTCGGAACATCAACCAGTACGAGATGTAGCGTGCTTGCTTCAATCGTTCAGGATATCCGAGTGCGATGCTGCCTTCAACAGACCAAAATACACCGGCTGAAGCCCCACAGCATGCCGCTCCGAAGACCACGAGCCATTGCGACTGATTTACGCTGTTGAGGTAGAGTCCGGCTGCGTAGGGAGCGTACCCGATGGTGCCGAAGATGAGTGCAAACTTGGCCGAGGTGTGGTTGATGAGTGATGAGGTGAAAAAACTGGTGATGACCATGAGGGCGAAAGTGAGGGAGTTGGCGGCGTTGACAGTAGATGGATCTTGTGAGCCTCCTGCTCCCAATGATGCGGTTGCAGCCCACAGACCTGGTGCGAGGAAGGAGCATCCTCCGAGCACGGTGATGTTGAAGAAAGTGGATCGGTACCAGGTGGGGCTCTTGCCGTCCCATACTGGACGTGCGTCGGGCTTGGGATCACGAAGACCGATAATTTCAAGCAAGGCTGAGGTGGCGTTGCCCTTACGAGGCTGTGAAGGAGTGATAGGGGCCTGTTCTGAGCTGCTGTTGGGTGATTTGCTGTCAGGGTTGCTTGAGGTGTCGTCGACGACCGTGGTGGGGTCCTTTGTGTCCGACATGGCGAATGTTGGCACTCGAGTTGGCGAGCGGGATACGTAGAGAAGGCGGAAGTAGTTGGACAAGAGAGGAGAAGGGAGAGGAGGTCTGCGCTATTTTGGCGGCTTTATGTAGGCCTCGAAGGAAGGAGCCGGGGTCTCACACGGTGGGAGGATGCAGCCTAGATCCGAAAGAGTGAGCGGATTGTGATTGCATTGCGAATAGAGCAAGATACACGGGAGATCACGTATACGACGTCTTCATCACCAAGGACATTGTAAGAAATGGCGTGAGTGTGAGCAAGGAGGAGCGAGTATGCTCATGCCAAATCGGGCCCCGCCAACTGGGACGTGAAAGATGTGGGCAAAGGTGAACAGGTAGGAAACGATGGTGAGCTGTGATTGGACGATGAGTTGGCACACAGAAGCACGCCAGATGCAATCAGATGATGAAATTCGCAGCATTTCATGCCTTCCACCCGCTCCCTTGCGGCACGGAAGGCGGCTGTGGGTTGTGAGATTCTGACAGCGTCGAAGAAAGCGATTCGAAGATCCGGCAATAATGTGCGACTGTAGTTGCCGCTTAAATGACTCGCAAGCACATCAAACGCACGGACGGTCAACTTGCAACTCTTCTTACCTTCTCACCATCGCCTTCCACAGCAACATCATAGAACTCGATACTGTCAACCTTGACTCGGTGCGCATGAGATCCATAATCTCCACCACTCTCACCTTGCCCAAGCGCACACCTCGCTTTTTCGCCACAAGACGATCCATCATGTCCTCCTCCTCCTCCTCTACCTCCACACGATGGGCAATGCAACGAGCAGACCGTATCCACGCCGAACTCAACGCGGGTGTTGACGTATGGACGCTTTTCAATCCCGTCGTTTTCCCTACCGCCATCAACCTCGGTCAAGGATTCATGAACTGGCAACCTCCATCTTACATCCTCGACACGCTTACAAAAGAGTTCCAGTCTCGTGTTGACTTGCATCACTACTCTCATCCCAAGGGACGACCTCGCTTGCGACAGGCTATTGCAGACTTCTACTCGAAAGAGTTCAACTTGCCTTCTAGGCCGAGCGAAGAAGCCGCTGCTGCTGGAAAAGGTGGAGACACAAAGCAAAGACAAGCAAGTGGAAGGAAGTTGGATGTGGAAACCGAGATTCAGATCACTTCAGGTGCCAACGGCGGAATCTACTCGGTCATGGGAGCATTCATCAACGATGGCGATGGAGTCGTTTGCATCGAGCCTTTCTTCGACCAGTACAATGCCGAGATTCTTTTCCATGGTGGTGTACCTCTCTACGTCCCCCTCCTTCCCCCTTCCAACACCTCCTCTTCCAAAATCGACGCCTCCAATTGGACTCTAGACATGGACGATCTCGAATCAGTCCTCTCCCAACCCTCCACAAAAGCCCTCATCCTCAATACACCCCACAACCCGGTCGGTAAAGTCTTCTCCCCGTCCGAACTCGCCGCGATCTCCGCCCTCTGCGTGAAATACGACATTCTCGTAGTCGCCGATGAAGTGTACGACTGTCTAACATTCGACGGATACAACCACACCCGAATTGCAAGCTTCGAAGGAATGTGGGATCGAACCATCACCGTCGGGTCTGCTGGAAAATCCTTCGCTTGCACCGGCTGGAGAGTAGGTTGGCTTATCGGGCCTAATCATCTCATTGGTCCCGCTCGTGCAGTACATACTAGGATCAATTTCGCAGTCAACTCTTTGGCGCAGGAAGGTGCAGCGATTGGTCTCGAAGACGCAGCAAAACACTCGTTCTTCCCCACCCAGATCAAAGAATACGCACAGCGAAGGGAGCTGCTGAGCAACGCACTGGACGAGATCGAGTTGAGTTATACGATTCCCCATGGAGGATACTTTATCATTGCCAATGCATCCAAAATCGCAATCCCTCAGGGATGGGTCGAGGAAAATGAGGTGCCCGAGGGAATCCTGAAGAAGGAAGAGGATTACTTGAAAGCCTGGTTCATCGCAAAGGTGTGCGATGTTGTTGTTATCCCAGCGACAGCGTTCTATGCAGAGAAGGGTGGCAGTGAGATCGGAAAAAACTACGTGAGGTTTAGTTTCTGTAAGGATCAACAGATTGAACAGGCTGCTCCAAGGTTGAAGAAGTTGATGCCTTATCTGACAAAGTAGAGGGTTGGTAGAGGGATGCAATACACGCTCGCGTGCAAACAGTCAACGTGATAAGCCGCAGGTCCGAATGATTCTGTGTCCATTGCAATGCTGTGAGCGAAAGGAGTGTATGTGAGTGTGAAATGTGATGGTTGATCACGCCTTGCTATAGGCCGTATTCACGCATCTTGACCTTGGCTCTTGTACGCAACTCTAGGATGCGGCAGCCTCCCATCTACCTCCTCCACCGCCCTCCTATCGATCCAACTCTCCAACATGACACTCCTCCATCCCAGCGCATTCCTCACATTGGTCCTTGTGCTCCTACTCGCAAAAGGATTAGGATCCTTATACTTCGGCTTCATAATCCCAAACCTTTCGAACAAAGCCCTTACTATCCCTCCGCCCCTTCCTCTTCCCCTCCTGTTCGTCTCAGCAGCACCATAGGTCGAGGCCGCATCATCCTCGTGCGTCCCCAACTCCAGCTCTTTGTGCTCGCCGTAATCCCTTGCTGTATTGATCCTGATCTGTTCGACTGTGCTCCTATTCAACAGCACCAGTCGAACGTGGTATATAAAAAGCACTATTAACGGCAGTATTGCTCCAATACACAGCAAGAACAGCACCGCTGAGACAGGTGTATTCGCTAACGCTTCTCTAAAGCTCAAGCCTCTTCCCACGACATCGCCCTTTGCTCTTGGATATCGATAAGTGCTTGGCCTGGTCAGTAGAACCATTCTAGTCGCTGTGCACCCAACCACCCACAGCGCCGATAAGATAGACGTGAGCAAAAACACCATAAAGCTAACATAGTTCCTCCTGCCGATACACGTGTTCAGGTAGGTACAATGATGGTCGATATTCTCGACACAGTTGTCGCAGACTCTGCAATGACTGCTTCGTGGCGGTCGATAGGTTCCGCACGTTTCGCACCATTTGACTTTGACCGTTTGGTTCCTGATCCGCAATACGCGCTGGATTGGGGTGGCAAGCGGATCTTCTGGGTCTGCGAGAGATTGGCGTCCGCTTTCGTAGGTGCTATTGCCAAGCACGCAGGGCGGATCAGGGTCAAGTCCGCGCGGGATAATGCCGGGGTCACGGAAAGCAGTGACACCCATATTGACCACCGCTAGCAGCCAGATGTATGCAAAGATGGCAATCAGTGCAGGTGAGATGTTGGCCGACAACCAAACGGCTTCAAATCCAAAGAAGAGACCACCGAGCACCAGCAGAAGAAAGTAAGAGAGGATAAAAGGAAGTGGGTTGTCGGAGGAGGTCATGAGGAGACCACCGAGGAAGAAACGGTTCTCACCTTCGTGGTTGCGGTAGTTGCGACGGCCTCGCTGAGCTTTCTGTGCCTTGGGCTCTGATGGGATGTCGACGTTGGTAGTGCCATTAGCTTTCTGTGTCGCAGATCGTCTCTTGTCGGGCAGCGAAGCACGTTGATCATTTGATACACCATTCGCTCTTAACTTAGGCTGTAATGTAGGACTCGGCTGGAAACCAAGCCCGGCAGCAGGTGCCCCATTCACCGCAGCATTAGAGATGGTTCTTGCGGGCAAAAGCGGATCAGTGCTAGCCATCATCCTCACCACCGAGTGCGGCGAAGGTTGAGCTGAGGGCGTTGGGAAACCGTCACTGGGGTCCAATGGAGACCGAGGTACATTGGCATCGTTCGGTCCCTGGGTATAGTTACGATCCGACAAATTGACACGGTAGCCGGCTGTGGCATGCTGACTCGTAGAGTTGACCGAGTGAAGTGAAGCTGCAACACTCCAAGGACTGGGTGAAGGAGCAGTACCTGCTGCCTGCTGGTCTTGTCCGGTTGGCAATGTGCTGCGCTCGAGATCCAAGATCTCCTCTCGTGCCTGACGGTCTCTCTTGTCCTGCTCCGCCACTGACGGCCCATTGGAGTAGAAGCTCAATGGAGTAGTGCTACGACCAGCCTGCGGGGACGTTGTTGCGGCAGCGGCAGCAAGCAGGTTGCCTGTCGAGTTGCGTGCTGATGGCTTCTTGGGCGCAAAGAATCCAGCTGGCGGCAAGATCGAGCCTCGATCTTTGGTTGCATCACGTTTGATGAACGACTCAGCATCCTGTTCGTACTTGCGAAGGGCCAACGAGCTGCCTGACCTGGACCTCGGCTGAGACGTTGCATGATGCTCGTTCTCGTCGCTGCGGAAGCCATGCGGTGTAGAAGCACGGCTGATGCTGTTCGCCAGCTGGTCGATCTGCTGCGAATGACGTCGATGTGACATGGACGACCGGCGAGCAGCGGCAGTAGCAGCATCGCGCAGACGATGTTGTGGATCTTCGCTCGTACTGCTACGCCTTGACATGGAGGAGAGCGGCCTGTTGATCTGGATGGATTGCCTCTGTGACGAAGGTCTCCTGCCTAAAGTGGGTGCGGGAGCGTCAACGGTGGTCTCCGATTCATCTCGATCGCCACTTTGCTGCATCTGTGAGCTCAACCTTGTTGCCGCTGTGGTCGTCGAGGGATCTGTAATACTGGCAGCTGATGCAGGCCTAGCATAGTCGAAGGGCGAAGCGGAGCGTGGACGATGAGCAGCGCGACTCGGCGTGCGTTGACTGGGAGCCTCTAGATCGCTGTCGAGGTCGTGTTGGAGACTGAGATCATCATGTGCATCGGTGAAATGGACTGAGCCTTCCGTGTCGTGATAGAGGCTAGCTTGTGCGCTTTGGAATGAGGATCGACGGGTCATTGCTTCGGTGTAGAAGGAGGCACGAGAGGCCGAGTTCAAGGTTCGAGAGGAAGGAAAGGCTGAGCTCTCGGCAAGAGTTGGCTCGACACTGCCTGGCCGCTGAGGTGCTCCGCCGTCGTTCGGCGCTGAAGCCGACATGGTCGCTACCCGTCACGCAATCGAGTGGGGTGAGCGTGAGAAAGTGTCGGCAAGTCCGAATGCGAGGCTTGCAGTCGAAGCCTCTTTCCCTCTGTGAACGGAGCTAGAGAACGCCCGTCTGTCAGCGGACGCGGGTGATCCGAGGCGATGAGGACAATTGTGGTGGGAGACCGACTATGGTGACGAGAAGAGGTGAGCAAGAGGTGCATGCAGCTTGTGACAAGTCGACCTAACCGGCGACGCTATTCGGAATGCGCCGAGATCTGTTGCTGGGCGAGGAGGCAAGGCGTGTGTGGCAGCATGAAAGGAGCGCGAGCAAGAGTCTGTTGGTCTCGAGTGTCAGTTGAAGATGCGTCGGCATCTCAAGCAAGGTGCACGTGTTACGGCCGAGACATCGAGATACGGGAGGCTCACATAAGCGAGGAGCACAATGAGGTACGCAATTGTTGTCATGGTGACAGCACAGTGGCACCCGGTATCATAGCAACACAGGGGTACAAATGAAGGAACACACCCTGCCTCGGATGGGATCAGAGCAGTGAATGGAGTATATATATGTGTTTGTCATTTAGTCTCACACTAAGAAAACCAAGCATTACATAGAACATACGGCTGTGGCAAAGGGAGTCTGATCGTGACCCCGATAACGCCGTATATTAATTGTTATCTTCAATTGTGTCTCTTTGGAATTTTAGGTTTTTAATTCAGACTGAACTCAGAAGCAGTATATTGTCCACTTAGGTTCCTCATCCCCTCCATTCCCTAACAAAAGCAGGAGCCCAGGAGGGCGCTAGGTTGCGACAAGGGATGCTGATCATAGAGACATGATACGCCTGGCTGTTCTGCCTCATGCATACAGTGCGTGGCTGAGCGCCCTTCCGGCTGCTCGTCGCTTGACCAGCCGATCCTACATCACCTCCTCCCCTCCTCGCGCACCGTACAACATACTCTTCTGCGGTACAGACAAGTTTGCTGCAGCCTCACTGTCCGCTCTAATCGCCAATCGCTCCAGCCTCTGCTCATCACTGCATGTACTCACTCCACCAGACACATTACAGCGATGGGGAGCAGCCCGGATGAAGGTCTCGCCTGTCAAGCAACTCGCTCTTTCTCACGAGCTTCCACATGATCACGTCCCACCAGCCGGCATGTCCGACTATGCGTTGCCAGCAGAGTTTCCGATGTCAGACAAGTCCATACTGCTTACCTGCTCATTCGGCCACATGATCCCCGACTCGCTCTTGGATACCTTTGCAAACCCATGGCAGAGGATCAACATTCACCCTTCGCTCCTACCACAGCTGAGAGGCGCCGCGCCGATACAGTGGGCATTGGCAAGACGGCTGCAAGAGTCCGGAGTCAGTATCCAGACACTGGAGAAGGGCAAATTCGATACGGGGACAATTGTCGCCCAAGAAGCTTTCGCTTTCCCACCGGTGGTGGAGAGTGCAGAGGGGATACCATCGTTTTTGCAAGTCGAGAAAGTCATGGCTGACCGGGCAGCAGAATTGCTCCTCCGTATCTTGTCGGATCTGCCGGGACATTGGGCCAATAGCCGGCCACAGAACGAAAGCCAGAAGACATTCGCCCCAAAGGCGAAAGCGGCATTCAGCAAGATCAAATGGCACAAGATGACAGCAGAGGACGTTGTGGCGAGAGAAAGGGCATTTGCTTATCTTTATCCGCTCAGCACAACGCTCCATCCTCACGCCGCATCGTTCAAGCCTGTAGCGGTCAATTTCTTCGATACTTCCACTCTACTCTCTATCCAAATTGACTCGGAGACCGCAGAGCTCTTGCTAGCAGACTCATTACCGGCCGGCTCGGCAGCATTCTCTCCTGCCCTCAACGCGCTGGTCGTCAAGACGCTGCCAGAAGGACAAGGTGCAGTCTTGTTAGTGGTCAAGGCCATCAAGACAGAAGGCAAGAAAGCTAAAAGCGCAGCCGAATGGTTCAAGGCTTATCGAGACAGAGCTGATCCTTCGACCGCCATCCTCACTTTCCAATAGTACTCCTTCTCCGCTTCATGTATTTGTACCTCTTCGCACTGCAAACACATCACATCATCCCAGACACCATCGGCATTTGAAAGCATCTTTCGATTAACGAGTCTCTATCGGTTTACAGGTGTCCATGGCGTAGTCGACCCCAAGACATCACCATCACACATTCTTTCGTGATTCAGCGGCTCCAGCAGCATAGCTTTGCAACAGAGCTTGAGTGAAAGGAAACGCTGCACCGTCTTCACTCAGCTCCACACCTGCACGGCTGAGCACTCTCGCCTTCGTGACTGCCAATGTTCCCAAGGCTTCTTGCACTCGCTCATCTCCACCAATTTCCGCCAGCAACTCCTCCAACGAAGCTTTGGCTGCCTTTCTCGCCCTCACCAAAGCCTGCACCAGATGCGGGTTATCCAGCTTGGGTCTCCTAACACCTTCGCTTCGAGGGAAGGCTTTGTCAACATAGAACTGGATACTTGGCTTCTCCTGGAGCTGCTTGCACACCTTTACTACTGCAGCCTTGACTTTGTCGTCTTCAGAGACAAGAGTTGAGGCACGAGCTTCGATCCATTCGTCTCCTTCAATCGTAGGGGTGGTGGCAGCAGGCGGAGTAGTGGTGAGAGTAGCAGTAGAGTCCCCTCGCATCGAGTCAACAATCTGGTATTCGTGTTCGTGCTCTACCTCTCCCTCACCCACCCAGTTCTTGGCATGCTCGCGAGCGAAGATGTCAAACTCCCATGTTTTGTCCATTTGAAGCTTGCTTTCACCTGCTGTCCAGCTGTACACTTCTACACCATCCACCGCTATTGACTGTGTCTTGCAGAGCTGCTGCATTCGTTCCTTGGTGAGGCCAGAGAGGATGGCGTGTAAGGAAGCAGAGCCGGCGTTTGTGATACGGTCCGAGTTGCGTTCCACCGGTGCCAAGGGATCAGGGATGACAGTGGCAGAGATTCGAGTGTACTCATCGCCTTCAAACGCATCCAAATAGCGTACATCTCCCTCTGTCAAGCCAGACACCAAAGTTCCCTTGACACCAGACTCGGCATCTCTCAACAGACCCGGATACTCCGCCCCTCGAACGTGGTACAGCCTCGCACCATTCAGAACAGCGTTTTGTACGCGAAGGTGACTTCCATTATTGCCAATGACCCGTGCCAGGATCTTAGGATGCACTAGCGTTCCGTAGAAGAACAGCTTTCTCCCCTTCACCGCCTCTTCCTGCTTCCTCTCTACCTTCTTTGCGGAGTGGATGGAGAGATCAGCACTACGAGCCCTCCAACCCAACCTCAACTGCTTGACAAGCGAGTACGCCGTATCGACATTACTCCTGTTCAGATCATGCAGGAACCAAACACCCGCCAACCCCACCAACAGCCCCGGTGGTGACCACCGAGTCCACTGCATAGTCTTCACAAGCAGTGTTCCGTAAAGCATACTGGTCAAGAAGAAGCTAAAAAGAGTCTTGACGCTCGACAGCGATTCTTCTTCCCTCGCTGCAAAGTGGTGGGCGAGCGCATTGGGGAGGATGTACGTCGGAATGAGGCTCAGGCCGAAGATCGGCACATACAACGGCAAGCGCAGGAGGAAAGATCGCAAGGTCGAAGAAAACGGAGATGATCCACGACGGAGGAACCGAGCAAGCGTAGTGTTGTCCGTATTAGCGAGATGCAGGAGAGAAGAGTAGGCGAAAAGCGCTTGTCTTGCTTCCTTGCTCTTTGTCGAGGCTGGGATGGTGAGAAGCACCATGAAGGCGCGCGAGAGCTCGACGTACTCCTCGATCGGCTCCTTGAGCTCTTTGTCTCCATAAGCAGGTGGTGCGAGTTCGAAAGTGAGCTCTCTTGCCAGTCGGACAGCTTGGAACATTTCCCAATCAGGAGCATTGAATGTAAGTTCCTCCATCGCGCGTTGCAGGTCTGCTGTCAGACGTGCCACCGCTCGGTGCGCTGGACTTGCATACTGTTCCACTCCTTCCTTTACGCCTTGATTGGCGTTGGTGCCAGTCGAAGTATTAGTCCGTGTCATAGACTCCGGCGTCGCAGGCACAGTACCGTCTTCCTCTGCCACCCTTTCTACCGCCTTCGCCTTCCCCTCCGCTTCCTCGGTACCCGGCGAAGATGCACTCAAAAACTCCTCAATGTAAGCATCCAACCTTATCGCCTTCCCAAACCTCAAAACTCCTCTCGACCTGAAAACGCTTTTGTCATCGAACACCGCCGCCGTAGGTAAAATCTTCACTTCCGTCTCTCTCTTCCCTCCCTCCTTCAGTTGCAAGAAGTTCGAATACTCCAATGCAGCCCAAGCAGCACCCATCTTCAATTTTGCCAATTTCGGAATTGTATAACTCCCTCCTTCCGGAAACAGCGCAATAGCTCCTCCGGCTTTCATCGCTTCAAACGTCCCCTCGAACAATGCTTGATTGTTCTTGTTTCGTCTATCGACCTTGATGTTGCCGGAAGAGGTGAGGATGAAACGGGTGATGGGGGATTTGAAGAATCCTGCTTTTGCCCAGAAATGTAACGGTCGACGATCGGGGAAGTGCGATGCAAGGACTGCGACGTCGAGGAGGGTGTTGCTGTGGTTCGAGCAGACGATAAGAGGGGTTGATGAAGAGGGGACGAGGTGAGAGTTGGAGATGGAGAGGGAGGAAAAGAAGAAGGGTAGGGACATGTCACCGATGGAACGCATAACAGTCCACATGATTCCGAATGTAGGTGGCTTCTCGCCTCGTGTGGATGCTGTTGCGGACGCTCGAGGTTTCGACGAGCCCGATTGGGCGGGTAATGGTACAGACGCCATCTTAGATAAGGGTAAGTTGCTACCGCGGGTCGTGTATGCTGCGGCGGCGATGGATGTCGAGGTTGGATGTGATGGCGAGAAGTGGAGATGATAAGGGTCCCAAATGGCCTGTTTATTGTCACCACTTGCGGCCGCCGGGAGAAAAGGACGCCGAAAGCCTGCCGATCTTCACAGCTGCAGCCTTAAGCCACGTGAATTTCACACCGCGCTCAGATCTCAACACCTCCGCACAGACACGGAACCACCTGAAGCTCAACGTTGACATTCTCAACAGCATTCACATCCCACCTTCAAACAGGCTCAAAGTGTCACAATGAACATTCAATTGCATACAGCATTGGCTGCTATACTTCCGAACATACTACCCTTGGATATAGGCGGACTTCTCAGCCTCGACCTCATCCAACAGAGACTGCCTAAGCACATCCGCCGTCCTCCAAACATCACCGTATGTCGAGAACTGCGCCAAGGGAGCCAACCTCAACATATCCGGCGATCTGATATCCGCAACCAATCCTCTCTGTTTCTCTGCTCTCTTGTGCGCTCTAGCGATGAGCTTCTTCCCATCGATAGGTGGTGGAACGTCTTTACCGTTCGACTTTGCCTCTTGTTCCTGCTGCTGGCGCTTTTCTTGTTCCTTTCTGGCTGCTTCTGCCGCCTGCGGTGGATCTGGGATCTGAATACACAACTGACTACCTCTCTGCAACGGATCCTTCGGAGTAACGACCCTGTTATCAAACCCATCGGGGAAAAATCCAGGACTGAGCAAAAGAACTTCAAGATACGCGGTGAGACGCAGACTCTTCCTCCTCAACACCGGCATGATTGTGCCTTTTCCATGCTTTCCCTCTCCCCTACCTTCATCCTTTTCGTTCCGCTCGCCCAGCTCTTCAGCCTTCAACAGCGTTTCAAGGGACCCCTTCAAGGCGGCCATATCCAGCATGGAAGGGTTTGACGTCTGCCACCCTTCCGCACCCTTCGTCGGCACGAACTTGTCGGGCATCGAAAATCTCGTCTCCTTTTCATGTCCCCACCATCCCGCCTGCCTCTTCAGATCAGCCTGATGCCACTTCTCATGTACAAACAACCCGGCAATACCACCCGGTCCAGAAGACCCGTACTTGTACGTACACCAACACGCAAAGTCCACGCCCCAATCATGCAACGCCAAAGGAACGTTCGCGAACGCATGTGCAAGGTCCACCCCGAACAAGACGCCGTACTCGTGCGCCTTCTTCGCTAGTTTCTCCAGCTCGAAAAGCTGTCCGGTAAAGTACTGAATACCGCCGATGAGAATGATAGCCGTTTCGCCTTCCTGACCGCACTTCTCGATGGTAGCTAAGATATCAGCTGTTTCGAGTGTCCTGGTTCCCTCCTTCGGCACCAGCGGCACCAACGAAGTCTCAGGATTGAAACCGTTAAGCTCGATCACCGACGCCAACGCATACTGATCCGACGGGAACGCCTTTTGCTCGAAAATAATCTTATGCTTCACCTTCTTCCCCTCCCTCCTCGCCTGCTCTCCATCGCCCTTGAAATCGACCCCAAACGGCTTGGTCGCCGGCCTATAGAACGTTGCCAGCAAGGAATGCAGATTACCTGTCAGCGTAGCCATAACAACCACCTCGCTCTCCTTGGCACCGACTACATTGGCACACAACTCTCCCACCCGTTTCTCCATCTGCGTCCACGGAGTTCCGTACGGATGCTCGAAATGACCCAAAACGGCTTTGCGTCCCCAAGCATCAATTTCCTGCTCCAAATACTTCTTCGTCAAGCGCGAGAGAGGTCCAAGGGAGTTACCGCACATATAGAGCGACTCTGCATCAGGAGCAGTCTCAGCGGAGGTGGAGGGATAGTCTGGAGAGCAGACGTCTTTGAACGTGGGAAGGATATAGCCCTGACGCATGGGCTTGAGGGGATCGGCGCTGTCGAGATGGGAGGCGATCTCTCGGTCGGTGACCTTGACGGATGGGCCGAGGGATGAGGCGATAGATTCGAGTTCCGAGATGAAGACGGACGTTGAGAATTCATCGTTGGCCTGTGGAATGGGCTTGTGCTGAACCTTGGCTTTGAAAGTCGATTGGTCGTGATTGCGGTCGGCGTTGGCTGCAGTGGAGGAGACTGGCAAGGTGCGGAGGGTAATGTTGCCACTCGCCTCAGAAAGAACCTTGCTAAGCCGATTGAACTTTGCACCAAAGACCTTAGCAAAATCACCCTCTTCGTCAGTAGCACAAGCCACATTCACCTTCTCCACCAACTCCTCCCTATCCGTAACATAGGCCGACAAGCTCACCACCGCTTGCACGTACTGTTCAAAAGTACGCAGGATGGCCTTCTCAATCGCTTGCTCCTCCGTCAGATCCGCATCAGCCTCCTCATCCTCCTTTCCATCGACGTCTTGATCGTCTTCTGCGTCGGGATCAAACATCTTCGCCTCCAAGCCAGCATCCGTCTCACCGTACAAGCACGCGGCAACCAGCTCATCCTGCGACTCTTCCAGCTGTTTGCCCAACTCCTCTACTTCATCAAGATCGACCCCGCTGTTCGGACCGGCCTTTGCAATTTCTTTGAGGATGTTCCCATGAGTAAGGTTGCCCATCTTGACCAGATTCGACAGCTGACGCAACCTATCCTTCTGCTCCGAAGAAAGCGGCGTAGCAGCAGGGAACGAGAATTCTTCTCCATCATCCTCTTCAGCAGCTGTACCATTCTGCTCAGCCTCAGTTCCCTCCTTCAACTCGTGCAAACCATCCCTCATCAACTCGACCCTGTTACTCCAACTCCTCTTGCAAGCTTCCAAATTCGACTTGCTCAGACCCTTCACCTGCACCTTGGTCCTCACACCGTTCGGCGCAACAGAAGTAATCGTACGCGGAGTCCCATCACTGTTCCTCTCGCCAATATACTTCGCACAAGTCTCCCAAACAAGATTGTTGGCTGCTAAGGTACGCTTGCGCAACTCAGCAGGATCTGGGTTGGCACCTAGCGAGAGAGATCCAAGCTTGCTACTGACCCCGTTAATGCCATCGGCTCGATCCCTCGCCTCGGAAGCCTGCTGCAAAGCCTTCTTCGCCCTATCATCCAACAAGGAATGGAGCAAATCGGCAATAGACCCAATCACATCTTCAGCAACTGACCTGATCTCCCTCGCAAACGAGTTTCCGAGAGAATACTTGAGCTTCTTCTCCAAGTCATCCCTCTCGGACGGAGGAATACCGAGTCGATCAGCAGACATGAGCTGTCCACCCATCTCTTTTGCCATCTGTTCCAGCTTCCTCCTCTCCTCAATCTGTGCTGGGGTCTGGTCAGCCTTGGATCGCTGTTGAAACACTTGGCGATCTTTCCATGCTTTCTTGGCCAAGAATACGATCTTGGGGAGGAGGTCAGAGCCGAGAGAGACGATTTGAGATTGAGCGGCTTGGAGCGATTTCGCGTCCAAACCGGAGACAGGGGAGATGGGGGTGCTGCCGTTGGAAGAAGCAGTATTCGTTGACTTCAAGCTTGGCTTCAAAGCGAGTGCAAGGTTAGTGGTATGCTTCTGAACAAGAGCGAGGAGTTGTGCGAGGTCAGAGGCAATCTGCGAGGAGAGCTTGTCTGCGGTTGGTGGTGAGGAGGGTTCGTCGGCGGAGAGGATGGTTGGTTGGGTGGGTTCGCGCAGAGATTGAATGGAGGAGGCGCAGATGATCGAGATGCGGAGGAGGGAGGATTGAAGCTCCTTTTGAGCTGCCTGATCGGCTGCGGTGGCTGGTTGGCCGGTGGTCATCGTTGCGTTTGTCGTGGTCGCCGATAGCGAGAGATTCTTAGGATTGTTGGGGTTGTTCGAGTGAGGGACAAGACCGAAGAGGCTCGAAAGCTGGCTTTAGGTGAACGTGTGCTTGTCTGATCTGCGCCTGTGTCAACCAGTATGAAGGAAGTGACGAGTAGCGAAGCAAGGTGGGAGTGGTAAGAAGGAGTGAGGGGATGGAAAGAGGATCAGCTTAGTCGTCAAAAAAGGGGGTCTCCAAGCCCCAAAGCGTGGCAAGTGGCAAGTGGCAAGTGAAACGCGGTCCATTTCCTGAAGCGGCAAGTGTCAATAATCTTTTTCGGCGCTCGCCTTTCCGACCCGCCTAGCAACAGCCGAAGCTCGAGTCTTGCTGTACTTACAATCTGTATGTTGTATGATTTGTGTGAGAGTGTGTGAGAAGGCGTGAGAAGATGGTTCGGGGGGAAACGATAGAATTGACCGTTCTGCCACTTTATTCGCACAAGATCCTCAGCATTGATACACTAAGCTACTGTCCTCGGACCAAGTTCGAACAGCACATTCCCACACGACCTTTCTGATGCTGTAATGACTGTGATACGCCCTAAATGCAAGAAGAAAGCGTTGATAGCAACGCATGGTACAGCATACCAAGTTCGAATGATGACTTTTCCGTGTAGGAACGGCTATTTCGGCGCCACTTTTCTGTCGTCGAATTTGCCGAGTTTTCCCTGATTCTTCGGCTATTCGTCGGACCAATTTTCATGAATGTGGCAAAGGTCGACGTAACATGTTATGAATGTGAATGGAGATGGTCTAACAGAATAGCCACCAGACCGAAATAGGTCAGGCTGTGCAGGTTGGCGAAAAGAGTCTGCTGCAAAAGGTGACGTTTTCATACAGTTCTCAACCTCCACAATACGGCGATTGACAAGTGAGACCCCACACTGCCACTCCTCCGGGTTGACAATGAGGAGCCAAGGGCCCTGTCAGCATTGAGAGGCCGTCGACAGTGCCAACCCCTTTCCTGCCGGATGCTGTAAGGTCTCCTCCATCCACGTTGTGTGTGTATACCATCTATCCTCATCTGGTCTTCTCGCCTCGCCACCAACACCTGCTTCCTCAAGCATATAAGCATCAAACACAAACTTGTCACCTGTCGAATTCCCCCATCAACATAGTTACCGCAAAAACTACTAGCCTCGCCACCCTCACCATGACTTCAAACCAACCAACCGAGTTGCCTCCCTCCTACGATCAAGTCAGTGGCGGATCTCGCCCTGGCGTCTCCTCCATCACCTCTAACACTGTTGGTGGTGCCTCTTCATCCACTGGCACACACCTCGGTGTACCGCACGAAGACGCAGCATCAGCCCGCAAGTCGATGGAAGACATGCTCCGTCCCCTCCCCAAAGGTTGGATCCGTCAATACGACCCTTCCACCCACCACAATTTCTTCGTTGATACCCTTGCAAGCCCACCTCGTTCCATCTGGACCCATCCCTACGATGATGAGCAGTTCCAGCGCCAACATCCGGAAGAAGTGCAAAGGGAACGAGAGAGGGTCGAGAAAGAACACATGGTTCATGCTGATACTGATGACGAGGATGATCTTCCTCACTCGTCCACCTCCAAGTCTCACTCCACTTCGCACCACAACACTGGTGCTGTAGCTGGTGACAGCTCCAGCGGCACCCAGCCCAAAGGACTCAAAAAGTTCGGAAGGAATCTCAAAGACAAAATGACAAACACCACCCATTCCGAGCGAGAAGCTAAACGTCAAGCTCAAAGAGAAGCTGAACAACGTGCAATTCAGCAACATGCTGCGATCCGACAAGCGCTAGTCACCGCCACCAGAACCGGTCAACCGCAGTTGGTCGGACGTGACAAGCAGGGGAGGGAAATCTTCGCCCAGCCTCCACCTTCAGGTGCGTTTGGTTATGGTGCAACATTAGGATACGGCCCATATCAAACTTTCGATGGTCCGTACGGAAGTTACGGTCCATACGCAAGACCAATGGGTCCGTACAGGAGACCAGGGTACGGCGGCGGTGGAATGGCAATGCCGTTGTTAGGTGGTATGTTGTTGGGTGGCCTGCTTTTCTAAGTTCACCTCACATCTCTGTGAATCAAGCAGGTTTGTAAATAGTCCCGATGAAGTGATACCTCATGCCTCTCGTGCTCTGTTTTTGCATGCAATCAAATGTCAATCCTCGCACGTCACAGTCTGTGCTTCTTGGTTTGACAATAGATTACGCTCAAAAGTGGCTGCCTTTCTAGCAGTTGTTATAATGACGCTTCAGACCAACTTGTTCTCAAGTCTCCTCTCCCCCTTCAAACTCTTCAACAATTGTATCGTCTTCTCCAAATCAATCGTCTCGGCTTTACCCTTCATGTTGACGTCGTCCCTGTTCCTGATGTTGACACTCTTGGTCTCCATCTCCTCGTGACCGACCACGAACACAAAGTTATACTGAGCAATTTCACCGTTTCTAACCTTCTTGGGGAGAGTGTTATCGGTAAGGTCTACATCAGCGTAGAATCCTTCGTTCCACAATCTCTGCTGTACCTTCTTGGCATAGTCGAACACCGTGTTGGTGACAGGAACCACCAGAACTTGACGCGGGCTGAGCCAGAACGGCCATTTGCCAGCAAAGTGCTCGGTCAGAATAGCAATGAAACGTTCGAGCGAACCGACGATGGCACGGTGAATCATAACCGGTCGCTCCGCTTGCGTCTCTCCACCCTGTGAAACGGCAGTGCGGTATTCCAACTTGAACTGCTGAGGCAACTGGAAGTCCAACTGGATCGTAGCGCACTGGTGGTGTCTTCGCATAGCATCGCTAATGGTAATATCGATCTTAGGACCGTAAAACGCACCATCTCCTGGATTCAACTCCCACTTTCCAGGAACGAACTTGTCCAGCGCAGCAGCCAAACGTGCTTCAGCCGTATTCCAAGTCTCTACATCACCCAAGAACTTTCCCGGCCTAGTGCTAAGCTCCAACTTGAACGTGAACCCAAACAGTCCGTAAACTTTCTGCAAGAAGTCAAAGCAACCAGCCATCTCCTGTTCGATCTGACTCGACATACAGAAAATATGCGCGTCGTCTTGACAAAACCTCCTAACACGAGTAAGACCGCTAAGTGCACCCGAAGCTTCATTCCTATGAATCACTCCGAAATCAGCAAGCCGCAAGGGTAGCTCCTTGTACGATCGATCGCGGGAAGCAAACATAAGACAGTGTCCTGGGCAGTTCATAGGTTTGAGTGCGAATTGTTCCTTGTCGACGTTAAGGGCGAACATGTCGTCTTTGTAGTTCTGCCAGTGACCCGAAGTCTGCCAGAGTTTGGAATTGTACATGTTGGGAGTGATCACTTCGTCGAAGCCTCGACCGCGGTATTCGTCTTTAATGTAGTTCTGAAGGGTGTTGTAGATACGTGCTCCGTGAGGAAGCCAGAAGCAAGAACCGGGCGAGAGCTCGTGGAACATGAACAATTCCTGTTCCTTTCCGATCTTACGGTGGTCGCGCTTGGCGGCTTCGAGCAAGAACTGCTTATACTCGCTCATCTGCTTGGTATCGGGGAACGAGATACCGTAGAGTCGCTGGAGGGAATCGTTGTTCTGATCACCCAAAAAGTACGACGCCGAGTTTTTGAGCACCGTCATCGCCTTAATCCGACCCGTGTGAGGGATGTGGGGACCAACACAAAGATCGATCATAGGACCGCAACGGTAGACGGTGGTGGAGGTACCGTCGGGGATCTTGGACTGGATGATGTGCTCCTTGTACTTGTTGTAGTTGAACATCTCCAAAAGCTGCTCTTTGGAGACAACGAGACGCTCAAACTTTTGCTTCTCTTTGGTGGCAGTCTTGATAAGAGTCTCGAGAGCGTTGAAGTCAGTCTGAGTGATCATACGGTCACCCGAGTCACCCATAGCCATTTCGTAGAAGAAGCCTTCCTCAGTGGGAGGACCGATGCAGAGATGACAACCGTAGTGCTTTTCACAAGCTTCTCCCAAAACGTGGGCAGAAGAATGCCAGAAGACACGCTTACCTTCGGGAGACTCGAAATCGAACAGCTCAAGCTTGCAGTCACCTTCCAAAGGACGTTCCAAGTCCCAAAGCGTGTCGTCGACCTTGGATATGACGATACGCTCGGAAAGCGACTTGGAAATCTCCTTTGCAATATTCATGGGCGAAGTCTCAAACGAAGTGCCCTGACGGGTAGAACCATCAGGCATGGTGACGGTGATAGGCTGACGAGGCTTGGCAGCAAACTCGGCATCCTGTTCTGCCTTGAGCTTTTCGAACATAGCGATACGGTGATCGAAGTAGGCGGGCTTGGGAGTGAACTCGAGAGGAGCCCTGGAAGCACCATCAGCAACAGCATCCTTCTTTGCTTTTGGCTTCTTTTCACCCTTTTGTTGCTGTTGCTGCTTTTGTTGCTGTTGTTGCTTTTGTTTCTGTTGCTGCTTTTGTTGCTTTTCAGCCTTTTGTTGGGCAGGCTGTGCGTTCAAGTCGACATCCTTGGCAGCATCGGTGAGGTTGGAAACGGGATCTCGTGGCTCTGCCGCCGAAGAGACGGACTGGGGTGCCGAAGAGGACATGGTGACGAGTTGGAGGACGTGGTTGTGGTGGTGAGGAGAAGAAGAAGGAGTCAAAGCGCATAGCTATTCTTGGTGTCGAGTCAGGTTTGCGTGTACGTCCGACATCGTTGAGAATATTCTCAATTTTTAAGCTGCGCTTTCTCAAAGGCTGCACGTGACCTGCCTACTTTCACTTGGCACTGACAAGAAAGGTTTGTTTCCCTCCAACTCCGACTCACCAACCTCATCCATCACCACGATCACAACTACGCCGACACGGCTCACCTCACGTTCAACGCTATCTGCGCGGCATCTCTGAACCTCTCTGTGCGGAAACCACGCTCGCCACTCGACCGCGTCAACAGCGGCGCATACATAGCAACCATGTCCGTCCCCACTCCCGCAACCCAACCCGTCAAAACCAAATCCAAAGCCTACTCCTCCACCGTCGCCATCCAAGGCGATGCAGCCAAATACCGTCTCAAGTACAAGGAGCTGAAAAAGAAGGTGCGTGAGATCGAAGTAGAAAACGACAAACTCCATCTCAAAACCCTTCGCATCAAACGCAACATTCAACGAATGCGTCTCGAACGCGCTATTCTCTACGAACGACTCGAAGCTGAATCACAAGCTACGCCTTCTGTTGCCACTTACCCACCTCCACCACCACCTGCTGTCGTGGCTACGGCTTATGATGAGAGGGATGTCTATCAGCCCGCTGCGCCCGGGTCTAGTTCGGGTGCCAGGAGAGTAAGTGCTGAATATGCCGGGTATGGCGGTGCCGGAGGAGCATTAGGGTCGGTGGCAAGTGCGGTTGGGAGAGGAGTGTATGGAGGAGGAGGAGCGGGGTATGACGATTATCCTCCTCCACCACCGCCACAGAGGGGTTATGCGGCATCTTCGTCGTACGATTCGCCTAGACACCATTCACCGCAGGCGGCGGGTTCGGTGGGGGATAGAGCCGAGCGGTTGAGACAGTATACGGAGAGTCCTAGTCCTGAACCACATACAGCGGCGAGGAGGGGAGATGCTGGGACGCCGTCTCCCCGCCAGTCAGCAGATCCTGCATCGGCGGAAGCGGGTGTGCCAGCTTCAAGTTCAAGATCCAGTATCAAGGTCAAGCTTCGTCGTGGGCTCTAATGCCCAACCTCTTTTCTGTAGCTCTTCTCTCAGGCTCAGACCATGAAAGCTTCGTCAATCTTGTATTCTAGCTTTGTCAGTCACGCACGCAGCGACTACTCGTCCAGATTATTTTACTTTGCTACACTCAGCAAGCTCAATTACCTCGCTTGACTGTGAAGCAGAGTACACGGTGAGATCACGAATCCTGCTTCCCTTCATCGTCGACCTTGCCTTCATCGCTAGAAGTCGCTTGAGCTGAAGACGGCGATGCAGCTGGAGCCCGAGTCCGCAAAGGCGGAACGGCACTCATCTGCACCCCAGGTGCTCTTGTAGCAGGCATCGTCCCCAACCCCCCTCCTCTGCCAACTCTTGGCCCTAACCCCAGAGCATGACCCAATGCACCATCTCTCCTTCCTTCCCCTCCTCCTCCCGGTATCCTCCCTGGGCACATACTCCCCGGCAAGCCGCCAATCCCACCTCTCAAAGTCGTCGTGACTCGAGCAGTTGGGATCCCCATACTACCCATATTTCCCCGCGTTCCGCCTAATGCCATACCCCTCCCTCCTCCTCCCCCTGCTCCACCCACCTCTAACGCAACCCCTGCATTCACCACTATTGGCCTATCCTCCCATACATAGCCAGTTCCTCCAAAGGAGAAATGCTGAACAACAACCTTCTTCCCTAAACATTCCGCACAGTACATCTTCACCATCCCGCCATACACCTTAACCCAATTCGGCACCGTCGTAGCGATATCGTGTAACAATGGGCTGTGTTCGTGGAATGGTCCTCTTTTTAGTACCTGAATGCGGAGTAGTGAGGTGAGGTATAGATTCGGTATCACCACTCTTTCTCCTCCTTCGACGAGGAGAGAGGTGGGTAGGGTAAGAGGGGCAGAAATAAGCCTCTCTGGATCCCTTTTGCTGCCAAGCTGTCCGTTGAGAATTGAGGGGTGGGAAGAAAGCGGTACTATTTGTGAGGGGCGGAGTGAAGATTGAGTGCGAAGTTGCGCAGCACCAAGGACATAAGGCAGAAATTGGAAATCGTCTAAACCCCAAACTCCGTGAGATCCTGCTGGTTCCAACCCGTACCGATCCTGTAATCGCCAAACGACGAGGAGGTAGAGGGGAAAGATCTCGAGTCCTATCCTTTCTTCCACTGCTTCATCTGCTATCGTCTCTCCCTCCTCCTCCCCCTTTCCCACCTCTGTAAAGAATCCAAGTCTATAGAGAAACCCAACCCAAGCAAAAAACGCCAACTCATGTCCACTCCCATAATCGATCCTCGTAAAACTCCCCCAGGCATCCCCCAAATACCCCTTCAATTCCGGTACAAACGCATGCAATCTTTCCGGCAGTAGCTCCTCATGCAGTCTATCTATCCGGTCTGAGAGGCGTTGGCCCCAATCCCGAAACGCTAGGTTGCCGAATCGTTGTGGTTTTGCCTGAGGCTCAATGTTATCTGTCCATGAGTTGAGCTCGTGTAGCAGCTGTATAAGTTTCTCGAATGGGTTTGTGGCGGTAGAGGAAGGTGAGGGGGGAGGGGGTAAGCGAGCATATTTGCCAACACAAGCCTCAGCTACCCGCTGGAGGAATAAGAGGTAGGTGGAGTATGAGGTGGATTGCTTCCATTTCTCTACGTCTTCTTCGCTTGCGATTCTCTTTACCGGTTCCTTGATCTTGCCTAACGTCTCGGGTGTTAGAGGTATCGTAGGAAGCGGAGGGAGTGATTGCGGACCTAAAGTTGCGGTGCTTGAGGAGCCGACAGCGGGGCTGCTGGTGGGGGGTTGAGGTGGCGCACGACGCATAGCTGGAGTGATGAGAGGCATCGTGTGCTGCGCTTGGTGGTGAGAAGAATAGAAGGTGTGAGGAAGAGATTCAGGGTCCAAAGACAGAAGCGCTGCTCCGGGTTTGTGGAGGTTAAACGGCTTTCGCGCTTCGGCCACTTTCTTTCTACTCTTACACCAACACCTTCTTGACGAACACAAACAGGAATCTTGGGAAGAAACATGTCGGAGCAACCATCAAGATGGACAAGCTCGAGGGTGGCACAGTCGCGCGCTAACCAGCAGACCTCTGGGAGCGGTCAAAATGCGGGAACACGGCAAAGTCGTTGGGCACCTTCTTCTGGCTCAACGTCAACACCGGGCTCTTCTTCTACTTCATCCTGGCGAACGCGGACCACCGAGCCATCTCCAAGCCCGAACTCTTCGCCATGGGGCAATCCGAACAACACCTCCGGGACGAATGCAGGCTCTCCGGCTTCAAGATGGTCAACCACAAGCCCAACTTCTTCCGCCGCACCAAACCCGGACCTAGTATCCTCACTCACATCCTCCCTCCAGAGCACGTCACTCCGCGATCCCTCTCGATCAACAAAAGTCCGCAACTCCCCAAAACTATCAAAACAGCCAACATCACCATCCATAGCCTCTCGAAGCGACGGCCTCACAGTCCGAAACACAACCAAACCACTCGGCGGCAAGACACTCGACCGTTTATCCCTCCTAGCATCCCCATCCCGCGGCTTAGATTCCTCCTTATCCCTCTCCTCCGACCTCTCTTCGCAAGGGAGTATGGACCTCACCTCTCCCTCAGTACAGGTCGAGTTCCGAGAATACATCTCCGCCCGCCTTCGCAAAGCGTTACCCCTTCTTTCGGCCACAGCACTAACAGTACTGGATAGCTCCACGTACCTTCCTTCCACCTCCCTGAAAGCAAGAGGGCTTGGAGAAGGCGAGGAAGAGCTGCAGCAAATCCTACTACTCGTCCGAAAGCTACGGGAAGCATGCGTGGCGAGTAGACGGGAAGATGGATTTGCGGTTGAGGTGTATGAGCTTTCGACTGGGTTAGCTTTATTATGTGGAGATATGATGCAGTTTGTGGCTAGCTTGCCTAGGTTGGTGCTCGAGCTATATCTCGCAGTACCGCCAGCTGAAGAGGAAGGAGGTGAGAGGGGTGATGTTGAAGAATTGATGCAACGGCTCCGATTACGACCGATCCCAACAGGGAGTGGGGACAGGAGGGGGAGGATGATGTCCCTTTACCTACTTCAATCGCTTTGTCTTTCGGGTCGAGCTTTGAGGCTGGGTCAATACATCGCCCCTACTGATAACAGTGATGGTGCTGTGGAAACCCTACATAAGGGGTTGAGGGAATATCGGTTGCTACGAACCACTCTTAGCTTGACCTATGGCGATGGGAAAGGGTGGAACGAGCATTTGAAGTTTTGCGACGAAGTTTACTCCGCATTGCGCGGTGTCGATCCGTTCAAGTTGACACTTCTACTAAGCGGTAAGGTTGGGTATGGGGTCGATGAATACCAAAAGTTACTATCGATGCAAGCTGTACCAATGCTAAGGAATGCTGCTTGGGCAGTTGCTAGAAGGACGTATATCTATCTACCCATTACACCTGAGCTTCAGGTTTTGATAGGGGAAACAGCGGAGGAGGGGAAAACGGGGGAGAGAAGGGAGGAGCAAGTTTGGTTAGAGGAGTTGTTGCTGCTCTGCACTGACTTTCTTCCGGCTAGTCGATCAGAGATGGAACAAGTTAAGGGTAGTGAAGGGGTAAAAACGAAGGAGGAGACGCCAGACAACTGCGACTCGCCCTCACTCGCTCACGAACCAATACCGTCTTCAGCTCAAGCCATCGTCAACGGCCGCCTTCACACATTCCTTCTCTCACGCCTGGACGAACCTCTTTCAGACCGACTCATATCTCTTAAAGACGGTTCCTTCGCTATCAAGATCAAGTAAAACACTTCAATGTATTTCTATCAAGTCAACATGCTTCATGGTATATCGAACATCGTACTCCGTACTCCGCTACTTCTTCTGAACGAACTTTAAAACACTCTCCCAGCTCTCTACCGGCTTGACACTCAATTCCGCAAAAGCCAACCTCCCCTCCCCATCGATCACAAAATGACTTCTTCTCGTCTTATCATCCGACCCAGTCAGTGCCTTAATCAACTCCCTTTTCGGATCAGAGATGAGGTTGTAAGGAAAGCTTTGTTTCTCTTTCCAACTCTTCAACAAAGCGGGACTGTCGTTGGATAGACCGTAGATGGCGTAGGAGGAGGAAGTGAAAGAGGAGTGATTGTCACGAAATAGCTTGGCTTGGGTTGTACAGCCTGATGTGTTTGCGCGTGGATAGGTGAAGATTACGGTTGATGTGAGAGAGGTGGTGCTAATGGGGGTTCCGTCTTGGGTTTTGAGGGTTAGAGAGGGGAGGGGGGAGCCGATGGTGAGGGCGCCAGAGGGGGTGGGTTTGGGTTTCTTCTCAGTGGCAGCAGCTGAGGCGGGTTTGTCGTTGGAGGTGGATTTGCGTTTAGTAGCAGCAGGAGCCGGGCTAGGGGCGTGGGCAGCGGGAGCTGGATTTCCTGCGTTTCGGGCGCTACGTCTTGGTGCTGCGTCGGTCATCTTGGTGATACGGTTGATTGTCGTTCTGATGGTGATGTTGGTGGTAGCGGTGAAAGAGGTGTTCGGCAGTGAGAGGATGGCTGGAGAGTCGGGGAGCACGTTGACATCCCTTGGAGAATGCACCTCACAGACTAAAAATAAGAGATGCTAAGAGAGGCTAAGAAGCTTATTTCCGCTCGCTTATGTTACCCTCAGCCTGGTCCGTGCTCGTGTTCGATCCAATCTTTGCGACTTGATCACGACACGTTTGTTCAGCTTATGGGGCTTTGTCCCCGGCTATGCACTCACACACAAGCAAAAGACACAGTCGGAAGCAACGTACCAGGAGAGAAGGGTATCATATGTGATTACAAGTAGACGCTGATGCGAAAGCTAGGATGTGCCCTTGGCCTTGTTGAGCAAGTTGCGTACAAGTCTACGCTTACCCACCCCACCCCCGCTACCACCAGACTGCTGCTGAGAATGTTGAGAAGAATGCTTGAACTGGTCGTTCTGTCCAGTCATCGTTTCATCTGTCGACCACCGGCTGTGTCCTTGATTCTCATCTGTACCACTGCCTCCTTGCGAATGCTGACTAGGCGTTTGTGAATGTGTCGACGACGAAGTAGCACTACGAAGCATGTTGAGACTCGGCCTTCGCAAGCCATCCCATCGACGGGACGATGTTGAGCCTGTGGTCCTGTCTCCGCTCACTTCGTCTCCCCCCTCTCCTGCTGCTTTGCGCCAAGAGGACCACATAACCAAGTCTGGGGTGAGCATTCTGCTGCCACCACTCAGGCGAGATGCGCTTGGATCGTCCGGCCCCAGTGTGCCGAGGCCGCCGGTAGGAGGAGGAACATGGATCGATTCTTTGCGAGGCGGTGGCACGGGTGGCGTGAGGCTGGTTGTGCTACTTGCTCCACTATCTGCCATAGGGCGACCTGGTGATCTCTCACGCCGAGCAGCGGTGTACGAGCTGAGCTCGGTCGGCATCGATGGGCTGTGACGATGCAAACTTCGAGGAGAAGTAGCGAACTTGTCAAGCACAGCTTTATTACCTCCTAAAACAGGCGTCTTGGGATCGTCTTCGTCTTCATCATCAATCTCGCCGGTCTCTTGGTCGACACCACGACCACTGAGACTGATAGGCATGTCTGCTGCACTGTTGAAGGTGACTGGGTTGTGACGACGTTGTGGCGGATGGTCTTTCGGCGGAACCATGGGCCCAACCTCTGAGCCAGCATCGGTCGCCCGGCTGCTTGAAGCGTGAGAAAGACCATGGCTCTGCACTTCGGGATCACCTGCACCTCCCCATCCCTGTGCCGTGTGAATATACATAGGAGATCCTAGACCACTGGCCCCTGCAAGGCCAGGCGAGGCGTTCTTTTCATTCTCAGGAGCGAAAAGCGATTGAGCCCAAGCACTGCCTTGCCCTTGCCCCTGCCCTTGCCCCTGCCCTTGCCCCTGCCCTTGCCCTTTGGCTCCAGCAGAGTCGCCTACGCCGGGATCAGGATCGAGACCCAACTTGGCCCTGTCAGATGCTGAAAGAGTTGAATGGTCAATCGTCATATTGTTTGAACCCAACACACCCTTTTTGGCGGCACCGTCTTGCGACGGTCGGCCCTCGCTGCTGTGCGGCCTTCTCGACACACGTCGATTGTATGACTGCGCCGCTGTAGCTGGATAGTTCGGCGCGCGATTCTCGCTGACCGAGAAGCTGCGTGAGCTGTGACCTGCTCCTGCTGCAGCAGAACGCGAAGGCGACTGATCTTCACTGACACTAGGTAGCTTGGAGCACAGAGCTGCATTGCTGCCTCTTGTACTCAGACTGGGCGATGGACCTGTTCTAGCATCTCCTGCACGCTTCCTTTCCTGAGCCAATGCTTCTCCATATGCGGCGAGCTGGGCTGCGAGCGATGTGCTGGTTCCATCGGGTCCATCAGAAGCGTAAGGCGTCTCATGATTGAGGATAGCTTGCGCTTGCTCAGCAGCACTCAAGTAGTTGGATCGGAGCGATGATGAGGATGCATGGCTCGCTAAGCTATCTGCGACGGATGGCGCTCGACCAGCGCGTGTGGAGACTGACGAGCTGCTGCCAGTCCCAGGCATGTATCCGGGGCGAGTGGTAGCCAGGCCGTGTTCTTCCGCGATCGAAAGGGCTTGGTACCCTGCGTTGAAGCGAGGCGAGTTGCGTGAGCCACTTTCGATGGAAGCGGATCCTACACCGCGAGCACTGTTGCCAGATTGAGAGCCCGAGCTTACGGCTGAGACGTGACTGCCAGATCGACCGCGTGTCATTCTGCTCGTTAGCGCACCACTGAGTCTCGTGCTTTCGTCCTTAGCTGCAGCAACGCCTGCCTCTGTAGCCGAAGAGTCACCAGCATCCTTGTTGCTTTGCTTCCGGATCGCCGTCATATTCCTTAGACCAGCTGGGAGTCGATGCGAGTCATGCCTCTCGCCACCATCGAGAGTCCGGTCACCTGCGTCAGATCCAGTGTGATGAAGGAACTCCTGCGGGTCGTCCTCATCGGCGGCTTCGCTCATGGTCGACTCGGCATGGCTGGCGTCATTATCAGTTGTGTTAGTACTGCGAGAGCTTGATCCGCTAACTGACCTGTCTCTTCCAGTGCTGTGAGAGGTCGCAGCAGACTCCCGAGTCCGCTGGCTGCTCGTCTCTGGGCCTGTTGCTTGACTGAGATCGGCACCAACACGCTTCATCGCATCGATACGGCTGTTCTGGTTGGTGCCTGCCCTGTACCTTTCCACACTTTTCCTGCCCATGATAGGGTCCTCGTTCTGACCAAAGTAAGTAGGCCGGAGGAGATCCAACGAAACATTGCCACGGTGCGGAGCCCGTGAGGCCCCGCGCACCTGCTCATTGGAACCCGCTCGAGCTCGCTGGACGTGGCCATCCGCGAGGAACTGCTCGCGGGCTGCCGAAAGCGAGGAAGACGAGGAGGCGCTACGGAGTCTGCGCTGCTGATCGATGGCTAACGCATCTGAACGTGAAATCGGAAGAGGAGGTGGAACAAAGGATGTCTGATGTGAAGGTGCTGTGGTGCTCTTGCATGCATCAGGATCTTCACTGGAGCTCTCACTAGCAGTAGCAGGGTTGCGTCGGAGACCGCGCTGAGAAGAGGCTGCAGGACGCTGATAGTCGAACGACTTGCCGGAAGTCCGACCCGGCTTAGCAAGGGCATCGAGGTTGATGGTGCCGCCATTCAATATGCTGGTACTGCTGGCAGCCGATGCGTCGGAAAAGAAGGAGCTGGAGGAGCCATGCATGGAGGAGTTGAATGTGCTGGGTTGGTTGTTGCTGGGCGTGTTGCCTGTTGCCTTCCTGAGAATGTTGGAGAGACTACGTTTGCCTGCAAGTTTGCCGTGCTTCTTTCCTGGACTGGTGGTACTAGCGCCGTCAAAAGAATGATCGAGATACCTACTAGACGAAGCCTGTGACATACTACCGCCCATCTGATTGGACGAGCTTCCACTAGCGAGGGCAGCTCGCAAGGAAGCAGCAGGATGTGCCGCTTTCTCTAGTATGGAGGGCAGAGAAGGCCTTCTCTTGGATTCGCGTGCGCTACCGGTGGCTGATGCACTTGTAGTGTTGCCAGGAACGGCTGCCGAAAGGGCGGAGGCTGCTGATGTTGCAGCATAGTCCGAAGAGTCGTAGGATGGTCCCGCGGAAGGGAATGCGGCGAGAGCGGGAGAGATGGCTGTAGGGTATGCGGACGATGATGACATGGATTGAGAAGGCGTGAGTGATGCTGGCGAAGCGAGAGGCAAGGGAGGAGTGGCAAACGAAGCTGCATCGTTGCGAAGATTGGGGTTGGAGCTCGTCTTGAAGATAGATCCACCCTTTGATGTTGAGCCGGAGCGTGAGGCGGCTAGTTTGGAAGCGTTGCTGGCTGAAAGCGTTTCGGATGAAGACTTGTTGTTAAGTGCTGATGAAGGAGTCGCTAGGTGAGAGCTCGAGAGGTTGTTGCTGCCGCTGCTGCTGCTGCTAGACTGGTTGTTTCTGGATGCTGTGATGGGCGAAAGGGGAGAGGCGCTTCTACCTGAAGCGGCGTAACGGATGTAGGCAGCTGGGCCCAAGGTGACGTCTCCGCTGACCGTGTCTCGCGATTCGACCATACCAGCGAGGCCGTTGGAGCCGTATGCGGAGATCCAGGAGCGGATAAGATTGGCGCATTCGGTATGACCGTTGCCAAGAGCGAGAGCCTCAGGGAGGAGAGCCTCTTTGTCTGCTGCAGCCGGTCGCGCTCCTGCTTCGAGCAAAATGCGAACAATGTCGAGATGACCGTTGGCAGCGGCAAAGTGGAGTGGTGTTGAGCCTTCGGCACCTGGACCACCGCTAGATCCTTTGGCCTTGAGACGGGGTGCGTTGACGTCGGCGCCGTGGAAGATGAGCATACGAACGCTTTGCTCGCTACCACCAGAGCAGGCGGCATGCAAGGGCAAAATACCGTTGAGATTGCTGTTGGCGGGCTGACCATTCTCAAGGGCGAACTTGACTAGACCGATGTTGCCGCTAGCTGCGGCGTTGTGAAGTCCGAGATTGGGATGCATGCCTTCGGCATGGCTAGAGGAGCCACCAAGGCCACTCTGGCCGGTCGCCTTGAGGGCAGTGCGGCTGACAGCGCTACGCAGCATGTCGAGGACGACAAGGGCAAGACAAACCCCTAAGCTTTGTTTAGAGGAAATCAGATCTGGGCGACCTGAGTCGCAGTTGTGGCGTTGCCAGATATGGCTAGGAAGCGATCAGCTTTCACGATTGCAGGTCGAACATGCTTCAGGCGGGCAAACGCGGAGTGGATGATGCGCAATATATTCGAGATGCCGATGCTGAGGTAGAAGGATTGGCTGAGGGACCGGACGCTATCAGCGCCGATGATACCGGATGGGTGTAGAACGCGTCGAGTCACTTGTTGTGTGATGATAGCTGTGAGCTTCGTAGAGGCAGAAAGGGTATCGGAGGTATCTCCGCTTCTCAGACGACGTGTGGGAATGCGAACGCGGAAATCGACCTTCGAGGGAGTGAACGAAAGGTTGGGACGAAAGCGTAACCAAATGAATGCTTGCGACGAGGGTGCTCCAGCGACCAAGCTGAGATGGAGATCCGTTTTGAGCCTGTCGTCGACGACGATGGTGGTGGCGATAATGCTGGAGGCAGAAGCGGGAGCTGCCGATGCTAATGATTGCGGTTTAGTGTAAATCAGCGGCTCAGCTTTTTGTTGAGATCACAAGGTGACCGTTGCATCGCGGCCGGCTGTGGGAAAAAATAATAATAAATAAGAGGGTAAAAAAGTGGAGCTGTCGTAGCATGGGCCCGTGCCTTTAGCCACCAGTAAAGGTTATTCCAAAAGAAAAAAGGAAAAAAAAAAAAAAAGGAAAAAAAAAAAAAAGAAAAAAGGAAAAAAAAAAGAAAAAAGGAAAAAAAAAAAAAAAAGAAAAAAGAAAAAAGAAAAAAGAAAAAAGAAAAAAGAAAAAAGAAAAAAGAAATGGGACCTTTTGCTCTGGAAGACCGAAGGTGCCAGCTGCCTCCTTCCATTATCATTGTACTACAACTTGCCAGCGTCGAGGGCGAAGGGATGGTTCGATGGCCTCGGTGGCCACATTGTACAGTACTGTACTGGAAAGCACGGGCGAACAAAGGGCGAGCTCAAATGAAGTGCTCTCCGCGCTATCCTTTTATAGAGCAAAAGAACGAGCCGGGCATCTTGCGATTCGCGCTCGCTCACAGAAACAGCAAGCAAGCAAGCAAGCAAGCAAGCAAGAGCATGTCCTTGTATTCTCTGTGGTCCTACATCCTGCTCAGGTTGTCGCTCCTACTTCGCTCCAACTTGTTCTTGAACCATACCTTTCTTGCCGTCACCAAATACAATGCATATCTTCTACACCTAGACCGCTTCCCGTTTCTGCATCTCACCTTGCAGCCATCCAGGCATCGTCAGCCTGGAACCTAGCTTAGCCTGAACACCGTCAAGATATCCAGTCTGCAGCCATGTCGATCGCATCCCAATCACCGCAGCAACAGCAACAGCCACGATCTATCCTGGCCGACTCACCAACCAGGCAAGTCCACTCTTTTGTCTCGCTCGTATCCTCACCCGAAGCTTCTTCTCCAGACGAGCTTGTCGATCATTCTTCCGTTAGCCAAGCCATCCTCTCCGACGTCTCGAGTCAACCCAAACCCAAGAGCATCCTCGAAAACGCTCACGAAGCTCTTCCACGCAAACCATCTCGGTCAGGCAGCGAATTAGGCTTTAAGGCTGCTCTCAAAGCTACTTTCTTACCTCCACCAACACCAGGTCGTCAAATCAAGGCTAAAGATGGCAAGAAACTAGGCAAGTCCTTCCAACGTACAGACCCTCTACCCGAAAGATTTCAAGGTGGACAGGTGCTCGAATATGATCCTCGAGGCAAGGATGTCGCAGCAGGTGATGGCATCTTGCCACCAGGCTTCACCAAGCCTCCACCCTTCGATCGACGCCACAGCGCCAGCGAGTCAGGCTATGCAAGTGACAAGGAAAGCAGTGTCGGCACTCCAAGTGAAATGGGTGATGCGAGCCGCTTCTCGAGATCCTACACCTCAGAAGCTAGCTCTGCGTGCCGCCCGAGCATAAACCACCAGTCCGAACGGGAACCGCCAACGTCGTCGGTCCCAAGTAGAGCCAGGCAAGGCTCCGTGGCGTCGACAACATCAAGCAGTAGTAGTGCAGCGGCGATCAAGTTTGCTCCTCTCCCCATGTCAGGACGATTGCAACGTGCCAACTCGATTACCATCGGCGTTGCTGCTCGATCGCATCTTCTTCAGTCGCAAGGTACCGCTGCCCCACCGCGATCATCCTGCACACCACAGCACGTGCACGGTTCACAAGCATGGTACACCAACAATGCCGGCAACCTTCATCCTCGTCATCAAGACGTTGTCGATGTGGGCCAAGAGATTAAGAAAGGCGCTACCAAGGCGTGGAAACTCCTTCGCGGCACTGGTGGAGGCAACGCAAGCGATGCCTCCAACAGCTCCAACAACAACACACCCGCGACTCATTCTGCTCCAGCTGCCAGGGCAGCGGCACAAGCTGCTTTGCTGGAGAAAGCCAAAAAGACATTCCCCAAGGAGGGCGCACCTGTGGCAGATCACGAAACAGGCCAACTCAAGATGGCCAACGCATCCGTACCTCTCAACACCACACCCAAGATCTCCCAGGGTCAAGTCTCGGACCAAGCCAAGAAAGCAGCTGTTCCGGCTGCCAGCGGGGATCGAACACCACGCAGAGCAGCCAGCCCAACACAACATTTTCGCAGTATGTCCATCTCAGAGCAGCCAGAAGCGGATGAAGCAGCAGCAGCAGCAATCGAAGCAGCACACGCAAAGAATGCTGCTAAAGCAGCTCACCTTCCCAACGGTCATCATCCACATGACCTTCAAGATGGGCCTCAGCACAATACCTACCATCTTGCTGATGATCATGACGCAGCACACCTTGACTCAGGGACGGCCACACCGACAAGTGCGATGCAGAGAAGATTGTCGACCGGTGCATTCTTATGTGGCTTGTCGTTGCGAGGTATTCAAGAGGACAGGAGAAGAGATCTCTTGGGTTTGGATGCGGATGATGATGAACAGCAGAGAATGGATAGCGGCAAGAAAGGTCTAGGCGATGAGAGCAAGACATGAGCTGAAGGTGAAAGACACGGCATTGCCGTCAGGACACCAGCAGGGACGGAAGAGGAGCTCGGCTTGGAAGGATATGGTCATTCGTAAGGTACACAAGCATGCGGACGATATGTTACGAGTTGTGCCTCTATATAATTACATGCGAAGCCAGTCGGCTCATTCTGATTCCAATCCTGTGAAGCGTACAATGGTGTGCTATGCGTCATCCGAGTCGTGGTCGTTTGAACAACGCATTTGGATCGATTGTCAGATTTATGACCGGTGCAGTCCAAAGTGGATGCTCTTGCTGAAGTGGCGGTGGCGGTTGCTGCTGCTGTCGCTTCGACGGCGGTATTGGTGGTAGCTTGAATTCAAAGGTGACAAGATCTCTCCAATCGCCTTTCCTGGGGCCGTCGATCATCTTGACCACTTTACTCCTTGTCGAGACGCTCTGGAATTCGCATCGCTCCAACAGTTTCCGACAAGCCTCGTTCTCGGGGAAGCAGCTTGCCTGCACCATCGAGTATCGCCAGTCTGTCTCGAGTGAAGCCAGCACTGCCTTGACCAGGAAGGTACCTACGCCTCTGCCCCTTTCCGTCTCCGCTACCATGACTTGCAGCTCTGCCACCTGTCCTTGCCTGACATCTTCTTCCTCCGCCAGTCCCACATCAGAGACAGCTTCATCTTCACTGTAGAATGGCTCCAGCTGCGGATAGAGATATGGTGCAAGTGCGAACTCGAGTTGGTGCATTTAGACACCGAGACATGAAGGTACGAAAGTGCTGTGGTGCAAAGAGCTTTGGTGGATTTGAATGTGGGCCGGTGGGGTTGAATGTGGGCAGATGGCGAACCTCATCGTGGCACTCGAGCAAGTCGCACCTCGGTGTCACCGACCACGACGCAATGTTGCTGAAGTTCGATTTCAGACAAAGTGGGAAAATGAAGGCTCCGAGGAAGTGGCTGACCGAGATGCACAACACAACGCAAAGACGTGAGAGAGCTATCGCCACACGTGGCCATGTAGCAGCAAAATTTTGTCCTTCTGGAAGGAGGGCTCAGAAGGTATAAGAAGACCTGCGTATCCCTGTCTCATTCGGGTCTCTCCCTCATCGACCTCTCCTTGCCACTTCGACCTCTCGAGTAATGCTGGCAATGCGTCAAACCTTTCAGCAATGGATGGTGCTGCTCTCAGCACTCATCCTATTGCTTCTCCCAGCCCTACTTTGCTATGCAGCGCCGATGGATGAAGGTGCTTCTTCTAGCTCTGGACTTCGTCCTTCAAACAGTGACTTCAAGGAATTTGGATATTACGGAAGACCCGAGTTCGGGTTCAAACTAGACAAGCAACCCCTGCCAAGCAGTGCTTTGGATCAGCATTTCGACACTCGTATTCATTATCAGGGCACGCCGGTGCTTTTTTCAAAATTTGATACTGTGCAGAAAGTGGCGGAGGCTCTGGTCAGCCACAAGAGGATCTGGCTTGCTGGCCCCTCGTCTGCTAAAACACCCAATAAGCTCCCCCCGTACATGGGCATGGAATATCACGGTCGTGGCTCTCTCAATTACATACCTGTAAGCCAGGAAGAGATTCATCCGCATGTCCTGGACGCGCAGGAGTTCAGGAACAAGCATGGTGAGAATGCTCTGTACCTTAGGTTCGGGCGTCCGTTCACCAAACGAGAAGGGCGACTATTCTTCAGTTATCAAACACCTACATGGAAAAAGGTAAAATTGAGCGACACGAAGTTCCATCTGAGACAGACAAAGCTCACCGATCTGCGCAATCATCTCAACAAGAACAACTACCTCCTAACTTATGATTCAGTTACGCACGAGCATCTCGGCTTCGCATTAGATAAAGACGGCGGGGTGATTTTCGAAAACTTGGGTGAATACCTTGGCCGGGCGTAGGCTCCTTGCGTCCGCTACTTGTGCTTCGAATATTCCTCACCCCCATTTGGTATCTCTTCATTCGAATTTCATTCGTTTGCCATGCGTCTCAACAGCTAATGAGAACTACCACCCATCCCCATTCACCGCTGACTGTCTTGAATGCAATGCATCACATTCCTCATCCTTGCGATTTCAACTAGCCGGTCTCGTGTGGATATTCATACAGAGCGACGCACAGTCGACGCATTAGACTGTGTTGAGTGGTACAAGCTCAACATAAAGATTCTTTCAAGATGAGAAGGCAGCTCGGGCAATTGAGAGTCAGTATGCCGATCTTAATACTAATCGACGAAAGGAAAAATGGGCATGATGAACTTACATGTGCTTCAAGGAACCAGCAGCTTCTTCCCTGGAACGACGGCTGTTTTGCGCTCTTTCCAAGGCCAGCGGTCGCGCCATGCCTCTGCACTGCGGGTGCGACAATCGGCTTCTTGATGTCATACCTGAGTAAAATCTCAGGAATGATCTTTGAGAGCTCCATCAAGCTGATGTTTTTGCCGATGCAAGCCCTCGATCCGCCGCCAAAAGTCATGTTATAGCGCTCCGTTGCTTTTCTGCCGTCTTCACCACCTTCGAGCCATCTCTCGGGACGGTAGATCTCAGCGTCGGATCCGAATGCTTCCTTGTTGCGATGAAGAATGTATGGGCTGATGCCGACTGTCGTGCCAGCTGGTATAGGGTTTGGATTACGCCCGATGATGGCGCCGCCAGAAGGAACGTAACGAGGAAGATCCATCGAGATGGGAGGAGAAAGGCGAAGTGCTTCCTTGATACACGCTTGCAAATATTCCAGCTGTGCTCCTTTGGCGTACTTAACTGGGGAAGAAAGTTGACCAGAGTCAGCAGCATCATTGATTTCTTGACGCAATTTAGTGTAACATGGTGGATTGTCGAGAAGATAGCCAAAGAAGATGGTGAGAGAGGTGGCGGTGGTGTCCGAGCCAGCTGACATGACGGAAGATGCGGTGAAGAGTACCTGTTTCATGGACAGCTTCTCTTTCGTGTCCGGGTCTCGAGCTTCCATGAACTTGGTCAGCATGTCCGGACGAGATGCCATGCCGTCGTTGTCTTGGACTTCTGCGTAGCGAGTCTGAATCCTGGAAGTGGTCTTGTCACCAATGACACTTCCGCCAGGCTGTCCAGTGACTCGAGGGAACAGCCACAAGATCCATGCCGAAAACAGCGGCAAGCAACCGGCGACAGCTCCCCATTGCGAAAGGTTGAGCACACCGGTCAAGAACCTCTCGTCGTCTTTGCCTCGATGCAGGAGGTTAAAGGACTGACCGAAGGCCAGCTCGCCAACGACGTCCATGGCAAAGTAGTGGAACCAAGGATCCAATCGGATAGCCTTGGTCTTTTCCCCATCATTGCTGACGGCCTGAGTTTCAACAAGCTCATCCAGACGCTTGAGTAGCAGCTCGGTGACGTCTTCGACGTACTCTTCAAGCTTGACCAGGCTGTTCATGCTGTAGGCACTTGCGACGGCGCGACGGCGCTTGCTGTGCCGGTGAGGGTCGCGTTCGCTGAAAATGGATGGATGCGACTTGAAGACTTGGAATGAACGGTAGAAGTTGGACTTGCGGAACTTGCTCGATGTGCCATCAGAAAGGCTGTAGATCGAGTTCATCGCAGCTGGATCGGCGAAAGAAAGGTGGGTGGGCCCAATGCGCACCACATCACCGTGTTGCTTGTGGAGGGCGTAGAGCGCGGGTGCATAGTTGCCCTGAAGCGTGTGCCAGAAACGCCAGAAGGGAATGCCGAGTCGGGCGGAGAGAGGGCCCGGATAACGGGAGAGTGGTGATATCGTGAGGTTGTATAGCATCCATCCTGATAGCAGGGCGAGGGTGCCGATGAAAATTTGAGCAAGGAATGGAAGACCAGAGAGTGGTGTTAAGACGGTCTTCGCGAGTTGCGCTACAACGGAGCTCTCCACGACGGGTCGTTCGCCGAGACGGGCGGGAATCGAAGCTGCTGTCATGCTGAAGGACTGAGTTGGTGGCCGTGATGAACAGTCGACAGATGTGAGGTTACGTGGGATGCAGGGTTGAGCCTAAGGAAGGTGCGACGGATCCTGCGAAGGATAGCTTGACAATATATTACCAACGACTTTGTGGCTGCATACCGGTTCTCGTACACCGAGCAGAGCTTCCCACAGGCGGAAGCCAGAAGTGCAGGACAGCGACAACATTGTTGTTAGTCGATTTCCGCCAGCGGGCCGACCCCACCACTTTGCGCGAACTCTTGGAGCAGGAGCGGGGAGAGAGGTCGGTGTCGTGTGGGGAGCGAGAGTGACGCAAAGTGTAGACATAGTGTGGGGTATATAGAGCTGCATCTGTCAAGAGTTGCCGACATTTCCATTTCTTGGCGTTTCTGACTTTGTTCTCTCTCGTCCGACAGGCGGAGTTGGAGGGAAGCAAACCGTTCTTGACGAAGCCGAGGAGCCGACAAGGGAGATTATGTCAGCTTCGGTCAAGCCGATTTGAGTCGAGTCCTTCTCTGGCGGTGCATTCAATTCGTATTTTTCCCTCTCCCGTTCTTCACCACAGTCACATTGAGGAGGTGTGTTTCTTTCCAAAGTCACATCAAGCAACACAGGCACACACGCACGCACGAACGCACGGACGCACGCACGGACGCACGCATGCCAGGCAGGCAGGCAGTCAGGCAGTCTGTCTGTGTTCGGCCTATCCTTCCTGCTTCCTGCTTCCTGCTTCCTGCTTCCTGCTTCCTGCTTCCTGCTTCCTCCTTCCCGGGCCGTTTGTCTCTCTCTCTCTTCTAAGTGTTCTCGCCAAGCTGTCAGCGCGTGGCTTTTTTCCTCGCTTGGGTCAAATTGTGAACATCGGCTATAAAAAAATTAAAAAATAAAAAAAAATCAACAAAAAATATAAATAGCAGTTAGGGTCTGGTTGACTGCGCCTCATCCAACTTTCAGAGCGGACGAGGTTGCCTTTTGTTGCTTGTGCTTGTACTTTTGCTTTTGCTTGGCTGAGTCTCTGCTGCTGAAATCGCTACAGTATCAGCATACATCGACGTCTGCCCTCGCCCTGCAACTGTCTGAGCTGCTGATAGGCACACGCTTGCCTCGTCGAGACTTGCTTCCCTTCTCGATTTGCACTGGAAGTGTCTTTCCTTCCTGCCCACCACCTCCACCGCCCAACGCTCTCATTCGACTCAGGCAACGACGATAACAACGCCCAACTCCAATTCCTTCGAGCTCTGTTCGTCTCCATTCAAACCTTGCTTCGGCTCGACCTTACGTTCAAGGTAGCGCAGAGTTTATCAGGCTCGAAAGGTTTCGGGGGCTCCACAACGCAAATCAAGACGAGCCCAAGATATCAGCAAGCAGAGAGGCGCTTCTTTTCATCACCTCACGAGATCCTCCCGTCGCCAGCAGGCATCACATCGTCGCGTCCTCTTTGATTAAGCTCAACCGCACGCACGCCGACGCAGCCAGAAAACCTAGAGCTTCGTTGACTTTGCTGTCAGCCTTGCATCCTAGGCGTCATCAGTGTTAGCACCTTCGGATTGATTAAGAGCTCAAGCAGCACAGCAGAGTAGTGTTCACAGTCCGGTCGACATCTCAGCACTGCACCGCACCGAAATGGCAATTGACGTCCTGCGCAAGGTCAGCGGCTCTAGCAGCCATGCTGCCTTATCTTTCGTCGCCGGCGCCAACAGCGCTCCCGTATCAACCTCGAGCAACACATCCGCACCCAACTCGACTCGTGGCGCATCGCCCAACCACACACCACGAAGCAGCATTTCGCGTGAGAGCTCCAGCAAGGACAAGGATGTCGGTCGAATGACCAAGATGAGGGCCGCAATGCACATTGGTTCCGTCTATGATGACTGGGTGAGTATCTTTGCACTTTACTCGCTACAACTGTTCGCCTTCCGCTTGTGGACGGAGAGTCAGGATGCTTCTTTTTGCCCAAGAACTGGATATGCTGACACGTTTGCTGCTATTCTGTTTCTTCCTTATTCAGCCAATGTATTCGGCCAACGGAGACGACTACATCGTTGGAGATGTGATCGGTAAGTACTGCCGCCTCCTTACTTTGCAATGTCCGACAGCTTGACTGACTCTCGCTTCCCTTTCCTTTGATTTCAACAGGCTTCGGTGCATCTTCCCTCGTTCATCAAGGTGTTTTTAAGCCACTCGACAAAGCTTGCGCCATCAAAGTCATCGATCTCGAAGCATACGGCCGAGACACGGAAGAGTTACGGCGAGAAACGCAGCTCATGTCTCTCTCCAAGCATCCCAACGTCCTTCGTGTGCGTGGTTGCTGGGTCAAAGGTGCCAAACTCCACATCGCGACACGTCTCATGAGCAGTGGATCGATGCTCGACATCATGCACTTCGCCCATCCGGAGGGTTTCGACGAAACCGTCATCGCCACTGTTCTCAAGCAAGCGCTCGAAGGTCTCAACTACCTCCACGTCAACGGCTGGCTTCATCGCGACCTCAAGGCAGCAAATATCCTCGTCGATGATGACGGTACGGTGTTGCTCGGCGACTTTGGTGTTGGCGTCTTTGTAGGCGATACCGACAAGTCGTCTGGCACCGTCTCGAGCGAGGGCAAACGCAAGAGCTTTGTCGGCACGCCCTGCTGGATGGCTCCCGAAGTCATCGAACGCAAGCATTACGGCACAAAGGCCGACATCTGGAGTTTCGGTATTACTGCCTTGGAGCTGTCGCAAGGTCGAGCGCCCAACTCGAAGCTCAATCCAGTCAAAGTTCTGATGCGCACCATGCAAGATGAGCCGCCACAGCTCGACCGCACAGGAGGAGCACACAAGTACTCGAAGCTCATGGATGACTTTGTTCGCCAGTGTCTGCAGAAAGATCCCGAAAAGCGTCCGACGGCGGACAAACTGCTTTCGCATGGCTTCTTCAAGCAGGCCAAGGCGCCCAAGTATCTCATCTCGGCCATTCTTGCTGGTCTTCCACCTCTGGCAGATCGACAAGAACGCCGACGTCTGGCTTCGATCCATTCAACACAGCACCACCTCTCCTGGGACTTTGGCACCATCAGCAGCCGCACCACTACGCCGAACCTCGAAAAGTTCGACCCCTTTCGCAACTTTACCGGCGTCGTGTCGCTTCCTTCACCACACGGATCTGTTCGATCGACCAAGCTTGTCTCAATTGACGGTCAACACGTGCTTGCAACTGAGGAGGGCGATACCAGCTTGATGCGGGGATTCAGCAGCTATGACGATTCGCCTTCGAAGCAGGGTGCTGCTGCTGGAACTGGTTTGCAGAGCAGTATCGGTCGAAGACGTCGTCGGTCGGCGGATGCGCTTGGTCATCGCAAGTCGGTCTCGTTTGAGAGCACTGATGCTAAGGTAGGTGCTGAAGGCGTTAATGCTTTTGGGGCAGTGGTTGGAGGCTCCTCGCTTGCTCCGATCGGTGAGAAGGTTTCACCAATGCTTTCGCCAGCACAGCAGCCGGTGGGTGGGGAAGAGCCGACGAAGCTCCGATTGAGCACGGATGCTTTGACTGGCACGGCACCTCAGCAAACAGAGACGACACCCACCAAAGCCACCGAAGAGCCCATCGCTTCAAGTCGAGCCAGCAACAGCACAGGTTCAACTGAAAGCTCGTCGCCCAAGCAACGCTCCGTGTCGTCCCCCACCACTGCTACCTTGACTCCCAAGCGCAGTGAGTCGGACAAAGTCGCCATGCCTGCGCCCACAACACCTGCCAGTCAGAACATGCTGCAGCGCACCGCTAGTCGATTGCGCGGCGAAAAGGACGGAGGTGCAGCTGCCAGCGCAAGCAGTAAGGAAAGCAAGCATCAAAAGAGAGAATCGGTCTTTGGCAAGCTGTTCAAGGGTGCTAGCAGCACTCGAAAGGAGGGCAAGGTGTAGCAGCAGCATTCCTCTGTGATATCGTTCAGAGATTGGGTTGAGGAATCAGCAAGGAACATCAGCATTCAATTTTAGCATCTCTTTCGCATCCATTCTTTCCTTGTAGCTCACGCAATACATATACCCGTCGGCAGCGTGTTAGCTCCGTGTCCATCTCCTCCTCATTCGCATGTGCAGACTACCACCCATCCATGGTGAGAGAGCATGAGCAACGATCCGTTTAGACGGTTTCTCAAGGTTCTTGGCGCTCAGAGCTTTAAAATCCCCCGACTTTTTCTCTCCAGCGCTGAGCAGTAGGCGCACGGACCAGGTGGGATGACGCGAGCTGCAGCTGACAGAGAGGCGGAAATTTAGAGCTTGGAAGCTGTCACTTGTCTATTCCAAACCTTCTCTCTTTCATCTTCTTATCAAGCCTTTGCTCTCCAACTCAGACTTAGACAAGCTCAGCCTTGAGCTTCAGTCAACAGGGGCAGGATTCTCTCGGAGCGCAGCAAGACAGCGCCACTCACCCTAGTGCAACGATTCGTCCAAGATGCGTGCATCACCAGCGATAGCCTCCTCCCTATCCCTCCCGCTCACAACCTCTTTTGCAGGAGCACAAACGCTCTGGTGGCCCTCTTCCACCTCCCTACCACCTCGAATCGTACTTCTATTCATCCCTGGCAATCCCGGTCTGAGTTCGTACTACATCGATTTCTTACATTCCATCTACAGCTCACCCCTCATCAAATCCGGAATTGAAATCTTAGCAGTCTCGCATCGTGGGCATGCGCCATTACCCCGTGTTGGAACGAATCCTATTTGGGGAGGCAACGCCGCTAATCAGGATCAAGCAAGGAAAGGGTATGGTGTAGGGCTGGCTGATCAGGTTAGACATAAGGTTGCTGTTTTAGACTCTCTCAACCGGCACTACAACGGGAGTGGGGAAGGTGGGGAGAGAAAGACGAAGGTGGTTGTGGTCGGTCATTCAATAGGAGCTTGGATAGGGGGGGAGGTGTTAAAAGCGAGGCCTGAGGGTTTGGATGGATTGCATATGTTGTTTCCGACACTGGCTTGGATCGGGAGGACGGCAAATGCTACGAGGTTGAGGTGGGCATTGATTAATCCCGTATCGCAGAACGCAATTCTGCCTCTACCTCTCCTCTTCTTCTCGCTACTTCCCTTATGGTTGCTGGTATGGATAATAAGCTTGGTTACGGGTCAACCGACAGCGGCGAGCTTGGCAACTGCTGAGCTGCTTACGACGCCGGGCGCAGTACAGAAGGCACTCAATATGGCTAAAGAGGAATTCTCCACAGTAACTTCACTTGAACCTTCAACAATAGACGCAATTCGCACTTTCACCTCCGACACCTGCGGGGGGAGAGTAAGGAGCTATTGGGCTGCTGAAGACTCTGATTCCTGGGCACCCTCCTGGATTCGAACGCAAGTAGAAACTGAATTAGGACTGCAACGTGTCAATCTTCCCCCATCTTTAAACCTCAGCGGAGGGAAGGAGAGGAGAAAGTCGCATGTCAGAACCCGGAGCTTCTCCGTGTCGGAACACCGGTCTAGTCCGGGCAGCATACCCGATCTACGCAATGCAAAAGCGATTCGAAAACCAATGGGTGAGATCGTTATCGAAGCGCAGGTGGTCGAACCTAGCGATACGGAGGGAGAGGAGAGTGGGTCGGTGGAAAGAAGGAGAGCGGGAGGAGGTAACGGGGAAGCAAAGGGAATGGAATATCATTATGGCCGCAACAGAGCTACTAGTACACATTGTAGAATTGGGATGCCTCATGCATTTTGTCTGAAGCATTCGGAGGACATGGCCAAGATCATTGCTAGTTGGATTGCGCAAGATCACTTGAGGGAGGAGAACGGTGGGAAGCAGTAATGCTCATTCTGTTCAGGGTTACAGCATCACCTTTAGAGCTCTTCTGTTGGAGTGTGAACTCGAAGGTTTGAGTTGAGTTACAGGAGCTCACTACCAGAGCTAGAGCCATTCTGCTCTGCGCTACAACAGGAATCGCGCCAGGTGCAGTTTCTGAATCGCGACCGTGTGGTGCAATTAGACTTTACGCGACTGACACGTCTCAAACCTCAAAAGTGAGAGAGAGAGAGTGAGAGAGGGGAGAAGGAAAGGTTCTGCAAAGTTCTGCCTTTTCGCGCACAGACACACGCGACGAGGGCAGCGCGAGGTCGTGAGAGAGACGAGCGCAACCGTCGAGATGAGTCTTGTTTTCCTTCCTCCATTCTTCACCAGGTTTGCTCCTTCATTCTCTCGCCTGCGTTCTCATCTATATAAACAACACCGACAGTCGACTCCAAACCCAACCCATCGAACCGAGTCACAAACACATCCACCCTTCACAACCCATCCTCATGTCCTCCTTAGTCGCAGGCCCCAGCACCGTCGCTCCGTCATCCGACGACGACATCACAATGTTAGACTCCACCAGCGCCCCTCTACCCCCTTCCACCAACACCATCGACGTGGATGCTGAAGCCTCCGATGGAAACGAAGAAGAATATGAAATCGAGAGTATCGTCTCCCATTCCGATTCCACCATCGATGGTCAACTATCCTATTTCGTTAAATGGAAAGGTTATCCCGATACCGAGAATTCTTGGGTGTTTGAAAGTGATATGGGTGGAGCCCAAGAGATGATTCAGGAGTATTGGGCAAAGGTTCCTAAGAAGGGTGTTAAGAGAATGGGCAATAAGCGTGGGAAGAAGGGTAAAAGACAATCTTCTGTTGGTGTGGGAAGTTCTAGTACTCCGTCCAAGACTGCTACCGGAGTTGCTCGAAGGAAGAGAACCAGGAGGGAGAGCAGTCTTGTCAACGGCGGCGATGCGCCCAAACGCACTCGAAAAGGAGCTGAATTGTCTCATTCCCGTTCCCCTACCCCGGATGACGCCTTGATTGACGTAGAGAGTGATCCTGCACTCCAACGTATCCGATCCGACCTCACCCTAACCAACGACCAGCGCCAACTACTCGAACAACAACATCTCCACGCGATCAAACTCGACCGCCTTCGAAAGCGTTACGCTCGAATCCCAGACTGGGATCCAATAATTAAAAAGATCGAAGCGGTCGAAAGGATGAGCGACAACAAGTTGCGGGTGTTTGTACACTTTGAGAGTGGAGATAGGTTGGCGTTTGAAAGTGTTGTAGCGCATCATAGGTGTCCGTTGAAGCTGTTGGCCTTTTATGAGGCTAACTTGAGGTTTAAGAGGAATGAGGAGGGTGGGATGGGGGGTAGAGTGGAGATGTTGAGAGGGGAAGAGGAGTTGGGGGAACTAGAGGAGTATAATCGGGTGCTGGCGGCGGCGGAGGCGGCGGCGGAGGCGGCGGTGGAGGCGGAGGCAGCGGTGGAGGCGGAGGCAGCGGTGGAGGCGGAGGCAGCGGTGGAGGCGGAGGCAGCGGTGGAGGCGGAGGCAGCGGTGGAGGCGGAGGCAGCGGCGGAGGCGGAGGCAGCGGCGGAGGGAGAGGGAGAGGGGCTGAATAGGGGTGCGGTGGGAGAAGGGGAGGGGGTGGAGACGCAAGTTACAGCACAAGAAAAAGTAGAAAAGGTAGCAGAGGAAGGGGAAGGGGAAGGGGAAGGGGAGGGAGTGGTAGCAGCAGTTGCAGCCGCCGTTACTGAAAACGCCGATGGTGATGCGGCAGAGGAAGCTGGAGAAGGAGAGGGAAACGCAGCTGCAACCACAATCATAACTGCCATCGCGAACGGAGAGGAGCGAGTGTCTGAAACTCAAACGTCCGCCATTACCGCAGACAACATTCCAGAGGAGAGCAGTTAACTCCTGCTCACTGCAACCAAATTGCCGATCTTGCCCAATTTATCAAACACTTACATACTCAGCCAAGTCCAACAATCATCATGCCCAACTTGGGACTCCAAGCTGTTTCACGTCCGACCGCTCTTCGTTCTTGTCCAAAAATGTATTTACTGCTTTGAATCATGTTCACTGTCTTTGTCGTTTGTGCTGAAAGCGTTTGCTTGAGGCTGAGAATTGAGCCTCAAGCAATCGTCCGCCGCTGTCTTCCCACTCAAGTACCTCAAGCGCATAGAGTCGGGATTTGGCGCTGCCGCTTCCTCGGCCTCAACCTGTGTTTCCGATCTGCTAACCCCGATCCCGGGCGAGGCTCTGACACCAGACTGAACTCATCTGAGAAGTGATTTCAGAGCTTACGGATCAAACCACACACATGGTCAAATCGAGAAGAGAGAGCCAAAGGAAGAGATTCATTTGCATGCATGCTACCAAAACACTAGGAAAGAAAACACAAAGAACAAATCGAACATGACCTTGAAGGCTTAGGATGCGGGCGCAGGCCCACCGATGTCCATATCCGCACTGGCAGCTGGGTTTGCAAATCTATGCTGACCACTCTGCTGAAGCTGCTGTGGTGGAGGCTGTAACTGCGAGGATCCCCCTTGTTGCTGACCCACTACCCCACTCCCATTTGCACCAGCTGCACCCGCTCCAGCAGCAAAACTCCAAACCTTGATATCCCCGTCGTCGCTCCCACTGACAATCTTATCATCGCTTAAACTAACGCACGTAACTGCACCCTTATGACCCACCAGCGTATTCTGACAATATCCTGTATCTCTGTCCCAGATCTTAATCGTTCTATCGTGACTTGCAGATGCGATTCGCAGCTTGTCCACATCGAGAGACCAAACGCCTTCGACATGACCGAAGAGAGTGCGGATGCAACGGCCTGTTCTAACGTCCCAGATCTTGAGGGTGTTGTCGAGCGAACCTGAGATCAAGACTGGACGCGGTTTCGTGTGATGTGAGTTAGGAGGATTGGTGGACGTGGAGGGGGTTGAGGTGGAAGAGGAGGGTGGTTGAGAAGAGGTGGAGGGAAGGATCGTCGGGTCGAGATCACCCATTTCAGCATCGAGTGGAAGGGGTTCGACTAGACCGGCTGCACAAAGACGTTCTTGAACTCGGAGGAGGGATTTGTCTATCCTTCGCCTACGGCTTTGGCTGGTCGTTGTGCTGCTGGAGCTAGGGTTGGGAATCGATCTACGAGGACCACCAGCATTACCATTACCGGTACTGGCATGGAAGAATCGCTCCGGAATCTCACCTGCACTCGACGAGCCCCTCCTTCCACCGCCAGCTCTAGCACCGATATCGGCAGCACCCACGATCGAAGCCAATCCTCCCGCACCACCACTCTGTCTTCTACTTGGGCTCAAACTTGCATCGCCCAAAAAGTAACTCTCTTGATCTTCCAACGAAAGCATATCCTGACCTCCCCCCTCAACAACTTCCACCGCCTCTTCATCTGCACCACCATTAGCAGGGATAGAAGCTCTCCTCGAACTTCCATTGTTCCGCTGAAGATGCGCCTCACCAACACCCCCTGCAGCACCACCAACCAACTTCCTAACCGCCTCATCGTCCATCATTATCAACTTCAAGCTCTGCACCTGCCCCACATGCCCTTCGAACGTCAACAAACACTCCCGCAATCCCAAATCCCAAAGTCTGATACTCCCATCATCGCTGGCACTGAACAGGAAACTCCCTGCTGCGGTCAGATCTTCGTCTTTGATACTCGCCGCAGCCTTTCCCGCCCTCAATGCTTCCCTAAGTCTTTGTTGGCGTTTCTTCGCAGCGGGACCAGTCCAGAGAGTTACGGCATTAACCCAATCCCGGTGTCCCCTAAGCGTGTAGCATTCGCCAGTACGGAAGTTCCAGATCTTAATGTTGCTATCCGCACTCCCACTTGCTAGGGTATCCTCGTTGAAGTGAAGACAGACGATTCCTTCGGTATGACCTTCGAGCGTGCGCATGAGTGCGCCTGTTCTCCAGTTCCAGATTTTCAGCGTGCGATCCATCGATCCGGTGATCAGCTTTGCTTCGTCGAATTGGAGGCAGCGGACACCGCGTGTGTGACCTTCGAGCACACGAAGCATTTCACCCGTTTCGAGGTTCCAAATTCGTGCGGTCCTATCGTAGCTGCCCGTGATCACAACAGGGAAAGCGGGGTGGGCGAGGTTCTCGTTGAACTGCAAACACATGATACCGTCCGTGTGCCCGGTGAGAGTTCGAGAGGTGAATCGACCCCTTCGCCAGTTACGCTCGATAGCAAGTCGTTCGCAATAGACCGATTTCCAAGGTCGAGTCTTAGGGGGAACAGCGTTACTCGACGAGGAGCCACAAGCTGTTGCTTCACCGTTCAGCCCACTGCGCTGCTTCTTGAGCGGAGGTGCATCACGATCCCTTTGCTGCTGCTGGTGGTGCTGCTCGGGAATCGTGCCCATCTGCAAATCCCTCTGTCCCGAAACCGATCTCGAATGACCTCTACCCCCTGAACCCGAAGGAGTGGGACTGGACGCCCTCGATCTCGACTGCTTCTCCAAGGCAGCAGCATTAGCAGCAGCCGTAATACTCCGCTTCAACGAGCCCGGCGTACCACCCGATCCATCAGAGCTAAGATCGCGCGACTCGGGAGTACCCAACTGCACCGCAGGGCCCGGAACTCTCCTTCGACGCTCACTCAGCAGCGGTAAACCCCAACCGCACTTTTCGCACTTACGTTCGATATGCTGTTCGCACATATTGCGCCACAGCAAATCATCATCCGCAAGCTGCTTCCAAGACCGACTGACCTGTGCAGCCCTACCCAAACTCATCGCATCAAGATGACCAAGCACCTTGAGCGAGACTTCACGGGGAAAGAGCGAGAATGGGTCGATACGAATCGCCAGTGCCAACTCTGAGGAGAGGAGCGAGAGCTGACTGAAACAACACATAGTGAGGATTCCTTGAAGGATCAACGCCCTGCGTGAATGGGAGGAGGACGAGAAGAGTGACCAGACTGTGTTGACCGCTGTTTGGTCTGCTAAAGGGAGACTTTCGATCGACTGCGAGCGGTGAAGACAAGATCCAAGAACGAAAGTTAGTATCGTGTGTCATCATATTGGTACCTAATCGCATCCGATGCCGTCTCGGATGAGAGATCACGAGAAGAAGGAAAGAATGTACCACATCACTTATAGCACACGATCTATAAGGCAGAACGAGGCTTCAAACAGAGTGTTTCTATATAGCATGATCGACGATTGAGGATCACAAAAGAAGAATCCTCGATGATCGCTTAGACAGCATCGAGCGCCCGCGAAAAGACAGAGGGCGACATGACGCTGCCGGATCTGCATCTTGCTCGAATCTTCTCACTCTGCACTCGTGACTTTGAGTACAAGCAGGACAAGAGGACTCAAGGCGATGGCAAAAGAAGGAAAGGGAATTGGACAAAGGAGGGAGAAGAGGACTCGAGACGGCATTGGTGCAATATCGAATGATTGTGGAAAACTCACCTTCTGAAGTCGAGCAGTAGTGCCTTCATCAGCCATGCGCTGATGTCGAACACAAAGCTTGCGTGTTGCTGGAGGCACGAGCGGGGTAGCACCAGTGTTGGTGCAGTTAACATCAGCGTTGGCTATAGCTACATCCTTCTCGGCGGTCTCGACATGCTCATCGGATCCACGAAGACCACCTCGATGGGCGCCTGATGGGTTGGGTGCTTCGGTCGCTAGTGCCGGAGATAAGGTCAAGGGGCTAGATGGACGTGTGCCACTGCGGCTGAGCGACCTTGCTCCTCGCTGAGAAAGAGAGATGACAGCAGGCGAGGCTCTCTCGCCGAAAGGGACGTCGTAGTCGGACGTCAAGTCAGCCGAGGCGGGCCCACATCGACGGTTGGCCATATCGTTAGCAGCTTGTGCATAGGCAGCCTGGCTGGGACCGAGGAGGTCTGAGGCTGCCGATTGCTGAGCGGCGGTTACAGCAGCAGCTGATGCTGATGCTGATGTTGATGTTGTCGCTGAAGATGTAGCTGCATTGACTCTTGCGCTCTTGGGCACGACGGCCCATCCATCGCCGGAAGTGACGGTAGCCAGGGACGAGGTGACGGGTGGCTGGGTATATGGTGCTGGCGGCAATGGAGGTGAGGGAGAGTCTATATGCTGGTGCAGATGTTGATGTTGATGCTGAGTGTGTTGCTGTTGCTGTTGCTGTTGCTGTTGCTGTTGCTGTTGCTGTTGCTGGTGATTGTGCTGATGGTGCTGATGGTGCTGATGGTGCTGATGGTGCTGATGGTGCTGCTGAGCCTGTTGCTGGTGGAAAGAGGCGCTTGCCTTGTGCAGCGGACTGTTGGTGGTGCGTACTTGCAGCATTGGATCAGACTGGTGAATTGCTGGAGGCGTATGCACGGTCAAGGTGGCCATGGCCGAGGCGTTGGGATGGTCAGCAATGTGACTTATGCTACCGGCGAGGCTGTGACGTGAAGCCTCTGGTGAGCTGCTGTGCGTAGGATAGTCTGGTTGTGACGAAGGATCGGCTTGGTCGTGAGAGGGAGGCGAAGAGAGAGGCGACAACGCTGAGCCTCTTCGACTTGTCTTGGAAGAGTGAGAGAGATCTGCGATGTTCTCGTCGTGATCCAAGGTGTGGTTAGAAGAGGAAGCTATCGCTGAAGAGCTCAAGCTGGACTGATTGTGTTGATGCTGATACTGCTGTGTGTGATGATGGTGGTGAGTAGGATGGTGCCCATTAGAGGAGGAACCCCCGGTTGAGCCAGAAACGACTGTCATGCTTTCAAGCTCGATAAGAAAAACTGAGGGCAGCCTATAGCCGGGGTTTTGGTGCAAACGCCGGGGAGCGAGCGAGCTGAACTGAGCTGGGGTATGTGGGATTGAAGCTCAGAGGCTGCAGAGCAGAGAACTGAGCATGGCAAAAAGAACACTGCCGAGGTAGGGTCTCTCTAGTGGCAGACTAGGCACTCAAAGGAAGTTGAGCCAAGTCGGGAGCACGTTTCGAGGAGCTGCAGCAGGTCGTCGATGGACTGGCGCGGAAATGGAGCCTTGCTGGAGATCGAGGGAATGGCGCACCACCGGCGCAAGTGTTGAAGCGATGCTGTGCAGATGCAACAGAATCGAGCACAACAGTGGTAGCGATGCAATGAAGTGTTGCTGCGCAGTAGGGCGAGGGAGGAACGAATGCGTCGAGACGGCGATCACGAAAGAATGGCGTTATCCAGGGTGCAGCTGTTGAGCGAGGCAGAGTTTTGCTCGCTTGTAACGACCAGTTGAGGGTCGACAGCGCTCTATAGTGTCAAGGGGGAGAGAGAGAGAGAGGCGCAGGGTCGTAATAGCAACTTGAGAGAGTGAAAGATCGCCCAAACACTGGCAGTGCAGATTATGTGACCGAAGACTGCTGTTGAATGGCCGAGATGCTCGAGAGGTGTGTAGGATAGAGTGGAGGAAAGGGGAAGAAAAGTCGCAATCGCAGGTATGAGGATGATAGTGTGCGTTGCGTGCGTGCGTGCGTGCGTGTATAGCGCTCAAGTCAAGTCAAAGTGGACGAAGACGACGAGAAACGTCAAAAATGTTGAGAGAGGCAAACTAGCCGAAGTTGTGAGTTGCAGTGTGCCGTACCGTAGCATCCACGGCTCAATCGTCGTCGTCGTCGTCGTCGTCGTCGTCGTCGTCGTCATCAACAGGCTCGCCTATGAGCGAAATTGGCAAAACTCGGAAGCTGAGCTTTCTCTCTGTCGTGTGCCTCGGCGCTGGTCCCTGATCTCCAAAAAAAAAAAAAGTGGCGCTTGGATGGTATAGGAAGCAGAGAAGCAGCAGAAGATGTGCGAGATGTCAGCTCCCGATTGCGCAAGCGCAAGAAGCTGTGCTATGCAATGCTGAAGCCTTGATCGCTCTGCAGAGAGCCTTTGGTTTGATGTGGTCGTTGGCAGAAGCGATGATGGCTTCAAACAGAAAAGCAAACTGGATTGAGCCTCACTGTGCTGCGCAACCACTGTTTTTCTTTTCTTTTTCTCTTTTTCTCTTTTTCTCTTTTTCTTTTCTTTTTCTTTTCTTTTTCTTTTCTTTTTCTTTTCTTTTTCTTTTCTTTTTCTCTTTTTTCTTTTTCTCTTTTTTTTCTTTCTTTTTTCTTTCGGATTTTGTGCTATTTTTTGGGGCGGATCGCCTGTGTGGGCTTTGCAAAAAGAGCTCCCAATGGTGCCATCGCCTGTTCCAAACTTTAGCACACACCAAGGAGTTCTCTCCAGCATCCCATTCCAGTACCAAAGGCTCATATACACTCGCTTTGTGGGTAACTCTTGCACTCCGGATGCATGCACTGCTTCTGTTTGGCTGCTCAGAAGACATTAAAATTCAGTCTGTCAGCAAAAGCGATCGAATGGGAATGGCTAAGGCGCAGACCAAAACGAATGTGGAAGGAATTGAGTGTGGCCATCTATGGCTTGGGCTTGACCGGCAGGGTCAGCAGACCAACCGCGAATTGCGTTCGAAATGACGAGCTTCCAGCGTCGGATTTCGACAGCAATGTTGCCTGTTCAGTCCAGGCCCTCTCTCCCTCTCTCTCCCTCTCTCTCCCTCTCTCTCTCTCTCTTTCGCTTGTATCGGTCAAAGTTGAGCTCTCTTTCTTTCGGCCACCCGTTTTGCCGTTGTACGGCGAAATTGGGCATTGTTCTGCTCAAGCCAAGTTAGACAGACTCCTTTCGACTTGGCCCGTGTCACTCGGGCTTGGCCTGCATACGAAGACTGTGTTGTGTCGCCAGCAAAAGTTGATCTCCGATTGCTCTTCTGTGGTTGCCGATCTTGTTCCCGATGCTGTATGTTCTATCATGTGCTTCGATACGATACCCAGACCAGGTTTGATCCAATATTGATCGGCAACAGCGACCACGACTGTATCGCACTCAAGCTCCGGTCATCCTGCTCATTGTTCCCAGCGGTGGTCTATGGCCCAGGGTTGATTGAATGACACTTTTTGGAGAATCAACTGCTGATGGCTTTCTTTCCTTTTCGGTTTCAAAAAGTCACGCCAAAAAAGGTGCAATAATATTGACGACATAAATTGACGACGAATCGACGAGACATCGTACACTGTAGCAGCCTTTCTCTGAAGGGTCCCACTCCCTGACGTCTGTCTGGACCGCAAGTCGCTCCTTCCACACGCACACATCTTCAGAGAGGGCAATGCTAGAGTCACTGGTGTGTTATTTTCGGGTAGAGATGGTTTCGCACTGCGGATTCTCACAGATACGAACTGGCTAGTGTAGATGTGGTTACAAAACAGGAATCATGTTCTGCAGTGCATGGAGTGAGGGTACAGGACCGAGCCAAAGCGAATCAAGATGCGAGTCGAAGCGGCCAGACGCAACAATCGCGTCGTCGTCACTCTGCCTGAAACATTAGGTGTGCTTAGTCGCCGTGAAAGTGTGTATGGTCGTGGATCCTCGCATCAACGGGATTGGCGAAGAGAGAAACAATGCTGTACAGAGAAATGTTGCCGAGCGATCCGTTTTTGCAAACGCTACTCGCAGCTCATCAGTCATGGTGAGCCATTTATAGCATCTGAGGGTAGTCGATCATGCCGCGACATAGAAACAAGAAGCCAAAGAGAAACCGAAACAAGCTTAAACGCTAAGGCTGGGGAAGCGCTTAGTTGTCCTTGGTCTCGGCATCGGCCTTCTTGGAGCTGGCCTTGCGGGCAATGATCTTCTTGCGGTCCTCGTCGAGCTTAAGGCTGGTGATGACAACGTTGGAAGGATGGATACCAAGGGGAACGGTAGCACCGTTGGTCTTCTCACGGTGGATGCGCTCGATGTTGATAACCCACTTCTTGCGGTAGACCTGGGTGACCTTGCCCTCCGCGCCCTTCTGGGAGCCACGGACGATCAAGACCTCGTCATCCTTGCGGACAGGGAGCGATCGGATCTGTAGTGAGCAGGATGCAGATGAAGGTGCAAAGAGTGGTTAGAAACAGTCCAATGAAAGAAAAGTTGACAAGGGGATGCGGTTTCATCATCGACGTCCATTGCCAGCGTCTGTGTCGGATTCGCAGAGCTTGTTGGTAACATTCATTTGCCTCTCATGAGAGCATTCTCTGAGTGATCGCCGACGTGCTTCGTTGTGGTGATGCATACTGCTGTGGAATGGTACTACTAAATCTGTTTTTGTCGAGTTTGTTCTGCAAAACCTGTGGCTACTCGGCAAGGGTGCAGGTGTTTTCTTGCAACTGCCGTTGTGTATGTCCTGTGATGATCTGAGATCCTGTAATGACCTGAGATCCTGCAGTGACAGCAGCCTAGCGCAGGTTGTAGTAGATCAACGTGCTACATCCGTCCAAGCCTTTCGGTCCTCTTCATGTCCAGCCTTGACAAAGCCATTATCCCCCCGCAAGTCTGCCTAAGGTGCTTCGACGTTCGGTTTGGCCGCTTGTCAAAAGCAAGAACGACAGCTAACGACACGTTTGCACCTGTTTGAGACTGCGTGTAATTCTGGCAGTAAGGACCATGATGTGTGCTGTGACGCTTGTCCACTGTGCCAATCTCCTTTCCTGTATTCCATTCTTGTGTCGCAGCGTCGGTCATCCGTGTTAATGAATCGTCAACGCTCCCCCGAGGCCATTGTCATGTAGCTCTGTAGCTAGCTGGTGCCGCATGATGTCTGTCGTTGCGATGTGATGGGTGCTGCTTTGCAATGTGAAACTGCTTTCTGATTCAAGGTGCGCCTGGACTGCGATAAATCTTCGTGTGTCGATGAGGATTCTCTCGACGAATGCCGCTGAGATGCGTATACTCTGCTGAATGGCGGATTGACTGGCTGACAATGCTGGAAGCGTCGATGATGAAATGTCGCTATGTACTGGGCATACTTACGCCGTGCTCAGATCGGAGCTCCTTGTTAAGGGAAGACGACATGATCTTTCGTCGGAGGTGGGCGGGGGCATCGAAGTGAGCCTTGCGCTGTGCGCGACGAGACGAGGAGACCATCTTGAAGTACGAATGTGCGGGGCGGGGGTGATCAAGGGTTGGGTGGTGGTGATGAGAAGTTGGAGCACGAAATCGCAGATGATGATCAGACCTCACATTCGACATTCATCAACTGCAAACAGCTCGCACAGCTCGAGAAATCTCCAATTGCAGGCCAGTCTTCCTTCTCACTGGCAGCTGCTCGGGTTTGGGTATCACGCTGTGCTCCCTCGACTCTGATTTCTTCTAAGCTTTGGACAGAATCGCCATAGCAGAGCCACTATCTTGATTTCACTCAAAAGGTGCTCTGAAGACTGCCGTGTGCTGCCGTGTTATTGCTGAGCGCTCGAGAAGGGCCTTTTCTGAATTTGGCTCGATTTGAGAATTTCAGTGGGGCTATTGAGAGAAGAAAAAGCCTCAGCCATTCGTACAGTTCTGATCTGGAGTCGGCCGATCCCCGATCCCCGATCCCACATCCCACATCCCATTTTCACCCCGACGAGTTGTCATCACCGATTGAAGCTCAATGCCAGAATCCGATCCTACATAAACACATGCTTCTGCTGAAAGCCGTTCGGCATGCTCACTTAGTTTAGAGCTGCATGGGCGATCATCTCGGCATCAGGCATGCTTTGACTTTCCGAAGCCGAAACACTGGTCTTATTGCTCAAATGGCATCGGACCTCGGTCAATCGGACGCTTCTAAGACGGCACAGTCGTTTTCAGTCGTGCTTGCCTTCCTTTGTGAATGTCTACCATTGTCAATGTGGTCGATGCTTCCTACTGCAAGTAATAATGATGTGATGTAAAAGTCCTGAGGCATGCGAGTCCAAATTGCATCTTCATGGTCCATATCTAGGCGGCCAATCTATCAATGTCAGACCTTGGGCCGCCAGCGTTGGCATTATTCAATGTCTATGTCGTTGTGCCATTTCCTTTGGCTGCTTGCGCATCTCCATCTGCTTCACCGTCATCGCTCCAGTTCTCCAATTCCTCTTGCTCGACAACAGGGTGGTAGCGATACTCGGAACGACCAGCGCCCGAACGCGTTGCTGCAGAATTGGATGAGGCTTTCGATAATGGCAAGGCGCGATACGTGCCATGACGCAAATGTAATGCGTACGAGTAGAGCACCAGCGCAAAATAGATCTTCACCAGCCATCCCAGTATCAAGACAGCTGCAGAGAAGTCTTTTTCCTCCTTCCAGATACGTTGTGCACTGATCTTGCGCTGTTCTGGTGTCAGCTTATCGTGGTGGAGCTGTGCCATTTGCTCTGGTGTTCTGTATTGCGACTCGATGGTTTCGATGAGGTCCATCAGCCCAGTTTGGTGCGAGGATTGATTGGTCGTAGGCTGACCATCGTGAGGTGTGAAATACCACCAGTTGAAGGTGAAGAGGAGCGTCCAGAAGGTGGAGACCATGTGGTCGAGTGTGAAGAGGTGAGCATAGGTGAGCACATGTTGTGCCTCTTCGTCGGATATGCCTTTCAAGCCCCACAGGAACAAAACGATGGTCGCTATTGAGTAGACGTAGAGAGCTACTTGGGAGAAGGTGCCTCCTTGGAAAACCGCGAGGATGCCGTATATACCTGCTGTCTTGTTGAAGAGTGCGAAGAGGGTCAAGATGGATGCGCCGATCTTGAGATCCATGAAGCCTAGAAAGGATGTAATGGCATGATGAAACGACGGCATGCTCGGTAGCCGTAAATAAAGCCGCGACATGATGTGAGTGGACGTGATGCGAGCTAGCTTCTCCACGATCCCGTGTAGCAAGGAGGGGTTTGGAATGTTGCAAGGCCGCGACTGAGCTGGTCGAGAGGCAGCTAACACAGATAAGGTTTGTGAGGACAAGGTCGAGGAAGAGATTGCTGTGATTCGTCTATCGCCTTGACATGCTCCACTTCCTGACAGATTCGATACTTCAATAGATCTGATGACAGTAGGGAGTAGATGCGATGGCTGAGGCAGAGTGTAGGTGCGAGAAGGATGGTGACCGTCTCAACAGCACGATGAGAATGAGCAGGGTGTGTCTCTTCGTTCTGTGACAGGCGCGTCCAAAAGCATTTACAGCTCGGATCTCGGTCATTTTCTAGCGTCGTCTCAGGGTCAATTTTCAAGAACAGCGACACTGCGACAAGCAACACACACGACGACAGCAGAAGGTGGAAGCAGAAGCATCAAAAAAGTCACACAGAACAACACCCGCTGGTAGCACAAAGCACAAAGCACAAAGCACAAAGCACAGCACAGCACAGCACAGCACAGAAGAGCAAGTCCCATGTAGAGCACCTGTCAATCCGCTTTTGGCTCCTCTTCCCCACCATCTGTACCTCCATTCCAGTCCATGGCGTCGCAATAATGTTGGAGATTGCGATCTAGTCCGATCTAGGAATAATGTAGATCAGATCTGTAGAGGATCGGGCGGAGAAGGTTCAGTCGGCGATCAGGCTAAGTAGATCTGATCGGGATCAGATGTGGCAAATCAGGTAGAAAATCGGGCTGAGCCGATACCGGACAGAGATCGGATGCAACCATATCCCACTCGTTGCTACACACTGTCATTAGGTAGGGTACGCCCACAGTCGGGCATGTGCCACACGTTTGTATACAAGTCTGGCAGGGAGCTCGAGGCTCCCGCCACATTCACTTCTAGTATGTCAATATAGTATAGTGTTTTGCTCTTTAGCTTGAACACCTCCCGATCATCGTCGCCGAGTGACTCCTTTATTTCAACAAATAACTGTAGAAAGGTGCCTAGCCTTCGCTCTCCTCCAACAGCTGTCCTGCACAGAACAACTTCAAGTGGTTAGACTGTCCAGCCGTCGATAGTGAAGCAGACATGTCCAGGGCTGTCTCGCAAAAGGCTTCGGCCACTTCTATGCGGAGCACGCACACACATCACAAAAGGCATGTCTCGCTTCGTAACCTACCTGACCAGCCCGGACCCGAAGCCTACATTCCTCCCCATCTTGTTCTAGATGCGACATCGCCTCGAGACTCCGCCTTCTCCATCAGCTCAACAGAACAGAATCTTCGCGACGACACACCATACCGCACTGCTCCCGCTTCAGGAAGTGGAAATGGCGCTCTGCGACCTGCTTTGTCCACAGCTGGCCGCAGTGCAACTGGCGACGGCAACCACAGTCGTCGACCGACCGAAGCCTACGCACAGGAGCTCGATCGACTGCTTGAATCCGAAGGTGAAGACGGCGTCAACTTGATCAAAGTGGTCGAGCGTCAAGACGTCTTCCATCTCATCCACGAGATTCGTTCTGATCTGCGCAAGACCATTGACACCCATCTCAGCTGGGAAGAGCTCACCTCGGTCGACCTCAACTTTTCACTCGTCCGCCCTCTTGCCATCAAGTACAGCAACTTTCGCTCCATCGGCATCCTCTACTGCCTCATGCTCAATCGGATCTACTTCCAACGTGAAGCGACACGCGACCTCGCTTTCCAATCTGTCAACAACACCCGCTCAGCTCTTTGCGAGCTCCTCGCCATGAAATTGCTGCGCACTTTCTCAAACGACGGTTTGGAGCTCGTCACCTCGCTCACCGCGAGCTTTCATCCTTTGGCTGGGGCGACACACAGCGAGCTGAAGGAGCTGCATATGTCTTCATCGCACGTTGACATCAGCGAGATCACTAGTCATGGTCTACCTGCCAAGCAGTACTCGAATACTTTGGAGCTTGCGATTGCTTCTTCTGCCAAACGCTTCATCTCGACTCCGCTCTGCCAACGGTGTATTGATGGGATATGGAACGGCAAAGTCGTCCTGTCGCCCATGCAGGCATCTCACGCCATTCTCAACGATAGCTATAAGAAGCGTCCACTCAGCATCTACGACCCTACTAAGGCGCCCTTGCTCAATCATCTCCGCCTACGCGTACCCTCCATTCGAAGCAAGCTCGAGTTCGTCACTTTTGTCGTCATCCTCGTCCTGTATGTCGCTGCTTTAGCGCAGAAGGGCAGTCCAACGTGGACAATTCAGGAGACTTTGTTCTCGATCTGGCTGTTCGGATTTGCCGTTGACGAGCTGGCTCAGCTTCAGGAGCACGGGTTATCGCACTACATGAGCTCGCTCTACAACCTCATCGATGCAGTGTTCTGCATCATTTCCTTCTTCTGGTTTGGGCTACGCATTTCGGCGCTCCAACACGGTCTTCCAGGAAGAAGCGATCTCAGTTTCGACTGTCTAGCACTCGGTGCTGTAGTCCTCTGCCCAAGGGTAGCGAGCTCGTTGGTGCAAGACAACGTCGTCTTGCTCAGCTTGAAAGCCATGCTGTCCGACTTTGCGTTCTTCACAGTACTTGCTATGGTCTGCTTCTCCGGTTTCGCATATGCCTTCTACTCGCTCGCATCGGAAGAACGATGGACTTTCAAAGCCGTCCTTTGGCTTATGCTGAAGGTTTGGTTCGGCAGTTCCTATCTCGGTTTTGACGAAGCGCAAAGTTTCTCCCTTGAATTCGGTCCGCCCCTCATGATCATCTATACTATCATGAGCAACACTCTCCTCCTAACCGTACTCATCTCGCTCCTCAGCAACACCTTCCAGATCGTCGCCATGAACGCCAACGAAGAAGCCATGTTCCAATTCGCATGCAAAACCATGTCTGGTATCACCACCGATGCGATCTTTTCCTATCAACCCCCACTCAATCTTTTGGCGGTGGCGATAGTGATGCCGCTTAGCTTTTTCGTTTCGCCCAGATGGTTGCATAAGATCAATGTGTTTTTGATCCGGTTGACGAGTTTCCACGTGCTGCTAATTATCCATTTTTGCGAGTTGAACGTGTTCGGACAAGGGATCAGTCTGACAGCGGACAAGGGGAAGACGTTGTTGAGTAGACTGCCGTTTTTCAGTTCGGGGTTAGATAGTGCAAGTGCGGATGTGATTGAGGCTGCGTTTGATTATCGGCCGGCGGAAGATAAGGATGAATGGGGTGTGGAGGATGAGGAGTCAGGTGATGAGACGGATGGGGAGGGGGAAGGGTATGATGGTGTGGGGACGATTAGGAAGGGTAAGGGTGGCAAGGCTGAGGATGGAGGATGGGAGGAGAGGGCGGCTGCGAACTTGGAGCAAAAGGTCACTCCTCATGCCCAAAACCAGTCACAAACTGCCAGTTCTGCTAGTGGCGAAGCGCAGAAACAGGATCCTCTACCACGAACGACGACTCAGTCCTCGTTTGCAGGCAGCACAAGCTCTCGTCGCACACGAGACGGCCCCAGCAATCGAGTAGTGCAACTTCTTCGACGAGGACACGAACCTCGTGGTTTGGGCTCGCTCAGTTCTCCCCTCGCCAAACTGTTCAATCATGTGCTCGACCCTGGTGATCTTAATAACAACCTTCCTAAACGAGCTTCTTCTTCGTCTCGCTGCGCAGAACGATCTCGTAGCCCATCCCGTTCCCAATCTGGATCTCGTCTCGAAACGAGCAATGTTCGCTCTACAGACTCTAGCCCCACTCGACCTGCTTTTACGCGTAGACAATCCCCAAGGCGAGCGGAAAGAGATGCTGAGCTCCCGATGGCTGTTATTGGCGTGCATACATCAACCGGTAACGATGATCTCAGTGAAGAGTTGAGGACAATCGCAAGAAGGGTGCAGGAAATGGAAGCGAGGGGTAAAAGGATGGAAGATCTGTTGCTGCAGTTGTTGGAGCAGAAAAGTAGCAGTGCTGGGCCGAGCAAAAGTGCAAGTGGTAAGATCCAGACTGTTGGTGCCGGCGCCGATGAAGGGAAAAGCTCGAAGTGATTCAATCTCGCTATACTATGGACTCTCGATATCGCTTGACCACCGGAAATCGACAATCATACACACAAGGAACATTTAGTGTGACTGTAAGCTTCGTAGTGAGCTTGGTGAAGGTTGTCAAGCGAAGAAACTACGCATTTGAAAGCAGACAACCTCAACTAGAGGTATCTAATGCTACCTTCTGTGGATTTAGACACACAAGGCGCTTTGGCGGAGTGGTTATCGCGTGGCACTAGAATCTCTTCCTCGATTCTAGAGTATTATCTGCTCGACAAAAAAAATAAAATGCCATTCCCTCTGGGAGCATAGGTTCAAATCCTGTAGGCGTCGGTTTTTTTTCCATGGAACACCCCTGAAACTGGAATGTATGAATGTGGACGACTGAGGGGCATCTCCTCCAACTTTCTGGAGCAAGATTGATCAGAAAAAGGCTGAGTAATGGTAAAATGGATTTTTTTTTTTGATATGGTGTCAGTGTCTGTAATTAGGCATCACCTATAATCACATTGACACTTCAACATCATAACCCACCACAAGACTTGACAGGGATGCTCAGCTGACTTCAGCGCACCTCAACATCACATGAACCAATGACTTTGACACTGCTACAAGCTCTACAGCTCATAAACACCACCAACTTTTTGACCAAATCCATCCAGTCTCAAATGACTCAAATTTGACCAAATGACACTGTGTTTTTTGCAAGTTTCACTGCTTCAGTGATGTTGGGGAGCTCAGTCTAGTATTGCTGTGCAAAACCAACACATATATCAACATCATCCACCCATTCAATCTATTGGCACCTCTTTCAGCAATGTCTCTGGGGGTCTTGATTGCAACAACAACCACTTCCCACTTCTGCTGCCCTGTGTGTTCCACAGGTGTGTCCCAGGGTTGGTTTTGCTCACTCAGCACCTCCATTATATTACTTTATGGCTAAGTCCCTGAGGCCCTCCTTTGAGCCTCTGCCTACAAGTGCTCTCCTCACCTTCTCCTCCTCTGCCTTCCATCATCACTCACTTTCTCATCATTCTGCCTGGCTAAAGCTCTGCCCTCCTCACTGACTTCCTCCCATAAAGGCTCCTCCCTTCAGTAATTGCCCTCACCCCCCCTTCACCATCCACACTACTCCTCAACCACACCAGCTCCTTTTGCATCCTTTCACCCTTACTCAATGCCACCTATCCACTCCAATGATCAACATCATCATGCATCTGACTCTGGCCCTGTTCTCACCTCCCCAGATATGCCAACCCCTGCAGCTGATACATCTGCTGCCTCCACTCCCTTATCCCCTCAAGACCACATTGCCCTCGACATCCCTGCTACTACTCACAAGGACACCAATGAATCCACTGTCACAGGGTCAGTGGGTCAGCATATGAAGGGTGTGCCAAATTGATCAGCAGCAATCATGGTAATGTCACAGGGTCAGCAGATCAGCATATGAAGGGTGCACCAAATTGATTGGCAGCAAATCATCAGGAATCAACAAAGCTAATCAGGTTGGTAGCACATATGATTTATGAGACCAACCAAACTCTGGGGTCCAGGTTAATTTCACAAGGATCAATCAGGATCAGCCTGATCAGCATGTCTCAGCAAGTCAGCTGACATGAGCAAGCATCAGGAGATTCAGGGAGGAGGATACCAGCATTAGAAGGAGAAGCATACAGAGATAACCACATGTAGGAGTGGGGACCAAGCTCAGCATCATGCAGATGGTAACTGCTCAAGGGGTACATGCATATAGCCACACAGGACCAAGCACAGGGGCAACCACATGACCAAGGAGTTTGGTCATGAGGTCCAACAAGTGGCTAAAGGGATTCACAAGATAAGGTCAAGAAGGTGGTTGCTGGTGAAGAGAGAAGTGTAAGCGGTCGCACACCAGAGACTTAGTTTTGGGGTGTTATATTGAGTTTGATTGAGTAAGGTCTACTCAGTATGTTTTGCCTAAATGTAACCAAACATTGCTGCCTGGTAAGTCTCAACTGACTGCCTTGAACACTCCATTCAGAGGTTGTGCAGCACAGACACTGGTCATTGGTGAGTGAGTGATACACCCTCTCCTACAGTACAAGTGTTTGTAGTACTGTTGATAATGCTCTTGGATGTTGTCTGGACTGTGATATGCTAATTGCCTCAGAGGATGGGAGTTACTGGACCACAGGTGTGAGTCACCACCTACAATAACTGACTGGACTGCAGGTGTCAAGCAACACTGCCTACAGCGAGGGACTGGACTGCAAGTGTTGAAGAACACCACCTATAGTAAGGGACTGGACCACAAGTGTTGAAGAACACCACCTATAGTAAGGGACTGGACCACAAGTGTTGAAGAACACCACCTACAGTAAGGGCCTGGACTGCAAGTGTTGAAGAACACTGCCTACAGTTGTCAACTAACGGTGATACTACACACATGTTGAGAGTCGTTGCAGGAGCACTGCTATTGCAATGGTACATAACTGAGTAAGTAAGTAAAGTAGATAGAGTAAAGAGTGGATAGGGCTCCACTCATATGCTATGGTAGAGTGAGAGTATTTATGTGTTCAATTGGTGTTGCCCACGACACCTATCCTGCTCCTCCTGAGGGGCCTGTCAGGGGTCTCGCGCCTGAAACCCAGGTCAGTCTGTCGAGATACTCAGTGACTATCAAACTGTGTGACAGCTATTGTCTCAGTATCAATCTCGACGAGCTAGTCATTTGGTGACTATCAAGTTGCATGATGACAGCAGGTGGCATTCATTGTATATACTATCATAGGTTTTGGCTGACCTCTGTGGACACTCTGTTCAGGGTAGCTTGGCACAATCAATATCGATATGTAGGTTATGATGACACCAAGGTCTGGTGTGAATGTTGATGATGATGAGGTTGATGGTGTTGGTGATAAGGTTGGTGGCATCAACACAAGTGTCCAGTGTGTTGACTGATGCTTGAGGTGATCCCTGGACCACAGTGGACTACTGCCTTCGGTTCTATCTTAATCTGGACTGCTGGTTTGCTATGAACTGCCTTCAGATGTCAGGTAGTGGTGATACAACACACACACTACAATGAGGAGCAATCTTGATAGATTACTACTATGCTGACTGAAACTAATGTATACTTATGCTGAAGTTATAACTAGTTATGATGTGTGTAGAGTGGATGAGGATCCACTTGACCTTTGATGATGAGAAAGTATGGTTATATACCTCTTCACAGTGTTGCCAGCAACACTGCTCCTGCTCTCTCTCTCCAGAGAGTACCTTCTTCATCGAGTACTGTACAGGGGCCCTTCTAGCACCACTCCTGTCCTCCTTGAGCTATCCTGCTTGCTTGGCACCCCTGTGCCTCTTGAGCTGTGTCAACTCCTTTGACACTGCTCCTCCTCCTTGCTATCCTGCTTGTTTGGCACCCCTGTGCCTCCTGAGTGGTGTTGACTCCTTTGACACTGCTCCTCCTCCTCAGGACCTGCTTGCCAGTTTCCTATACACTGCTCCTTCTCCTTTGACCAGTGACAGTTCCTTTGACTCTTGTCTCTTGAGCCCCTGAGTGGTAACTGTCTGCATGCTCCTTGAGCTTGGTCCTCTTCATGGCTGTGCCTGCTCCTTGAGCTTGGTCCTCTTCTGCATGTGAGTCTGTAGGGGTCCATGGTCTCCATGGAGACTGCACTATGACCATGCTCTCTACTGGTATCGACTAGATCTCCGATACCTGTGCTCCTTCCATATGAACCAGTGACCCTCCTGCTTCTTGAGCATTCAGGCCCATGACACCAACTACACTTCCAGAGTGATTGTTCTGAGCAATATATCACGTGTCCAATCGATGTCGATTGGCAACATTTACTCCCCACATGTACAACAGGGTGGCACTACTCAACAACCCCCCCATATGTTCCTGCCACCAGCAGTCCCTGATGTCCAGCAAGCTATGGTCATTCACTGGATCTCCCTGGGATCCCCTGAGTCAGGCTCTTACACTGGCCCTCAGCCAATTTAACCTCTCTGTCTGCACAGATGGTGCAGACTCCATTTCAGCTGAATGGCTCCTGTGACACTACCCCCCCTTCGAGAGCTGAGCTCCGTTGAGGCTAGGTACATCCACCAGTAATCCCTTACTTCCTGCTGTTCCACCAACAGCATTTCCACATGACCTTCAAAATGGTGTGCACTTGTAACACTTCCCACTCCACTGCGTCATCTCAACCACCCAGCCAGAACCTGCCTGCCTCTGGGTTGGGGAAGCCTGTGTGCCACAGTGCCAGGCTACTTGGATGCAATTCTGCCCCTCCTGCAGGTCCCTCTGCTGCTGGCCTCATGGTCACAGCTTCACCTACAACTGCTGCCAACGAGCAGCCTTCTGAGACTGCAGCTGCTGAGCTGCTGGTCACCCTTGCTTCTGGGGCCTGTCCCCGCTTGGAACTGCTGTTCCTCGGTGGTGAGGAGGAGGAACCGTTGTTCCTCGGTGGTGAAGGGGAGGAACCAACGTTCCTTGATGGTGAGGAGGAGGAGGAGGAGGAGGAGGAGGAGGAGGAGGAGGAGGAGGAGGAGGAGGAGGAGGAGGAGGAGGAGGAGGAGGAGGAGGAGGAAGAACGATGGAGATCTCGATGAGATCTGTCACAGAACCATGTCTACTACCGATCTCACTGAATTCTTCTGTAATTCCCATGATCTACCCGATTCCTCAATTCCTGCACTCCCTTCATATGAACTTATGGGCCTTTCTGCTTCCTGTGCATCCAGGCCCATGACATCTCACACCTGCAGTCCAGTAACTTCCGTCCTCTGTAGGTGATAAGCATATCGCAGTCCAGATGACATCCAAGAGCATTAACAACAGTACTGTGAACACTTGTACTGTAAGGAGAGTGTATCACTCACTCTCTAACAAACAATGAACATGCCATGCAACCTCTGAATGGAGTGTTCAAGGCAGTCAGCCAAGACCTACCAGTACAAAGTCATCTGGTTACATTTAGTCAAAACATACCAAGTAGATCTTACTCAATCAATCCCACCTATACCAATCAGATAACACCCAAAATTAGTCTCTGGCACGCGACCACTTACACATGGCTACAAGTCATGTTCAATGCTGGTCGCTACCTGGAACTGTGCCATGCTCAATGAACCTTCGCGCCAGGCAGCCTTGCAAAACTCAGCCACCCCTCTTGGGAAGGCTGACATTGTTTTCATTCAGGAGATGCAACTCACTTCCCCCCAACATCTGCTGACCATCAATCCCTTCCTTCAACTTCAACATCCTTTTGCGACCCAAGGTCACCAAGCCATTCTCGGATCAGACTGTGGTATCCTTCTTCAGAATACCAAGTGGGTAATCGAGGAGTCCTTCCTTCACCACCATGCAACCTATGCTCGGATCCGTATTCCCAACTCCGAACCTGCTCTAGGTCAAGCCATATGTACTCTCTATCTATGGAGTATTCATGCACTGCCTGACGACGCTAACCATCACACCTTCTGGGCACAGGATCAAGCCGGACTCTCCCAACTGGACATTGCAGCAGCAAACGATACTTCTGCAGCAGTCATCGGCACAGATTGGAATGCAGTTGCTGCCCCCATGCTCGACAACTTCCCTCCCAGGCAGCAACAATGTCAACTCCCCCTTGGACAGCTGGCACAGGCAGGCATGGTCGACACAATTCGCACTCTACATCCTCAAGGCACAAGTTATACCTGCCATCACGTTTGACATGGTCAACTCCTCTCTGCTCGCCAAATCAACAGTATCTGGACATCCCATAGCCTCATCCCGCATCTCCAGAGTGTTGAGACCCATCCAAGCAGATCTGACCATAGCGTTGTCATCCTCAGTCTTCGCACCAGCATGACCAGAGGCGAGCTTGGCCCTGGTACTTGGCACTTACATCGAGAAGCCCATTTACAACCTGGTTTTGAACTTCGGATGTCTCACTTCGCCGAACAACTTCCGAAGGAGACCCCCAGACCACCTATTGCAGCCTGGTACGCCTTTGTTGAGAGAGTTTGCACAACCTCCTCCAATGTCATTACCACACTCAGCCAACAAGCCCGTAAGAGAGAGGCCCAACGCATTGCCACCTTACAAGAGCTGGCCAACATCGACATTCGACATGGTGATCAGAATCGGGCTCGTTTCCTGGAGCTCCTGGCAGTCATGCGCCAAATGGAGATAGGTCAGGCTACTGACACCATTAAGAAACATCAAGCAACCCACGAACTCAATATGTTTCAGCCGACAGCTTGGATTCTTCCAAAACTTGAGAGCTGCAGTTTTGCTGCGCTCCCTTCCATCTGCAACAATCAAGGCATCCACCACCACATCATCGAGAAGCTGCTTGCTATCCAACGCTTCTACATGACTCTTTTTACTCCGAAGGACCGTGACCGTCTTTCTGAAGAGGCCAGCTCCATGCTGCTCTCGTCGGTCAAGCATCACATCTCTCTGGCAACCCGACACACATGCGACACATCCTTCACAATGGACGAGCTGCACTCCATTTTGTCTCGCTCCCAGGAGATGTCTGCTCCTGGACTTGATGGCATCACTTACCCACTCTTATGCATCCTCGGAAACACAGCCTTTTCAAGGCTGTGTGCTTTGGGGAATGCTCTGTTTCATGACCATCATCTCCCGGACGGCAAACCCATGCTCTGGGGAGTCCTCCTGCCGAAGAAGGGGGACCTGAGCCTCCTCTCAAATTATCGACCTCTCTCCATCGCTGCTTCCTCCTTTCGCCTTTTGGGCGTTGTCATCTCGAATCGCCTACAAGTTGCCACCCAGGAAGTAATCAGTCCGTCACAAACTGGCTTCATTCTCGGCCTCTAACGTCATCACCCTTTACCTTCTCCAACATGCTGTCCAGTCTGGTAAGGTCGCTGGGCCTATCTGGGTTCTCAATCTCAATCAGTGGAAAGCATATGATAGGGTGCGACATGAGTGGCTACTGGATTGTCTTCAGACCTATGGTTTTGGACCCCAGTTCCTAACGTACATCCATGGTATCTACCGGAGTCCTTCGGTGTGACAATCGGCAGAAGGGTACTTTACTGATCCAATCCCGCTACGCTGTGGCATACTCCAAGGTGATCCTATGTCGTGCCTCCTTTACAATTTTAGTCTACAGCCAATGCTTGACTATGTCAAGGATAAGCATCATGCCAGAACCGAACTAAACTGGGACACACGGAATCCTATGTTTGTTTCCTCCCTTGCGTTTGCCGACGATACCTTGCTTGTTGCCACAACAGGACTGACTTGACGACTTTCTTGGATGCCCTCAACCTCTACAAGATGGCTAGCAACGCTCAGGTCAACGAAGACAAGTCCCAGGCTTTCTTTCTCATGCATGGTCAGACAATGGTTGAGGGTGGTCTGGAGGATGACATCCTGTATCCCATCTTAGGTGATGCTAATGCCGAGATAGTCCACCTTGGCTACCCTTTCTGCCTCGATAGTGGTATCCCTCATGTCACCATTGAGCAACGACTTACCTCCATCCAAGCGAAGGTGAATATCCTTTCTACCACCAAAACGACACTCCTAGCGAGAGCACGCATAGTCAACTCCTTCCTTCTATCGAAACTTTGGCATACCATCTGCCTTTGCCCTATTCCGTACACACTTCAGCGACGTGTCATGGGACCGGAGGCGCAGGAAGCAAGAAGACTGAAGTCATATGAAGAGGAGTGCAGAAATCGAAGGATCAGGCTACATGAGAGCCTAAGGCTGAGTTTTCTGAGATCAGTAGTAGAAACAATTCTATGGCATAATCCACTGGGATCAGCAGGAACAAGGTTGGTATCACAGAATACAGTGGGAAATGTAATACCCTGTCAGGTATGACAGATTGTATGGGGATCAGTTCAAGAAGACACCTCTATCACCAATATGGCAAGTAGAGGTCACTGAACAAGGAGGGGACACCATCAGATGAGGTAGGGGCCCTACAATGATGAAACTGGCAAAAGAAAGTGGGCACCCAAGACAAGGAGGTAATGAAGGGGTGTGAGTTGCCACCCAGATGAAGTGGGACTGGCCCCTGATGGAGATGAGGCAGCAAGAGGCCCATCCATCCAGAGGAAGCAAGGAAGTGGTGCCAATGAGTGGCATCACAAGATGGATGGAGAGCATAGGAGGACCAAGGAGGATGAGCAGTGTCACTGGCAACACTGCAAGAGAGGTATATAACCATGTTCTCTGTCCTAGCAAGTGAGTGGATTGCCAACCACTCTACACCATACACAACTAGTTATCACTTTAGCACAAGTATACATTAGTTTCAGTCAGCAAAGTGGAAATCAAGTAGATTGCTTCCCTTGTAGTGCATGTGTTGTATCACCACTCACTGATGTCTGAAGGCAGTTCATAGCAAACCAGCAGTCTGGATATCGATAGAACCAAAGGCAGTTGTCCACTGCAGTCTGGGGATCACCTCAAGCACTCAGTTGACACACTGGACACTCATGTCAACAACATCAACTATCTCACTCACACCAGGCCTTGGTGTCTTGCAATACATTCAGCATTATTGATTGTGCCAAGCTACCTCTGGATGGAGTGTCCACAGTGGTTAGTCAAGACCTGCAGTAACCATCACATTACTACATCTTTGGGCAAGAAAAGTCATAGAAGCTTATCTACAACATACCTCAATAGAAATTGCAATACACAAGATGTTACCACATATCTCGACAGGATTCGTAATAGATGCATTCCTGTCACATATCAGGTTTTAGGTGTGCAACCTCTGACAGGCATCTCCTATCTGCTTTTGCACATACTTGGCACTCAAGCTTTGGAAAAGCTATGCCGTTTAGGCAATGCTCTTCTACAAGGTCACCATCTACCTGATGGTGAACCTATGCTTTGAGGAGTTCTGTTGCTGAAAAAGGGGGACTTAGGTCTTCTCAAAAATTACCAACCTCTCTCCATCACAGCTTCTTCCTTTTGACTCCTAGGGGGAGCCATGTCGAACTGTCTTCAAGCTGCTGCACAGGAGGTGATCAGTCCATTGCAGACTGGCTTCATTCTGGGCTGCCACTCCACTTCCAATGTTATCGCTCTCTACCTTCTCCAACATGCCATCTGGACCGACAAAGTTTCTGGTCCCATCTGGATTCTCAACTTGGACCAACACAAGGCTTATGATAGAGTGTGGCATGAGTGGTTGCTGGCATGCCTCTGAGCTTATGGTTTTGGTCCTCGTTTCCTCACCTACATTGCAAACATTTACAGAAACCCTTCGGTCAGGCAATCGGCAGAGGGCCTTCTCACTGACCCTATCCTTTGGCGTGGAAAAGCAATACTGGTCCAGGGATGTCAACTATGATATATATATACCTACACTGCAGGGTGGTGGCCACAGCATCATGATTTGGGGGTGTATGACCTGGGCAGGCCTGGGTCTAATGGTCTATATAGATGGCAAACTGAATTTGGAGTGTTACATTGAGTTGCTGGAGGAAGCAGTGCCTGGTAGCATCTTGAAGTGGAAGAATATACAGAGAATTCCACCAAGGGATAAATTGATCTTTCAGCAAGACAACGCCCACCCTCACAATGCCAAAGTCGCCAAGGAGTACTGTCAGCGGTCGCATGCCCAAAACCTGATATCTGTAATAGAAACATGTCTATTACAAATCCTGTCAAGATATGTGACAATGCTTGAAGTATTATGATTCTTGTCAAGATATGTAGTAGAGATGTCTCTATCACTTTCCTTGCCCAAAGATGTAGTAGTGGTTTTGCTATTGCAGGTTTCAACTAACTGCTGTGGACACTCCATCCAGAGGTAGCTCGGCACAATCAAGAATGCTGAATGTATTGCAAGACACCAAGGTCTGGTGTGATTGAGATTGTTGATGTTGCCAACATGAGTGTCCAGTGTGTCAACTGAATGCTTGAGGTGATCCCCAGACCACAGTGGACAACTGCCTTCAGCTCTATTGTTATCTGGACCACTGGTTTGTGTCATGGGCCTGGATGCTCAAGAAGCAGGGGGGTCACAGGTTCATATGGAAGGAGCACAGGTATCGAAGATCTAGTCGAGACCAGTAGAGAGCATGGTCGTAGTGCAGTCTCCATGGAGACCATGGACTCCTATGGACTCACATGCAAAGGAGGGCCAAGCACAGCCACGAGGAGGACCAAGCTCAAGGAGCAGGCACAGCCACAAAGAGGACCAAGCTCAAGGAGCATGCAGATGGTTACCACTCAGGGGCTCGAGAGACAAGAGCCAAAGGAACTGTCACTGATCAAAGGAGAAGGAGCAGTGTCGAAGGAGTCGACACCAGGTCATGAGGAGGAGGAGCAGTGTTGAAGGAGTTGACACCAGGTCATGAGGAGGAGGAGCAGTGTCGAAGGAGTCGACACAGCTCAAGAGGCACAGGGGTGCCAAGCAGGAGAGGCCCCTGAGCAGTACTCGATGAAGAAGGTACTCTCTGGAGAGAGAGCAGGAGCAGCATCGCTGGCGATGCTGAGTAGAGGTATATAACCATGCTTTCTCATCATCATAGGTCAAGTGGATCCTGATCCACTCTACTCACCATAACTAGTTATCACTTCAGCATAAGTATATATTAGTTTCAGTCAGCATAGCAGCAATCCATCAAAGGTTGCTCCTCATCGTAGTGTGTGTGTTGTATCACCACTACCTGACGTCCGAAGGCGCCCATAGCAGGTTAGCGGTCCGGATCAAGATAGAACCGAAGGCAGTAGTCCACTGCAGTCCAGGGATCACTTCAAGCATCAAGTCAACACACTGGACACTCGTGTTGACGCCACCAACCTTATCACCAACACCATCAACCTCATTATCATTGACATCACCAATCTCATCACCAACACCATCAACCTCATCATCATCAACACTCACACCAGACCTTGGTGTCATCATAACATTGATATTGATCATGCCGAGCTACCCCTGAACGGAGTGTCCACAGAGGTCAGCCGAAACCTACGATAGTATATACAACGAACGCCACCTGCTGTCACTGCACAACTTGATAGTCACCGATACCAAGACAATAGCTGTCGCACAGTTTGATAGTCACCGAGTATCTCGACAGACCGACCTGGGTTTCAGGCGCGAGACCCCTGACAGTTTGCTATGAACCACCTTTGGACATCAGTGAGCAGTGATACAACACACATGCTACAATGGAAGCAATCTACTTGATTGCAACTACACTGACTGAAACTAATGTATACTTATGCTTAAAGTGATAACTAGTTATGTATGGTGTAGAGTGGATGGAGATCCACTCAACCACTTCTGACACAGAGGCATGGCTTATATTTATCTCCACAGGGTCACCTGTGACTCTGCTCCAGCTCTCTCTCTCCACAGGGCACTGTCTTCATCAAGTGCTGTGGTAGAGACCTTTACCAGTGCATCCTCCCTGCTGAACCCTGCTTCTTCTGCTCCAGGGTCAAGGAGAGCCAGCATCACCTCATCACTGATAGGGGTCCCCCCACTTCATCCCAATGACAATGCTTGCCCCCTCTTCCATCTACCTCCTGACTTTGGCACCCATCTCCTTGTGCCAACTTCATCATCGTGCAGGGTCCCTACCTCATCTGGTGGTGACCTTGAATGTCCTTGTCACTAATCCCTACTGGCTCTGTCATATAATCACCCTTGTGTCAGCAGTCACGCGCCTGAAACCTGAGATCAGTAGTAGTATCAGTACTATCACCAATTCTGTCGAGTTATGTGACAGCACTAATGGTATTTCGATTCCTAGTGAAATATGCGACAGAGCCTTCTCTGTCACCTTTCTCATTGGAATCTGTAGTTGTATTATCGTTATGACAGATTTCGACTAACCACTGTGGACACTCCATCCAGAGGTAGCTCGGCATGATCAGACTATGATACAACTCTAAGTGAACTTGATGTTGACACCAATGGTCTGGTGTGAGTATGGATTGATGATGTCGACATGAGTGTCCAGTGTGTTGACTAATGCTTGAAGTGATCCCCAGACCACAGTGGACGACTGCCTTTGGTTCTATTGATATCCGGACCACTGGTTTGCTAGAACTGCCTTCGGATGTCAGGAAATGGTGATACAACACACACGCTTCGATGAGGAGCAATCTGTTGATTACTACTATGCTGACTGTGAACTAATGATACTTATTGCTTGAAGTAATACTAGTTTGTTTGATGAGTGTAGAGTGGATGAAGATCCACTCAACCATTTGTGATGAGGAGGTAGGACTATATACCTCTTCGCAGCATTGCCAGTGACACTGCTCCTGCTCCTTCTCTCCAGAGATTACCCTCTTCGTCGAGTACTGCACAGGGTTCTCCAAGGAGGCACCTCCTCTGTATCAAACCTTGTCCCTCCTGTCTTTCCTGAGCTGTGTCAACTTCATTGACACTGCTCCTCTTCTTCATGTCCCTTTCACCAGTGTCCTATACACAGATCTCCTTCCTTTGACCAGTGACGGTTCTCTTCTACTCCTGTTCTGTGGCCCCTGAGTGGTAACTGACCGCATGTCACTGAGCTTGGTCCCTCTCATGTGTGAATTGTTGTATGGACATCCTTGCTACTGATCTCTGCAGAATCTGCCACATGGTCTCGCTTGTTGCAGATTCTGGTGGGATTCATGATATTGACAATGCTCGTGCCAATTCTGCTGTGATCTGCCATAGAGCTGATTCTACTGCCGATCTTGGTGAACTCTGTTGCAGCTCCTACGATCTACCCAATTCCACAATTCCTGTGCTACCTTCATATGAACTTCGGTCTTTCCTCATACTGCGCACCCAGGCCCATGACACCTTGCCACTAATCTCCATGGAATATGCCATACAGTCTTGTTTACTACTGATCCTGGCGGGATTTGTGATACCATCTTTTCCTCATGCCAATCTGTGTGAGATCTGCCATAGAGCCATTTCTCTTACAGATCTCAGTGAACTCTTCTGCAAGTCCCATGATCTGCCTGATTCCTCAATTCCTGCACTCCCTTCATATGAGTTGATCGATCTTCCTGCTTCCTGCATATCCAGGCCCATGACAAGTACCTGGGGGAGGTCAAACTCAATGTATTGCCCTGGCCTGCAATGTTTCCATACCTGAATCCTATAGAACATGTGTGGCAACAGCTGAAAAAGCAGCTATATCAGCAAAGATATACTATCAACAACAAAGCTCAAGTCATTGCAGCTATCAACAGGTTTTGGGCAACTTTTCCCAAGGAATCAGTTCAGGCACTCATAAAGTCAATGCCCAGAAGGTTACAGGCTGTAAGGGTTGCAAAAGGGGGGTCATACAAGATACTAAAGTATAGTATATAGTAATTTAGGAGGAGCTTTACACTCAAAAAAAAAGTTGTGGCATTTTCACTGCACACAAATGTGGTCCAATCACAACAAAACTTATATGTACTTGTAGCTCTCAATCTCAGCTTTCCAACAATATGTCACAAGCTATACTTCATTGAGGATACCAGCTCTTGAAAAGTGAAGTTGATGTGTGGTGATGAGCATTTAATTATCTTAAAAGATGCCAGGCAATTTTGGACGCGACTGTAATAGGCCTTCTTCGGCCTGCTATTTTTATTTTTATTTTTAAACTTTTTCCGCATGCTTTTTCGCAGTTCTTGTTGTGCTCAGGATGACCTCTGGGAGGAGACGTATGGTATGGTGTACGAACATTTTGGACAGATGGGGCCATGTCGAGGTTGCGGTTCTGGTTTGGCGTGTGGAAAATCGGAGGCAGCTTCAAGTCCTCATCCTTGCTAGCTACTGTATGTTGACAGAGGTAATACTTGCTTAGGCTTTGGTTTCTTAGCGGGCCTGACAAGACAAGACGGGAAAGGAGAGATTGGAGCTGATGAGAACAGGGTATATTGATTATGGTACAGATGGCAATGCGGACAAAGAAAATTATTGTACAAGCTGGTTTCAAATCAACCACACTATGCCAGAAGCCGATGATGCTGAGTAGCTGAAATCATGAAGTAGGAGCACGACGAGTAGCATCCAAAGCATCCAACTGAGCCAAGTGATCTGCCAGATCATCCAATGGTGTCCTCTCCTCCCCCTTCTGCTCGCTCTTCTTCTGCTTCTCCGCCTCCTCTCCTACCAATGACCCACTCTTCCCACCCTTTCCTGCCGCGGTCGCATCCTTAACCCCACCCGTACTAGTCGGCATCAAGACACCCCCAACCCCAGTCCAACCAGGAGCCATCTTCCTCAACCTCTCCTCCTCTCTTTCCCTCTTCTCCCTTTCCCTCCCCTCCAAGTATTGCTTGTGCTTCTCTAGCAAATGATCTATTGTCGAGGACGAAGGCGTGTTCGGATCAAGAACGTAGGATTCGAGACTGAAGGGGTAGACGAAGTATGCCGAGATGTCTGCTGGGAGTGGGTGCAGATCGGGAGGAAGCTGGACCGGCGTTGGGATGGAGACCGAGGGTGATTTGATGAGCGGTACGCGGGATGCTAGGGAGTAGAGGTTGTTGCTGCGGTTTTGTGAGGTTGAAGGGGAAGCGTTTGAAGATGACATTGTGGATGATGGGATGAAGGGTTATAGGGGATTGGCAAGTTGAGGTGCGAGGTCGATGAGCACTTGCCGCCGAGATTTCCAAACGGTAAGAATCGATGGCGTGCTTGCGAGGCGTGCTTGCGCCGAAAAGCTGAGAAGTGATTGAACGATGACTGGGCGAGATGGAGATGATGGAGCGAGAAGGGATCATCAGCGAAACAGTGAATGCGTTGTTGCACGGACCCTAACTCTAACTCAACCTCCACAGAATCGTCTTTGTCGCGTGGAGCAATTGCGGAAATTCCACCGATTTCGTCGAACCAACAGCGCGGGAAGCGCGCAGATAGTGCTCAAAATCACCACAACCCTCGATTCTTCTCGACACCCTTCTCTTTCTCACCATCATATCACGGCAACTCTTCAACCACTGCCTTTCATTCTATTATCATTATCGGAAAAGACCGATCAAGCACTCTTCAGCATCCTCGGGTGAAATCCGAAGCCCATCAGCGTATCGACATCGACAACAGTAACAGTTTGCGGCCTCTCACACGACGTCTACGACAAGTAAGCACAGCATTCAAACCGGCTAGACCACCGATACGAAAGCATCAGATCCTCGCAAAGTTTTCTGGTCGCCTATTATAACAGCCCCAGAGAAGTCACTATCATTCATTAGGGACGTGCGGCAGGATGGAAGCAGTCGCTGGACCATCCAGAGTCACCATGGCGCCAACTTCAAGTAGGCGGTTTCGAGGTCGAGCGGACTCTCCCACAATCGAACGCATAGTAGCAGATACGAATCTCCCAGCAATAACACCAGAGCGCAGTGTCTGTGACGCCCGTGATGCACCACAGGCTCGATCTCAACGCACTCGACGAAGTACATCACGAGCCGTCTCCCCAAGAAGACAAGCAACCCGCACCAGCTTCTGCCTCCTACTCCTAACCCTCCTCGCCTTGATCCTATGCCCCCTCGCTCTAGCCTCCGAAGGCGACCGCTCTCCTGAATACCGCATGTGCGTATCTTCCTGCACCGCCGACCTGTGCCGAGACCACGTTGATGACGGCATTATGTTCGCCCATCGTCTTCCCTTCATCCTCCGCCTCACTCGATGGACTTGCGAAGACGACTGCAAATACCACTGCACGCATCGCATTACCAACGATGCTGTCTCTCGCGTTCAACGGATTCAACACGATGCAATTGCCGAAGTGGAAACTTTATCCAAAGAGAACCCAATCTCCCCCGCCGCCAAGTCTGAGCGAGCAAAAGCACTGGTGCAAACGCAGTTGGCGATCCTACGACCGGTGCAGAAGCAAATGGTCCAATTCCACGGAAAATGGGTCTTTGTCCGTTTCCTCGGTGCGCAAGAACCTTTGTCGGTTCTATTCAGCCTATTCAACCTCCGCGTGCATTACAAAGCACTATTCATGATGCGCAAGCGACTTCCCGATGCGTTCCCCCTCAAACTCGTATACATCGTACATACGCTCATCAGCATCAATGCTTGGTTCTGGTCCGCCATCTTCCACACTCGAGACAAAGACTGGACCGAAAAGCTAGACTATTTCAGCGCAGGATCGGTCATTATGTCCGCCTTCTTCTTTTCCGCATGTCGGCTGTTCAGGTTAGCACCGGGTGGGGAGAGGTTCGTGATGTTAAGAAGGGTGTGTCTGGGAGCGTTGGGGTTACACGTGTTGTATTTGAGCGTGGGGAGGTTTGATTATGCGTATAATATTGCAGCAAATGTTGTTGTGGGGTTGGTGCATATTTTGCTTTGGTTGACATATTCGTTGAGGCCGACGACGTTCCCTAGTAATCCGTTGGTTGATAGGACTGTGTACTCCAGGGCGGCTATGCGAGCAGCCAAACCAAACCTTTCGGCGCTTAGCACGCCAAATCCGTTGAGTAACGGCTCAGCAACACCGCCGGTGCCGGTTTCGACGAATATTGGGCCTCCCAGTTCGCATACGAAGCAGAGGAGAAGGTTGCAGTTGTTATTGGCATTGATGTCGGGATCGGTACTGCTCGAGTTACTCGACTTTCCACCGGTTCTGCGGATATTGGATGCTCATGCGTTGTGGCATTTAGTTACGGTGCCGATCACGCAGATGTGGTATGAGTGGTTGGTGAATGATGCGCAAGAGTGTGTTAGTACGGGATGGTGGCTGTCGGATCGAACGGGTGCGTCGGCACATGGTGGGGAACAGTTGAGTTCGATGTTGGAACAGATCAGTGAAAAACTGAAGGGGAGAGCGGCGAGTCTGGCTCAGAATATGGAGCTGAATGCATTGACGACGAAGCTGAATGAGTTGGCGAATAAGGCTGGGTTTGGTGGGAATGCTAGTGCAGCAGAGGTGAATGGAGTGGGAGGCAGTGCAGCCGCGGCAGATGAAGATGGGCTGGGGTTGGGAATTGGGAAGAGCGGGAGTGGTGCAACTAGTACGAGTATTGGGGTTGGGGCTGGGGGGTATTCCTCCTTGACGGGCAGAGACGGTGCTGGTTCAAGTGGGAGTGCAGGGAAGGCTAAAAACTACTAGCAATAGCACACGACAATGGGCAAACTTCAACACCCTTAGTCGCTGAAATGGAAATCTTTGTTTCCCTTCTACATGTGTCATGATATCTGTATTGGTGTGAAGAGTACATTCGAGAGGTTGCCAAGATCAAAAGAGTAAGGGCTAAAAAAAGCAAAAGAACTGCAACACCCAGGATTCCCGCGTGGTCCCCCACCGCAGTACTGACTAGGCGATACCTTACTTAACTTCGCAGATCGGACGGGATGCGGTGCTTTGAAGGTTCTATGGCCGCAGATGTCAACTTTACTCTAGTAGTACAACATGTACTTAGCACTTCATGTCTCTACACGGCGTATGAGGGTGGGGTTGAGAGTTTCGGAATTCGGAAATGACTCTTTCATTCTTCCCGAGAGGTTTTTTGGAACTTCTCCACACCTTTTCCCTTCCAGGCCTACATGTTCACACCACATCTGATCATCAAGTGACGCTAACAGAGAGAAGAGAGGATGGCCGACGCTACAGCCTCAACATCAGCTTCTCCTGCCGCTGCTGTTGGAGGCGGCAGAAAACGCGCTCGAAAAGCCCGCAAGCGCAGCAAGAAGAACAAACCTGCCACCGGTAGCAACAATCCTAACGAGTCTGGTTCTGATTCTTCGTCGGAAGACGAAGCACCGTCGAAAGCTGCACCAACTCCGAAAGCTACACCCAGCAAAGCCTCAGCAAATCCAGCACCAGCACCGAAGCCATCTTCCTCAGCCGCACCTGCTTCTCAGGGCTTGTCGCAGGTGAACCTGCACAAACCATCATTCATCACCCGCGCCCCGACCACCAGCGCACGCAAATTCACCATCTCAGTCGCTATCCCCGGCTCGATCGTCCTCAATGCTCAGTCTCCTGAACTTCAGTCCAGGCTGGCAGCACACATCGCTCGAGCATGTGCGATTTTTAACGTGGACGAAATTGTAGTCTTCAACGAAGGAGAATTGCGGAGTGAGACTTCGGATCCTTATCAGCATCGGCATAATCAACAACATAGGGGTACCAAACGCAGATATAATGAGCCGCAGAATGCAAAGACACAGCAAGGAGAAGGAGAGGTGCAAGAGGGTGGAGAGGGGGAGGAAGAGGGAAAAGGAGGAGGGTTTGAACCACACACGTTTTTAGCAAGAGTATTGCAGTATCTAGAAACACCGCAGTATCTGAGGAAAGCTTTGTTCCCCATGCATAGGGATTTGAGGTTGGCAGGGTTGATGCCTCCATTAGACTGTCCTCATCATTTGAGGTTTGAGGATGAATCAGAGTATAGAGAAGGAGTCACTGTAGACACGCCTCATTGGGCGAGGAACCGCGGTGCTGGAGGAGGGGGGAATAGTGTATACGTCAATATAGGTTTACGAGACCCCATCGAAGCATCCCTACCCACAACAGCAAAGTTAGAATCGGGGGTAAGAGTAACAGTCCGTATGCCAATCAACACCTACGAGCCTGGCTCCATCGTTTCGCCTCGCGAACCAGTGGAAAGGTTGGGTTGGTATTGGGGCTACTCTGTCCGTCTTGCATCCAGCCTATCCTCCGTTCTAACCTCATGCCCCTTCAGCTCTTCCTCAGGGTACGATTTGGTCATTGGCACATCCGAACGCGGAGTCTCACTTGCCGACCTTGCGATCGCCACTAGCGCACAAACTCCAGTTGCTTTGCCATCAGGAGAAACAATCCAACCTTTGCCGAGCAGCTTCAACCACGCACTGGTGGTGTTCGGTGGGTTGAGCGGGTTGGAAGTGGCGGTGGAGCAGGATGAAGGGATTAAGTTGGATAGACATACGGCGAAGGATCTGTTCGATGCTTGGGTGAATGTGGTGGAGAATCAGGGGAGTAGGACAGTTAGGACGGAAGAGGCGATTATGATTGCTCTTGCGAGGTTGAAGCCGATTTTGGAGGGGGTGGCGGAGAATAAGAAGTGAGTGCAATAGAAGCTTATTGCACTGTGTGAACGGAGTAGAGTGTGTGCGTGTGGAAACAGTGTAGATTCGTGAGGATGAGACTGATAGTACATGTGATCTTTGAGGAAGAACGGGAGGTGATTAGACTTCTTCTGCATCGTCATTATCTCTAAACCTCGGGTTCTGTTCGACATCAAAGGAGAGAAGAGACAAGTCAGTGTGTGAGTTTCGAAGCAAATAAATCGTTGTGATGTTGCGAAAGCCTACCTTTTCAGAATGCCCATAAAGCTCCTGATCCTCCTCATCATCGTAACTCCTCTCCCTCTTCGCACCCTGAGCCAACCCCCCAACACCTCCCCTCCCATCCTCATCCCACCCCGCCGCTCCCGCACCTGACATGGCACCGTCATGCCCTCTCGCATCACCCTCCAATTCACTATACATATGCTCTGCACCGGTCGGCACCATTCCACCACCACCCATATCCATCCCTGCCGTTTCCTGATACAACTGTTCTCTCTCCAACCTCCTCGCCTGCTCTGCTTCCATCCTCTTTCTCTCCTCTTCCTCTTTCAGCCTGTTATGTCCCCATCCACCTCTTCCTGCATCGTACTCTTGTCTGTATTCATCTCTCACCTGACCACCGCTCCTTCCTCTACCGTACTGTCTTCCCTCCTTGTAGCCTGGATCGAGATCGCATCGGATCACGCGCTCGTCGAGTTTTGTGCCTGAGACGTAACGCATGCAGTCTACCGCTTCTGCATGGGTGTAGAATTCGACAAAAGCAAAACCGCAGGGGGTTTTAGCGTAACGATCGAGACCCATAATGATACGTTTGATGCCGCCGCCGGTGGAAAGGGACGCAACGCGACCGAACACCTCATAGATCTGTTCCTCGGTGGTGTAGAATGAGAGGTTGCCGAGGTAGAGGGTGGAGGTGGCACGAAGTTGCGCGTGTTGTTCTGCTTTGGAAGCCGCTGAACGCGAGTCTCGATCTGTTGTTCGGGATGAGTAAGGGCAACAGATGGGTTTCGAGGAGGGTCAGTGGACGAGCTGGTGTGAAAAAGTTGGGTTTGAGTGGGGAACTTACAAGATGAGGGAGCGTCTAAAGGCTCCAAGATGTGCGACATGATTGCAACGCTTCTCCTTTACCCGTGTCTGAGAGCTATGATATGCGTGTTGCTGGTCCCGTTCGATGTTGGTGCGGAAAGGTGGAAAGCAGCATCAATTCTACTGAACAACACCAAAATGTTCTGTCTTGGCCCGTCCATCTATTCTCAGTCCGAGATCCGAAAAAGTCGACCAAAAAAGTGGGAAGAAGCCCTTTCCCTCTCTCCTTTTCCTGCAAGCCTCCACACCACCTCAAACCCCATTCCCCTCACCCTCATCTGAACAACAATGAGCGATTCAGACCGGCTAACACCCCCTCTCGAAGCCTTATACTGGTCACAATACGGTACATGGTATCCTATCTTCCGCAAACATGCACCCAAATCCACCGTAATCGATATTGACGGCGTCCAACCCGAACTGCTTTCTTGGTTAGATAGCGATACGTTTGTTCTTCCTGATGGTAGTGGGCCGTCAACACTTCCCCAAACCAACGACTCTTCTTCTGAGCTATCCGATGACGAAAACGAGAAGGAAGAGCAAGAGCCGGTGATGCTGGACAAGCTGGATACGAAAATTCGACAAGTAGTGGATAAGTATGACGGAGGACCTTTATTCCCTAAACTTAATTGGTCAGCTCCGTTAGATGCTGGGTTTATGTTACCGGCGAACAACCTGCAATGTTTCTATCCGGAGGATGTGTATCTTTTGCTCAAGAGCAGCGAATTTGTAGGGAGAGATTTGGAGCAGATTGCATCCCTACATACCCCATCCCTCCCCGTCTCCTCTACGGAACACGACTCAGACCCAGCATTACAGCTCCCAACAAGCACCACCGCCTCCCCGCAATCCCAACCATCACAGGAAAGAGAGGTTCGACCGCAACTCATCCTCAAAAAGTGGTTTACCTTTGCCCGATCCCACGAGTTTCGCTGTTTTGTCCGCTCCTCTCACCTCATAGCTATCTCTCAACGTGATGTTACGTTTTACGACCACCTTCAGTCTCCACATCTACAAGCTCAGATCAAGGGCGCGATATGGGATTTCTGGCAAGATGTTATGGCGCCGGCGCAAAAGGAAGGGAGCTTCCCGTTGAAGGACTTTATTTTCGATGTATACCTAACGAAAGATCTGGAGAGGGTGTGGTTGGTAGATGTAAACGCATGGTTACCTAGGACTGATCCTTTGTTGTGGTCTTTTGATGATTTGGAGGGTGCTCATTTGCGGGAGAAGAAGATGAGGAGAAGTGATGGTGGTGGTGCGGAGGAGGAGGAGTTGGAGGATGGGATTGTGCAATTGCGGATAGCACCTACCAACGGCAATTCAACAGCAGCAGTAGATAGTACGGAAGGAGAGGATGGTGAAGAATATACAGAGGAGTGGAGCGAGTCAGATGTGGAACTACGAGTATTGAGCGATAGAAGAATGCAATCATCCGGAGGAACCAGTGCTACGTATAGTTCCAATATGGTCCCAAAAGATTTGGTCGATTTTGCGAAAACGAATGGTTCCAGTAGTGGAGGTGGAATGGGGATTGATCAGATTGTCCAGCGTTGGAACGAAAGCATCGACGCAGAGGAGGACTCCAAACAGGCTTGAAGAAGTATAGATTGTATTATGGTGACACTGAATGGGTGTTGTACATTAAGTTATCTCCGTTCCATTCTTCCCTTTCCGAAACTGCTTATGATGGACTGAGATCAATCTTCCATCGACTCCGATTTGATAGACTTCTTTTTCCTCCCCTGTCCACCACCCTTCTTCCCCGCTCCTCCTTTTGCAGGGGACTTCTTCTTACTCTCCTCCACCGCCACCTCCTCTTCTTCCTCACCACCCTCATCGTCGTCATTACCACCACCACCACCGGCGGCACCAAACCTATCCTCCTCCTCCTCATCCTCCTCCCGATCCTCATCGCCATGACTCGCCCACCACTCCTGAACCTTTATCGCCAATAACCGATCAATATCCGGCACAGGTTGCATCGCCAATCCATCCCAACCCATCTTCCTTGCAATCGCTATCCTCGCTCTATTCCTTCTCCCCAACAAACCCTTGTATTGCTCGACCAACGCACTTGTGTGATCTAAACTCTTCATCAGCACCACTGCTTCCGAGCGGGGGCCTGCACGACCGTCGATCTTTTCTCCATCGATTTCAATTCCCCCACCACCACCAGATTCGTCTTTCTTACTGGACCCGGATGTGGATTTTTTCTTCTTGGAGGGCGATTTTGATTTCTTTCCCTGTTCATCACCTGATTCTGCACCAGAGCCGGATTCATCGATGCTGCCATCCCGTTTACCCTTACTACTAGCCTCCCTTTCTAACGCCTCCCGAAGAGAAGGGACAATATCGCACAACATCTCATACCCTTTCCTAATATTAGCCCTTCTCTTTTGCTCCGATGCGATATGATTCGCTTTCTTCTCCTCTGTAGTCAACAAAGTATGCTGCCCTTTCTTTTCTTTTTCCGCCTCCTCCGCCTCCCGTTTGAGATCTTCCTCTGTGAGTTCAGGCTTGATCTCCAACCCAGTCCTCGCATCGATTAGGCCATCTTCGATATGCTGCTGCCGCAACATCTCCAGATGCGGTTGCGTACGCTTTTCCATCCGCGTAGGAGTGAAGTATGGATGCAGGTTGGCTGGGAGTCGGTGTAGTGCTGTAGCAAGGTCGAGGTCGAGGCTTGCTAGGTCTGCTAATGCGCGGATGACGGCGCCGGAGGGGCCGGTGTGGAGGGATGAGGACTGGGTGGGAGCGGTTTTGGGTGCTCCTGTAGAGGTGCGTTTGAGGGCGGTTGCTGAGGGTGAGGCTGAGGCAGTGGTGGTGGTGGGCCAAGCGGCGGAGGCACGGCGAGAAGCTTTCGGATCTGTGTTACCTGTTGGTGTCCGCGATGTGCCTTTTGGTGTTGAGTTTCCTCCTTGCCCATCATCTCCTCCGACGAAGGAATAGGCGACGCCTAACCCCGCATCTCCATTCAACATGGCAAGAGCTTGCGCTGAGAATCCTCCTCCTTGCTGCTGTTGATACCCGTGCAGCGAACCTTGTTGTTGCATCGACCCAAAATTGTGACTGCTAGGGAACTGAGCACCCAACATCGCCAGACCAGCATGTTGCTCGTCGGTCACACCAGGATAGAACGGTGGTCTTTGATGCTGTTGTTGCTGCTGATGCATCTGTTGCTGTTGCTGCTGCTGAAGACGCGCCGGAGTCTGAATCAAAATATTATCATACGGTCCATTATACCCGATCATCGAGGTACTAGATCTTCGATTCGGATCACCACCCATCCCCACCCCTTGCGGAAACTGTTGTTGCTGCTGACCTCTACTCGCCTGTGCTTCCAAGAAAGAAAGCTGTTCCATTTGCCATGCTTTGTTCTTACCATAACCTGCCGCAGCTGCTGGGGACATCGGTCCAGGTGCAGGACCGGAAAACGAAGCGTGTCGACCCGCTGGATGCGCAAAGGCAGAGTTTTCTTGAAGATGGCTGAGGTAGGATGGATTGCTAGGGCCGGATGTGGGTGGAGTAGCGCCAGAGGGTTGACGTCCGTAGAGGTTGAAGCTGTTGAGTCTTTGTGCTGCTGTTTGGTTGCTGTATGCGTCTGACTGGGAGGAGGCAGTGGAGTAGGCGAGGTGGAGTGGTTGCTGACCGGAGAGGGTGCGAGGACGCATGTCGGGACTTGCGGTTGGATCAGACATCATGCCAGCTGACGAGGTGGATGGACCTGCGAGGTGGTCATGTGTGGATGCAATGTTCGGCGGCAGCAGCGAGGGAACCTTGAAGCCGGGTGCACCGATGGTGAACGGGTCGAAGGATTCAGCGGAGGAGAGCGACTCGGTGATGAACTTGGACTCTTCTGAACTGAAGAGGGAGCCGGATGCTGGTGCTGAAGTGGATGCTGATGACGAAGATGGATCTGCAAAGCTCATGCTACCACTATAGCCATTGGCGGTGGGTGTGAGCGATGCTGATGAGCCCGAATCGGACGACGCCGATGGCGGCTGTGGGGTGGCAAAGGACATGGCGATAGAGCTTGGCCTCTCCTACGCACAGGTCGCAATGGATATGCGAGATGCTTGGGCGGTATAGATGTCGGCACCAGACCCTGCGCAACTAGTCTAGGGTTGATGCGAAGACTGCGGATGGATGAGAACTCCGCTTTCTAATACTAAGCTCGGAGCTGAGCAGCGGGGCCCGGATGACGAAGTATTCAGATGTAACGAATGTCGTATGTTGTAACTACCAGAGTCACCAAGGATGAGGTTGTTGTCAGCTGTGTAAGCCGCGACCTTTAGGATGCTAGCGAAGGTGGAGGCCACTTTTTTACCCGGATGCTAGTCAAGTATAATGAGTGTCTGCCTCCTCTTCGAATGGTATGCGAGCGCTGGATAGAGCTTCAGAGAGGATAGTGTATGCTTCGATGCAATGTGTCGTCGTCGTTCGAGAAAGACGGTACTGAGGACTGCAGGCGGCTAGGATGGATGTGGAGCAGCAAGCTTTCCTACCCTGCCTTAGCTTCGTATCCGCTCCTCCAACAAAGCGAACAAATGTGCTTTAGCCTTCGACGGAAGTTGCGTTGCCGAGAGGGACCGTGCTGGAATCGAGGATGTCGGGAATGGTATACAGTAGTGAGTCGATATCAAGAACGCGAGGGTTGAAGTGTGGATGAGGAGGAATCAAATCAAGACATGTGCAATTGCATTTGACACAAATGTGTGAATTCGGCTAAGCGGCGGTACAGCAGCGTGTGAGAGCGTGTGGAAATTGTGGGGTCTCGGATCCGGCTTGTTGCGGAAAAAAAAAATTGAAAAGAGAAAAGAGAAAAGAGAAAAGAGAAAAGAGAAAAGAGAAAAGAGAACGCTTCATCCGCTTTTGACACGCCAACTTTTGAAAGCAGCATGGCGCCACAGCCGAGAACCGCTCAGCTGTCGTGTGTTGCCTCAAATCTCGGTCCAACGGCGGCAACAGTCAATGGTATTCCCCGATGTCGTGTTCGCTAAGCTGTCATACGAGCAGCGATACACGACGCGACGCACATACCAAGCTCATGATACCACAACCTCGCAATGTAACAACGTCAAGGACAACATTCAGCGCCTGTAGCACAGTTCTTTGTTCGGTGTAGAGAGGCATGTGATGCTTTAGATTGTAGTAGCATTCAGATTTGAGTTACGACGCATCATCGTCAGTAGTCGTCGTAGGACTTCCTATCAGTCCAACGTCGGCTTCTCGCATCTTTGCTGCCAATCGCTCCTCCTGACTTCTATGCTGACTATCAGATCTTACTCTACCAGCGAACACGGGTGCATCCGAAGCCGCGTCGAATGTTGTTTTCGCAGCCACCTGCGCTGTACCTAAAGATATCGCCGTGTCAGGCTGCTGCTGCGACCTTCCGCAGTCGACTGCGATCGAGATCTTTGGTAGTGGGCGTATCCGAGTCGACGCTGGTGTTGGATTGATCGGTGCTGCCGAATCTTCTGCTCCTGTCCTCGAAACGGGTGTCAGGGACGGCGAAGCATCGAGCTGCGAAGACGATGCTCGAAGTGTGGATGCTTGCCTCGTTGGCTGGCTCGTCACAGCTGACAATGCAGCAGCGGCGACAGGTGCCGAGCGAACACTTGGTATCCTGCCAAGTGTTCCACCAGATGCTGTTGCCTGTGTCGGCGTCTGCTGTTGCTGATTAGCAATCGAAGAAGGCAGATAGCTCCACCCGTACACATCGGCCACGAACTTGGCAATATCAGGTTGAGGCTGTCGCGTTTCCGACTTTTTGATGAACGGATGGCTGATCATCTTGTGCGGACCAGGTCGCTTTGTCGGCTCCTTCTCCAGACATCGCTCGATGAAGTCACGTAATGCTCTTGACCATTTGATACCTGCCTTTTCATCGTCTTGAAGCTCGGGCACCTTCATTTTGACCACGTATGAGAGTAGGTCAATGGGTCCCAGTGGTGGTTCACCTTCGGCAGGGAAAGGAAAGCGATTGCTGGCTACTTCCAAAATCGTAAGCCCTAATGACCATACATCGGAAGTGATGGTATATGCTAGACCCCTGATTCGCTCCGGTGCCATATAGTAGCTCGTCCCCGTGAATGTACCTGCGACTGAGTTGATGAGCTCTCCTGATACTCCGAAGTCGCACAACTTGATCTGACCTTCGCGTGTCACCACGATATTGCTGGGCTTGATATCTCGATGGATGATCTTGCGTTCGTGCAGGTAGCTTAGGCCTTTCAAGACGCACTCGGCTACTTTGCCCAGCACTTTCTCTCCGGTTCGTCCGTTCCGGCTCTTGACTTTCTTGTAGATGGCGTCGAGCGAGCCTGCCTCCGCGTACTCCATGCAGATTGCAATTGATGTGTCCTGGTCCTCGAGGAATGCGCCATAGTAGCGCACGATGTAGTCCGAGTGGCATGAGCGGTTGAAAGCAAGCTCGCGCAGAATCTGTCGGTGAATTGCAGGATTGGGTGAAGTGGAAATGGTCTTCTTGGCCATGATCAGGCCTGTGGGACGATGACGCACTTTGTGGACTTCACCACTGGCACCTTCACCAAGTCTGCAAAGAATCTCGAAGTTGCCTGCCAATACAAGATCATCGTCGTATCCCGAGGTGCTGGCACGCGTCGAAGCTGCCGATGCACTCGAATCGGTTCTAGCTCGAGACTGGTGGCCTTGTGCAGACCCTTCACCGCTGCCGTGCTCGGGAGGAGCATGGTTGGAAGAGCGACTGTTGGTGCTTTTGCTGCCACTCGCGGAGTCGTTGTTCTTCCAGTAGCCATTGGATGAAGTGTTGCCGCCCATGACCGGGATCCTGAGTCCATTTGCATCGAGACGTTCGCCTTCGGAGTCGTTCATCGACATGCCACCGATAGCTCTACGCAGATCGTCTGTCAAAGCGCTGTGCATATGTGCGTTGGTCAAATGAGGCACTGTATCCGGATAGATGGATGATGCTGTCGAGTTGAAGATGCCAGGATGCCCATCGTCATAGCCCTCATCTTGGTACCCATAGGCTCCCAGATGTGATGACGAGGACGAAGCTTGTGGGATCATGAGCGAAGGTTGGGGTCGTGATAACGGCTGTGCAGGCTGCTGAAGGTTTGTGCGTGTGCTTGTCGCATCGAATGGAGGATCATTCCGATTGACCGTGCCGCCAGGAGCTGAAGAGGAGGACGAAGGCCGGGCTGGGATGGTGAGCTTTGGCATGCCCGGCTTGCGAGGCTTCTTGGGTGGGATGAGCGAGGCCATGTTTGCGGTCGATCAGAGGCCTGGGAATGCTTCGATATGGCGCGTTGGCTTATTGGCGAGTAGGTAGGAGTTGATGAGCCTCTTGCTGCCTTGCTCAGGTTGAAGCGAGCATGCAGGTGTTGGTTGTGAAGAGCTGCAGCGTCCCGCCATCTGTTACCGAGATGACGTTCGTGAGGTGCAGAGGAGAGTCTACCAGTGACGACCGGGACCACAAATGCGCGCGGCAGCAGCGATGCCGAGCCAAGATGGGTGAGTAGAGAAGTGATTTGGTGAAGGAGGTGTCAGAAGCTACTCGAGAAGATCAACAACAGCACTGTGCGCACAAAAGACACACGCTCACGCAGCGGGGACAGAAAAGCTCTTTCAATGTTAGGTTATCTGCGTAGCGACAGAATGCGGATTTTGCCAAATGATGAAAGAGAGGGTCCAAGGCGCGGTGCAGGAGCAGCAGCAAAGGAGCATCATCGCCTGCCCGAGTGTGTTGCTCTTTCGCTCTCCACTTTCCTGAGCGCGGATGGGCCGACTTTCCAGATCGAGTTGTGTTCTGGACCATCGGCAAATCCGCTTGCTCCTATCTTCCTAGCAATGTCTACCTTCTGCTATCACATCCGTATCGAATCAGCTCACGTCACAAACGTCGGATCCTCCGCCACCTGATCTCCGATAGGCGCCGTATCGATCCAGAGCCCCAGCACCGACCCACGCACAGACAATCGGAGCCCTCCGATAAGCACATCACTTCGACTCAGCTTCACAGCCACATCGTATCCCTCATCTTACACTAGATAATCAGCGCTCTTCGTCAGAATGAACATCATCGACTCCTTATTCGGCCGCGCCAAATCGCCAGCAGAGCGTCTCAGGCAACACCAACGCACACTCCAAAAGGCGCAACGAGAGCTCGACCGAGAACGAACCAAGCTCGAGCAGCAAGAAAAGAAACTCACTCAGGACATCAAGAAGAGTGCACGAGCGGGTCAGATGCCAGCTTGCAAGGTCATGGCAAAAGACTTGGTTAGGACACGTAGACACATCCACAAGTTTTACCAGATGAAGACACAGTTGCAGGCTGTCTCGTTACGTATTCAGACGCTTCGAAGTAATCAGCAGATGGCTGAGGCTATGAAGGGGGCAACACGGGTAAGTTCTGCCACTTTCCAGACTACAGTACACTGACAGCTACTGACCCTGTTCAATCCTTGCACTCGCACTGACACAACAACGACGCAGGCAATGGGCACAATGAACCAAAGCATGAACCTACCGCAAATTCAACGCATCATGCGCGACTTTGAACGCGAATCCGCAACCATGGACATGAAGGATGAGATGATGGGCGAGGCAGTCGATGAAGCAATGGATGACGAAGACGAAGGTGTAGGCGAGGAGGAGGAGTCAGATAACATCCTCAAGGAAGTGCTTGACGAGATCGGAGTGTCGGTAGGTCAGCAGCTTGGAGAAGCACCTACAGCAGCATTGTCAGCACCACAAGCAGCGCCGCAACAGCGTGTTGCCATTGGCGAAGGTGCAGGAGGTGGAAGTGCTAGCTTCGGTGGAGCATCCAAAGATGAAGATGCTCTACAGGCCAGACTTGATAGCTTGCGAAGAGATTGATTGCCTTACTTGACACCAGTTATCCTTGCTCGATGCATCCAGCACACACGCTTTCCTCATTAGATTCTGTTTCGCTCGTCACGGTTTCATGCAACGCTTTGCCATCCTTTTCTGGTAGTCTGTCTTCCCAGCTGTCTTCCGTCAGGAGTTGCTTGGTTCGGTTTCGCTAATATGGATCTGAGCTGATGTGTGCAACGAGTGGGCAGAGATGTGCACCCTTGACACGGTCCACACCTGAGAAATTCAACGCGGTTCAACGCTGTTTTAGCGTGCAGTTGCAGTCATTCTCGCCACGTTGACTTCTGCACAAGCCACTGCCGCTCATCTTTTCTCAACACCACCAACACGATCGTTCACCTTCACGCTAGTGCAGGACTTTCAGCTAACTATCAGTTGAGGAAAACGGTCAACGGTACTGAATCTGCTCCACCAGTGCTTCTTGTCCAGCTAACCCAGACCCTCGGTGTTACATGCATGGTCGTCGAAGCAGTCTCCTTACGTCGTATCGAAGATGGCGAGCGTCGCTCATCTCCCCACTCCCCTGCATCTGACGACGAACCTGGTCTCACGTCAATACCAACACTCTCTGGAGCCACACGAAGCAGCATGGTCGCCAACAACCCCGCCTCAGGCCGGTTACGGCATCCCTCACTCCCCCTTCCATTCCCACCCAAAGAAACATCCTACCGACTCAACAGTGCATTCTTCCTCTTCGGCCTCCTTAACAACTCACTCTACGTCGTCATCCTCACCGCTGCTCTCGAGCTCCTCCCTCAAGGCGTACCCACAGGCTTGGTCAGCTTTGCAAACATCTTCCCCGCACTCATAGCCAAAGCTGTATGGCCCTACCTTCTCCGAGGAACAGTTCGGTACACAAAGCGAGTATGGTCTTGTGCAGGGTTGAGCTTTGTGGGGATGTTGCTGGTGTCGTTTTTCCCGGCATTGGGAATGAGGTTGCTGGGTATTTCGCTAGCGAGCTTTTCGAGCGGGTTGGGAGAGTTGACGTTTTTGCAGTTGAGTACTAGGTATGCGCCGAAAGAAGGGAAAGGGTTGGGATTGGTTGGATTAGAGACGAATTATGCGGGTGATGCTGTCGGATGGTTTGCTAGTGGAACGGGAGCGGCGGGGCTGGTGGGTGCGGGAGCTTGGTGGGTAGTGAGAGGGTGGGGTGTGCAGACCGGAATGGCGATTTTGAGTGTTTTGCCCGGGTTTATGGTCCTCGCTTATCTGGTGGTTTGTCCTTCTGTGGAGGCGTTGCTATTTGCGGAGGGAGCAGGAGGAGGGAGCGGAGCGGGGTACGCACCCATCTCGACTTCAGAAGATGCTGCAGAAGAGCAAGCAGATGAAACCGTTGACGCAGAACCAGATACGGAAGAAAGGGAGGATTCAACCACCCCTCTCACTACCGCACCAGGCAACATCAGAGTCCGTCTCAGCTTCAACGAAAAGATGACTCTCCTCCGGCCCATGCTTCTCCGCTACATCCTCCCTCTTGTCACCGTCTATTTCGCCGAATATACCATCAATCAAGGAGTTGCACCAACCCTCATCTACCCACTTCCCACCCCGTCATCACACCCTTTGCTATCAATCATCATCAAGAAGCTCACCGACTACTATCCTCTCTATCAGCTCGTATACCAGACCTTTGTTTTCCTCTCCCGCTCCTCCATATCGATCTTCAAACTCCCCGCTATTCCACGTACCTTACTGTGGCTCCCAGCAGTGCTGCAAACCGGATTGCTGTTCTTATTGGCATCGGAGAGTTTGTATGGCTGGTTCAGGGCGAGTATTGCTAATCCGTTGGTGATCGTGTTGATCTGTATAGAGGGGTTGGCGGGTGGTGCGGCGTATGTGAGTGTATTTTACAGTATCGGCGTTGATGGAAGGAATGATGGGAACAGAATCGTTTTGCCCGCAGATGCGACGCAAGAAGCTGAGGGAGAGTATGGGGAAGATAAGGCTTATGCACTCGCAAAGAAGGCTCAGGAGCAAGAGTTTAGGATCGGAAGTGTTGGTGTAAGTATCCTCCCAAACAAGGTCTCATGATGACGTGCACGAAGAGATAACTGATTCAAGTACTTCGACCCCACTTCTGGTTCTGGTACGACAACAGTTCGGCGACAGTCTCGGTATTCTAGCAGCCAGCATCATCAGCATGCCTCTTCAAGTGGGACTTTGCAACGCCCAGGCGAGGGATGGCAGAGAGTTGTGTAAACAGGCATAGAACTGCTCTTTTGTCAGTCATCACACTGCGGATCGCACCTGTTCTCTTCAAGCTTGCTGTCTCCTTCGTCGTCTGCATCGGCTCTAAGTATACCTGTGCCATTGCTTGTGGCTTCCAGCCTTCGAATTGACATTCTTAATGTTGTGGTCACAACAGCTGACATGGGATTTTATTGTGAAACTGTTGCTAATTTATATATGTATATTACTTTGGTCTACTTTATCAGAGGGCCCTATAGCTCAGCGGTAGAGCGTTGGCTTCCAGCTTCTTGGAATTTTCCAAAGGTCATCCGTTCAAATCGGGTTGGGGTCATCAGGAAATCTTTTTTGCTTTTTTCTACTCAAGTTACTTTTGCTTCCATCTGAGCTCCGCATTCCTTTTGCATACAGTATTTTGGCACGATTTTTCAAAACTTTTTGCCCTTTTGTGGGCCTCCACGAACGCGGAAGATCGAGGGGCACACCCTCCAACTTTTTTGAACAAGACTTATCAAGAAATGGCCGAGTTATGGTGATTTTAAGGTTTTTGAGATGGTGTCACTGCTACTAATCAGGCGTCGCTCCTGATCACCTCGACCTTTCGACATCACCACTCCTCACCAGACTCGACGACGACACTCAGCAGACCACAGCGCATCCCAACACATCAAAAACCGACAGCATCGACGCCTCTGCAGGATCCAAGGACAGAAAACACCACCTTCGCACCCTCTGCATCCATCCGACCGCAAACAACTTGACTTCGACTCAATGAAATCGCGACTTTTCGCAAGCTGCACCACTTTGGCGACGCTGGGGAGCTCAGCATAGCAACGGGCAAAACCAGCACCTCTTTCGTTACAACTCCCCCGTACCTTTTTCAGCGACAGCTCTGGAGGGCCTGATCACGACGGCCGGTCCTTTGTTTGCTCTACTCCAACCTGCCTCTGACCTTGTGTCTGCGACTCTTCTGGCATTTATCGGTGACTTTGGCCTACGACTCTCTTGCTTGCTTGCTTCGGCGACCAGGAAGTTACCTCTCTGAGGACCCAATGTTTGTTTGCATCTGTCGGTCGAGAAGTTCGATCCTGGCCTAGAGGCATTTTCTTTCCCCTTTGGTCCTTTTGTACAATATCTGTTTCGATGCGGTTCCAATATCTTCTTTGGTCTGATATAATAATAATAAAAAGTATTGTCGAGCCCACTACTTTTTCAGACGCTATCACATCCGAGGACGACGGAGGATGGATGATACACATTTGCTTAAGGATTCAATACCCTTGATTTACAGAAAGAGATACACAACTAATACTTTGACGGGTGATACAATAATCGACGATCTAGCCTCGGGAGCCTAGGCAAACTGACTCTTACGCATAAGATTGCGTCGAACACGACGCTTCTCCGAACCCAACTGAATCGGACCCTCTGCTCCATTGACTGCGGTTTGCTTTCCCTTCTTCTGACGATTCGGTCCGCTGGTGGCAGCATGAGGCCATTCGAGATACGGCACTTGGTTACGTGGCATTCCAGCCAGCAACGGCACCTCCGCCTGACCGCCCTTCGAGGAACCAGCTTCATCCTGCGAATAGAAAGTAGCGGGGGAAACATCAAGTTTGCTCTCCCTAGCTTCTTTGATCGCCTCGAAGTCGAGTGAAGCCCACACGGGAAGTTCAAGAGCGCCTTTGACCAGACCGATGCGGCAGCTGTTTTGCTGAATTTCTTGTAGGAAAGTGGTGTCGAGAGGTGTGAGAAGGTGGATCTGGCCTGAGGCAGGATCGATGGAACGGACGATGCCGAGGCCAAGGCAGCGAGTGGAGAGACCAGGAGCGGAGTGAGCGAGGTGGGCTGCTCGGTCGAAGGCTTGTTTCCAGGTGCTTGCTGGGTTGCCTTCCTCCTCTGCTGCGGGATCTTCCTCGTCGACTTGGTCAGAGACAACAATGCCGACGATGGAGGAGTTCAATGCAAGGAGCTTAAGGCTGTCAGGTACGGATGATCCAAGAGCAAGGACGCGGATACCAGCCTGCAGACCAGAAGCAACGTCGATGAAGAGTGGACGGCGGTACGCGAGCGGCTCGGAGAAGTCCCATGTGCCTTGAGTCTTGAATGCGTTGGAGTTTCCAGCTGTGGCGAGCTTCTGCGCGTAGAGGTAGCTCATGACGTTCAAGAGTCGGCTTTCGGCAGGTGCGAGTTTCGAGCCCATCTCAGTGACGTAGCGCGGAGGAGTTGAGCCTCCGTCACCGCCCTTTCCTGTCTTAGCATCTTCCCTACTCGATCCTCTGCCGTTCTTCTCCTCAACACCATTCTGATAGTTGCCATTGCCGTTATTGCCCTGCTGTCCGAATGTACCCTGCACGAACTCCAATTGCGAGACACTCTCGAGAGTGATGATCTCAGGCCCAGAGCCAGCGATCGCTCCATGAGCGTCCAGCCAGACAGGGCCACGGGTGGGAGGAGGTACGGGATCAGGCGATCCCCGTGGAATAACGTCAAGGATGTGTGTGGGTCGGAGCACAGGTTCGAGTCGAGAGGCGAGATCGGCACCAAGACCTTTGATCCAGCCTTGCGTGTTGATGATGAGTGGGACTCGCTGCTGTTTGCTTGAAGCGTCAGGTTGGCCGGGCTGGATATCTGTGCGGAAGTATTCGATGAGATCGTGAATAGCAGCGACGTAGCTCTCGGGATCGTCTCGGGGCGAGACATCGCCGGTGAAGTGTGCACGAACGGGGACGCGAGGTTGGCACCAGCCTGGACCGAGGGTGATGCAGCCTCGAGCGGGACCTTCGATGCCTTCGGGGTTGGAGGATCCTGCTTGTGCTGCAGTGTGGCCGTTCTGCATTTCACTCTCGCGCTGCTCAGCTCCTTCGTGCTCCTCATTCTGTTCGGGTCGTTGTCGCTTCTGCACCTCGTCAGCGATGTCAAAGACGTGTAAAGCCACCATGCCTGGCGGACCAAAGTCGCTCTGACCTAGATCGAGCTCAAGGTAGGCGGCCTTGCCTCCGATCATGTCACCCAACGATAGCAATTGTTCAAGAGCCATGCGACTGAGTGTACTCTTGCCGACCTTCTTGTTGCCGCGAACTAGAGCGACGACGGACTCTTCCTGTGGGTGTTGCGCTGCCGATAAGGCGGATGCTGTAAGGGTTCGGAGGGCGTTCTGCCAGGTGTGAGGCATATAGGTGGCGCTAAGGCCAGCAGTAGCAAACATACCGTGAGCTGCGATATTTCTGGGCTTCCGAGCAATCTTCTCAACGTCAGGAGCGATCAGAATCTTGATAGTGGAGAGCTGGTAAAGACTGCCGAGTTCGAGATTGGGCGGCATCGAGAATGGGGTTGCGAGGCCGCCGATGGGACAGACCTGGCCGATGGCTGTGATGGGGGACGAGAGTGGCGTAAGTTTGACGACTGTGTCGAAGCCGCTGCGCAATATGTTGCTGACGACGCGATCCGCATTGAGGTCTTCTCCTGACTTGGAGCCATTCTGTTGTGAGTCGTGCACGTTCAACACCGATCCAGGAATCGACTTGAGGACTGGGAGTGGGTTGCTGACGGGAGCAAAGATGTTGGTGGTGCGGAAGCCCTGGTCCGACGAAGAAATGATAGCACCGCCGATCTGGACGCAGCCCCAAAGTACCTCGATGTGGCCGATGCCCACGAAAACAAGGGTTTCTCCATGTCGCATGCCAAAGTACAGCTCTTCTCTTGCACGCTTGCGCTTGTTTTCGATGACGTGTACGTTCTGCGAGTCTCCCTGCAGGATCGGTGTGAAGTTGGAGTACGGGATTGCGTCCAGGAGTGCTTCCCGAGTCAGCTTGTTCGCAGTATCATCTTCTTCTCCGTCCTCCTCTTCACTGTCGCTGTTGGGGACGATTGGCTCGGCGCAACCCTTTCCCTTGCGATCTGATTGCTGTTTGGCAGCCGTGATGCGGGTGGATGTGTGACGTTGCGGACTGGTCTTAACCGCTGCTTCGTCAGTCTCCTTCTCGTCATCCTCCGAGGAGTTGTCAGAGTCAACGCCCTCCGCTGCGTCTCCTTCCACGAGGTCATGTCCAGGTGCGGATGCTACCTCTTCGTCTTGGTCGTCACTCTCACCGAAGGCCAGGAAGCCCGTCACCTCGTTCTCGACGGGCATTGCAGAAGTGCCGATGCTCGCCTTGGCGTGTTTGCCAGCAGGACCCGCAAAGTATCGCTTAGCCACCTTCAGTCTCTCTGCATCGGGAGTAGCGAATAAGGACTTCTGCTTGGCTAAGCCTGTGGCCTTGCCTTTCCCTTTTTCCTTTGTCGGCTTTTCCGATGCTGCTTCTTTGGCGGGAGATGTCTTGGCTGTCTTCTTCTTGAGAGGCGTCTTCAATGGCGACTGTTTGGCTGCCTTGCGCTCCGGCTCAGCCGACGACTCGGCTTCTTCCGCGATGCTCCTGCGGGATTTGACTGGAGTGCGGGCTTTTGACTTCTTCCGTGGCGGCTGCGATGCCTCGTCGGCTGATCCGAGGTTGAACTCCTCGAGGATATCATCAATCGATGGACCCGATTCGTCGCCCGATTCGACCAGTTCCGCAGCGCTTAGCGACTTGCGCTTCTTCTGGCTAGAGACGGGCGTTGCAGTCGAGGCTAAAGCTTTCTTCCCACCGCTGCGGGATGGTGTGCTAGCAGAGGCTTTGGTTACCCTGGGTGTCGACTGAGCCTCGGCGACGTCAGGCTTCGCATATGCAGAGACAGAGCTCCTCCGTGGCCTTGATGCTGCAATTGAGTCGTCAAGTTGAGCAATAGACGAGCGTCGTCGTCGCTTCGAAGTATAACGAGGTTGGGTCTTCGAAGAGGAAGGCTCGGCGGAACGCTCGGCGGAACGCTCGCTGGTCTGAGCTGCGGATAGTAGCGGGATGTCTACCCGGACACCCGTCGATTTATCATCGTCATCGTCGATACCAACATCGTCTTCGGCTTCGCTGTCTGGCCCACGTCGAGAAGAGGAGGTCCTCCTAGACGAGCGCGAAGCAGAAGCCTTCCCCGAGCCGCTCGCTTCTGCCTGAGCCTGTTGCTGGCGAGCTTGGCGAGCTGCCACTGCGCTCATCGGAGCGGCAGCTGCTTCCTTCTTTCGAGACATGTTGGCTGCTGCGGCCTTGATGCGGAAGCAGAGGCGGAAGAGAGCTTCTTGAAGTGGTGGTCGGAAGGAAGGTAGGAGAGTGGAGAAAAGAGGCCGACTTTGGAACCACGAAATGGGGTCGCGGAAAGCGCTGGCCTGTGTCTTTTCCACCTTCCAGTGCTTCGAGGGTCCAAAACTGCGCATTATTTCTTCCAAAAAGTCTCAAAAAATCGAAAATAATTTGCCAGTGGAGAGAGCTCATCACGTGTGGCCCTTTCTCTCTTGTCTTGGCAGCCTTCAGTGTTGCTCAGGTCAAGCCAGTCCAACACATCCTTTGAGTTGTCTGCTCAACCACATCGTCTCCGCACACCCTTCGATTCCAGCACAGCGGACACAACTACGATGCCAACCAAGTCTTCAGCCAAAGGAGGTGGCAAGTCCGGCAACGCCGCTGCTTCCTCCAAAGCTAAATCGCAGCAGAACAAGGAAGAGGACCTTCAGCGTGAGCCTCTCCAGGCTGTCATCCTCGCCGATGCCTTCTCGAAGCGTCTCCACCCTCTCACAACCGACAAGCCGGCATGTCTTCTTCCGCTATGCAACGTGCCCTTGCTCGACTGGACACTCGAGAATCTCGCTCTGGCCGAAGTTGAGGAGATCTTCATCCTCGCAACCCGACACTCGGACCAGATCAAGAAGCATCTTGCGACATCTCCAGCTCGATACTCGCTCCCCAAGATCACTGTCATTGCCACTCCAGATGCGCAGTCGCTCGGCGATGTGATGCGTGAGCTCGACAGCAAACAGATCATCCGCTCCGACTTTATCCTCATTCACGCCGACTCGGTTGCCAGCATGGATCTTGCCAGCATCGTCGACGCACACAAGCGCCGCAGAAAGAAGGACAAGGACGCTATCATGACCATCTGCACTATGCCTGTCGGCAAGCGCAGCAGGATCCGCACACCAGGCAACCTCTCGCTCTTCTTCGTCGAGCCGCACACTTCGCAACTCGTACACTACGCACCCGTCCGCGCGGCACCAAGGCTCAGGACCACAAGCCTGCCGCTCGAAGTTTTCGATGAGGATGCGGCTGCCACTGTCAACAGTCTTTCTCGGGGCGCTGAGGTAGACATTCGACACGATCTGGTCGACTGTGGTATTGACATCTGCTCCGCCGACGTACCGCCTCTCTTCTCGGAGAACTTCGACTACCAGGCCCTCCGCCGCGACTTTGTGCTTGGTATCCTCACCTCTGACTTGCTCGACAGCAAGATCTTTGTTCATGTTGCACCGACCGGTCCACCTGCCTCTGCAGTTCAGATTGCCAGCTCGTCTTTCCCCGAGACCGTCGGCACTTCTACATATGGTCGTGGCTACGCTGCTCGTGTCAAGTCTCCAGCTGACTACGATGCTATCACAAAGGACGTCATTGGACAGTGGACCTACCCACTCGGACCCGCAGGCTACTTGCCAGGTGGTCAACGATACAGCCCACGATCTGGTCTCCGGTTCCTCGGTGACAACGTCGTCCTCAGCCGCACATGTCAGCTCGGACCTCACACTTTGATCGGATGCCAGTCCGAGATTGGCGAGAAGGCTTCGCTGCAACAGTCAGTGCTCGGCTCTTCCGTCAAGATCGGCAGCCGCACCAACATTTCTGGCTCCTACATCTGGGCCAACACTCTCGTAGGCACAGGTTGCACTATCGAGCGCAGCATCATCGCCGAGAACGTCAAGATCTTGGACGGCGTCAAGATCAACAAGGGCTGCATCATCGCCGATGGATGCGTGGTCGGGCCCAACATCGAGCTCCCCGCCTTCAGCAGGATAGGCAACAGGAAATTCAAGTCCGAGTTCGACTTTGATAGCGATAGCGAGGATGGTGAAGGAGAAGATGCGGCACAGTCTGCAGCTGCTGGTAGCAAGGACGCCTCCTCGAAGCTGCTGGGCGCACAGGGTGTCGGTTTCCTCTGGCCAGCGCTAGGCGAGAAACCATCGAGAGCCGAGGATGACATGGACTCGGAAGCTTCCGATGATGATGAGGACGAGGTGGACGAGATCGAGCGTTCGCACAACTTGCGGTTGATGCGTCTTGGTGCTGATATGGACGATATGCAGCTTTCGGACTCGCTCTCTGACGTCTCCTCCGTCGGTGTTGGCCGCGATTCGGACGATGATGATGACGACGATGACTCAGAGCTTGGTACAGACAACTCGATGTCGGACGACAACGACGATGCATTGATTGGATCCTCAATGATGCTCGACGGCGAAACTAATGTCGAGAGGCAAGCAGCTGTCAAGCGACTCGACGAGTTCCGCACCGAAGCTGCCGCCTCATTAGAACGTGCTTTCGAAGAGAACCACACGGTCGACGATGCAGCCATCGAACTCAAGACCCTCCGTATGGCCTCGAATGTCCCGCTCAAGGAAGTCCGCAAGACGGTCATCGGCTTCATCCTCACCAAATGCGAGCCCGATCAGCCAAAAGAAATGCTCAAGGTGCTCGACAAATGGTGTCCGCTCATCTCCGTCGTCGCTGTCGATGACCAGATCGAGGCGCTCGCCACAGTGCAGAACTTCTGCGCGACACACGCAAAGTACTTTAAGATCTTCATTCCGCTGTTGAAGAAGTTCTACAATGATGACATCATCTCGGAGGAGAACATCGTGGGTTGGTGGAAGAGCCCGTTGAGTCGTCAGACCGAGGCTGAGGTTGGGGGTGAGAAGAACTTGCAGTTGAGGAAGGCGGCAGAAGAGGTCATCAGGTATATCTTGGAGTCTCAAGAGAGTTCCGATGAGGATGAGGACGATGAGGATGAGGAGTAGTGTACACTCAACTTAATGCAGACTTGGCACATTCCTCAAAAGCTTAATCCCAAGATGTGTGGTCGGTCCATTTGGTCAAAGATCTCCTCAAACACACGAAGTCGCACACAGGTGAACAGGATCGGCGAAAAGCTAAACTCTGGCTGAGATGTAAGATTTCTCGCTGTCTGCGTGAGCTGAGAATCCGGACTGCCGAAACGCTTAGCAATCACCTGCCACTAATGAATCCGAACCCAGCAGCTGATGCACCATACTTGACTCGCTCAGCTTCAGCCTTCGCCTCTTCTTCCTGTCTCTTACGCTCTTCCTCGAAGCGCTTCTCCTCGCCATACAGACTAATATCGTTCAGCATGCAATCCAGTTCTGGGCTGACGATGAACTTGCGATGCAGTTCTCCCAGCGCTGTAGCGGTGCGGTTGTTTGGATCCAACAGCATGACTTGTTGCAAGAACGTGCTCTGCGAACCACCTGTAACTTCCATGACCAGCTCGCCAAACCGTAAGAAAACGCGGCCGTCTCGGTAAACGTCGAGCTTGCCGACGAGACCGTCTGCCTTGCTGGAGCCTGCAGATTTGGTGTCGCGCTTCTTGTCGTCTTCTTCTGAATCCGCATCGGATTCGTCTTCGACTTCAGAGCTGGACGGAGCTTCATCTTTGACTGCGATTGAGGGGCGTGCTTGGCCTGCACCACCGGTGGTGCCTTCTGCAAATGATACGCTGCGACGCTTGCTTGCCGCGCTCGTGCTCTCGGCGTCGGTTGCTGTGGATGGTGCATCGGCGGCGGTGGTGGTGCTGGTGCTGGACGTCTTTGATGCCTTGAATTTGGGGAACAGCTGAGGGAACTGGAAGAGGTAGAGTCGGTTCTCGGGGTTAACATCGTCGTCATCATGGAAGACAAAGTCATCCACGAGATCGTCCATAAGCTCTTCGCCTTCGCTTTCGCTGAGATCGAGCGCATCAGCCGTGTTGACTTTCGAGTCTTCTTCTGGTTGTGGTGTAACTGATTCGCTCGAGATGATTGTGGATGTTCCAGATCCGTTCAAACCCGTAGTCACGCTAGGGTCAAGCTCTCCCAAAGCGTCGTCTTCTGACTTGACGCGTACGCCTGCAGTTGGGTTGGCGTCTCTTTCGTCCTTTAAGATTCTTCCTTCCATCTTCTTTTGACGTGCATTTGCCACTTTTTGCTTATCCTTCTTGCTCTCCTTCTCGACAACTCTTGGCAATGCTCGAGGTGCAAGCTCGTCAAGACCGTGCACTTCATCCATGTCGACAATCTCCACGCCTCCATCTTCAGGATCTGAATACTGTTCCGCATCTTTGAGCTTGTCTGGGTTGCGATACGAGGCCCTGTCTGGATCGGTCTTGGCGGGAGTGTTGCCTCGGCTGGAGTCTGCACTGCCTATAGGTGTGAAACTTGAACCACCTGGTCCAACGGGAGCTACTTTCTTTCCGGTCGGCCGTAACGAAGGACCCAAGGCGAAAGGTCCTGACGCTGTCATCTGTACTGCTTGGCGTGGTGGACGTGCGCCGCCACGACCTCGACCTCTGCCTCTACCTCCTGGCGCTGAGCTCGCTCCGTGTGGTGTCGAAAGTGGCGAAACTGATGGTGACTCTGCTGCGGTCGATGACTGTGGTGCTGGCGATTCGGATGCTTTGCGTCGTTGCGGCCTGACTGGACGGAACTGCATGCGAACTCCTGAGCCTGGACCCGCTGATCCTGGTACGCCCGGCGCAGGCGATGCGTACGAAGACCGTGATGGTACCATGGATGCACTGGACGATACTGGTGCTCCACGGCCTGGTCCTCCTCGCAATGACCCTACCCCCTGGAGAGAAGCCATGCCTCGAAAAGGTCGGGCAGCCACGGGCGCTGTATGATTTGTGCTTCGAGTGGAAGGTGCACCGTCATTGGCTTTCCCCGAGGACGAGCCGGAAGGCTGCTGTGAAGGATCTGACATCGTGGAAGTAGCCTCGATGAATACGAGGCTTCTTGTTTGAGGATGAATGCGGAAGCTAAAGGTCTGGAAAGTCGAGCTCTGGAAGCCAAGTCTTCTTCTTCTTGTTCAACAGCTGTCATGTTTGCCAAAAAAAAACCTGCAGGTTGTCATTGCAAATTCTTAGCCGACTTCCGGACAACAGGCCCGATCAAGTACACCATCGGGTTAGCCCGCAGCAAGATCGACTTCTCAACCCAACATTTTGCAGACTGACACGCGATCGATAAAGGCTCTGCAGCAAGGAAGAAGGAAGAAACGCTCTGGAATCGGGGATCGTTCCGCGCACGGTCGCAGTGAGCGCATCGTCTGTGTGTTGCTCTTCGATGCTCCACTTTGTGAGACAGCCCTTTTTCACGATTCTACGCTAGAGCCAGAGCGTCCGATCTCTGCCATCAGTAACCAGCCATGCGCATCTTCCACCTGCACTTCCTTTCCACACTACCACGATCCATAACTCCTCTCCGCAAACGTATCACTTCAACATGTCTCTCTCTAGCAAGCTTGGTATTACTGATGTTGAACTCAAGGGCAAGAAGGTCCTGATCCGTGTCGACTTCAACGTCCCCATGGACGGCGACAAGATCACCAACAACCAGCGTATCGTTGCTGCCCTTCCCACCATCAAGTATGCTATCGAGCAACAGGCCAAGGCCGTCATTCTCATGTCCCACTTGGGCCGCCCTGACGGCAAGGCTGTCCCCAAGTACTCGCTCAAGCCTGTTGCTGCCGAAGTTTCCAAGCTCCTTTCCAAGGATGTCGAGTTCCTCCCTGACTGCGTCGGTCCCGAGACCGAGAAGGCTGTCTCCAGCGCCACTGATGGCAAGATCTTCCTCCTCGAGAATCTCCGATACCACGTCGAGGAGGAGGGCAAGGGCACCAACGAGGCCGGTGAGAAGGTCAAGGCTGACCCCAAGAAGGTCGAGGAGTTCCGTGCCAGCCTCACCAAGCTCGGTGACGTCTACATCAACGATGCCTTCGGTACTGCCCACCGTGCCCACTCTTCCATGGTCGGTGTCCAGCTTCCCCAGCGTGCTGCCGGTTTCCTCATGAAGAAGGAGCTCGAGTTCTTCGCCAAGGCTCTTGAGAGCCCCGAGCGTCCCTTCCTTGCCATCCTCGGTGGTGCCAAGGTCTCGGACAAGATCCAGCTGATCGACAACATGCTTGACAAGGTCAACTCGCTCATCATCTGCGGTGGCATGGCTTTCACCTTCAAGAAGACGCTCAACAACGTCAAGATCGGCACTTCGCTCTTCGATGAGGCTGGCTCGCACAAGGTCGCCGAGCTCGTCGAGAAGGCCAAGAAGAACAATGTGGAGCTCGTCTTCCCCGTTGACTACATCACTGCCGACAAGTTCGACAAGAACGCCAAGACCGGCTCGGCCACCGACGCTGAGGGTATCCCTGACGAGTGGATGGGTCTCGACGCCGGTGAGGAGTCGCGCAAGAAGTTCCGTGAGACCATCCTCAAGGCCAAAACCATTCTCTGGAACGGCCCTGCCGGTGTGTTTGAGTTCGACAACTTTGCCGGTGGTTCCAAGGCCATGCTCGACGCCTGTCTCGAGGCCGAGAAGAACGGCTCGACCGTCATCGTCGGAGGTGGCGACACTGCTACCGTTGTTGCCAAGTACGGTGCCGAGGACGGAATCTCGCACTGCTCGACCGGAGGTGGTGCTTCGCTGGAGCTATTGGAAGGAAAGGCTTTACCCGGGGTAGTGGAGCTTTCGCAGAAGTGAATCTCTGGCCAACGTGCCAATCTGTGAACCATACTCATTAATGTTGCTAATTGCAAGCGAACTTTCCGATTATTCTCCCATTCTGCGTACTGACTCGAACAAACATGTGAGAATCTTGGCTAGGACCTTTGTTTATTGGCGGACGTAGTACCGAGCAAAAACTATCAATTGTTGAAATCTAGTAGAACGTCAATGCATTATAATTGCAACACTTTGCCAGGCTGATAAGATGGTTTCATGGCGCAGTTGGTTAGCGCGTCTCCTTAACACTTCCGATTCCGGATCGTTAGGGATTACGGAGGAGGTCGCCGGTTCGAACCCGGCTGAAATCATTTTTTAGCTGTTTTTTGGCCCGATTATGAACATGCTGATCATGCTCAGTAAGGCTTAAAACTGGACTCTTTCACTTCCCCTCATGCGGCGAGTGGGAGTCTATGATCAGAAAGAAGGGCGATGCGATTTTTGCAGCGTCCATCTTGTCGCGCTCGCTTTCTCCAAGAGGGAGCTGCCTCCCAATTTGGGAAGGATCCTCTCAGTAACCTTTGCTATCAGATACACATGAGTGGCAGAAGGGTCTTGTGGTGCTGCAGCTTCAATGCTTTCTTCGCCATGCTGACTGCATCCACCATGGTACCGAACAGGCGGAACAATGATCTTCAAGAGGCCTGCAGACGGAGACGGACCAGCTAGCTGGAATTTCTTCCTTCCCAAAGTTTTTTTTTTTTTTTTTTTTTTTTTTTTCTTTTTTTGTTTTTTTTTTGGAACCAACGAGAAGCGAGAAAAGGTCCAAACGAGTCAGAGGTGCATGCAGCAAGCTGCCTCGGTCAAGTTGTTTCACAGCCTGGGTAATTGAACGGGAACGCGTTTCTTCTTGGCTTGTGCGAAGGGGACAGAGCCTTATCAGGCGAGCAACCCTCTTTTGCACTCTCTTCTTCCACCACTATCACCAACAACGGATATCTATACCGACACCATATAGTCGGACTCCAGTGACAATCACATCTCACACTCTCTTCTGCAAGCATCACACACGAAAACACGCTCTCTTCAACACACCCAAAATCGCCTTAAATCATGCCAGGACAGACCGGAAAAGTGCTTTTGGCTTACTCTGGTGGACTCGGTAAGTAGTCCGGGAACCACTCCGGGAGCGCTCATCAGCTGTCAATCCTTGCGGGGTTCAAGCCTTTTTTGACAGGTGTTCACCGTTTCTGGCCCCTGCGCAACGCCGCAATCTAATGTCGTGGACGCCATCATTGACAGATACCTCCTTTTCTTCGTTTTCGTATATCCTGTTTAATATCTGTTGTCCGCCAAATATGGTGTTGTGCGCTTTGACCTTTGCGATTTCTCTCGCTCTGTCTGGGCCAATCGGGATGACTCGAATTCTTTTTCCAATTTCATTTCGGAATAATTTTTCCTCATCTCGCCTCTGCATTCCGCAACCCTTCTAAACGCTCGTTCGCTCGCTCGGCGCACCGATCACCTTGCTCGACACTTACTGGCAACTGATGCTCGCTCGTCATCATCGTCATCGTCGCTATCGCCATTGATCCTGCTCATCACCTTCGAAACGGTTGCTGCGCCTGTCAACAGACACCTCCACCATCCTTGCATGGCTCATCGATGAGGGATACGACGTCATCGCTTTCATGGCTGATGTCGGTCAGGAGGAGGACTTTGAGGCTGCTCGCTCCAAAGCGCTCAAGTGCGGTGCCAAGGACTTCATCCTTGCCGACCTCAAGCGCGAGTTCATCGAGGAGCTCATCTTCCCTGCCGTTCAGGCCAACGCCATCTACGAGGATGTCTACCTTCTCGGTACCTCGCTCGCTCGTCCCGTCATTGCTCGTGGCATGATCGAGGCCGCCGAGAAGACCGGCTGCCAGTACGTCTCGCACGGCTGCACCGGTAAGGGTAACGATCAGGTCCGTTTCGAGCTCGCTTTCTACGGTCTCAAGCCCGACATCAAGGTCATCGCCCCATGGCGTATCCCCGAATTCTTTAACCGCTTCGCTGGTCGATCCGCATTGCTCGAGTACGCCGAGTCCAAGGGTATTCCTGTTACTCAGACCAAGGCTAAGCCCTGGTCGACTGATGAGAACCTCTTCCACATCTCCTATGAGGCTGGTATCCTTGAAGACCCCAACACCACTCCTCCTGCTGACATGTGGAAGTTGACCAAGAGCCCTGAATCTGCCCCCGACACCCCCGAGCGCATCGTCATCGAGTTCAAGCAGGGTCTTCCATCCAAGGTCAAGGTTCTCTCGACCGGCAAGGAGCACACCGACCCCGTCGATGTTTTCTTGACCCTGAACGCTCTTGCTCGTGCCAACGGTATCGGCCGTATCGACATTGTCGAGAACCGTTTCATCGGTGTCAAGTCTCGTGGATGCTACGAGTCTCCCGGTGCCACCATCCTCCGTGCTGCCCACTTGGATCTTGAGGGTCTCACTCTTGACCGTGAAGTCCGACGAATTCGTGACCAGGTTATCACCACCAAGTTCTCCGAACAGCTCTACTACGGTTTCTTCTTCTCCCCCGAATGCGAGTTTGTTCGCTCGTGCATTCCTCAGTCGCAAAAGACGGTCAACGGTCAGGTCAAGATCGCTCTTTACAAGGGTAACGTCATCATTGAGGGCCGAAGCTCCGAAGAGTTGCTCTACGATGAGAAGTTCACATCGATGGACGAGCAGGGTGGTTTCGACTCGGCTGCTACCTCAGGCTTCATCACAGTACAGGCTATCCGTCTCCGCCGATACGGTTTGGGTCTCGCTGAGAGGAACCAGGCCGGTTCCGATCGCGAGACTGCTTACGCTATTCGCAAGTAAGCCTGTGTCGCATGCACACATGTAAATAGAATTATCTCCTTTCAAGGAAGGCAGAATCATTGAAATGCATTCTCTTTCGTCATCATCATTCTGACTTGTGTCAATTTTACTCTCTTTTGCTAGTCAATTGCCAGGTTCGAAGTTCTAGCGCAGGCTTGGGTCCAGACTTGTGCGCTCATTGTGAACGGTTTTCAACCAGGATGCAGATGCTGTGGCAGCTGATCGCACTGTACGGAGGCAAAGAGATGCACGGTGCAATGCCTCGTCGACTGTGCGAGCTTCTATTGTGGATGCGGACGGCTCCCGACCTCGAATTGCACCGCTGCTGGTACTTGATGGTGATCCCTTTGCTACACCGCGGCTGGAACTACTGCCAGAAGCCAAGTTTGGCCTGCTAGTCGCAGCCAAGCTGACAGTGCTTGTACTTGGTTGATTTGAGTTATCCCATGTTGTCTGCCATGTCTTGTCATTCTTTCCTCGTGTTGTCACGCCCATGTTGCCAGGAGAACTGGAAGAAGAGGAGCCTCCTCCGAATGCAAGACGATAGAAGAATCGCTGCTCTTCTGCTGGCATGTCCGAGATTGACTTGATTCGAGGTGGTCCTGGTGGTGGTGATGATGGAGGCGAGCACAACGTGTTGAACATGTCGTCAGCAACCACCTTGTCGATCTCCTCTACTGTCGCTCTCGCTTTTCCATTTGTCTTGGCGCTTTTGCTCGGCCGCAGTGGCTGACAAGCATCTGTTGTTTTACCACCTGCCTGAACACTCGATCCACTTGACACTTGACACTTGATAGCATCAGTCTGATCCAGAAGACTGGAGCGTCCTCTTTTGATGCCCGGTTTGCGCGTCACCCCAAGAATCTTGACCACTTGAGTTGGTGACGAGGGCAGTGGCGGCGTCGAGATGTCATCAAAGGCATTGATGGGATCATCGAGTTCTTCCCGAGAGAGGCATCGCTAGAAGCCTCTCTGGGCTGTTGATCTTGCAAGCCAGGCCAGGCCATCTGATGTGATATTGCAAGCAAGTAAGTGGATGCTGCAAGGGGAGTTTGCGGAAGGACGGGAAGATGCATCGGTGGCTCGGTCGTACTTTATAGCACGGAAAGCTTGCGGCATAGTCGGACATTGCATGCCAGCAGAGCGGAGCGGCTTGGTGCGCAGAATCTTTCTTCTGCGAGAAGGAAACATCTGCTTCCGTCTTACTTTTGCGCTTATGGTTCAACTTCACAAGCGGCTGCAGGAACACCATCAAAAGCTTGACACTACAGAGTGTGTAGGTCAGTGACGAGTCAATTTGCGCAGCGCCGCGTATCGACGGACCGGCGTTCCCTGGCAGAGCTTAACTCAAATACGGTCGACGACCGCGAGCTCGGAAGTGTGCGGCTTGAGATACTCTTTTATCGCCGTGACGAGCAGTTCGGGCTCTTCGAGACGCCCTGCGAGCCGTCTGCGCATGTCTTGGTCCAGTTCGGTGGCGGACTTGCAAATGTATTCGAGCATGACACTGCGTAGCCTGCGAGTGCCGAAGAGCTGCGGTGGAGTTTGCATAGGTGCGTACAGCTCGGCCTTCCTTAGGTTTGTTGGTTGCTCTGTGGAAGTGGAGGTGGTGGCATCGGTGCTGCTAAGCGGATCCGAAAGATCTTGTACTCTGTACAAGACGGATGCGAGGACACGTTTGAGGCTGTTCGAAGAGCTTGTGGGGAAGGAATCCGGAAGAGGGCGAGTGAATAGCCGCGGCAAGTTGATAGACAATAGTCTGCCAGCATAGGCGTGGATTGGAATCGCATCGGCGAGGGGTGCCGAAGCAATCGCGGGCCTTTCGTTTGAGATGCTCGAGGTAGAAGGCGATGGTTTTGCAATAGATAGCAAGCCAGGCGATTACGCCTCATGCAACACGGAAAAAGAAAACATTGGATCCAAAGCTGCGCTGAATTACCCAATGGCTCAAGTAATCTCAGAGTATGCCTCGAGGAAAAGGGTAGAGGAGACTCGGAAGGAAACGGGCTGCTCATACCTCCCCAGACGGACCTAGGTTCTTTCCTCTGCCCTTAGCCTCTTATAACATGTATTTAGTCCTGCTCTTGGTCAGGATTGTACACACACTACACTAGCGAGCTGATGTTGGGTTGTTGAGGCAGTTTCGGGTCCGAACACGCCGGTTCCCCTTTGCTCAGAGCGCCAGTGAGTGCTCGGGTTTGCGGCCACACCGCACTCATCCACACACTTGAAAGCACTGCAAACCGAGATCTCTACCTCTTTTTTACTATTTGTGACTGGATCTATAAAGACAGCTCTCACACAAGGCCCCGTTTAGGCATCGTTGATCTTCTTGAGAATAGCCTCTTCGCACTGAGTAGTGGTAGCCGAGCCTCCGAGGTCAGGAGTGAGATACCTGCCCTCGCGGATGACGGCGTCGACGGCGGTGTAGATCTTGAGAGCGGATTCGGTGTAGCCCATGTATTCGAGCATGAGCGCGGCAGAGCGGATCGAGGCGATGGGGTTGGCTTTGCCCTGACCTGCGATGTCTGGTGCTGAGCCGTGGACGGGCTCTCCCTGCACACCATCAAGCAACACGTAAGAAAGGAACAGACAGCAGTCGATGAAATGAGTCATAAGGGGAAAGATGGAGGTTAAGGAGGAAGGGGAGCTGTACCTACCATGAAGAAGTTGTCACCAGCGTTAACGGAAGGCACGAGGCCAAGCGAGCCGACAAGAGCAGCGGCAGCGTCCGAAACAATATCACCGTAAAGGTTGGGAGCAACGACAACATCAAACACCTCAGGTTCACGGAAGAGACGGTAAACCATCGAGTCGACGAGCTGCTCGTTAAGCTTGACGCCCTCATACCTGCCGGCACCGCCGTTAGACTTCTGGTCCTTCTCATAAACGCCTCGGACCGAAGTACGGAAGAGACCGTCGGTGACGCTAAGCACGTTGGACTTGTGGCAGATGGTAACAGTGGGAGAATAGTTGGGCTGGGTGGTCTTGCGAAGTTCTTGGCGAGCAAGGGCGACTTCGAAGGCTTTCTTTCCGATGCGGGTGGAGGCCTTTTCGGTGATCTGACGAATAGCTCGTGCAATTTGACCGTCGGGACCGCTTTCGCTGGTCTCGGACTTGATGTACTGTGTGATCGAATGATTCAGAAAGTGAGGTCAACGCTTGTTAGAGATAAGTCATCTGTGCAAGCTGTAGATAGGAAATATTCTGGGAGCGAGTTTCGGAGCAACTTACCAAGCACTCAGTGTTCTCACGAATGATCACACTGTCGATAAACTTTTCTTCGTCCTTGGTGCCACGAACGCCAATGACAGGTCGAATGTTGGCATACAGATCAAGCTCTTTCCTCAACTTGACGATAGGCGAGCTGTAACCGTCCACCTTATGGGAAGGACTCGAGACCGAGCCGAACATGGCACCGTGGCAGTCGTCCTTGAGCGCCTTAACAGTCTCCTCTGGCAACGCTGAGCCGGTCTTCTGAAAGTGCTCGAAACCAGCATCGAGGTGGACGAACTCGAATTTGGGAGCACCGGGAGTGTTCTGCAATACGCGTTGAGCGCAAGGGAGAACCTCGCGACCGATACCGTCGGCAGGCATCATACCGAGGCGCAACACCTTGGAGGAAGCATTCTTGAAGATAGAGGCAGCTCTAGAAGTCATCTTTGCGGCGTGTGGGGATGGGTCGAAGGTGATGATGAGGTGGAAAAGGTAGCAGAGGTGGGGGTGTTGAACTCTTCACTTTTGCGCATGAGAAGCAAGCGAGTCACGGCATTTTCCCGAGATCCTTCTTGTGCTAAGTGTCGGCGTCGTTCGGGTTGTGAAAAAGAAAACGTTTTGGATTGTTTGTGTATGCAAAGTTCAACTACAATGCCATTGAAGGCCGGTTGGCCCAATGGTAAGGCGTCTGACTACGACCGTAGCCGCCCAAGCAGCGAGTAATCAGGAGATTCTGGGTTCGAGCCCCAGGCTGGTCAATTTTTTGTTCACTTTATTGATCTCGTCTCTTTCTTGCCCTGACCTTTCCCCTAGATTGATGTGGAAAGTTGCAGCCCTGAAGACAACATTGCGCCTGGTGACTTCTTAGCGGAGCGTATTCGTTTTGACATGGCTGGGTACTCGGCTCATCCTCTCATGTGCGGCCGGAGTCGATAAGGACGCATGTTCAGCCCACGCTTCAGGTCATGGGAGTCTGCAACGAGCTGATTGTCTGAAACTGACAGCTCGGTCATCCTGAGATGTGTACTTGACCTCTGCAGTGATTTCATTGACGAACAACAGGAGAGTTAACAGATCAAGCGGCTCTGCTCTCCGTCACTCTTCCAGGGACATTCACTGAGACGTTGCTCGGCGAGAAAAGCGCTCATTCGACGGCACTGTATAATTCATATACAGGGAGAATAGAGCTCCGGCACTGGACACTCCGACGAAGACTGATCATAAAATTCAAGGCCAGCCATGAGCTTGGAAAGACATGCTGTGAGCTCGAGTAATGATTTCACACTATGGTGTATATCAATTCAATGTCAAACTGCAACAATAACCAAGGCCGGTTGGCCCAATGGTAAGGCGTCTGACTACGACCGTAGCCGCCCAGGCAGCGAGTAATCAGGAGATTCTGGGTTCGAGCCCCAGGCTGGTCAAAACTTTTTGCGTTTTTCTGCCATGTCAAAAGACCCTGGCCCAGTTGAAGCGAGCATCGTTTTTCTTGTCTCGCTTTTTTGACCATCCTTTTTGGACCCTTCCTTTTTGTCGTGGAAAGACTTGGTTCTACTCGTCTGAGCTGGATGAGTCAATGTGCTCGGCTCGCACTTGTGCAGAGGCATTCACTTACAGGTCAGACCAGCGAACACAAGCAAGAAAGCTTATCGTTTTGGATCGAAGGAGCATCGCTCGAGTCGACACACCCAAAAGAACAATACTTAGGCTTCGACTTTGTGTCGCCTTGGGAGCAATACGAATACTTGATCACCCATGCAATCCGATCGTGCTATCTCACCACAAAAAGGTGTCCGAGGCCGTATTGCAAACCCATGCAGCGTGGTCTCAGGTCTCCTCCCCATCTTACCTTGGTTAGACCGTGAGAGTCAAGCATTCGTCATTGAGTCCAGCATAATGGAAGACAAAAATGGAGATGATTTCAGCCGGGTTCGAACCGGCGACCTCCTCCGTAAGCACTAGCAATTATAGGGGAATCAGAAGTGTTAAGGAGACGCGCTAACCAACTGCGCCATGAAACCATCTTACAAGATTGGCCAAGCTTAGCAAATATATTGCATACCACTAGTATTCAACACCTACATAATGGACTCCCAATACCACCAGGACGGACGCCCACTCTGTAGAAATACACCAAGACATCTGACAGAGACTTGTCGGGTGACAGGGAATCATCAAACATTGCAACTGGGTATGCGCGGGCGTACAAAGAACGACTTTCACGAGATACAAGGACAAGGAAAGGTGTGGATCGAGGACGACACAGGAATCAATGCAAGATGCTAAGAGTGTGAAAGGATGGGAGAGAGAGTGTGTGTGTGTGTGAGAGAGAGAGAGAGTGAGAGAGGCGGGACCCGCGCGGATGTATATGCTGCGGTGACGGTAACGAAGAGAAGGTGGCATGCCGGAATACGGCTCGACAGGGCATGTGTAAGAGTTGAAATCGGCGATCCTTGCCGGCACGGGAAGGAACGCTTTCCCTAGATCTACAGCTGACAGTCTTCGAAATCAGTCAACGGATAGAAGGACGTGGCAGAGTCCTCGCATATATACCCGCATGATGGATGATGAGAGAGATCAGCGCTTCGAAGCTAGGAGAAGAGAAGAAGTGGATGCTTAGTTGGCGGCATTGTTGCCAAAGTACGAGCCAAAAGGCTGTTGCTGGTGCTGCTGTTGTTGCTGCCTCTTCAAGTTCGAAATGGCATGCGGGTGGTTCATGTCTTGATCGGGTCCAGCGTTGAGCGAGGGCGAGATCTTAGGTGCTGTTGGGTAGTTTGCGGGACCGAAGCGATCCTTGTTCTGGGCCTCGTAGCCACCAAAGCCGTTACCAGACTCGTTGGGCATTCCAGGCGCGCTCATGCCGGCGTTCTACTGCATCGGGTTGTCGACACCGAACGGTTGCGAGCCGTAGGGAACCGCGTCGAGGAGCTTGGCGCTGCCAAGTCGCAGCGACTGCTTCTCAGCATCTTTGACGTCGAGACTTTAGCCAGGCATTCCCATTACGCCGCTCATGATGGGTTTCAAGTCGGCTGGAGACGAGGCAGAGGTGCCTCCCGGTGATGTGAATGCATTCACAAGGCCGCCAGGAAGCTGCTGTCGCTGCTGCTGAGACTGCTGGAAGGCATCCTCGCCCATGCCAAAGGTAGGGTATGAAGGCTGCTGCTGCTGAGGAGCACAATATGACTGGAGCGACCCACCTTGCGGCAACTGCGTACCGTGGGAGGAACCATACTCTGTCTTGACGTTCGAAGATGCATTGTTAGGGTCCGGGAACGCCGTTGGCCAGGACGCATTTATCCTGTCGGGAAGACCACGAGAATTGCAGGCGTCACCCTGCAGACCTTGATGCTGCTGCTGCTGACCTTGATAGTGCAGGTCATCTCGGAAGCCGCTAAAGTCGCGGACCCTTGCGTCGGATGAGCCACCGTCGTAAGGAGCACGGGCAGTGCTGCCACCTTCGCTGTGTTCGAGCTTGGACAACGTCGCTGCGCGTTTTCGGCTGTCATTCTGCTTCTTGTTGCCAATACCGCATCCTTTGACCAAGACGTGACGTTTCAGAGCGTCCTTGCGACTGAAAGCCTTGTCACAGTAGCCACATGGGAAAGGCTTGACAGCCAAGTGAATGCGAGCGTGACGCTTGAGATCATGGTTGCGACTGAAGATAGCATCGCACGCCGAACATTTGAATTGCTTGGGTGGAGGAACCGACGACCTAGCTTTGAGTTTGCCCCTGTCTGCCGCCGAAGTCAGCGTGATACGCGTCACTTGACCCGATGGTGCTGGGATGCCAGCGAAAGCGTCGAGGGAGTTAGGACCCAACGGCCAAAGCGTCTCGGCAGTGTGATCGTATGGAGCGCCGAGAGCGGGCGCCGAGCCGTTCATCATCTTAGGGAAGGCATCGTTACCGGCGTGTAGAGACGAGTCGCCATATGCACCGCTGTTGCCGCCAAGGTAAGGAGCTTGGCTGTGAAGAGAAGGTTGGGGCCGCTGAGCCATAGGAGCCATGAAGGATGCCGTAGGATACTCGGCATAGTCGGTGCTGGACTGGCCGGCCATACCCCAGGGCACTTGTGCCGGCTGGCTGTAGACCACTGGATTACGCAAAGCCGCTGATGATGAGTTGTCGTAAGTGTAGTTGCTTGGGTGTTCTTGATGGCGAGCCAGATCTGGTTGTGAGAAGCTGTTGGAGTAGCCCGCTAGATGCCTTGACCTGTCAGCGGCAGAGCCTTGCTGAAGCTGCTGCTGCATACGAGGTACAGGCCACATGGGCTCGGCGTGTTCGTCTGCTTGCGATCGACGATCGTAACCGAAGTTCAGGTACGAGGATGGCGGGGCCATCCTAGAGTACTGCTGACTGAAGCCGTACTGGCCGACTCCGTCGTGGCGCTGTGCGACTGCCATTGACTCGTCCTGCGAACGGGACAGGAAGGAAGACAACCGCGCGGCTTGAGGCTTTAAAATTGAGAAGATCGAGAAGGGCGCTGGGTGAAGGGCCTGATTCGACGAGCTATGCGTGATGTGCAGCAACTTGAATGTCGATGGGGACTGATCGAGCTTGCAGGACGTGAGCAAGGCTGGTGGTTGACTGTCGGATCTACAGAGTCTATCGAGACTACTATCGAGAGCTTAACGGTTACGAACAAGTAAGAAAAACACCGTCTCGAGAGTACATATATCAGGTTCTCACGTCAACAAGAAAAAGAAGCGTGGCTTGATGATGCGGATGAAGCCGAACGTAGGTGAGCAGACCTGGAGGCAACGATATGTGCAATCAGGCTACTTGCCACGAGGTGCTGCTTAGGACTCTGTGCGTCGGGTATCGATTTCAGGTCTGGAAGAGTTGTGAGGCCTAGTCGCCCAGAAGCTTTGTGCGTTGACGGTGGGGACCTCGAGTTGACCGTTCGGGCAACAGGCAAGGTTAGAAAGGATATGTGTGCAGGTCGAGGGAAACGACAAATGAAGGGAGTTTGATCGGTTGGCAGTCAGATGAAGCCGTTCGCACCAGATGCAGTGTACGACACTGTTGTCGAAGCTAGCAACGTCGGAAGTTGCGTCTAGACACCCGTCTGTGGTCAAGATGTTGAGGTCTAACGTCGAAAAATGAAGGCGAAGCAGGCACCGAGGCGGGTCAAGCAGGGTTGCACGTGAGGTAATGCAATGCAATTGAATGCCGCCGGTTTGACGCGAGAAAGCTTCATGATGGATAGAGTTGCATGAAGAGATTGTTGATGTTGATGGTGCAGCATGGCGGTAGCGAAGAGGAGAACGGTGGTAATCAGAAAATCAGCAAACAGAAGAGAGACAAAAGTTCGAGGTCAGTGAGATTGTCCTGAACGACAGAGCACAAGGATGACTGGTCAAGAGCAGAAAGTGTTTTCCGAATCGGGAGCATCACACAAGAATTGGCAGAGATTCGACCCACCAAGTCCCAAGTGGGCAACGGCTACTAGACTGGAAAGAAGACTGCCAATATTTGCGATGGTGAGCGCGGTTGTGCGGTCATATGAAGCAAACTATAGCCTGCACAACACAGCAATTGCAACGCCAGCGGGACTTGTGCATGGTGCAGGTCGTGGCCGTGGAGGGTGACATCCTTCAAAGGGTTGCGGTGCTTCATCTGCATTGCAAACAGTCCACAAATCGGCGAGCAGAGCAAAGTGAGGGAAGGACTTGTTCATCTCGAGCAAAGCTTGCGTTGAAGGACAGCTAAGACGAAGCAAATCGCGTCCCAACTTTACACTTGCAGCCGATGGGAGACCGAAGGAAGGTTGCGTGCGTGGAGTCGCAATCGCAATACCACTAGCGTTCAGGAACGCATATGCTGCACCCTAGGAGAGACTCCACACATGATTGTCGGAAGATCAAGCGAGGAGCTGCGAGGAAGAATGAAAGGCGGTGGGTACTTACGACTTCCGAAAGAAAGTTTTGCGGGATCGATGAAGATTAGCGTTTCCGCGGCCAATGTCAATGACGCAGATCGATCGTAAAAGCGCAATGTGACGATTCAAAGGCACAACGGAAGTCGGAGGGAGTTTCAAGGTTCGCGATGAAGCGATGGCAATGACCGAGCTGGAAGAAAGATGAATTGTAAAGGCTGATGGTAGAGACAGCTCTGAATAGTCGACAAGAGGTATGAGGTGACGCGAGTGTTCCGGTCGAAGCGAAGCCGAACTGTCGAGGGAGTGAAAGGAGGCGAAGTCGGAAGCCGGATAGTGTCCAAGTGTGCCGAACGGTTGTTGGGAGTATCGCGATTGTCAACTCTCGCAATTGGAGGAGAGCAACGGCGGGTAGGCGGTGCCCGTATCGATGCGCTGAGGTCGAGGAAAGCAAAGACTTTCGGGGAGGGTCCGATGAGGGTCTATAGTCGCTCCTCTGCGGTGACGATGGCGGAAGGGCGAGGATATTGGTGTTGGAGTTGCTGGCGGTCAAGAGCTAGCAAGCTAGTGGTTGGTAGAAAGAGGATGGAATGGTATGTCTATCGTAGCAAGGACTGGACGATCGAGGTTGAAGGAGGTGGTCCTGAAGAAAGGAAGCAAGAGGAGCCTCGAGGGTTATGACTGAGCTGGTCGGAAACTGAGCCTGACCCAACCAAACCCGAATCGGAAGAGCCGAAACGTCACTGTCGCAGTTCGGCAGAGGCTATGCTGGAGAGAAGGCGAGAGAAAAGAGAGAGAGGAGAGGGACGTTGTCTATAGGTGACAAAAGGTCGTCAGCTCGAGGGCGTGGATGGCATTGGGATAGAAAGGGAGTTAAGGAAAGGAAAGGAGGAAGAGGGGGCTAAAAGATAGGATGGCCAGGTTGAGCAAGGGTTTATCGACAGATCCGACTCCGTTCGAGGAGGGCGGTAAAGTGAGACGGAACGGAAAGCAACATGAGCAGCAGCAGCAGAGGCCAAGGCAAAGCGAGGCAAGGCAAGTCGTGTTGGGTGAAAGGGGAACTGCAAAGAGACATGCAGCATGAACAAGCACGAGTTGCGATCAAAGGCGAGAGCAGAAAAGTTGGGTGTGTGTTGAGGAAGGGCGAACAGCAGCAGCATCTGCAAGCACGATGACCAGGCAGAAAGAGTCAATTTAGAGGAATCATCAATGAGCATGTTCGGCAAGCATACAACAATTGAAGGCGAAATCGGCCCATAAAAGTGCAGGTGCAGGTGCAGGTGAAAAGGCGGCGGAGGCCGAAGGTGAGTAAGATCCCAAGTCCCTTTCGGGCCGGAGGGTGGAATAGGCTCTTTTGGCAGAAGTCAGCATCATCCACCTTGTTGGTTCCTCTCCCTCACTTCTGTCTTTGCAATGAGCGTGGGCAAAGACATGCAGCATGATCAGCAAGCACAAGAGCACAAGAAGCGGAACAACCGAACCAGGGATAGAGGAGGCTTATTTTATTTTAATTTTTAAAAAAAGGGGTTTCCTTTTGGTGGCAGAAGGAATGCTCAAGGCCAGAGTAGTTAGCAGCAGCAAGTCAAAGCGTGGGTGTGTCTCAGAAGATGAAAAAACAGAGAACAGCAAAGAAGATGTGCCTGTGTTCTCAGTCCCTGTGGGTTTTCTGTATCGTAGTAAATAAGAAGTGTCTCTTCTCCTCGTCGATTGGCACGTCCCTTCTATCGAGCATGTTCGAAGGGCGGGCGGAGAAAGAACACCAAGTGAGTGGATTTATTGTATAAAAAAAGAATGGATAGGCGTGATGGGCGTGAACAAGTGTAGAAAAGGAGCCTCACCCATCGCGAGTGAAAAAAAAAAAAAAAAAAAAAAAAAAAAAAAAAAAAGAGAAAAAAGAAAAAAAGCAGAAGTAGGGAAGGCATACAGGCGAGCGAGGCATCAGAGAGGGAGAGGGACTGGCGGCTAAATTGCTAAGCGTGGTGCTTGGCAGGCGTGGTTGCCATGCCCAGTTGTTGGTCCAATTAGGCGCGAAAAAAAAAAAAAAAAAAAAAAAAAAAAAAAAAAAAAAAAAAAAAAAAAAGAAAAAAAAAAAGTTCAAATTCTTGAGTGTGGCCCACGCTTGGTGTCGGTGGCGGAGTTTCAAAATCATTGGCATTTCTAGGCCTTATCCATCAAAGGCAGTGAGAGGAAGATGTATCGTCGACAATAACGTCGACAATCATGAACGACGACAACAGCAACAGCAGTAGCAAGAGCAAGGGCAAGTGGACCGTCCTGCCCTTTAGAGACCATAGCCGAGAAACGATCCAGCATCATCAAGTCGTTAACGTAGCGATCTGGCATCATGCTCCATCTCGCCTGATCGATCCCGTCTCTCTATACTTTGCCCTTCGACAGCGAAGCAAGCTCGATTGAGTGCTAAAAGGCTTGCTGGCGAGGAACGCAATGTTCGAATCATAGAGATGGATCACACGGGACAGAGATGAATGTCAATCAATCGAGTCTAATCCACAAGCGACAGCCACACACACTGCAAAAGCTGAAGAGAGACAGATAGAGAGAGCAATCAAGCAAGCAAGCAAGCAAGCAAGCAAGCAAGCAAGCAAGCAAGCAACTGGCGATGCGGCGTTCGAGCAAAGAGGTGCGAGCCTTTCTTTTGACTATTCCTAGTGCCCATTCCTTTCATTCATGTACTAAGCAAAACGCCAGCGTCAATATTAAGAGTACTGTAGTTGTTACTTTAGAGGCCAACTGACCCGATCATCATGGCATGACAGCCAGCAAAGCAACTCTGCATAGGGCAAAGCAAACAAGCCATAGTATCCTATCGAGTCGTATCGTATCAAAGCGATTGCTGCTGCTGCTGCTTGAGTCTATGAGTACTGTGTATCAGGGGTCCGCCTCTGTGCATGCAGCAGCTGCCGGTGTGGGTTTCTCGGCATCAGACGCATGTGTCAAAACTCGTAGACAAGCAAGGTGCCACTTTGTACTGCTCACTCACATCAGATTGTGGCGGCAAAACCAGTTCGAAAGCCAACTCTTGCGATGCAAACAAATGAGATACGTTAGATAGAGAGGATTAGCGTGCGCCTTAATCTAGCGAAATGGGATCGACTGGAATCCCAGTATGATGTCGAACTTCCCGATACTCTGATTGAAGTAGTGAGTGTTCAGTGCTTAGTCTTGTGCCTGCCGCTCCAGCCAGAGAGCAGGGTGCGAACACGGTTCGGCAACGCTGAATTGTAATCTGCACCAGTGAAATTCCGCTTTGTGACGTGAGATTGACGTCTAAGCGTCGCAGCAGTGGTTGATCGGATTCAAGTTGCCGCGATCAGCTGAACAAAAACCATGGTTCCGGTTTTTGAATTGAGTTTGCCAACAGTCCTCTGCTCTGGCGCTTCTTCCCTTGAACGGCAATATCGGAACTTTGCACCAAGACAAAAAAGAATGAAAGAAAAAATAAGGATTGGTTCGTTTCACGGTGGAACCTGCTTTCTCTCGCTTTTCTATTTTTTTTTTATTTTTTTTTATTTCATTCTTTTTTTTCGACCGCTTTCACTGACGTGTAGCCGAGCTCGTTATGCTCAAATCCACCTCAGAAGCGCTCCCTCTCGCATCCGTCGGAAGCCATCCGAAGTGCTGATACGTCTGTGTGTCTGTGTGAGAGCAACCGTCGTTTTCCTCGTCTCTGCTGTAAGAGAAACGGCAAGTCTCGGAAGTGCCGTTGCCCGTTACTGGCCTGCCGACGAGCTGCAACCTATCAGGTCGTCCAAGAGACACGGTGTCCTTTTGGTTTAAGCGTACTTCAGGGTCTATAGGCACAATGGTTTTTGTTGATTGGTTCATTTTAACTGCAGCTGTGCTTTGAAACCCCCTTTTCTCTCAAAAAAAAAATCGTGTTGGCCAGCCAATGTTGAGTTGACTGCTGTTTATCGACGATCAGGAACCCCATTTTGCATGTTCCTTGTCTTGGCCTGTCATTTGCAGAACGGGCTGACTCCGAATCAATCAATCCAAAGGTCTACACCCATTTTAACGTACACAACTACCGTTCCGACAGTTGTCAACCGATAGTTACGAGCACATCACATTCCGTTCGGCGGTCATCCAAACCCCTATCGGTGTAATGGGAGTGAATCGAGAGAAAGACGGCACGGACTTTGCTTGGCAAATGGAACACCTCAAGGGCAAAAGGCATCACACGCATCTCCGAGCGGAATGCTCCAGGAGCTACCGCTGTATTCAGCGCGGAAAACCTCTTTGGTTTCCGCTGTTTCCGCTGTTTCCGATGTTGATTCGCTTACAGCATTGACTTTGGCAGTCAAGATGGTCAATATTGGATGCGCCCCAATGTGAATCACTGGAAATAAGAGGTGGACGAAGGATGGCAGAGAAACAAATGAATTTCAAATTTGGTGGTTGATGTCGGCGCGATAGACAAGCAATCAATCAATCTTCAAACTGCCTACGCGATTTCGTGCAGCGGTGAGTGTCGATTGTATGGTATGTACATACGTCGTCGATCTCGCTCACTCAGCAAGGCAGTCTGGAAGATCTCATCGCGAGACAGAGCATTTGCTAGAGACCACACGATATGCCAAATGATGAAGGCGATGATAACGCGCGCGTCGGTGAAATCGTAATGCCCACCCGATCGATCTACACCCTTATTCAGCAGCAGAACCTGGTTGTCCCCACCTCGCACAAGAGCAGCAGCAAAACACGACAGCAGACAAGCAGCTGTATTCTCTTATTGATGGTCAATGATGATATGTGGATGTACGAGGTGCAAGGATGCATGTGTGCAGTATAGTACTGTACAGTCCCTGTAAGTTTGAGGACAATCGGGTAATTTTCTAATTTAGCCGGATACCCCTCATTCGGGTCATCGTCGTCATTGAGCAATAGCACCACCATCATACTAAGCAAGAACACTTCAAACACCAACATGGTCCCTGGCAATGAGCTCTCTCCAAGCCAGCGTGCTTCAATTATTGCAATGCACGATACTGGGCTGCCAATACGACAAATCGCAGAGCCAAGCGGTGTATTCAAGACAGCAGTACACAAGACCGTCCAGAACTTTAAGGGGCGCAGTTCCTTCGAAACAAAAGCATGAGGTAGCCGTCTGCGCACCTGGACAGCTACCTCGGACCGTTACCTTCAGCGTGAGGTACTCAAAAAACCCCTTCCTATCATGGCGACAGCTGTCAGCATTGCTTGACGGCGTTCCAAGATGTACAAACCGGTTACGGCCTCTAAAAGAGGGGGCGGACGCAATAGTGTATGCAGGGTCGTGCTTGCTCAGTCCCCAAGTCTCTTCGATGATGCTTTCCATGGCTCGAAATCGAAATTGCGGTGCGGCCTGGCACCTGCGCACCAGGGTGGAGCTCTTCTGATGTGCTGAGACTGGATTTGGTGCGGCAACGTTAAAAGGTAGGTCGGCTATTGACTGATACGATTAAGCGAAGTGTACCAGTACCTCAAATTTAGAGGTTATTCAATGTAGGACGTGGGAAATCGGGCCCTTCTGTATGATCCTTTGAAGCGACGTTCAACTGCCGAGCGCATTTACGCTTACCAAGCTAGAGGATCAGTGCGCACGCTCCAAGCGAGACAGCGGGTTGTGGTGGCGAATGCTCCAAAAGATTGACGCGAGCTTGGGTAAAATCAAAGGTTTTTAACTCGCGCTAATAAAAATAGAAGATGGCGGTATTTACAATAATGCGGCCGTGACCCATGCCCATCTGTTGTACCGTTTCTATCTCCGTATGGACGAGGCGAAACAGAGAGGGAGGGGGAGATTGACGTCTCAAGATCTACAGCTTGGCACGCACGCGGTTGCAGTCGTCGCCTCAACCTCAAAATGTCTATCAACACTGTCTCGGCTGCTTGGTCGACGGTGACGGTGGTGCGAGATCCCATCCAGATCCTCATCAAGCAGCAATGCGAAGACATTGATGACTGTTGGCAGAGGGCGCGATTGTTGGCCATATCGATGCTCTTTTTGATGGGACGTGGGAGCAAGTCTCACATCTTGGCAACTCGCCTCGGAATCCGACGCTCGGCATGATCAACTCTCACACAAGGCAAGGCGACAAGGTTGGGACAAGGCATTTCAGCGCTCTAATGAGCTGATGATTTCTGCTTGCACGTGCAAACCAGCGGCTTGTTGCTACTGTCGTCGTCGTTGCCCGACACGACCCAGAGCTGTACCCGATTTTGGATATGCCTACCTTTATCGCGACTGCGCTATCCGAGACACGGTCGACGTCTCGCCAATCATCAAAGTATCCGCGGAACGACTTGCAGCGGGACTAGTCACACATATGGATCGGCCTACGAGCTGTAACCTGGGACAGCATCATCGCAGCATGCGACTCGGAAGCCTGAGACATGGCAGCAACAGTATTCCGACCCTGCCCCCCTCTCTTCTTGCGGAAATCTGAATAGGATGCAAGCTGTGGGATGGTGATGGAAGCCATTCGGAAGGGAATGATGGCCTTGCCAGCGGTTGCGAATGCAGAGTTGTGTGCCGATTGCGTGGGGAAATAAACAGGGCATGCTTACATGGCTTGAGAGCTGAGCATCATTTGTCAAGCGGGACGTTGAAAGCTATGCTTCCGAAATCCTGCGGAGTTGGAGGGAAGCAAACCGTTCTTGACAAAGCCGAGAAGCTTTACACTGCTACGCCATCTGGATCTGCAAACGGTATCTGCCCTTCCCGATGTCAATTCGAAGGCGAAAGTCTGCTCCGATCGCGCCCTGCCCTTGAAATAACTTCCCGCCGTCAAGTGGCTTCGACAGGGGAATGCACATTTCAAGCACCGCAGCAATCTCGAACATCTTTTGTTGCTGAATTCAAAGCAAATCAATCGGCACGCCATTCGGAATGCTCCCGAAAGGCAGAGGCACAAGGACAAAGGACAAGGAGTTGGAATTTTGCATAGCTTGGGCAAAGAGGTGGCTGGCTAACTGGATGAGATGCAACCAGTTGATTGTAACCATCCTTATCCGAGCTATTCGGCGTCAATATCCATTAAGCCACATCTCTTTTTCCTCGACAAAAGGGGGAAAGAATTGCTGAGGAAGCCCCTGTTTCTTACTGTTGCGATTGACTCAGCACATACACAAACCGACAAAGTTACGTACAACTCAATCTCGCATGCCTCGCCATTCGGCGTACACAAAACTCGATGATATTTGATCTGTGGTTGTTGCGAATGTCGACTGTGATTCTGCTGCGCTGAACAAACGGAGCGACGCGTCCCAAGACGAGCTGCCGGTCGCGTGGCAGGAATCTGATAGTTCAATCTATGCCGAGACCTGCAATCGCTATTAGGGGATATCAAACGTTTCGCGTTTTTAAGAATGCCAATTTTTCCAAAGGCGCGTTATTAAAAACGCGAAAATGCTTACATAAGCTGCGCAAAATGCAAAATGCGCGCGCGTTTTTAAAAACGCAGGTCAGGGAGACGGTATTGTGAAAACGCGGAGCAGAGTTCATTCCACAACAGTGAAAGTATATGATCACAAGTTCGATCTCACACCTTCGCCACCTTCGCCCACTCGGATCCGTTGGATCGGCGTACCGACACGCCCTCGAAAAAGCCGCGTTTCAAAAAACGCGAAAAGTTTGATACCCCCTATTGTCCATCTTTGGGCTACATTGCCCATTTTTTCTTGTTTTTTTTTTTTTTTTTTTTTCTCAATTTTTTTTTTTTTTTTTTCCTCCTATTCTTGGCGAAACGTCATCCGGGTGTCATCCGGGGTTTGGCTTTTTTTTTTTTTTAATCCTATTTTCTTTCCAACGGAAGCGTCCTCTTCACCAAATCAAGCATTGCACTCCCCTATGCGACCGGACCTTTTCTCTGTAGCCCGGAGTTGCAATCGTGCCATGTTGCTCTTCGCTTCCTGCGACTCTTAGTTCCCACCTTTCCTTCCCTCCATCTGGATACAACTATCCAACTTGGGCGACCGTCTGTCCATTCTGCTTTCCGACCAGCAAGTGTGAGTCGCCCCTGGATCAAGAGAAACCTCGCTTGCATTGTCAACCCGCAACAACATGAATCAAACTATTCTCTATGCGAGGTCAAACTGTGACTTACTGACCATTGGAAGCGAGACTGGCATGTGCACATTTGGCCGACTCGCCAGTTGCTTTCTGGGTGCCCGTGTTTGTGTCTGCCTTACGTGGCCAGTCCGAACCGCACCGATTACCATACGTCGTTCCCTCTTCCCGACTTAGTCACGACGCGGGTCAGAGGAAGAAGACCGAATTCAATAGGTTGGCGTACAATCGAGATGTCCGTCTTGTTGTCACACGGAGGTAGCTGTTCACAATGAAACAGCAACAACCGCCATCGCTGCACGTGCGTTCATGTTTCGGGCGAGTCAAAAAAGCTCCCCCCTCCCGGCTAATCTTTGCCAAGGATGCACAGCGCATGATATCTATGCCTGCATTACTTCTTCCAGCAAGTCCATGAGAACGAAGCATGTCCTGCAATAAGACGACAACTCCTCGCATATGCATGAAGAGGACAATAGGTGAGGTTTTGGCCATTGTGTTTGCTGCAAATCGGGTTCGAGGACAGGACAAGACTCTCACTTGTTCGTCACGATCATGACGACTATGGTTCGAAGATGGGTTCCCAGACACAGCTCGGGCTTGCCGCGACTTGGCCATCGCTCGTTCAGTCAATGGTGGGAGCCCTCCCACTTCCACCACAGGCAACCATGGCGGCATCGTCCGGTGCTACCAGTGCCACGAGAATTTCGTGCCGGACTCGGGGATCTCGTATCGAATCACAAGGGAGCTTTTTTTTCTTTCATGTCCGTGGACATGGCATTGCGCATATTGCATATCGAAGCATGATTGATCGTTTCTTGAAAGACTGTTGATGACTTCTCACCAGCCCCCGCCATGTCGTCGAACCAATGAGCCTGGTCATACGATCTACCTGAGCTTCACCGATTTGCATGCCTCAAAGTCGGAACGCGCAACGCTCATTCCCATCCTCGTGGATGTGCAAGTGTCTGCCCGACTTTTCCGGTTCGACCAATGAGCATAGCCGTCCGACTTGCTGCGAGGAAAACCTGCGCCGCGACAAACAGATCCTGAAGTTTCGTCTCGCAGCTTCTCGTTACGGGTTTTCCGGCGCATTTTTGATGGACGATGTTGCTCGTGGCAGCGTGAAAGGAAGGTCTACCAGGCTTCGGGCAAATACGAAGTAGCCTGACGGATCATAGTGGGGGACCGAGGGCAGATCTCTTCGCACTCTTCGCTTTTCCTTTCGGGGATTTGCAAATCGTCGGAATTCATACCACCACGCCGCCCATGCTTTCTTTTCCCCCTTCAGAGCGTACACTGGCGAAAGAGCCACCATGGATAGCCGAGGGAAAGCGTCGCGTTCACATGTACACAGCGGAGATCCAAAGGGTAAGACGACGGACTGCACCAACGAACCGCGTCTTCGGTCTTTTGCTTCCTTTTCTTTTTCTCGTCCTGCTCACTTCAAAACCCTTTATGTTGCACAAGCGTCTCACTTGGCTCCTTATGAAGCGGTCTGCCATAGTCAGGCACAGTCATTCACCGCCATACTCAAAGCTCTTCGAGACGGCTGCCGTGGAAATCAATCGCCATGTCTCTCCTCGTCGCCATAAGATCAACCCGAACGCACTTGCAAGAAAAGCACTGCGCCGGCAAAACCTATGCAAAGCCTTTGCATATGCATTGCGACGCACTTGCTGTGGCTGGCACTTGGCAGAACTGGGAGTCGCTACTAGCTTTCTTTCTTGCAGCTGTTTGTTCGCTCGTTTCAAAAGTGAGGATGACCAGTGGGTCACAAAGTCATCTTAAAGGTAGTTGCTTGGCATGGACGTGAGCGTGTGCCCGATTCTGGGCTATAAAGTAGAAAGGATTGCAACGACAGCAAACTACGACTAGGCTTATGGCATTCCGTCGGGACGCCAAGGCAGAAGGAGACATTGTGCGTCGAGTTCAAGACATTGATCCAATCAATGTTATGACCAACGTTGTGGAGAGCCTGGCGGGGATAACGGCCCTAGATTCGAGAATCACGTCACAAAGACCGGGGACGTTGTGGTGATTTCACTGTCACAGAGCCTGTCGCTCTTTCGCCACTAGGCGAGGATAGCGCGTGATGGCCCCAGTGCCTGTTTTATTTTCTTTCATTGCCTTTTCATGCTTGCCTCGATAGACAGCTTAGCATGCCTGTCGGAGTTGCGTACAAAGCTCTTTGCTTCCAAACATCGACTCACGCGTCATCAGCGTTGTCTTGTCGGAATCGCTCGTCACTATTGTTTGTAGCAAAAACCGACTTCATCACGATCGCTACCAACGGACCAGAACTCATCCGTTCTCACAAAAACTTTTGGTGTCAGGCACCCGCCCCACTTCGCTTACCTGTAAAATGGGTGAGGCTGAGCCGGGACTTTTCACGACGCCGTTCCTGGCCTTTCCGCGGTTTTGCCAAGTGGACCTAGGCGAGATTGACCATCACGTGCCATCAATGAGGAACGGATTGGGTGTGCTCATTCCGCTAGTGCTCAGAAGGACGATGCTATGAGAATGACTGGTTCAAAGAAGAGACACAAGTTCCGATCAGGTACGACAAGCATCAAAGTTTTGCACTTGGGCGTGCTCGTATCAGCTGGCCTTGCATTCGGTAGAACTTCGTGCATTCTATGCTCGTCGTACATCCAACAATCCCACTTTGGGTGTGGCAGTTCCGGAAACGCAGAAACGTCAATAAGATAAGTTCGTCTGGTACAGGCATAGTGGCTAAAATCATGTCGATTCGGAAAAGGTAGGGCAATGCCCAGTCCGGGTATCCTGGTTATGCAGTCATTGCGGAGCGTCGGCAGCTCGGCTTGATGGTGCTCACCGTTCCGAGTGCAGCTCTCTGATAAATCGGTCGATAGGAGCTCGAATCGTAGCATCTCTTTCTTGTTACAGCTGCCTGTCTGATTGGTTTTCCAGGAGCTTCCACCGGTCAATACACGATCAACGTTGGGACCGGTCAATTCTATGTATCCAGTGAGCAATCAAGCGAGCAGCAGTCTTCCTACTCGGACCTGCAATGTGCACCGTGTATCAAGGAAACCAACAATCTTGAGCCTATCTTCAAATGATGATGCTTGCGTGTCACTAGAGTGAGCCTCCAACTCGTCACGTTGACTAGTTTGGCCTGGCAAGGAAGTCCAGCGTGGGAGAGTCCGACTGCAAAGGAATTAGATTGCCTCTCCGCTCCTTAGGACTGGATGCACATGCACGCTCTGTCGAGTGCACCCGTATACAAAGCTTAATCCCTGGCCTCAAACCTTGCTTCTACTGCACCTGTCTCCCCTCCTGGCCTGTAGCACATGTCTCACAACCGTTGCTTCCAACGGAAGCAACTTTGCCTTTCTGTATCCTTAACTACTCGCCCGAGCCGAGCATTTGATTGTGTTCCTACCAGATAGCTTCTGCCCCGATCGGTATTCCATCGTTGGCGACATCATCGAGGCTGATCCTGTTGGTTGATGGCTTGTCGCTCACGGAGCTTCTTTAAAACAGACGTTGGTGAATGATGCTCGTAGAATATCTGCATTGGTTGTTGGTATTTACAGTGTTAATGGTGCATGTTGAGTATGTGCGGCATGTGGCAGTAAAGTGAGGCTGAAAAGCTGATCAGGACTCCGTCTCGCGAATCTTTTCCACCCACTGTCGAAGAGTGGCGGACAACACCTCTGGCAGTGCTTCCACCTCGCGCACCACGACATAGTAGTCGAAGGGGAACGTATCCATGTAGCGCTCCATCTTGAGCTGCAATCGTCCGTTAGCGTCGGTGTGATAAGAAGCATTGGTCATGTCCAAAATCGAGCTTCGCGACTGTTGCTGAGGCGCGATCTTGGCACCATTGGATGCTGCTGGCGTCGATGTTCCACTGGCGGGGGCAGGTTGCAACGAGTCGATGACAATGAACACCAACATGACACGCTGTTCGGCCGCTCTGCGCAACAGAGTCCGCAACTTGGCATGATCTTGACAAATACCGTCGGAGATGATGATCTCAAGTTGCCAGAGATTGTCCCCTTGCGAAGCGGACGACGGAGACCTGCCAGCACGGGCCTCGGCGAGAGTGTCGAGCGACTTCTCCACGAGCTTGAGCACGTTGGTCTTCTTTTGATGGAAACCGAGTCGATCGATGACATGGGCGCCATTCTGATCATTGAAGCTACCCTTGCCAAAATCGTGCAGACTGTCGACGTCTTCACCGAAGCGGCAGATCGAGACATCACCCACCTCAAGGCGGGAGAGCGCTCCAGTCACAAGCGCTAGTGTTTGGTAGGCCAAATGCGCTGAGCGCGACTCGGACATACTTCGACTGTCATCGATGGCCAACATGACCTGATACTCGCGCGACGAGGGCTTTGTTCGACGGAGCCAGATCTTGTCCTTGGCGAAGTCGGAGGCGATGAAGGGAACAATCTTGCGCATGTTGAGACGCTTACCTGTGCGGAAGTCGCCGTTGAGCCTAGTTGCAAGCGTCGGTGCCAGGATGAGACGCAGCTGCTCGCACAAGGAGAAGGCCAAGTCAGCAGTAAGCGACGCGTAGGACCTCCAAAGATCGCCAGCGCGAGCTAATCTCTCTTCGCTAGAGGCGACGTTGCGGAAAGCTTCGAGTTGCTGCTGGACCTCGTCGTCAGCGTGCTCTCGCACATCATCCGGCAGAGGCGTCATAGCTTCTTCATGATCCTCCTCCTTCTTGACCTGCATGTCGTCGGCCATGTTGGCATCGCCATCAGCGTCGAGCAGTGCTTCCCGTTCGGCAGTGAACGACGAAGAAGGCGGCTTGAGGTCGGACGGCATGAACGCCTTCTGCTGACTGTCGCTAACCTCATTGCGCTCCGCTTTCTCTGGTTGATCTGGCAGAGGCTGGGGATCTTGCTGCTTAGCCTCCTCTTGTTCGTTGACATCGGCGCCACGAGGTTTGGCAACTAGAGACTCGTCGATCTCTTCAATACCAAGATCCCCAAGTTTGCGAACCTCGTCTTGCTCTTGCGCAGCGCCGAGAGCCTGAAGCTCAGCATCGTCGTCGTTGGTGACGTGCTCGACGTCACCATCTTCCGGCATCCCTTCGCCATCATGCTCCGCTTTGTCACCCGAGACATGCTCCTCCTCCTCTTCTTCGCTAGCGCTCTGGATCTCTTGCATTCTGCGTCGGAACTGTTCCAACGCGTCACCCATCCTTCGGAGCGGATTAGGATCGGCACCAGCCTCGCCTTCTTGCTCAGCGTCACCTGAAGCTTCTTCTTGCTCGGCCTTGGGCGCGCGTGCCCCACGCTCACCAGCTGACGATGGCTGCTGTGCTTGATCTTGTTGGGTCGCATCCGCGTCTTGATCCAGATCCATGCCTTGTTCGGCCTCCGATTGACCCTTGCGTGCATCGACTCGCCTACCTCGCTGAGAACGAGATGATTGCTGCTGAGTAGCCGACTCATCTTGTCCGCCGTCGTCTGCACCTGCATCAACCGCGTCGACGTCGAAGGGATCCACTTGATCTTGCTGATCTCCAGCCGGATCGTCGTTGCCGAATCGTTCTTGCTTGGACTGTGCTTCGGGTCGTTCTTCTTCGCCATCCTCTTCCATTGCATCTTCACCCTTGTCCTTGTCAACCTGAGCATCTTGCTCTGGCTCCTGTTGTGTAGCTTCGCCTTCGGCAGTCTCCTCGGCTTGCTGTTGATCTTCGGCGGAGGTATCAGGCCGATCCTCAACGAGGTCATCCATCGCCCTGTCGTCGACTTTGTCCTCCTTTAGGTCTTCAGGCATCTGTTCGATATCGCTGAACTCGTCGAGGCCATCGTCGTCCTCGCCACCATCACTCTTGGCGTCATCGCTGTCCATGTTGAGATCATCGTCCAGATCGAGGTTCTCGCCTTGTTCGGCTTCTTGATCGAGTTGACGACCGCCGCCCTCCCTTTGCACATCGCCATCCTCGTTTTCCTCGTCTGTAGCTCCACCCTCGCCGTCGCGCTCCTCGGTCTCAGCCGATTCAGCTTCGTTTCCGTCTTCCTGCTGTTCATCGTCATTGTGATCCTGTATCCCTTCCGCTTCCTGCTGCTTCTGCTGGTCTTCTCGAGATCCATCACCTGCCTGCTCCTGCTTCTGCTTATCGTCGGTCGCCGCTGCATCATCTTCTTTGGGCATCAAATCTGCCTCTTTGCCATCTGCATTGTTGGCGCCAAGGTCCTTGTTCGTCTTGTCTTCGGGAGCGTCCTTTTGCTCATCTGGTCCATCGTCACCACCATCCCAGACCTTCTCATCAACGGCATTCGGATCGAGAGGATCGACGTCACCGATTGCATCTTCCGCCTCTTGCTCTTGGTCTTCTTCTCCATCTTGATCGCTACCGGCGTCTTCGTCATTGTCGACACTAATGTCTTCGAGATCACCGCCAAAGTCTTGGTCGGCTTCCTTGGCATTCTTTTCGCGCTCTGTCTTCTCGCCGTCATCTCCTTCGTCGGCGGGATTGTCTTTCTGGAGTTCCTCGATCTCGTCATCCTCCTCCATCTGATTGGTGATGTCCTTGGCACCTGTGCCATCTCCGAGACCGGTTCCGCCCTCGAGCTGCTCGCTCTCGTCGCCTTCGCCATCGTCGTTCGGCTGCTCTTCGGGAGGCTTGCAGAACCCCTTGCTGGCTAGAGCGGTCATCAAATGGCAAAGAACATGGTCGAGCTTGAGCAGACTTCTTGAGAAGTGTGCCGATGCGAGCAAGTGGGCTCGGAGCAATTCCGCGTACTCGTGCAGGAAAGGATAGACACTCACGAGCTGCACCTGTACGAGCTCCTCTGCTTCTTGCTTCCTGGCAAGGTGCTGGGCCATATAGGAGAGCTTCTGCACTTCCGCGAGGATGGAAGAGGATCGCAATATGGCTTGCTGAGTCTGCAGCGTCTGCAGCTCGACAGTGATGGCTTTGTCGGTAAGGCCGTCGACGCCGTTCTCAGAGGTCATTTCTTCTGTCGACTTAGTGGGTGCAGCCCGACGGATGTCTTGAGCGACTTGTAGGACGGCAGAAACCAACGCGTTTGCCTGCTGTACGAGCTTTTGCGCGTTGCAGGAGCCCTTGAGAGGCGCATCCAAAGTAGCAAGGCATCGATCGACCAACCTTTGTCCGCTCACTGCCCACTGCCAGACTGGATACAAGAGCGACTCCACCGCGGGTAAGGATCGCACATAGCCGCGAAGATCTGATTCGATCCCTTTGATGAGCTTGCGGCTGCCTTGAATCGAGGTGCGTTCTTGTTCCGTGAGGAAGAACAGACCGTCGGCGACGTGGCTTTGTGCTGTTCTGACCATACTTTCAATCTGCGAAGCGTGCTTGACAAGCTCACTGGACAGAGTTGGAAGACGTCCCAGCAGAATGTCGCTTCCGGCTGATGGAAAGGCAGAGGTGGCAAGGAACTTGGGCGCCAGCTTCTTGACTTCGTCCAGGCCATTGGCAAGGCGCGCAAGGAAGTCAGCTAAAGCTCGGAATGGCGCTGTTCGCGATGCGCGTGATGGCGTGCCAAGGGCCGCATCGTGCAGTTCACGCATGCGAACAATGAGCTCTTCGAGCGAAGACAAGGTCTGAAGCTCGGAGTGCATGCGGTCACGTTCTTGCAGAACTAAGTGCGTGACGTGCTCAACGTAGTTGACACCTCGCTGAAGCTCTGCAGTCGAGAGATCGGCGCTGTGGTTCTGCAGCGAGTCGCGGACCTTGGGCAGCGCAGCAAGCAGGCGGAAGAACAGTCTCTCAAGCGTAGAGAAGGGCTCGTCTGCGAGCGAAGCGGGACAAGCCGGGAGAAGCGCTGGCCGGGTGTAGATGTGCATGACGCTCTGATTCATTGCTGTCATGTCAGTCTTGACGAACGAGCTGAGGCCAACGCGTCGAAGCTCTTTGAGCAGATCGGACCAAGCCTTGCGCTTCCGAGCCGTCAAGTTCTTGATCGCCTTCTCGTTGTCCTCCTTTGAGAAGGCGGGAGTGAGCTTGGCAAGCTGCTGCTGGCGACTCACAATCTCGTCGGCCATCTCAGAAACGCCAGCAGCCGTCGACGTAGGACGGAGCAACGTTGGCCAGAGTCGATCGCCTGACATCTTCTGAAGGACGGTTAGGGTCTTGCTGAGGTGCCTAATGTGTTCGGGAGCCGACTCGTTGAGACCTGCGATCGAGGTTGCCTCGGTCCAAGCTTCGGTGCCCTCGCTCTCCATGTCAATGAGCTTGCGGTGGCTCAGCGAGTCCACAGTCAGTGCAGGAATCTCTCTTCGAGTAAGTGCGTCGAGATGAGATGCCAGTATGGGATCGACTGGCTGACGCAAGATGTCACGGAACTTGCGCAGCGTCTTGTGAAGCTGTCTATGCGTCTTCGCCGCAGATACCTTGAGCGCATGAACGTTAATGTCCTTCCAGCTTGCAAGCTTGATGAAACTCTTGATGTCCGTTTCCAGCACCGCTCGCTGGCTCTGTAACGTGCTCGAGATCCGCTCGTCGAACTGACGGAAGAAGGTGGTCACATTCTGCAGGACGACACCTACCTCCTTCAAGCCGCCACTCTCCTTAGGCGGGGCCAAACGCACCAAGCGTTCGATGAAGCGTGCATATGACTCGAGAAGGGCAAGTCGTGCCTCGAATTGGCCGAGGGGACTGGAGCGAACAAACTGATCGATCGCGTCGATGACTTGCTCGACGTGGTCCTTGAATGCATCCGGTCCATCCGCTGAAGCTGCACGCGTACCTCGAATGAGGATCTCGTAGACGCGGAACCACCATTCTCCAAGCTCATCCTGGAATGTTCGTGCCTGCGTGTTGAGCAGCTCGGCCCAGCAGGAGAGCTCGATACGCCTCCATTCGATGATTTGAGCTGAGATTTGCTCTCGGCTGGTCTGAATGGAGGTCTGCTGACTTGCAAAGCCCTCCCAGTCCTCGGTATGCGTGAGCAGCTGCTCGAGGGCACTCAACATCTTGGCAACAGGGCTTGCTGCATCCATTCGCAGCACAGCATCGCAGCGGTCGCGAATGTGCTGCAGCACCATCTGTTCGGGCCAATCCTGGATCAACGCGGTCAGTCGTGAACGCAGCTCCTCGACAATCGCCGTTGCTTTGCGAACTTCCGAGGGTCGAGGATCCAAGTAGAAGTTGAAGTCCTTTGCCGTCTGCGTCGACGCCAGTTGTTCGTCAATCGCTGCAGAGAGACCGAAAGCAGCGCCTATCTGGTCCAATGCCTCCGACCAGTCTTCGTGGTGTTTGCGCAGAAGTTTTGTGACAAGCGAGTCTCGTTCGCGTTGGTAAAGATCGCCACCAGCTTTGTAAGAAGCGGTTCCGAAGATAGCCATATGCGCATCAAGAATGGTTCTGAAGCGAGGTGGAGGCAACAGCATGCCAGTGTAGCGCGACGGGTCGTGCCCGTCGGCTGCCTGAACGGATGTGGGGCCGTCGAGGACGTCGTCATCGTACTCGGGAAACAATGCGCGGAATTCCCTCTCTTCGGCTTCAGCATCCATCTCAATCGACTCTTCGATCTTTCGAGACTTGTACAAGCTGGCCGCTTCTTCCTCCTCACGCTTCGCTCTCTCTCTATCCAGAGCCCAGAGTTGAAAGATGCGCTCGTAACTGCGGCTGATGTTGCGCAGCGTATCGGGACTTTCGAGCACTTGGATGCCAAGGCAGGCATGGTCGTAGGCGATCGATGCCGCCGAAACGATCAATAGTGAGGCTGAGACCTCAGAGCGGGCCTGCAGCTGACCGGTAAGATCTGCCTGACGCAGCAGGGTCGAGCTCTGCGCTGTAGGGAAAGTGACCAGCGCCTCCATGATGGCACTGCGCTGCTTGACGTCTGCCGGCGCCGAAGCGATGCGGGCTGCTTGACGGACAAGGCGAAGTCCGAGCTGTAGCTGGAGCAATGATGCAATGATAGGCTCAACCATGTCGCGCAGTTCGGCAAAGGTCTTACGAAGTCGATCGCCGAAAGAGAGCACGCTGGCCTGTAAGCTGGCCTCCCGTTGATCCGCTTGCTCTGAAGATTCGCTCACCATCGCTTGCACCAGATCCGCAATTCTCTCGGCAGTGACAACTTCCCTGAGGAATGAAAAAGTCTCTCGATAGAACTGCGACAGGAGCTTGAGGTTTGGCTTTCGCCAAGCCTGATTCTGATCGCCGCCTTGCGTCCTGAGTTGCAGCTTGGTCTCTTCGATCTGTGAAATCAGATCGCGGACGACTCGGTTGCTTGTGTCTCCTGTGATGATGGACTCGGCAAATAGCTCCAGCTCCAGAGCCTCTTCGAGCTGCGAACGACAGAAGTCGCCAAAGTCTGCCATCGTTCTACGTGCGACGATGGGGTCAACAGCGACGTTGGGCAGATACAAGCGCAGCATGATCATAGATACCGACATCCAGGCTCGTCCGAGCGCGGTGGCGCTACCTTCCTTGTGCGTCAGGGCAAGCGTGGGCGTCAGCTCGGCCTCGAGGAATGCAACCCACTCTGACAGAGCGACTGCGGTACCCTCCGGCAGCCGCGCTGTGCCTGCTTCTTGCAAGGTCTTTAGTGCAACGCAGCAGTCGGACACCGCCTGTACGGACTTCCATGCAGGCACGTCGTGTTCTGCCAGATCCTTGCCAGCTGCCTTGTAGAGTGTCTCGGAGACTCGGCAGACATAGCTGATCAAGATCTGAGCCAGCTTCTCTGCGCGCGACGACGAGCTAGCAGGCAGCGAGGCACCGACGGTCTTGATCATTTGGCCTATAGTGGTATCGTGAAGCGCCTTCTCCATCAGCGACCTCGTTCCGAAACGCGACTCGAGCAAGATCCGCAGGGACGTAGGTCGAAGCAGATCAGCCGATCCGTCGCTGTTGGGGGCCTGGCCAGGTCCGACAGGCCAGAGTCGCCTGATCCAGGAAAAGTCGCTGAGTAGCGCGTTCGACTTGGCCGATCCAGAGTCGAGTGTCCAAAGAGTGGCTTTGCAAGCGGCAGCAGCGGCTTGCACTGATGGCGATGAGTGAGACTCTAGCAGTTGCATGATCAATCTCATTCTTGATGCTTCTGATCCACCAACGAGGCAGTTCGGCGTTCTGATCGATACTTCTGCAAGATTCAAGAGCGCTGCTTCAGCCCTTGCCGATGCTGCCGACTTGCTGGCATGTTCCTGACCCTGTGCTGAAAGCTTGTTGCTCGCAGCTTGAACCATCTTCAAAGTCTGCCAGCCGAGCTGCATCATGTCCCTGAGCTCGGAAGGCGCCGCGGACTGCTTGCCGGCAGCGCAGAGCGTCGCAGCCACGCTTATAGCGTTTTTGAGCAGATCACCGGCTGCGACCGGAAGCATTGCGATCTCGTCGCAAATCAGACGGTACAGGTTAGTCTGCATACCCTCGTCGGCACCGAAAAGGGACCAAATGGGGAAAAGCGCTTGACCAGAGGTCAGTTGCAACGAGCCGCCAAGCAAGTTGATGGTCTGAACAAGGTTGACATCGCTTTCTATTCCTCCGGCATTGATGTCCCGCAACAGATTTGACATGAATCGCACCAGGATCTGAATGGAAGAGAAGTCGAGCTCGGAAGAGGTGCAGAGGCTCTGCAGATACTCGGCGGCTCGCATCAGAAGAGAGAGCTGACGCAGTGTTGCAGGCGGCAAAGCAGATGCATCGTCGCTTTGTAGGGCCGACGAGGCCATTCGATTGATTGCAACAATGAGAGGGAACACGTTGCGCATAGCGGTGGTGGCTTGGTCCTCATCATGGACCATAGCGGTGCCGCTGAGCCTCGCTGACCGTTCCAAGATGCTCAACTCCTGCACGCGCTTTGCTGAGGCCGCCTCCGAGATTCTCCTTACCCCGAGACGTTGAAGCATGGTGGCAAGTAGGAGGTGAACGATGTCGGACGGGCCCAGCTGCGGTTCAAGTAGACGGGAGATGTTGTCGTCATAACGAAGATCGATCGCAAGAGAGTCGGCGAATTCTGGCGAGATGCGCCTCGACTCAACCAGGTTGTGTTGCAGATCTCGCCTTGACGCTTCAAGCAAGTTCGGCGATGAGTAGATATCTTGCATAAGAGCAGCCGCCGTTTCGGAAAGCGAAGACCGAGAACGAGCGACCACTTGTTTGATCAACGAGAGCGCTTTTGGCGAGCTCAAGCGGAGAAGCAGGGAAGCAGCTGCTTCTGAAGCAACGTCGTTCACCTCTGCAAGGTAGACGGGCAATACAGCTGATGCCAAACCCGAATTTGCAAGAATCAACTGGCTGGTGATCCACGACGCCACCTTTCTCAGATTAGCTGCCTGTGACAGGCTTGTGTTGAGAGCGTCAAATGGTTCGAGGCCACGCTGCACCATCTGCATGTGGAGTGATGCATCCATGAGCTCCCTCTGTGTCGATCGTAAAGGCATCGTAGAGGAGGTTGAGTCAGCGCCGCAGAGTGTCGCAAGCCTCTCCAAGTCATTCGAGGCGGAGCCTGCTTGCGGAAGAAGAGCGATCTCGATACCTCGATTCCTCATCGCACGAGACAGCTCCCCGTGTCTCGGATCTAGACACATGAAGACGCGGAAGTTGGGGTGTGGTCGTACCACGGGAACCCGGCCATCCACTACGCCGCGTTCGCTGATCACCAGGGAGCCATCGCGCTCGAACAGTGAGTTAAGCCGATCGAGGACCGAAGCCGAGCAAAGATTTGCGTTGTCCAACATAAGCCAGTGACCCTCCTGTAGAGCCCGGAGCAAGGGTCCGTCGATCCATGCAAATCTGCCGGTTGATCGGTGGGTATCCACCGGGCTCTGAACGAGCTCAAGGGCGACTGCCTTTGCATCTTCCACGGCTTTGCCCAGAGGACCGTCATTGAAGGCGCTCGTTGCAGCACGCACCGCTTCAAGCGCGTCCAACAGGCCATTTGCATCGACAGAGATGGAAGAGGAGCCGACAGCGGAACTCAATACTTGACGCGCCGCGAGGAAGGCAGCAAAGTGCGAATTGCTTGTCATAGCGACGCGCTCGGAGCAGCGCTGCATCTCGATCAGCAGGGCTGAAATAACATCTCGAGAGCGAGCTCGAGGATCATACTGCTCGAAAGTGCCAATGAGGTCCATCGTGTCGGTGCCCGAATTCATCTGGAACTCCTCCAGGCGTGCGCCAGCCAAGTGCGCCAACAAACGTACGATGCTCGTCTTGCCACTTCCAGAAGGTCCGACAAGAATGGCAAGCCACTCCTTGTGCACGCAGTCCATCAGAGCTTCCAGCACGGGAAGCTGGCTCTGAAGGAGCACAAGGCGATGCCTGCTTGCGTCGAAAGCTGGTCGGCGTTGCATCACAGCATGACCTACTCGCACGTGTCCCGGAGTGATCGTGGAGACAGTGCGTGCTTCGTCGGCCAAAGTGCTGTCAAAAGACTTGTAAAAGAGGGCTCGAGCTGCCTTGCGGTCTGATGTGGTGCGAAATCGCTGCACGTAGAGCGAGGCGAGATGCTCGATCGGGTCTTCGAGCTTGTTCAAGCCGAGGTTTGAGTGAAGCAGGTCGAGCCACCTCATAAGGTCTCGCAGGTTAAATTCCCATGGTGCTCCGATCCTGCCAAATGAATGCTTGACGACAACTTCGTAATGCAGATCGAAGTTGAACCGAATCATCTTGCTGAGTGTCTCCTGGTCAAAGTCCGGATACAAGTGCGTGCTGATGGCAAGGATGTCTTCGCCGGTCAGTTCTTCGATGTGTACCTTGATGAACCTGTTGAGGAACGACTTGGGCAGTCCCTTCCTTCCGCCTCCCTGGTGGTGAGGGTTCTGAGCAGCGAAGATGCGGAAGTTGGGATGCTTGGAAAACGATCGACCGAGCTCTGGCACATAGACAGTTCCACGGTGGTCCAGGCAAGAGTTGAGACCCTCGAGTACAGTCTGAGAGGCCAGGTTCATTTCGTCGAGTAACACCCATCCGCCCTGCTGCATCGCCGTCAAGAAGGCAGCATCCCGCCAAGCAAACTCGCCAGGTCCTCCTCCTTCCAGGGGCATGTCGGAACCGAAGAGGTCGACGAGCTCGGTCTGGTCAGACAAGTTGATGCGCGTGAGAGGTCGACCAGCTGCTGAGGCCAGAGCTATGATCAAGCTGGTTTTGCCGGCGCCGGGGCTACCTTCCAGCAGAACCGATTTGCCTGGTACGGACAAAGCTCGCAGGACACGCATTGCGTTGGACGCGGACGTCTTGGCGCCGAAACTGAACGAGTTAGGTCCCTCTGTGGGCAGACCAAGCTTTCCGCGTGGGATCGAGAATGGGCCGATACGCAGACGCTCGTTAGAGACGTCCACTTCGAAGAGTGTCGACAACTTTGGATCGTACTCCTGTGGCGCAATGAGCTCGGCAACCTTGGCTAGGCAGCCATCACGAAGCTGATCCAGACCCCCAGCAGTCATTGCTGCAGTGGCAGGCAAGGCTCCAAGACCGTCAATGATGGTCAATGAGGCGCCATGAGCAAAGGATAAGGCCGGATCCAGCGCGGCATGAATGGAGAGCTCGTTCATAAAAGACGCCCACGTGAGCAAGTCTCGCAAACCCAAACCAGACTGATCGCGGCCGCCGATTTGATGGATGAACCAGTCGGAAAAGTCGATGATGGGCTCTGTCCATGCAGAGAGGCTGGCGTCCTTCCACTGCGCATTGATGATCTGAATGAGATCGCTGCGAATGTCAACGTGAGGGACCCAAATTTCGGTGAAACGGTTGCGAAGGGCGGGTGACAGCTCCTTCTTGCCGTAGTCGCCACCAGGATTCATCGTAGCAAGCACTTGGAAACCATCAGCGCCCGTGATCTGAGATGCTGAGATATCTGCCTCAGAGCTGAGGTGACTGGATGACGTGGCGCGCTCTGCCAGGACCAAGGTTCGCGCAGGCTCGAGGACACTGTTGAGGCGCTCCAGCACGCTGTCGTCTGCTAAGGAGATCTCGTCGAGCAGAATGTGGTCGCCCGCGCGCATCGCCTGAACCAAGGGACCGTCTTGCCACTCGAACAGTGCGGTGGCTTGGTAGATGCTGCGCAGCGCACCTTGCAGCATGGCTCGCGCTTCCTTCCTCTCTGACTGGCCAAGGGAAGCAAGCTGCTCGTGTTCCTTGGACAAGACTGCTTCGACAAAGGAGGAGACGTCTTCAAGCTTGCTCTCTGCGTTTAGGACATGAGCAATCTGCAGGGCGTCGAGAGCCTCGAGGCAAGCTGCTTTGGCTGAGCTCTGTTGAGCAGCACGATTACGCAGAGGACGCTGGCTACCCAGAAGATCGGCGGTGTCTGTGTTCTGGTGGCAGTTGACGCAGTGCAGCTGGCGACCGAAAGCGGTGGCGAGCACCTCGCACACCGACGTCTTTCCGGCACCGGTCTCTCCGACAAGGAGCACAGGCTCATTGTAGCGCAAGCTCGTAGCGACTAAACAGAGCAATCGCTGGAATGCCGAAGTCCTTACAATGTTAGTGTTGGAGAGAGCGCTGATGATGGCGCTTCCGAGTCCATTACCCATTCGCGACATTGCCGTTGCGCTCTCCGGACCTTCCAGGCGGTACATGTGATCGACGTCGAGCTTGACCTTCACGATCTTCTCGATGACCTCTCGGACCGTCTCTTTGTCATCCGCGCGACGTGCACGTTCAGCGATGAGCATGTAGCCGTTCTCGGCTAGCTGCTGGTAGCCTACAGCCTCGCGATCGCCCCAGCGGAAGAGGTCACGTAGCGTCACAAAGGCTTGCTTAGTCTCGAAGACCCGACCGGCCTGTCGGCGCTTCTGCAATTCTTCGAAGACACCGACGATGCGCGAAGAGTAGGAAGGCGCGATCTTGCATCGATTGGTCAAGATAGTCTCGAGCTCGGCGCGTGGAACGTCGTCGAAGTGGAGCTCAAGAAATCGATTGCGGAAAGCTCGACTCAAAACCTTTCGTCCGGCGTAGAGTCCTGGCGGGTTCTGCGTTGCAAAGAGCATGAAGTGTGGGTGAGGTTTGACCACCTCGCCGGTCTCGAGGATCACAAGCTCGCGATTGTCGTCCAAAAGGCGATTGAGCGCCTCAAGCACATCGGTGGGAGCCAGGTTGAGCTCGTCCAGCACGATCCAGTCTCCCCTTCGGAGTGCTTTGACGAGCAGTCCCTCTTGGAAACACAGCTTGCCGGAGTCGGGGTCCGAGGCGTAGGAGCCAATGTACTCTTGTACGTCGGTGTGCTCGTGATTGTTGATACGGACAAAGCGATGTCCAGTGCGTCTAGCCAAATATTCGACCGCACTGGTCTTGCCCGCCGAAGTAGGGCCTTGAATGAGCACTGGGAAGCGACGAGTCAATGCGGCTCGCGACAAGCCAACAAGCTTGCTTTGCACCGAAGGGGTAAGAATGTAGTCTTCGGCAGCGTTGAGGGTTGCTGGGCCCGTGGGTAGCCAGAAGGGACCCACTTGGACAAACTTGCCGTCGTCGGCCCCCTGAGGTGCCGGCGGGACGAAAGTGGCAATGGCACGGGCGTTCTTTGCCTTGGACAGGGTGTGACGCTCGATGATGGCACGTACGATCCTGGCACTGGCTTCGTCAAGCAACAAGGTGAAGGCCATGACGAAACCTTCCCAGAGACTGCGTCGCAAGCCGTACTGAGGGGCAATATCGGTGGCAAAAGTCAAAGCGCGCGACAAGGTTCGAATGGAGAAGTGAGGTCGCTGGTTGGCACCATCCGCCAACTGATGTTGCTGAGCCAGGCGGCGAATCTCGGCGTAACACTCGGCGACATCCATGATAGCGCCTCGATCGCCCAACGCATGCTCGCCAATGTATTTGTCCACAATGGCGGTGAGCGCATCGCGGTCAGCGTCAGGGCTGGGCACGTAGAGCTCGGTGAAACGCGACCTCAAGCTGGCTGGAAGATCCTTCTTGCCGACGTCGGTGGCCGGGTTCATGCAAGCAAATAGGCGGAAGTTGGGATGTCGAGGAATGGGCTCCAGGTCGCCACGCTCGGTGAGGGTGATGCTCGAAGTGGGTGATTGCAACAGTCCTGTGAGGCTGTCGAGCGTCTCGGCGGCTGCCAAGTTGATTTCGTCGAGCAGAATCCAGTCTCCCTGTCGCAGTGCCTTGACCAGAGGACCCTCGACGAAGGAAAAGACGAGGTTATTCTTCTTGCTGCCATGTTGGAGGCCAAAGTCCCTTGCTTTAGCATCGAACTCGATCCATTCATAATTGAGCTCCGCCTCGGCGCGTGCATCATCGAGGTCAGCGGGCGAGCCTTCGGTGGCTCCTCGATCGGTTTTGCGCTTCTTTCTCGAGCTAGATCCGGGACGAACATTGTTGTCGTCGGTGGTCATCTCGTCGTCAACACCATCAGTAGTGTTGCTCTTTGCTGCTCCTTTCTTGCGCGAGGATGCCATCTTGGCGGATTCACGCCACAGCAGAGCCAAGCGAGACCATTTGCCAGCAACAAAAGCCTTACGCTCTGTCTCGACAAAGCGAGCGTTGCGGCGAGATGAAAAGGTTCGCGCAAAGAGCGAGCTCCACTGGTCGTGCAGCTCGGTAGCTGGCAGTTTAGAGTCGAGTGGTTTGAATGCGCCGAGTAGATCGCCACTCTCGGTTTGCTGGCTCAAATTGAGGGCTACCATGGGTTGACCGAGGAGTGAAGCCAAATGTTGAACCACAGTGGTCTTTCCTGTACCTGTCTCACCAACAAGGAGGAGGGGTTCGGCAAGTGCAGTAGCTACGGTAAGCCTCTCGAGCAGCAACAAGGAAGGCTTTGTCATGGCAAACTTGCGCGAGACGGGTGCAGCACGTTTGGCGATCGCTTTGGATCGTCGGATCAGCTCGCAGCGACCGACGCGGATGAGACTGGTGCCTGCTTCTAGAGAAGGGTCCAAAGGGCCGGCATCCGGCATGTTCTCTAGTGCTCTGACTGACAGCTCTGGGATGCGCTGCTTGAGTGCCCACCAAGCGCGCTCACTTGTCAAGCCAAGCTCTTCAGCGAGCAGCTCCACCAAGCTGCTGTAGCGATCCACATTCTTGCCGCTGACTGGCTTCGAAGGCTGCGAACCAGTTGCGGCTGCTACTGAAGCATCGTGTGGTGATGGTACAGAGCCAAGAAAGACGTCGCATGCTTCGATAAAGATCTCCTCTTGCTGGACGGGATTGCTGAAAGGATCCGAGAGCATGGCATGCTCTGTGGAAAGAAGACGTTCAACACGTCTGCACCATTTGATGAGGTCGCGCAAGGTAGCAGTACGAACGCTGCCTGCACTGGGAGCTGTTGCCTTGGCCGCTGCTTGGGCGGAAGCTGGCGAGGGTTGCGTGGCGCGTTGCAACTTGTACCAAGTGGCGACTAAGCGTTCGACAAAGCGGGACTGCTGCGCAGTGAGGCGAGGAAACTTGTTGTGAAGGATGCTGATGACATCAGTCTGCAATGGCGAGTGGATATACACCTCGGACCAGTGCGAGCTGCCTAAGAATGTAGCAGTGGAAGGAGCTTGTCGTGTCGATGATGCGGCAATGGATCTTGTAGCGAAGAGAGCAAATCCATGGCCTGCTGTGACCTTGCCACGACTGCCTAGGTCGACGATAGGGCAAGTGCCAAGTGCCTTTGTTGGTCCAAGCTGCTCGACGAGAGGTGCGATGGTGCTGAGAACCTCGGAGCCTGCTTTATCAATATCCTCCAAGAGCACCCACTTGCCCTGACGAACGGCTTGTGTGAGCGCTCCTTCGGTCCATTGAAACTTTCCAGGCTCTGTTGGGCTGGAGACAAAAGAGCCAAGGAGCTGCTTGGCGTCGATGCCGGACTGATCGCCAAGCTGTATGGTGAGGATGTGGCTAGCCGGAGTGTGCGCCTCAACGCCCTTGAGAAGGTGAGAGAGATGACGGATCAAGGTTGACTTGCCGCTGGAAGGGGGTCCGGAGAGCAAGATGGGATAGTTCATGGTGAGGCGGAGGGCGAGTTCGGAGAGCGAGGGCGTGATACCAGCTGTCTCGACGAATCGCTCTTCGAGGAGAGCTGAGTTGCAGACATGATTTGTGCGTGGTGGGCATGGCAGCAGCACGCCACCGATGCAGCAAACTTCGGGCGAGAGTGCGTCAAGAGAGAGAGCTTTCGCCTTGCCCGAATGGCCGATCTTGTGTTGCCGCGAGGGCAAGAAGATTGGCTGTTGAGATGCGACTTGCTTCTTAGCAAACTCGATGCGTGAGAACTCTTCTGTCTCAAGTGTCCAAACATTGATTCCTGTAGGTTCCAGAGCGAGAGGAGCCACAGCATCGATGCTGAACGGCTCGGATGTGCCGAGAGAGAGTAAGTTGAGAGAGTGCTGTTGAAGTTCCAGACGGGCCTTTTCGCTGAGGCCGTGCTGCAATGTGAGAAAGCTGAGCGCAAGAAGGCGAGTTGGCAGAGAAAGGGAAAGTTGCGAGGAAAGCACAATACTGTGAGCCCATCGAGCGTAGGAAAGGTCAACATCACCTTGTAGAGTGAATGGAGCGACAGAGATGATGCGATAGAGGTCGAGCAGCACCTGATTCAGCACTTCCGGCTGCTCCGACGAGAGCTTGTGGTGAAACGAGGAGAAGTCGGAAATTCCGACAAACTTGGTGAGAAGCTCGTACACCTCTGGGAAGATGCTGATCAAGATTGCAATGGTGTGCAGAGCCTTTGCGATGACTGTGACATCGGATGTGCCGACGCTGTCAGTCTGCTTGAATGCTCGAACTAGGAGATCCAACAGCAGAGGCTTGAAGTGTGCGGCGGTAGAGAGCGTGCACTCAGGTATCAAGAGAAGACCAGCGAGACGATCAAGAGCCTGAGAGACCGCAAGACCAGCATCAAGATCCTGCGTCGTTCGCTGCAGCAGATCGATGGCTTGTCGGCTTGTCGAGAGTTCCTCTTTCAACGATAAGCAGCTCCTGAGGACATCCAGATGTAGGGCTGAGCGTCGTGTTGTGTGTGCTAGGAGCTCAATGTGGGCATTGCCCAGCTTTTGGTCGGTGACAAGTCCCATGGTAGTGACGCTATTTGACAAGCCGACTGATCGGGCGGAGACGGTGATGCTGATGCCAATGTTGATGCTAGAGCTGATGCTGATGCTAGCATGAGGTACCGACGGCGGCCATATGATGATGCAAGAGAGACGGCCTCGAGGGCTCGGCAGCTGGTTGCCAAAGACAATGCCAGGAATCCCTCTGGTGAATGTTGTCGCTGTGACTGTACCTGTCGTCTATAGGAGTGAGGTGTTCAGAACTACCGTCTCTCTTGTTGAGTATCGAGAGAGGTCTTAGTATGATGGTAACCAGTAAGGGTTAGCAAGGGTCCGTTCTCGGTCTGCTGCTTTCTTCTCGGGAATTTTTTTTTTTTTTTTTTTTTTTTCTTCTTGGTTTGAGGGTGCAGCAACATCATCTTCTGAACCTTTCGCTTCTTATAATCCAGTCTTCTCCGGATTCGACAGCTCGCTGCTGCCACAACAACAACGACGACGACGACAACAACAACAACCGTCATGTCAGCGCTTCCAGGTATGTCCCACTGAAACCAGATGCGGTTCCTCGCTCTGCATCAGTTTGGCTTACGTCGACCGCTTTGGCGCACCTTTTCATGCACACAGACAAGATTGGCTCGCTTCTGTTCTGCCCGAACTGCGGTTCGCTGCTCGACGTCCCCGGTGACGAAGACTTGATCAGATGTGCTCCATGCGGAGCTGTACAGAATGCCAAAGGTGAGTTTACATTGTTGGTTGCAGCATCTCGACGTATTGATCCAGGCTTAGACTAGCTGACTGACCAGCTTTCTCCCCTTCTTCTCTTTGCTCTTCTCGACTCGACTTGATCATCACAGTCTACGACAACCTTTCCATCGTCACACGCTCTCACCCTTCGGCATTCCCATCGGCACTGCGTCAGAAGCGTCAACTCGTCAACACAGCAGCTGCACTCGGCGACGATAACAAGCCACAAGAGGCCACCATCAAGGAAAAGTGCCCTGGTTGCGGCAATGACGAGATGAACTTCCACACACTTCAGCTCCGCTCGGCAGACGAAGGTACAACCGTCTTTTACGACTGTCCAAAGTGCGGCTACAAGTTCAGCCAGAACAACTGAGTGCACGAGCGCTCAGCTAACACCCATGTGTCTCATCCAGTCACAGGCATCTTCCGTCACCACACAGCATCATTCGAGCTCACGTGGTACCCAGCCTTTCCGCTTCGCTGCACATTCATCGCTCCGTTTCTCTTTGCATTTTATTGATTCCCCTTGTCACAGTGTATTACTAGTCCTCAGCAATCCGTTCAATTTGTGTTCCACTTTCTCGTCTCACATATCGACGCCCGCTGTTCGGTCTCAGAAAGCGTCATCTTCGTCCTCATCCTCAACATCCCAATCCAACGCAGCTTCAAGCTCTTCAGCCTCCTCGTACATCTTGTCCAGCCCAGTCAGTTGCTCCAAATACTTATCTTCGTTGAAAGCTTGAAGAAGCATCTCAAATCCCTTCGACCGATAAGCTTCGACCACGGAAGCACTACAGCCGGTGCAACGATCGTATGCTTGTCCAACAACTCTCAGCGTGTTGAACAGCGCCAAGAACCCGCGTAGCTGGTGTGGAACTATGCCGAGGACGGTCGTGGCATTTGCAATGGCCTGTGCATCCTCCACGCCTTGCCTCGATGATTCGCCCGCCGTGGCTGGTGCGTGCAGACCCAGATCATGTTGCAGCACTGAGACCATCAGCTCGACTGCGGACGCACCTGCGATTGCTGCGAGACCAGGTCGCGTGACTGTGCACATCTGGTCTAGCGTCCTATCGGTCAGCGAGTCGGATGGAGCCACCACATCGTTGCAAAAATAGCAGCCAAGACGCCCGTGCCAGCTCTTGCTCGCATCAGTTCCTTGCACCGCCGGTACGCTCGCATTGACAGAGTCGGGCGGGGCACCATGACGCATCACCAAGTAGCTGTCGAATCCCAACGCAGCATTGATCACCAGCTTGCACTTGGCTGCGCCCAACATTGTCGGAAGCCATCGACTTTCTCTCGAGTCCATGAGAAGGTAAATGACATCATGCTCGTCCACCAGCTTTTCCAATCTTTCAACATCCGCCTTGACCTGTTGCTCACTGCTTGGTGGTACTGGGTGTCCCGGCATGGGTATGCTAAGGCTGATACCTTTGGCTTCCACACCTGGATAAATACGCATCAGCTTTTTCGCTGCGCACTCTGCTTTGGGCTGTCCGCCGTCGAGACAATCTTCAAAATCGAAGAGCGGCTGTCGCACTGGATTCGAAAAGGAGACTTTGGCTGAGTCTACCAACGTGATCTGACGCACACCCCAGCCAAGTAAGGCGCGAGCAACGTAGCAGCCCAACGTTCCTGCACCAAGAAGGAGGCAGCGGGTGGATTGAATGGTCTCGAGCTTGATCTCGGGCATGATTCTCCAGCGCATGAGTTTGAGGTTGAGGTCGACCGCCTGATCTGCTAGCTTTCTTGGATCCATGATGGGGCCGAGATCTGCTACCTTTGGAGCCAATCTGCCCTGTACATTTCTCTCCCAGCCCACTCCACTCGGCAAGGAAGGGTCGTTTGCCTTGCAAGTGATCCTTGTTGCTTTGCCTCCATATTGAAGTCCTGAAATCGACGGGCCATCGCCATCTTTTGCGGCGATGGCGGCTGGAAGACGGACGTGGCCCACCACACTGCGAAGCCGATTCTGCTGCTCTATCGCTGTAAACCCGGCTCCCGGCTCATCTTTCCAGCAGATCACTTGGGCCTCTTCGACACCAAAGTGGGCGTGAAGATACGCGAGGAGATTGCGGAGTGGCCAACCCGGGGTCTGTGATGCACCTGATGGATCCACAAAGCCGATGTAGCGCTCGTCCTCCGGCACTCCTTTGAAGAAGGCATCGAATGTGGATATCCTACCGCACTGAGCATCTCCACGGCGTGCTGCTTTGAACAGGAAGAAGCCCTTTGCTTCACTGTTTTGTAGTATCCATGTCGCGAGAATGTTGCAATGAGCAGACTCGAAGATCGAATCAATCGGCTTCCAAGCGTCTGCGCCCACACCGCCGTCGGCGAGCTCCCAGGGCGGGTTCGTGACGAGGGCAGGATGCGCAAACCAGTAGTAGAACTTGTATTTCTTGAGATCCGCGAAGGTGAGAGCCAAGAAGGAGGTCAAAAAGGGTTCGGGATGCTGCTCCTTAGTAGCCAGGCCCTTCCAGATGTCTTGGAGGGTCGAATCAAAGATTGCCTGCTTGTCTGCATTGCGGAAAGCTTCGATGGTGTTGAAGTTCTTGAGGATGCCACGAGCAAAGAGCACGAATTCGTTTTGTGAAGCAGATGGCGGAAGAGTGGATTCGGATGTCGAAGCAATCTGGGTGGCATTCGAGTCGTGCGACACCTTGTCGCTTTGCAAACTGGTCGCGTCCAAGCTGATCTGACTGCCAAGCGACACTGCTTCACCAGTCTGACGATCCAGGACAACTTTACCTGCGGAGTAGCGAGCGATAATGTCCACCGACTCATCGCTAAGTTGAAGCTTGTCGATCTTGAGCGATGAAAGTTCATGCCAGAAAGTCGGATGAATGTTGGTGCTGAACGGCGCAAACTTGAGTATGGTCATTGGTGGCGTATTGGCTTGAGTGGTGATGATGATCCGCTATTGACGTGCGGACGGCGGGCTTCACAACGAAGAGGTTGTCAGGTACACTCCAGTGTCGCAGGTAAAATGTTAAGCGTACGATCAGGAGCCGGGGTTGATGATGGTTGTGTAGCAAATGGAAAGGTCAAAGGATGGTGCCAACTCGACTGAGCAAAGCAAGGGTCTCGGACAGGGTCCAGGCTTGAGCTTTTGGCCCGTGTTGTCCTGCGCCTCACAATTTTCGAGCCATTTTTTCGAGGTGCAAATTCGGGAAGCTCTTTTTCGCTGTTCGTTTTCGTGTCCTTGCGTGAAGTGGCAACAGTGGTTGCTGAGCGGAAGATCGAATCCAGCTCGTTGTCACAAAGTGCGAGTCAATGTCAGACGTACGCAAACTGGCATTTAAGCTTGCTAACAAAGGAGAGATGCTATAAATACAACAAAGGTGGTGAAGATTGGAACAGAAACCAAGCGACAAAGGCATACACACTAAGATGCCTTCCGAGAGGCCAAAAATAGCAAGGTGCAAGCAATGCCAAGATCATCTTCGAATAAGACCTGGTGGACCGCCGGATGCTAATGGTGGTGCTTTGCCCTTGACTCCACGGTATGCCATGCCACCGAAAGGCATGGAGGCATCAAAGGCCTCAAGTCCATTGCTTTGAGTTGATGCAGGCTGAGATGAGGAAGGATTCGAGGGAGTCGTCGCAGCGTTGGAGACAGGTACTTGCCCGCCTTCTTGGCGTCGCTTCTCTCTTTTTGCTGTCTTCCAGGCTGCACGAATTGCGGGGGCCGCTTTGACGAGCTCGTCAGCTTCAACGCCGTCACGAATTGATTTGAGGATCTTTTCGACGATGGATCGATGGTTTCCATGATGTTTGTCATCACGGATGCGCATCATCCTCCACCTTGGCGGCAGCGACAAATGTTGAGAGATGTAAGGTTCGGTCGCAGGCTGCGGATCGACGTTCCATACACATTCGACAATACGGTCGTCGAACTGCTCTCCGGAGTCGACCATCTGCCTCCACTCCTCCGGCTCGACCCAGAGCTCGTCGAAGAACTCGTAATCTTCATTTGCAGAATCGCCTAGATACTGATGCAACTCAAAGAAAGGCATGAGCGAGAGGTTCGGAAGGTTGCCGCGTGGGTCACGTTCCAGGTCTGGTGGAAAGCGGAGAATGAGCTTGAAGTCGATTGTATTTTCGTTTGGTGGCTTCCACTTGAGAATCTTGGGATGGGTTCCCATGACGTAGCCGCTGTTCAGGCAGGTGAAGATGAGGCCATCGTTGCCATGTAAAAGGTTGGGCACGGTTTCGTACAGAACCATCTGGATACCATAGGCCAAGTCCATCTTCTTGACTTGCATGTCGAAAGGGCGACGCGCTGCTGCGGCAGGATTGCGTTTGAGATAGTCGGCGTAAGGAGGATAGACAAAGCTCTTGAGACGACTGTAGCGCTTGCTGAACGGACGATTCGCCAGAAGTTCGCGGTCGAGCACGATGAGGTCGAAGAGAAGAAGCACGAGCTTTTGCTTACCACTGGCGTCGGTATCGATGACCAGCTCTCCATCCATCAAGGTATGGTTGCGCATGCCTTGGACACGAGCCACTTCAGGATCTTTGGGCATGTGATGAGGAAAGACGACACCTTCCACCTTGTAGTAGTCATTTTTTCGATCGATAAGAAACACCTCTTGAATCCCCGTGAACGATGGGATGACGGTGAGAATGAGAACACGTTGGCCGTCCGACTTTTCGCAGACCCAGTAGTCTTCGGATTGGAGGAGATCGATGGAAGCTTTTTCGAAAGAGACAGGCTGTGCACCGGGGAAGCGCGCGTGATCGAGACGACAGAGGTCACGAACGTGATCACGAAGAAAGCTGAGCTGCTCCGGGTTGTCGACCTTGCGTCCAGGGACGTTGGGAACGCTAGCAGCGTGACCTGGTGGCGCCATGTTGGCTGCCTTGGAGCCCTCGCCGAAAGCAAGTAAGAAGCAAGCTCGGATCGTCAAGAGATCCTGTCGAAAGCGCAGCTGGATCACCAACCACAGCTTGGAGCCTCAGGAGAAGGCGGAAGCGTGTGCGGAGCCAGCTTCGCTGTATGGATGCTGTGTCTCTCGAGCTAGGGAAGGTGTTGGCGTTGGGCTGCCATATCGAAGGTTGTCTTGACAATCAATAGGAAGTGAACAGTTCCATGCTTTGTTTTGGCCCGAGTCCCGAACAGAGAAGCAGTTGATCTCTTTCTCGTACGATAAGAGAGGACCTGCTTCGACCACGTCGATGCATGCAAAGTGTAAAATAGCCTCGACTCCGGCAGACATCGCATCTCCTTTCGGCTGTGCGTGATAGGAGGAAAGAGGGCTACTATCAGCATTGCTGCTTTCAAGTGAGAGTGGGCACCACAAAGGAAGGATGACAGCTCACAATGACAGACAAGAAACGCACTCATGGCCCATAGGGCAGCTTAACAAGATGGCTTCGGTATGGTTTGTGTGTGTGTGCTATCTGTAAGCTCATTTGAACAGACTTGCCCTTGGCGATGGGACTTGGCGAGTGACCTTGGCAAGTGGGAGGCCGAAAAGCAAGAGAGGATCTTTCCTTTGTGTGTTGGGGAAGCTGAATTTGACCATCTATGTTCGGCACAGTTAGTCTGTTGAAATGCACAGCCCACTTCGAAGAGTGGGAACGTGGGTGTGGCAGCATGGCTGTGTTTTTCCTTTGGCGTTGCTATAATATTCTAGACCAGAGACCCTCTAAAAAATCAGAGGCAAAAAACAAAAGAAAAACAAAAAGAGAAGCTGAGCTAGCCGGCCAACTGCTGTGTTGCCACTGTGCCCTCTCGCCTGAAATTAGACACCAACTAAATTTACGCGGTCGGCACAGCGCTGCTCTCAGCCTATTGCGAGACAGAAAGTCAGAAAGCAAACCACTCGGCACTCCATCATCTCTTATTTATTTGAACGACATCTGATCATCTACCGCATTCGTCCTCAATTCTCCAGTCACCTTATCAACCACAGCAACGCATACACAGCAGCACACACACTACATCAACATGTCGGCCAAGGATTATTACGGTGGCCAGGGCGGCGGTACGTATCCTTTGCAACTTGGCTAGAGACGGCGGCGCCACCCACATCGGTGTCAGCTACAGACGAAGTACATCCATCCACACACGACGAATGATAAGCTCGCATGCATTCGTAACACCACAGAACCCCCATCCTGCGTGTTATCTATGATCAAGTCCAGCTCTATAGATTCGCTCGATTTCGGGATCCTCAACCAGCATCACCGAGTCACGGTGGCAAGGCCAGGTCGTGGAAATAGCTTGGCTTGCTACTGTACTGTACCGGTCGTTGACTCCGACATCAGTACTTGATGTGGACCTGCCAAGCTGTCTGATGATATGGATGGATACGCAACTTTAGCCGGCTTGCTCTATTTCCGCCTTATCTACATGGATTTGTTATTGACACAACTTTTCGTCCTTCTAATCACTTTGCCACTTTCCGCTTGTCCATTCCTACAGGCTACCCTCAGCAGGGTTACGGCGCTCCTCAGCAGGGCTACGGTCAGCCTCAGCAGGGTTACTACCCACCTCCTCCTCAGCAGGCTTACGGTGGCCAGCCTCAGCAGGGCGGCTACCACCCTCAGCCTCAGCCTCAGCCCGTCTACGTTCAGCAGCCCCAGAAGAAGGGCGGCGGAGCTGGCGGAGGAACTGCTTGCTGCGCCTGCTGTGCCGGTATGCTCGCATGTTGCTGTCTCGAAGACCTCTGTCTTGGTAAGTATCTGACATCTCTTATGCCAAGTTTTCATCTCGCTCAGCCACCCGTCTGACTCGATATCCTCTTCTCATACACTCTCATTTCCACATCTACAGACTGCATGTTCTAAGTGGCCATGCGTAGCATCGCTTCAGTGATCTTGCTGTCGGATATTTGCCAGTACTTAACGTCTGACGGATCCGTGGCGAGTCCTCACCATCATCCTTGTATATCCTCGGAAGTTATTACTACCGCGCTTCTTTAACTCCCGCATACCTCGCCCTCGCCTTCATAGGGCCCTCCTCGCGCTCTGTTTGCGATCTCATGTTTTTTATGAACTTGTACATATGTTTCTTTTGAATGATCTTTATCCAACCTCGCTGCTCTGACATACTGTGATGGCTGCTCTCTTTTGGCACAACTCCAAGGCTGCTGAACCATGAACTGCGTTGATACTTTATCAGCGAGGTCCCTCAAACATACGCTTGTGCTAACAAGCTTGGATGGTCAACATTCCGCAAAACCCTCTGTCCGACATCTTTTCAAGCCTGAAGATGGGTCGGTGCTGATTGAAACAAGGGCCTTCCAAAAATAGGCTTCATCATGTTAATTCCCTTCTTGTAACACACTCGACCTAAATCTCGACTCCACATTGAGCAGAGGTCGATCACCTTTGAACGCGTACAGGAAGGCGCAGCCCTGAAAGCACAGGCAACTCTCAAAGTGGCACGTCCGCAACTCCAGTAACTACACAGCTAACTAACACTTGACACTATCGCCGTCTCTTCTCAACACCTCGTACACCAACGAAAAGCTTTACACCGAAAATATCGTCAGGCTAACAGCTCACCTGACCGCCTCGAACTCGTACAAGCACCAAGAACTTCCCATCAGCACATCACGACAGAGAGTTCATTCAGCTTCTCAAACATGAATTCGTTACTATCCCGCTTCGACCAGCCGTCCAGCTCGTCCTTCAGCGGCGATGCTATGCATGGAAGCACTGGTGCCGCATATGACCAGCTCATGGGTGCTCCCGGCCAGTTCGATCTCCCCAACATGGATCCAGCGACCTTCTTGTCACAGTACACCGATGTCGACTCCTCTAATCCAGCGGCCAAGATCAAGCTGGCGCACGGTACAACCACACTTGCTTTCCGCTTCAAAGGCGGCATCATCGTATGCGTCGACTCGCGAGCTACTGCTGGCTCTTACATTGCTTCAGGGACAGTCAAGAAGGTCATCGAAATCAACCCATACCTTCTCGGAACCATGGCCGGTGGTGCTGCCGATTGCCAGTACTGGGAGACTTACCTCGGTATCCAGTGTCGACTTCACGAGCTCCGAAACAAGGAGCGTATCTCGGTCGCTGCCGCCAGCAAATATCTCAGCAATCTCGTCTATTCGTACAAGGGCATGGGCTTGTCCATGGGAACTATGATCTGTGGGTGGGACAAAACAGGCCCTGCTCTCTTCTACGTTGATTCGGATGGCACTCGTCTCAAGGGTGACGTATTCAGTGTTGGTTCCGGTTCCACTTTTGCCTACGGTGTGCTTGATCAGGGCTACAAGTGGGATTTGTCGGATGAGGAAGCACAGGAGCTTGGTCGACGCTCCATTTACGCCGCTGCTCATCGTGATGCATACTCGGGTAACACCGTCAACCTCTACCACGTGCGCGAGAACGGATGGGAGTTCATTGCCAACTATGACGTCTCGAAGCTGCATTACGACGGGCCGGGCGACAACGTTCCTGGTGCGCCAGGCGGAGGATACGGATGGGAAGTGCGAACCAAGGGTCTCTCGTCCAAACTCGAGGCACAGCCAGGACAGAGTGTCAGTGGTCAGGGTGGGAGATTCGCAGATGAGCAGCCTCTTGCTGCACAGGTCCGACCTGAACAGGCATGATCCTGCTGACTTTTATGACTTTTTTCACCATGTTGCATTTCAAGGCTTTGTACAATATCGTGGCGGCCAGTCAACGTCAAGCCCAATGTTCACGCACCATGATCGTGATTCGATTCAGCAGCTGAGCTCATTGTTGAGTGGACTTGATTTTTGCTGCTGGCCATGGACCCATCAGATGAAACAATGTGCAGCTTCGTGAGGCATATTGAAAAGGGGGTCCACTCAGTCTCAACCCAGCCATCATGATCGTCATGAGCCAGCCATGCGGCCTACGACGGAGGTGGCTTCTTGACTCGTCCGAATGAGTACTCGCGTAGTGACAAGGGCAAAGCGATTGGATGCTATTTGTGGCAGTGGATTAGCTTTTCCATACCCTCTTTCAGGGCTCGCAAGGGGGTCAAGGTGGAATCGGACGATCGAGACCAAACGCCGGCGCAATTCCCAGCGTATTGCCTCTGCACGGCGGCAAGGAAAAGCGATGGAAGCAGATTTGTGGAGCGGCGGCAGCCTCGGCTGTCAACCCCCCGCATCGGAGATCTCTTTTCCATCCCCGCTTCTTTACCATCTGCTGTTCCTTCTCTTACCCCACACTCTCCTGCCAACAATCGACGCAAGCTTCCGTCACTTGGCTTGCAGGCTTGGCAGAGCTTGTTGCAATTCGATCCGAGAAGAACAGAACAAAGCATATCCTAGGCGAACGCCGACGAATGCCATTAAGAGTAATCCTGTCCGGGTGGACCGGTACTCCACTCTTCTCGCACAATGTTTCGGTGTTTCCCCGCCTCTCATTACCTCCTCATGGTCTCGTCGAAGACTGAGAACTCACCGAGCCTACGAACTATAGCCTTGTGGAGGCTCCGCATCTCGAACTACACCCCTTGGGAGCTCGCTTAGCATCCTCCATGCTACTTGACCGCATCGGCTCCAGGTTGCACATCTGCGCTTTGGCATCGACTCGGTGTGTTCAGAAGCGCAGGATGGGCATCGAATGGCGTCGTGCTCCTGATTTTCGAGCACTGGATGAGATTCGTTGAAGCCTGTTGCCTCAACAGGTTATAAGAGAGCTTCGTATTGCACCTCTCTTGCTCCAACATCGACGCCACTTCACTCCTGCCTCAGGTAGATAGACCACCATGAAGCTGAATCTCTTGACATTTCTCCCCTTGGCAGCAGCGGCAGTGCAGACCGCACTTGCGGCTACCACACCCATTCGTCGCGATGAGTGGCCTCACGGCCCCTTCAAGACAGAAGGTAACCAGGTCAAAAATGCCAACGGCGAGCCCGTCATCTTTGTGGGCACCAACTGGCCTGGTTCCGGCGAAACCACGATCCCCGAAGGTATCGAGTTCCGATCGATCGCCGACATTGTCAGCATGATGAAGTACGTTGGCTACAACTTTGTCCGTCACACCTACCCTATCCAGATGATCGACCAGATCTACGAGAACAACGGCACCGACATCACTGTCCAGCATGCACTCCTCTACGCTCTTGGCGAGGACAATGGTACTCGCATCATGGAGATGATCAACAAGAACAACCCACAGATTACCAACTCGACCACCCGTCTCGAGGTCTACTCAATGATTGCTGAGGAGGAGAAGAAGCAGGGGATGCTGATGCATCTCGACAACCACATCAGCCGAGCCATCTGGTGCTGTAGTCACGACGACGGCAATGCATGGTTTGGTGATATGGATTTTGACGTTAGCAAGTGGCATCGTGGTCATAGATACATGGCGGAATGGGCCAAGAAGCACTCCAACATTGTCTCAATGTCTCTGCGCAACGAGCTGCGAAAATCGGCGGTCAAGCCCGGGCTTGAGTACAACTGGAACACATGGTGGGGCAACGTGTCGGAGGCTGCCGAGAACATCCACGCCACCAACCCCAACCTTCTGATCACCATCAGCGGTTTGGACTACGACATTGATCTCTCTGCCCTCACCACTCAAGCTAACCTGTATACCGCTCCTTACGTCAACACCGACATGGACAGGGTGGCTAATGCCGAGTCGCTTCCTCCCGTCTACGCCGATATCGCCAACACCAAGTTTGGCAAGGCCAACAAGGCTGTGCTCGAGCTGCATGCGTACAAGATGTCGACCTACTACCAGGACCACCTCGAAAACTGCGGTGCGATCCAAGCAGGACTTTACCGCTTCGGCTTCAACGCGCTTGGCGAATCGGCTCGCCCAGACTCTTGCAACAACTCGACCGACTTCTCCGACCCTAACAGCTGCCCTCCTGCCAAGATCACCTTGCCGACTCTGTTGACCGAGTTTGGTGATGCACAGGACTCGAGTTACGGCAACGTGATTATGCAGAAGTGCTTGCGTGACTTTACCACTAAGAACAAGATCGGCTGGGCGCATTGGTCTCTTGCTGGAAGCTACCACATTCGTCAGAACGTCGTGTTTAACAACGACAGCTGGGGTCTGACCAACCCGACATGGACTGAGTACCAGAGCAAGGAGACGGTCGACGGCTTTTTCCGACCCTGGATCCAGGACATGGGCAAGACCAACCTTGAGCTCTGAAGAGCAAAGTGTAGTGGAACACTAGAAAGTAGTTGGATCTACTCTCATTCGATGTCGTTGTTCCGTCTGTGTGTGCCTGTGTGCGTAGGTGATTGATCTGTACTGAGCGTGTGTCAAGGATCAAAGACTGAGAAGAACTTCAGGTAGAAGCTTCTCGATTGGACCTGCAAAGTACCAATCAAGGTCGTCATCGGCAGAAGACGTTGTCGAAGGATCATCAATGTTGAAGACAGCCACCTTGCCGTTGTTGGTGTGCTTGACCCTATCTGCAAATCCAGCTGCGGGATAGACAGCGGAAGAGGTGCCAAGAACGAGAATGAGGTCGCATCGGGAGATGAGCGGCTGAATGCGATCGAGTTCAGGTATGGACTCGCCGAACCATACGACTCCTGGTCTGAGCAAGCCGCCACAAGCAGATTTGGTACAACGCGGCAAGCGTTCCGTGGGTATCGCCTTGTACTGGCCAGAGAGGTCTTCGGTGCCAGCCAGGTCTTCAGAAAGGGGCTGGCGCCTGTCGAAATGAGCATCGCCACAGTTGGTGCAGATAGTCTTGAAGAGGTTGCCGTGCATCTCGATGATCGAGTCTGTGGCTGCTCTGATGGAGGCTTTTGCTTCTGTAGAGGAAGAGTCAGAGACAACCTCTTGCAAAGCTCGAGCGGATAAGCCGTCAATGTTCTGGGTGATGAGGTGAAAAGACTGTGCGTTCGGCATGATCCGACTGCGGACGGATTTCAGCTGCGAGTTGGAGTCCATCAGCAATTTGGCGATGGTCAAGTGTGCGGCATTGGGCGCTGCTGAAATGACAACGGATCTTCGATAGTGGTAGAATTGCCAGACCTTGCTCGGATCTCTTTTGAACGCTTCACTGGGAAAGCAGGGCATAGGAATAGCCAATGCCATTCGGTTGTCAGAAGAGGTTGCGATGAAATGTTGCAACAAGTCGGCAGCAAAGGGCAGATGGCGGCTACTCACGGTGTTGCAAGAGACAGTGCATCATGCTGACGCCATAGGCCTAGAGTGCAGGTACGATCACACGGAAGAGATGGCATCCAGCAGGCATAAAGTGAGGTGTGGAATAAGGTCAGGTCGAGAGAACAGACTGAGCCTGTCGTCAGCAAAGTTGTAAGAAGACGTACCTCCAGCTCCTCGAAAGGTGGGAATGCCACTGGCGGCACTCAGACCTGCACCAGCCAGGGCAATTGGGTGCCGTGCTTGGCGTAACGCCTGACGAAACGAATCTGCGCCAACTTCCATGCTGTTTCCAAGGACCAGCATGAGTGTCTCCAAGATTGCTGCCTTGTCTCCTCACGCTCGCAAACGGCGTGGTGATTGCAACGGCGTGCGCCCAAGTCGATAAGCAGCAACGCTTGTGGTCCTGATGCAGCAAGATCCGAACTGCCGAACAAGTCAGAACGACGATCCAGGAACGACAAAGGCGTGCTTGAACGGAGGCCGTGGTTGGTAGACCTTCTGGATTGCCAGCGATCTACGCGGGAAGGCTGGAGAGCTTCTCTCGTTGTACCGGACCGTGGTCAAGTGGCTTGGTAACCGTCACCATGCAACACGCTTCCAGGGCTTGGATTGAAGTGAGGATATAGCTTGTCGGAGTTCGTGTGTTGCTTCTTTTTCGAATCACAGTGACAGGCAATGAACAAGGTGACAGTGTGAAGGATGGAGGGAGAGAGAGGGGGAGGAAACCGCGGAACAATCGATGTGTCCAAGGTGGCTTGAGCGTAAAATAAACTTGAGGGGTGTTTTCATTTATTTTATTTTATTTATCTTTTATTTATTTATTATTATTTTAGTTTTCTTGACAGCTTATGCAGGGACCAGATCGGATGGGCCGCTGCAAGGCAGTTGAAGATGCGTCGGCATCCCAAGCAAGATGCACGTGTCACGGCCGAGACACCGAGGCACAGGAGGCTTACTTAAGTGAGAAGCACAATGAGGTACATGATTGTTGTCATGGTGACAGCTCAGTGGCACTCAGTATCATAGCAACACAGGAGTATGAATGAAGTGACATGTCCTGTCTCGGATAGGACTAGAGTGGGGAATGGAGTATATATATGTGTTTGTCATTTAGGTTCACACTATGAAAACTAAGCATTACATAGAACATATGGCTGTTGTAAAGGGAGTCTGATCGTGACCCCGATAATGCCATGTATTAATTGTTATCTTCAATTAAGGCGCTTTTGTTGCAGTACGTGCGATAAATAGCGTTGATCACAATTATCGATTGTAATAATGTATGAGAACTAAGTACAAGATAATGACCAGTATATTTATGTTCTAGTGTTCTGTGTATACATATATGATACAAGGATGATAAGGCTGGAACATAGCAGGGAAACTATGTCAGATGTCTGATAGCCAGTATGCCAAGGTCTATCGCGACAGTCGATCCGGGCAATATAGTACGGAATTGAGTGAGCCAAGCTGGCGTCCATGTGAGATCGGACTAGAGCTCACATGCTTTTACTGCTTTGCTGCTGCAGCCACACGTGAGCGCCTCGACGACACCAGCAAAAGTGCCACCCACCACCCTTGTCGTTGTCGAAATCATTGCAAGGTCTGCATGCAATTCTTTCCCACGAGGTTTTTGCAAGCAGGATCGCCGTTCAACTGACCGTTTCTGTCGAAAATCTTCCCTCCAAAATGCTGGCAGTGGAATCTACTTTAGCAACCCCTTCGGAGGTGTGCAGCTGATTTCGCACGCGACGGGCGGACCTTCATCTCGATGCTTGTGGCCCGTGTCTGCCAATCGTTGCCAGGAGGACAACCTTTTCGTTCGAAAGTCGCTCCCTTACGCCTGTCGCCAGCTTCCGCACAGATGGTGCTGCGTTTGCACAGCTCACTACCATGGGGACAACTGTAGTTTGTACATTCCTGATCAAGAGCGGGACTAAGTACATGTTATAAGAGGCTAAGGGCAGAGGAAAGAACCTAGGTCCGTCCGGGAAGGTATGAGCAGCCCGTTTCTTTCCAAATCTCCACTACGTTTACTACGTTCACTTCGTTTATAAATGAGGCCTCGTCGCCACCGACATACCTGACATTGTTGTCCGAGTCAACAAGGAACAGTGGGCGCTTACCGAATGGAGCCTCATGCTAGCGGTTAAGCTTTACTGCACCGTCTTTTTTGCTTCGAGCTGTACGAGCTCGGATGGGGCTGGCGTGAGCATAAGCGCGTCTCTCGCAACTTCCTCGAAACGCTCCGACGCATCTTGATCAGCGCCCTGGCCTCCTTCCTCATTCCGTCTTTCCAGCTCGTTACCCTCATTGTAAAGCCGGCTCTTTTGTAGAAGCCCTGGATTGAAGGCTGCGTCTTTGCAACCTTTGTGCCGCTGACAGCCATCAGCGCGGCTTTCGGTAAGTTTCGATTGCCTGCTTCTCACATTGATCCAGCGACTCCTGACGACGCTTTTTTCACCCATCTTTTTGTGTCCATCATTTATCGCGTTTTCGACAACCTCAACAGCTACACTCTGGCCAGCAATTTGGGCCGACCGAAATCGACAGAAGATGGCTTCGAACCATGTGCATACCTTCCGCAGTTAAGGAACGTTGAACAAGTTCCTCACCACTCAGCGAAGCTTTGACACGGACGACGATAAGGAAGTCGACAAGACTCACAACCAGTCGCAGATTGAATTGGCCGAGCTCGAGCATCATGTCGTTACTCTCAAGCATCGCCATGAGGGCCAGGACGCCCGTGCTCGAACTCTTACGTGCGACTCGGACCTGGCAGCTCGTGATGCCGAATCACACGAGACCGTTGCGCTTCAGCGCGTGATGCAACCTCACAATCCTCTCCGACACGCTCCTGACGTTAGCAGAATCGCCATCACCACCGTGACTGAAGAGAAATGGAGCAAAGTCTGAAGCTCATTAGCGGCGCCTATGACAATCGCAGTCTCGCCGATGCCTAGTCACAGCCTTCGTTCGGACCTTTACGCTTTGCTGACACGTCTTGATGTGACCGCCTGCTCAGACGCTATCTCTTCAGTCTTGGAGATGAGCTCCATCCGACACACTCAGTTTGTAGCATTCTACTGTCATTTCTTGTTTTCAATACCCCATCTGTGCTCGCAATGCCTGTTCAGGCAACGTTGGGTGATTACAATTACAAAGTTGTCGAATCTATCTAAAGAACGGTTCCCTCGAAGATGAAGAAAGCAAACGAGTGCTTCCTGATTGGCTGAGAGCCTTTCTCAGCCCATTCCTTGCCGCTGTACTTGGTGATCTTGGGAACAACCACTTCAGGCTTCTCAAACGTGTTCTTGGCCAAAAGATCATCACTGTAGACAATGTGCGACTCGACGCTCTCGATCTCGAAACCTTCAAAGTCAATCTTTCCATTCCAGTCAGCGGTGGGGTGTCGGTTGAGAACGCTGAGACGGATGCTGGCATGCTTGGAACCCTCTTCTTCCACAATCATGGCGACGCAGTCAACGTAGGCAGGCTTAGTGATGTGCTGAATCCATTCAGGATAGGTAGGTCCCTCATAAGAGTCAGGAGTGAAGCCGAGGTTGAGGAGCCGTCCATTCTTCATGTAACGAGCAAAGAGGCGCAGAGGCCAGTAAGTGGTTTGGAAAAGGAGACCTTCGGGGCTTGTCATCAGAGGAGAGATGACGTTGACGCTCTGTGCAATACATGCGATACCGACATCCTTAGATTTGCGGACGAGGATGTTGAGCCATGCAACGACACCAAGCATATCGGTGTAGTCGTAAGCCTGCTCGAGACCCTGCGAGCCAGGAGCTTTGACCTCGTCCCAGACATTCCACTCGTCGTAGCATATCTTGACGTCACGAGCTGCCACCTTCTGGTCACGGTTGTTCCAGTCGAGCAACGACTGCGCCTTATCGATCTTGGCAAGGTCGATGAGCGAAGCACAGATCTCGATACCTCGCTCCGCTGCAGCAGGACCGAAGACGTTCTTCTCATAATCGAAACCTTGGACAGTGCTATAGTGCTCGTGGCCCAGCATCGAGTAGAGGTGTATTGAGTGGAAGTCTACAACGCCAATCAAACCGTTGAGAACCTCACGATCCCATTCCGAGTTACCTTGGTTTCCGCACGAAACGAGCTTGATGGTAGGGTCGACGAGCTTCATGCCGTGTGCCCATCTCTTGGCCATCTTGGTGTAATCGGTAGCGTTGAGAAAGCCGACCTGCCATGGGCCGTGCATCTCGTTTCCGAGCCCCCAGTACTTGACGTTGTGCGGCTCGTCACGACCTGTGTTCTTGCGACGAAGGTTGGCCCAGTAAGTGTCACCGGTACCGTTGCAGTACTCGAGCCAGGAAAGTGCCTCCTCGTAAGTTCCGGTGCCCATGTTGATGCAGAAGTAGGGCTCAACTTTGAGCTCGCGGCAGTAGTCGATGAATTCGTCGGTACCAAAGTGATTGGTCTCGGTGGAAAGCCAAGCCAGCTCGACACGTTTGGGACGCTGCGAGATGGGACCGATCGCGTCCTGCCAATGGTAGTTGCTGACAAAGTTGCCGCCTGGCCAACGAAGGATGGGCATCTCGAGTTGGCCGTCCTTGGCAAGAATCTTGACGACATCCTTTCTCCATGCGAGACGGCCCTTGGTGCGCTCGTCGCCTTTGTCCTGAACTTCTAGGATCGAAGAAGGACTGGGCTTCTTGGGATCGTCGACGATACCGCCGTAGATACCTCGACCGAGATGCTCGACAAAGCCAGAGTAGAGCTTGTCGCTCACCAACGGCGTGGAACGAGAAAGTGTGAGGGAGTGGGGGTGGATCCGGATAGGCTCGTTGGTGAGCTGGGGCGGGTGCTGGAAGCCATCCTTGCGCAGGGCTTTGGTGGACTCTTCGGAACGAGCAGCGTATGGGTTGATGCCAGCCATCTTGCTTGCTTGTCCTGTGTCGATGCGTTCTTGGTAGTATGGGTGAGATCGGTCACGAAACGCAACAGGGCGAGTTTATGAGGAGTCGGGAATGGAGCAAGAGAAGGTCGAGGAAACGAAGGTGTTGATCGGACAAGAAGAAGCTCTCATCCCCATCGAAATGCGAGATAGCAATAGAGAGATTGGATACACGAACGAGTAGGTTGCGAGCACTGACTGACGTAGGGCCCAACCAATGAGCGATGCTCCCCGGAGCATCATCACACAGCATCAAGAAGAAAAGCGCCGAGTCAGGGTCTTTGCAACACAAGCGAGCAAATCCATGTGTTGGCTTGTGCGTGCAAGCGGGGACAGGTCTTGACCAGTTTGACGAGCAAAGCTGCAAATTTGACCGAGGACCCTTTCTATTCTTCCATTCGCTCACGGACGCCAACACGGCAATCTTGTCCTTCGCGGCAATCTCAGAAATGCGGCCCAGTTCGGTCTGGGAAAAGGAACCGTTCCGCGATCAGGCGGTTGCTTCGGCCCCATCTGACGTCTCTCGCTTTAGACACGAGTCCAGGAACAAAAGCTTGTGAACAGCTTGGCGGCATGTTCAGCATCGCAACGTAGCATAGTCAGACAGTCATGAGGGAGCTCAGGCAGAATGCGGGATTGATGTACTTAGGATTAGATTGCCGAGCTTTCGGGAATCAGAAACGGCGCTTGATGTGACAAGCTGGCTTCTCCTGATCAGGGAGTGCGGCGCTTGCATCTTTGCCTCCACTTTTCCGACCTTCACGGTGACGGGACCGCTTGACCTTGGCCAGCGCAAATGTCAATTGGGCAGATTTAATCATCCAGATTTGCGTTGAATGGCTGCGTCAACTTTATCATTCCCACATGACCTGTGCAGCACTGCTTGAACCTGCTGTGGTGCAGTTATTATTGTTTCGCATCCCGGCTGACTTGCCCGTCGAAACACAACAGCACGAGAGAACAGAAATGCTGTGAATTGCAGGCAAGAACCCATGAGGTCCTCGAGCTCAAGAGGCTCCCGGCCCACCAGAGACTGGCGTGGTGCCCACACAGCAGGTAGCAGTCATGCCAATGGGCCAGGGGTCTGCCCAGCTAGAGAACTGGGTTGCGCCACAAGTCACCCGGAGGGATGTGGGGCCCATGGCATGTGCTGAAGAGTGCTGATGCGACCATGGCTCGCCGCTCTGCAGCAGATCAATTGACGTAACATCGGTAGCAGTCGGAGTTCCAATGACCGAGCAACTTGATCGTCTCAGCATCAATTCCTTGGGAGGCAGCCCACGTGGCTGCCCCGCAGTGGAAGGAGTGCCCAGCATAGAGTTTGTCATCAAGGCCGAGGCGTGCAATGGCCTGGCGTAGGTAGTGGATGAAGATGGGCCGAGTGAGAGGCTTGTACCCATCCAGGAGGCCGAATGTCATGGGCCTGAATGCTCAAGAAGCAGGAGGGTCACTGGTTCATATGGAAGGAGCACATGTATCAGAGATCTAGTCAATACCAGTAGAGAGCATGGTCGTAGTGCAGTCTCCATGGAGACCATGGACTCCTATGGACTCACATGCAAAGGAGCACCGAGCCCATATGCGAGGAGGGCCAGGTGTCAGGGGTCGCGCGCCTGAAACCCAGATCTGTCTGTCGAGATACTCGGTGACTATCAAACTGTGTGACAGCTATTGTCTCGGTATCGGTGACTATCAAGTTGTGCAGCGACAGCAGGTGGCGTTCGTTGTATATACTATCGTAGGTTTCGGCTGACCTCTGTGGACACTCCGCTCAGGGGTAGCTCGGCACGATCGATATCAATGTTATGGGGTCTGGTGTTGGTGTTGATGATGATGAGGTTGTTGGTGAATGTCGATGAGATTGGTGGTGAGGTTGGTCGCGTCAACACGAGTGTCCAGTGTGCTGACTAATGCTGAGTGATCCCCGGACCGCAGTGGACTACTGCCTTCGGTTCTATCTATATCCGGACCGCTACCTGCTATAGGCGCCTACGGATCGTCAGGTAGTGGTGATACAACACACGCACTACGATGAGGAGCAATCTTGATGGATTGCTGCTATGCTGACTGCTAACTAATGAGTACTTGTGTTCTAAGTATTGACTAGTTATATGGTGAGTAGAGTGGATGAGGATCCACTCGACCTTTGATGATGAGAAAGCATGGTTATATACCTCTTCACAGTATCGCCAGCGATGCTGCTCCTGCTCTCTCTCCAGAGAGTGCCTTCTTCATCGAGTACTGCTCAGGGGCCTCTCCTGCTTGGCACCCCTGTGCCTCTTGAGCTGTGTCGACTCCTTCGACACTGCTCCTCCTCCTCATGAGCTATGTCGACTCCTTCGACACTGCTCCTCCTCCTCATGAGTTGTGTCGACTCCTTCGACACTGCTCCTCTTCCTCATGAGTTGTGTCGACTCCATCGACACTGCTCCTCCTCCTTATGAGCTGCTTGCCGGTTACCAGTGACCTCTTGTCAGCAGGCCGGTCCTTTATAACGTGCTTGGACCTCCTTGCATACAGGCCGGTCCTCCATGACGTGCTTGGACCTCCTTGCATACAGGCCGGTCAAGTTGCTCTCCCACTACGCCTGCTACTACTCTCCAGCTAGGCCTCCGGCCTCTTGCTCAACCATCCTTAGGCCTGCTATGGTGGTCTTCCTTTATGACCCGAGCCTTGGTACTCTATGCTCCCCTTCTATGAACCTCCATGCCCGTGTCCTAAGGCCTATGACACTACCCCCCTCTTAAGAGCCGAGCTCCGTTGAGGCTAGTCATGCTTCTGTGTCTGGTTCATACTAGCTCCTCTCCTCCTACTCCTCCTCCTGCTCTCTCCTCCTTTACTCCTCCTCCTGCTCTCTCCTCCTTCTTCTGCTCACTCGTCCCCCCTCCGACACCTCATACTCCTGGATGAGGTCGGGACAGTTGAGGTTCTCTACTGGTTCCCATGAAGCAGCTTCCTCTGAGTACCCTCTCCACAACACCTTGTACTCCGTAGTCCCATTGAATGAGCGCTTGTCAATGAGTGCTTCTACTTCGAAGTCGAGGTCTTCATCAGGAAGTGATGGTATGATTGGCTGGTCTGTCCTGTGAGGAAGTGAGCTAGTCTTTGCTGGCTCGAGCATGGAGACATGGAACACATCATGAACCCTAAGGTTTGCTGGCAATGTGATCCTGTATGCTCGGCGTCCTACTCGTTCCTGGACTGGATAGGGTCCTGCAAACCGGGTATCCAGCTTTGGTGTAGGTCGCCTGGTCTTCCAGTTCCGGCGGTTGATATAGACCATATCACTCACCTTAAACTCGATGTCCTTGTGCTTCTTGTTATACTGGTCCACCGTCCGACGCTGTGCCTCCCTGATCTGCTCCTGAAGATACTTGCAACGCTCCTTCCCATCCATGAGGTACTCGAAGCGACCTGGATCATTGACTCCTAGTCGTTGAGGGATGTCAGGATGGGCTTTGGGGTTCCATCCATAGCATGCAAAGAATGGTGAGACACCAATGCTGTTGTGGACCGTGTTGTTGTATACAAAGGCTGCAGTGTCCAGCAGGTCTGCCCAGTCGTTCTGCTCATAGTTGCAGTACATCCTTAGGTACTGCTCCACGACCTGATTGACCCTCTCTGTCTGACCATCAGTTTGAGGATGATAAGCCGTGCTAAGTGAGTGCTTCACACCCATCTGCTCTGCAAAGGCTTTCCATGCTCCTGATATGAACTGCCTGCCTCGGTCCGAGACCATGTGATCAGGGTATCCGAAGAGTCTAACCATGTGTCCATATAGCAACACTGCAGTCTGTTTGGCCGTGACTGTCTTATGGGTTGGGGCCAGGATGGCAAACTTGGTCAGCCTATCGACAATGACGAGGATGGAGTCATAGTTCTTTGAAGGTGGTAGTCCTTCAATGAAGTCAAGGGATATCGAGCCCCAGGGCCTGTCTGGTGTGGCAAGTGGCTGTAGAAGACCATACGGACGATGACGAGGAGCTTTGTACCTCGCACAAACTGGACAGCTAGCTACATAGTCAGCAATCCAAGCTGTCATGCTTGGCCACCAGTAGTGCCGTTGAGCTGCCTTGATGGTAGCATCTCTTCCTACATGTCCGGCAGTAACACCATCATGGCATTGGGTCATCACCATGAATCGCAGGTGCTCTACAGAGAGAGACTGTCCATCTACTTCCTTGGCACTCCTTGAGTGTCGGTTGTTAGTCCTCCCTGGCATGGTCACCTTGGGGATGACTAACCTTCCTCCACTGTACCATAGGTCGTCCTTGAGCTCGAAGGGCTTCTTCGAGTGTATCTCCTGTAGCTCTTGATCTAAGGGCTGGAAGATCTTGACCAGGTCTTTGAGCCCTTTCGATGCTATGGACTCCATCGAGAGCATGGGAGCCACTAGGGTCGAGTCATGGTCCGCTGTTTCCGTAAACACCCGAGGAGGCAGCAGTTGCCTCACATTGTGATCCTGCTCCTCACCAGCTGGTTGCATGTCTGCCCTTCTGGTGAGAGCATCGGGTTCACCACCTTTGTCTCCTGGTCGATACTGCAGGATGAAGTCGAAGTCTGCTAGTATCATTGCCCATCGAGCCTGTCGGCCAGTGATGCGTCGCTGGGACTTGAAGTACTTGAGGGCTTCATGATCCGTGAGGATGACTAGTTGACTAGGTAGTCCAGCTAGCATGTGTCGCCACTGAGTGAGGCAGGCGACCACAGCTAGGAGCTCCTTATCATGGATCTCGTAGTTCTTCTCGGCAGAAGACATCTTCCTGGAGTAGAAGGCCACTGGGTGCCATCGTCCTTCATGCTCCTGCTTGAGAACCCCTGCTATAGCAAAGTCACTTGCATCGGTCTCCAACCTTGTTGGAAGGTGGTAGTCGAAGTGCTGAAGTACTCCTGCTGATGTGAACGACTGAATGAGCTGATGGAAGGCTTGTTGGGCCTCCTCCGGCAACTCAAACTTCTTGAAGCGTTCCGTCGGCTTCACCAGTGACGTCAATGGCTTGGCTATCCGAGCGAAGTGAGCTATGAATCTCCTGTAGAAGTTAGCAAAACCCAGGAACCGTTGGATGTCATGGATAGACGCCGGCATCGGCCACTCCTTGACAGTCCGTATCTTTTCTGGGTCCATCTCAATACCCGTTGGCTTGATGATGTAACCCAGGAACTCCACCGTCTTGGTGTGGAACTCACACTTGGACAGCTTAGCAAAGAGCCTGTTGCTCCTCAAGCGAGTGAGGACCTCGGTGACATGCTTCACATGTACCTCCTCAGTGTCACTGAAGATCAGGAAGTCATCCAAGTATACTACCACATATACTCCAATGATGTCTCGGAAGATGACATTGATGAATGATTGGAAGTGAGCCGGAGCATTGGCTAGGCCGAAGGGCATCACTAGGTACTCATAGAGTCCCAACTGAGTGCCAAAAGCTGTCTTCCATTCATCTCCTTTAGCAACCCGGATGAGGTTGTATGCTGCTCTGAGGTCTAGCTTGGTATAGATCCTTGCCTTCCTGAGCAAGAACAGCTGCTCCTCGATGAGGGGCAATGGTGCCCTGTTTTTGATAGTGATCTCGTTGAGACCTCTGTAGTCGACACAGAGTCTGAGACCTCCATCCTTCTTTGGTACGAAGAGCACTGGTGATCGTGCTGGGCTCTTCGATGGTCTTATGAACCCCTTCTCGAGGTTCTCATCCAAGTACCTCCTCAACTCGGACATCTCCTTGGGTCCCTTAAGGTATAGAGGCCCTTGAGGTGGCTTGCCTCCTTCTATCAACTCGAGGTGGAGATCATGCTCGGTATGATGGGGCAGCTTGTCTGCTTCCACCTCATCGAACACATCTCTCAAGTGTTGGTATGGCTTTGGTATGTCCGCCGCCGTCACCACCTTGTCCACCTCCACCTCCATCTCGATTCCCTTGTCGGTGCCTGTAGGTACGAAACCAAAGGCCGGGAGTGATGATGGTGGTTCCTCCAACAGCATGAACCCTATGGGTCCATCTTCCAGAGCTGCTCGTAGTATGCGCTCTGCTGAGACAAACTCATTACCATGAAGGGTTGGTCTCCTCATGGTTAGGTCCCCTGCTCCTGCTGCTTCAGGGGGTCTCTTCGGGGGTCGGTCCTGCTCCTGAGTCTTGAACTCCAGCTGGCCCGTATCCCATCGTATGGTGGGCTTGAGCTTCCTTAGCTCAGTGAACCCTAGGATGAGGTCGTAGTCGGCAGTGTTGGCCACTGAAGCTTCGACCACACCCAGATTGTGGTTACCAATAGTCACCTGCATGCTCGCAGCACTATTGATGGATAGCTGGTGTCCGGTGACACCATGGATCGATCTTGTTTTTATGGGTTTTGTTGGTATTTGGTACTTACTAATGAAAGAATCTGAAACTATGGACAAACCAGCACCGGTATCAGCTAGTATTCGAGCAGGATGGTCTTGAACCATTCCAGAGAGCTCCAGTACTGCTTTGCCTCCACTGGTCGAGAAACATACTTGACAATCTTGATATATACAGAGTGATGGCGAGGAGGTTTGTAGAGCAATGCATGCCATCAGTGCATCACCCCACTGACGTTTCCCTCGTCATCATCATCGTCTTGCTCCTCCTCGTGATCGAAGTCCGAGTCCATATGCTGCTGATAAGGCCGGAGGTCCATGTCCTCCTGCTCTGGCTCGGTATTACCTGAGCGGCCATCTCCAGAGTCGGAGGCCTCGTCGAGGGGGTCCTTGGTGACGACCATGACCTTTGGTCCCATAGGTCGTGATCCCAGAGAGTCTACCCTCCTGCTAGGGCAGCTCCTGGCCCAATGTCCGATACCATTGCACAAATGGCAGGTGTTGTTGCTGCCTCCTGATGGTGCCGGGGTTCCTTTTGGAGCTGGAGTGGGTTGATGGGGAGGAGGACGGTTGTTTGAGTGAGGAAGGGGTTGGGTGGAGTGTCGCGTCGGATAAGGTTGTGGCGGTCGATAAGGTTGAGACGGAAGATAAGGTGGAGCCGGTGATCGAGTTGAATAAGGTTGCGCAGCTGATCGCCGAACGGGAATTGAACTCTGGATTGGCCGAGTTCCTGGAGATGACGCGTTGTTTGCTTGCACGTGTCTAGATGAGGCCTGCTGCAACAGCATCCTTTGTCGGTCGATCTCTTCGACTTCCCGGAACCACTCCCATAGCTCCTTCGGTGGATTCCTTTCAAACTTCTCCTGTATGCTGCGAGTAAGGCTTCCTCTGAAGAGGTCAATGGTTAGCTCGTTGTCTCCTAGGTTGACCTGTCCTTCCAAGTCTCTGAACTGCTCTACGTGTCGTGTGGCAGCTCCTGGTGCATCACTAGTGAGTCTGAGAGCTAGCAGCTTGTTGTAAGCCTCCATCCTAGCATTCCGGGGGTTGAACTGTTCAGCTAGTCGTTTGGTGAAGAACTGCCAGTCATTGAATAGCCTCCCTTCTCTAGCTCTATCAAAGCGTAGCTTTGAGGTCCACCACTCTCGAGCAGTACCTTCCAATTGAGAACCCAGGTGGTTGATCATCCGGGTGTGCTCGTAGACTTGATTGAACCTAAACCAAGCTTCGGCTTCTAGAATGTAGATCTCGATGTCTCGGGGATTGAACTTTGGGAACGGGGTTGCAATGGGCTTTGAACGATCTGCCATGATGCTTGCTTCCTCCTCCTGGTCCTGAACATAAGGGTCCACTCGGCTCCTGCTGTAGGGGTCCCTGGTCTTGAGATACTTCGGCCCGGTGGGAGAAGCATACTTCTCATAGTTGGTCTCAGCATGCTCATTCAAGTTGAATGAGACTGATGGTCTTGATCGTGGCGCCGGAGTAGGAGTATGGGGGTCTCCTATCATGGATTCATCTCCTCCTCCTGCTTGGTCTTCTGAATGAGAGAGGTCCGTTGCCTCCTCAGTCAGATGAGCTCGTCGTAGTCGTTCCTCCCGATGGCTTTGTCTGGTCAGCTCTAGCTGAGCTTCCATCAGTGCTAGTAGCCGGTCTAGCTTGTTGTTAAGGTCCTGATCCGTCATGGTGATCGTGAGGGGCTGCTTGAACGATCCACTCTAATGTCAGGGGTCGCGCGCCTGAAACCCAGATCTGTCTGTCGAGATACTCGGTGACTATCAAACTGTGTGACAGCTATTGTCTCGGTATCGGTGACTATCAAGTTGTGCAGCGACAGCAGGTGGCGTTCGTTGTATATACTATCGTAGGTTTCGGCTGACCTCTGTGGACACTCCGCTCAGGGGTAGCTCGGCACGATCGATATCAATGTTATGGGGTCTGGTGTTGGTGTTGATGATGATGAGGTTGTTGGTGAATGTCGATGAGATTGGTGGTGAGGTTGGTCGCGTCAACACGAGTGTCCAGTGTGCTGACTAATGCTGAGTGATCCCCGGACCGCAGTGGACTACTGCCTTCGGTTCTATCTATATCCGGACCGCTACCTGCTATAGGCGCCTACGGATCGTCAGGTAGTGGTGATACAACACACGCACTACGATGAGGAGCAATCTTGATGGATTGCTGCTATGCTGACTGCTAACTAATGAGTACTTGTGTTCTAAGTATTGACTAGTTATATGGTGAGTAGAGTGGATGAGGATCCACTCGACCTTTGATGATGAGAAAGCATGGTTATATACCTCTTCACAGTATCGCCAGCGATGCTGCTCCTGCTCTCTCTCCAGAGAGTGCCTTCTTCATCGAGTACTGCTCAGGGGCCTCTCCTGCTTGGCACCCCTGTGCCTCTTGAGCTGTGTCGACTCCTTCGACACTGCTCCTCCTCCTCATGAGCTATGTCGACTCCTTCGACACTGCTCCTCCTCCTCATGAGTTGTGTCGACTCCTTCGACACTGCTCCTCTTCCTCATGAGTTGTGTCGACTCCATCGACACTGCTCCTCCTCCTTATGAGCTGCTTGCCGGTTACCAGTGACCTCTTGTCAGCAGGCCGGTCCTTTATAACGTGCTTGGACCTCCTTGCATACAGGCCGGTCCTCCATGACGTGCTTGGACCTCCTTGCATACAGGCCGGTCAAGTTGCTCTCCCACTACGCCTGCTACTACTCTCCAGCTAGGCCTCCGGCCTCTTGCTCAACCATCCTTAGGCCTGCTATGGTGGTCTTCCTTTATGACCCGAGCCTTGGTACTCTATGCTCCCCTTCTATGAACCTCCATGCCCGTGTCCTAAGGCCTATGACACCAGGCACAGCCATGAGGAGGACCAAGCTCAAGGAGCAGGCACAGCCACGAAGAGGACCAAGCTCAAGGAGCATGCAGATGGTTACCACTCAGGGGCTTGAGAGACAAGAGTCAAAGGAACTGTCACCAGTCAAAGGAGAAGGAGCAGTGTATAGGGAACTGGCAAGCAGGTCCTGAGGAGGAGGAGCAGTGTTGAAGGAGTTGACACCACTCAGGAGGCACAGGGGTGCCAAACAAGCAGGATAGAAAGGAGGAGGAGCAGTGTCGAAGGAGTTGACACAGCTCAAGAGGCACAGGGGTGCCAAGCAAGCAGGAGAGGCCCCCTGAACAGTACTCAATGAAGAAGGTACTCTCTGGAGAGAGAGCAGGAGCAGCATCACTGGCAACACTGTGAAGAGGTATATAACCATACTTCTCATCATCAAAGGTCAAGTGGATCCTCATCCACTCTACACACAACATAACTAGTTATCACTTCAGCATAAGTATATATTAGTTTCAGTCAGCATAGTAGCAATCTATCAAGGTTGCTCCTCATTGTAGTGCATGTGTTGTATCACCACTACCTGACATCTGAAGGCAGTTCATAGCAAACCAGTGGTCCAGATATAGATAGAACCAAAGGCAGTAGTCCACTGCAGTCTGGGGATCACTTCAAGCATCAAGTCAACACACTGGACACTCATGTTGATGCCACCAACCTTATCACCAACACCAACAACCTCATTACCATCAACACTCACCAACCTTATCACTGACACCATCAACCTCATCATCATCAACACTCACACCAGACCTTGGTGTCATCATAACCTATGTATTGATATTGATTGTGCCGAGCTACCCCTGAATGGAGTGTCCACAGAGGTCAGCCAAAACCTACAACAGTATATACAACGAATGCCACCTGCTGTCATTGTGCAACTTGATAGTTGCCAAACAACTAGCTTGTTGAGACCAATACTGAGACAATAGCTGTCACACAGTTTGATAGTCACTGAGTATCTCGACAGACCGACCTGGGTTTCAGGCGCGAGACCCCTGACATACAGTACTCGATGTAGAAGGTACTCTCTGGAGAGAGAGAGCAGGAGCAGCGTTGCTGGCGACGCTGTGAAGAGGTATATAACCATACTTTCTCATCATCAAAGGTCAAGTGGATCCTCATCCACTCTACACACACCATAACTAGTTATCACTTCAGCATAAGTATATATTAGTTCCAGTCAGCATAGTAGCAATCTATCAAGGTTGCTCCTCATTGTAGTGCATGTGTTGTATCACCACTACCTGACATCTGAAGGCAGTTCATAGCAAACCAGTGGTCTGGATTAAGATAGAACTGAAGGCAGTAGTCCACTGCAGTCTGGGGATCACTCCAAGCATCAGTCAACACACTGGACACTCATGTTGACACCACCAACCTTATCACCAACACCATCAACCTCATTATCATCAACACTCACCAACCTTATCACCAACACCATCAACCTCATCATCATCAACACTCACACCAGACCTTGGTGTCATCATAACCTATGTGTACAAATTGGCGAAGGCCTCCAATGCTGAGTGCGAGGTCATGCTGACTGACAAAGGTGGTGGGCCCCACAGGCACTGGCAAGGTTACAGCTGTCAAAGCTGGCAGGGTTGCCTGGCCTGCTGCTGGAGCTGTCAGGTGCTCGGTGGGCTCTGTTCCTGTCAACTGTGGAGCAGTTGCTGGTGCAGCAGTGGCGGTTGGTGTTGGCATGGATGCGAGTGTTTGGGTTGTTGCTCGTCGGCCAGTGCAGCAGTCGAGGCACGAGGCTGTTGCTTGTGTTGGCCTGGTGCAGTGGACAAAAAGGTGTAAGGGCTTGAAACTGTTGCAGAGGCGGCAGTGACATTCACTGTACACCATAATGTAGACTCAGTGAGTGAGCCATACAAAAGGCAATGCAGCCAGGTTGCAATATGTGCATCTGGCTGCAAAAGAGATGGAAGTGAGGTGAGATGGAGTGGTGAGGCAACGAGACCTCTAAAGTGTTCAATGACACGTCACCAGAGGGTTTTTCGGCCGGCAGGCTCAGCCCAGACGCGCACGCCATTCTTGGAACCACATGATGCATGGATCAAGAGTTGAAGCTATACCGTGCACCTCCTCGTCCGAGCCACGTTCTAGCTCTTTCATACTAGTGTGTTGTAGATGTAATGCTTAAGATTTTATTGTGCACTATTGCTACAGGGTTGTGTATATATACCTTCGTCCTGTTAATGAGATGGCTTGTTGTTCTCCTTCAAGTCATGCCCACTTTGTAGTATCTCAGCATTTTCCTTTCATATGCTTCTCCTGATTGGCTGCCACTCAACTTAGTATGCATGCAGGGGATTGGTCTGTTGGTTACTTGCTTCTCTTGCATATTGGTTATCCCGGTGACTCTTCAACTCCCCCCTCACTGGCATGACCAAACCCATTGCTCGAGCTAGACATGTGGTCTCTCCTCCTTTCAATGGCTTTGTGAGAATGTCCACCAAGTTGTTTGCCGTTCTGACATGTTCGATCAGAATGTCTCCCTCCTGCACATGTTCCCTGATGAAGTAATAATGCATGTCATTGTGTTTAAGCTTCCAGTGTTTGGCTGGGTCCTTACTCACCTGTATGCATCCTTGGCTGTCGGTGCAGAGCATTGGTCTGACATTATCGATACCCAGGTCTCACAGCAGGTATGAAAAGAACAGTGCCTCCTGTGCTGCTTCCGATGTGGCAATAAACTCTGCTTCTACAGCTGACAGGGCCACACATTTTTGCACATGAGATCACCAACTCACTGGGCTCCCATATAGATATGTGATCACTCCTGATGTACTCCTCTGACCATTCATGGGGTCTGACACCCAATTTGCATTGGTATATGTTGTTAATGTCTCCTTCTCCACATTTTCTCTCCCTCCTAGTTGGAGACAATATTCACTTGTTTGATTTAGGTACTTTAGAGTGTGGATCGCTGCATGCCATGCTCCTTCGACTGGAGTCGTCATGTGTCACACTAAAACTCCTACCATGAATGAGATATCTGGTCGCACTGTGTTGGATACCCATAATAGCTGTCCTACTAACTCCTGGTATTCTTTGCTTCATGATGATGAGCATCTCTCTCCTCCCACACTTGCAGTTATGCTTTGCATTGGGATCCAGGATTTCTCAGTCTCCTTCTGTAACCATCTGCTTACCATTGATTTAATATACACTGTTAGGTCAAGAGATATGCTCTTCTGGGTCCTGTCTCTCATGATTTTGATTCCAATAAACTCTTTGATCTTCCCATTATCTTCTGTTCCCCACTTATTCATGATCTCCTTCTTGGTGCGATCTACTTCTTTGCGACTTGGTGAAGCTATCATCATGTCATTGATGTATGCTGTGATGACTGTGATGTTGTCTCCAGTTCCTCTTGCATACAAGCAAGGTGTGCTTGGCATACAATGAAAACCCATCCTCCGAAGGTGTGAGTCCATCTCGGTGTTCCACTCTTGCCCTGACTGTTTTAAACCATATAATCCCTTTATTAGCTTGAGAACCTTTCCTGGTGGCATCTTTGTTCTGACTGGTGGCTTCAGGTACATGTTGTGCTGTAAGTTTGAATTGAGGTATGCTTGTTTGACATCAATTGAATCTACCTCCCAATCTTGCATGGCTGCCACAGCCAACACTCCTCTGATTGATTGAATCAGCACCACTGGCACAAAGATTTCGGTATAGTCAACACCTTTTCTCTGAGTGAATCCCCTTGCAATGAGTCTTGCTTTAAACTTTGTGGGCACCAAGTTTGCATCCATTTTCACTTTGAGTACCCATTTGGTGTCGACAGTGTTCATGCCGATTGGGAGATCTGTCACTTCCCATGTGCCCATAGCTTCTAAACCCTCGAGCTCTTTTTGCATTGCCTCCTCCCACAGCCTTTTGTCTGGCCCTGCCATTGCCTCTCAGATGGTTGGGTTTAGGTTTCCTTCGCCTTTGTTGTCTGTGGCTGCGAGTCCGAAGGACTCACCATTTGTCCACCCTTCAAGGTCTTGGCCTTCATTTGTGTTCATAGTCATTTCCATGTCCATGTACTCATTTTGTGGTTCCTGGTCCAATTCATCAAATAGGTTCACTTCCGAATAACCCAAGTTTTCAGCATCTTCTTTGTTCGTCATTGTTTGCAGTGATTGAACTTTTATCAGTTTCCACTCAGTCTGGTCCAACCAGCATTTGGATTCCATGAACTTCACCAAGTTACTCCAGAATAAACTTGGTCGATAGTCTGGACTATAAAATAGCCAACCTTTCTGTTCCAGGCTGTATCCTATGAATATAGCTGCCACTGCTCATTGGTCCAAGTTCTTGTTGTTTCACTTTGCCTTTGGGATGTTTACCCAAGCGAGACATCCAAAGACATGGAGAAGCTGCATGAGTCATTTGGGTGATTTGTTGAACATCATCTTGTATGGGAGCTCATTGTTGGCATTTGGAGTAAGGTTTATCTTGAATGCTGCTGCCCTGATTGCATATGGCCAAAAGATCTTTGGTAGTCCACATTGTACCAGTAAAGTATGCATCTTCTCACTCAAGCTTCTGTTCATTCGCTCCACCCTGCTGTTGTATCCCACTGTTGTTTGCCACTCTATTCCTTTGTCCTGTGACCATTCAAGAGCTTCGTTGCTCCTCCACTCTGTTCCTTGGTCCGATCGGATTGCTCTTAGGCTCCTGTTGGTCTGTGTCTCAAGGAATGAGATGATTCTTCTGAGCTCTGTGAAAGCTTGGCTCTTTTGCAATAATGGTTGTGCATAAACATATTTGCTATGATCGTCGATGAGCACCAATATGCAGGTGTGTTTGGTCACATGTGATGCATCAATGATCAGATCTATATGCACGAGGTCAAGGGGTGCAGCAGCTCTCTTGCCACTGCCTTGTTTCATTCTTGCAGCCATACTTTTGGACTGTATACACTGCTTGCATGTCAGAGCTGTATCTGGGTCTATATCCATTTGGGTGGTACTTCCCATCTTCTTTATAATAGACTTAGCCTTATCTCTTCCTGGATGTCCAAGGCGCTCATGCCAAAGTTGTTGTATGGAGATGGTGGTCCTCTTTGTGGTTGGTTCAAACTCTTCATCAACATCATTGAGTGGCTGTGCTGATGTGGTCATTGTGTTTTCCTTCCATGCCTCACTTCGTAACTCTAGCAAGCCTCACTCTCTGTTCTTCGAAACTTTGAATGAGATTCCATTTGCCATGTGTATCTGTCCACCAGCATGGTCCAAAGTCACTCGTGCTCCCTCGTCTGTTAATGAGTTGGTTGACAATAGATTCACATTGAGATTCTTAACATACAAGATGTTCTGGAGTAATGTTTCTCCATGTGCGGTTGATATGTAGAGATCTCCTATAGTGCTTGCATCCAGAACCTCCTTTCCAGCCATGTAGATGCATTTTCGGCAGGTTCTTGGGTTTATGAGTGTGCTATAGTCATTGGTCATGTGAAAGCTAGCTCCTGAATCCAGTATCCAACGGGTTGTTTCTTCTGGGTTCTTCTTCCAACTTGGGGTGAGGGAGCACCAAGCATCCTATTTGGAGTTGGTGAGCAGTGAATCTTTGGGAATGGTGATGGTGGCATCGCATTTGCCTGCACCATGACTGACTCGCCTGCACACAAAACACCGGATTCTTCAGCGTCTGTATCCAGTCTTGGCAGTTTTGTTGTCATCATCGTCATCAGTTTCATGGGCTGATTCACCCTGGTCACCATCGCCTGCTGTCCTAGCATGACCTTGCCAGGGATCGAGCTTCTGGGTGGGAATGCTCTCTAATGCCGATTGACATATGCTAAGTGCCGTGGCCAGTGCTTCAAAGTTGAGTTGGTGGATGGTGGCAACCGTCTCCCTGAACATTGGGTGGTGAATCATGCATTTCTGGAGAGCAGAGAAGAGAGTATCATCTGCAAATGGTCTTCCCAGGATGCTTCCTTTGGCCTGGATGGTCCTGATTTCCTGTATGAGTTTCCGAATGTTGGAATTGAACATCTTGATATCACCCAGCTGAGTGATCAGAGCGAGCCGGCGAGAGGTTCTGGTGGTGTTGTCGCCTAACCTTGCTTCTATCTTGCTCCAGACTTGATGAAATGTTAGGTACTCTCTTATTATGTCCAAAAGAAGATAGTTTACATTGTATTCTCCCATGGTGTTGATGGTCCCTCGTAGGGCATTTGTTAATGCGTCATCAAATGAGCGACTCCATCTGGGATGGTTTGCATCAAATGTTCCTTCGAGGTGTTCCATAGCGTATGGTACCGATTGGAGGAAAGACTTTACATGTGCATTCCAGCTATAGTAGTTCTGGGTGGTGAGCTTCAGCACCAGTTCAAGGAGTTTGCTTAATGTACAGAAGCTGTATCATTTGCCATCATCATCATCATCCGATTTGTCTTTGGGGTCATCGTCAATCTCATTGTCATCATTTGCTGTTTGTGTCTGCTGGACAATTGTCACCTTCTTGGTTCTTTTAGACCTCTTGGCAGCTTTGCTGGCCCCAGCTTGAGGGTCAGTGTTGTCTACCATGGTTTGCTTTGGTAGAGGTTTCAGACTTTTAATCAGTTGAAGCTATACCATGCACCTCCTCGTCTGAGCCACATTCTAGCTCTTTCATACTAGTGTGTCATAGATGTAATGCTTAAGATTTTATTGTGCACTATTGCTACAGGGTTGTGTATATATACCTTCATCCTGTTAATGAGATGGCTTGTTGTTCTCCTTCGAGTCATGCCCACTTTGTAGTATCTCGGCGTTTTCCTTTCATATGCTTCTCCTGATTGGTCGCCACTCAACTTAGTATGCATGCAGGGGATCGGTCTGTCAGTTACTCGCTTCTCTCGCATATTGGTTATCCCGGTGACTCTTCAACTTCAAGGCAAAGGATGTCTGTTCCTGAAATGAAGCGGACGAGGTTTGGATGCTACCTTACAGCTGCTTTTGGCGCGATCACTTCGAGTTCTGAGATCAGCCAATTGTTACACGACTTGGTGCGTTTGTAGTCTCTCATCGGCCCTTGTCTGAACCGGAATAGCCGGCTCTTCTTCTAGCGCTTTTACAATACTACTCCCACGTCGCCATTCCCGCGAAACAAGAGGATTGCCGAGTCCGAGTGCCAAAAGCATTCTCGCAAATCTCTCCTTCTGGTCGCACCTTCAATTTGAGCTTCTTCCCATCTTGTTCTTCTTCCCCTCCCCGCTCAACTGCTACTCCTCCGCCTGCATACCTCCTCCAGAACCTCGCGCCAAAATCTCCGTACCGCTCCTTGGCGTTGAGGTATGAGATTTCCGTTCCCCTTGTACTACGCTTCCATCTTGACCGCTTGGCCCTTAGCCCGTCCTTTCCGGTGCTGTGACTCTGCATGTGTTCGGTCTTCTTGAAGTTGATCTCCATAACATACAAGTGGGTTGATCTCGACTACCATGTGTCAGCGTCAGGAACAGACACAACAATCAAGCGCACGCCACCTTTTTGACTGTCCAACCAGATTCAAGCTCCTTTCCGGCAATCTGTCCAACGTCCAACGGAGAATCAAATCTATATACTCACAACGTAGTGTGTCAAATTCATGCGTCTCTCTCTCTCTCGCTCCCTCTCCTCTCTCTCTGTGTCTATCGCTCTGCATTGCTTTGCTCCCGTTCTTGCACTGTCCAACCAGATGCCTTTCGTGTTGAGTGTTGTCCCTGTTGAAACGCCAATAATACCGACCGTAAGGGGAATTGCAGCCGCCGCTTTCCATCACTACTCTCCCTCTCCTCTTTGTCTGTGTCTGTGTAACTCGATCACGTCGACTGTGCGTCTCGCTTGCACCTGATGTGTCTCCCTTCAACTCGGTTGAGCTCAGTCCGTTTCTCAGGCATCACTTGCGTGGGGTTGCTCCTTTCGACAATCGACTCCTCGCCAATCCGCCTGCTTTGCTCACATCGTTCCACAACCCCGCACCAAGACCATGTGCATCTTGCGGGCCCCCACTTTCTTAGCCCATTCTAGTCTGCACTATCATGCCAATGACAAGCACGACATCAATATCCATATAATAACTTGAGCTGTCCGTTCTTCTCCCCTCCATTCCCCCATCCCTCGTAGTAGTCTCTTCAACACAATAGTCTCTTCGACGCAAGGCCTCCCCTTTCGATTCGTCGCGTCAAGATCCTGGACTCTGGACCTTCTCATCCCCTCTCCGGACACGGCTTCGAACCCCACCATCCTCGCTATAGGACGACGTCACTCGAGACATTATGGCGCTTCCCCCTAAGCTTTACACATGGCTTTGCGGCTGCTTTGCAGCCCTTGGTTCCATACTTTTCGGTTACGACTTAGGCGTCATCGCTGGAGTCATTGTCTCCCCTGACTTTCTGCGCGTCACCAACAACCCTAGCGCAGATTACATTGGCTTCATTGTCAGTTCCATGTTGCTTGGCGCCTTTGTCGGTTGTATCCCTGCCTCCCTCATTGCCGATGCTTTCTCCCGTCGTTTCGCTATCATGGTTGGTGCCATCATCTTCATCCTCGGTGGTATCCTCCAGACCGCTGCTGCTAACCAAGGGATGATGATGGCTGGTCGATTCTTCGCCGGCGTTGGTATCGGTATGCTCTCGCTTCTCGCTCCCCTATACCAGTCCGAGATCGCCCATCCTTCCATCCGAGGCAGACTCACCACTCTCCAGCAATTCTTCCTCGGTATCGGCGCTCTGATTGCCAGTTTCGTCGTTTACGGCTGCAGCATCCACCAGGCCGGCACCGTCTTTGAGTGGCGATTCCCCCTCGGTCTCCAGATCGCCCCTGCCGTTCCCCTTGCTTTCCTCATCATGCTCTTCCCCGAGTCGCCTCGATGGCTCATGACCAAGGGTCGCGAGGAGGACGCTCTCCGCTCGCTTGCTCGCCTCCATGCCCGTGGTGACACCTCCGATGTCTTCGTTCGTGCCGAGCTTGCCGAGATCAAGGCTCAGCTTGCCGTTGAGAAGGGAACCGCTAGTGGTTGGAGCGAGATCTTCAGCAGCAGGCAGAACATCCGCAAGGTCGCCATCGGTGTTATCCTTCAGTTCTCAGTCCAAATCACCGGTGTCGCTGCTATCCAGTACTACGCTCCCGACATCTTCAAGGTCTTTGGCTACAGCAACTCACGTATCTTTTTGCTCCAGAGTATCAACTCGATCATTGCCCTCATAGGTGAAGCTGCTTGCGTCCTCTTTGTCGACAAGCTCGGTCGTCGATGGCCCCTCATCGTCTGCAACTCCATGGCTGGTGCCTGTTTCTCCGTCGCCACCGCTCTTCAAGCTGTCTACCCCGCCGCCGGTCCTAACCCCAACAAGCATGCCGGTGGTGCTTTCATCGCCATGATCTGGATCTTTAACTTCTTTTTCTCGGCCGGAATTGGACCTCTTTCGTGGGCAGTGCCAGGTAAGCAACCCAATCTCGGGGACCAATGGCCCACATGAAGATGATGTTGAGAAAGCACGGGTCGATTTTGGACATCCTTCGGCCAATATCGGTCCTGCTGAATCGACATCGCTTTGATTTAAGAAGCATTCGCTGACTCTCACTCTCGTTCCTCTCTCTATGACTTCTTTGTTTACAGTCGAAATCATGAACACTTCGATCCGAGCCAAGGGCACCGCTCTCACAAGTATCAGCTGCTGGGTTGCAAATTTCATGATTGGCCAGGTCACCCCCAAGGCTCTTGCAAGCATTGGCTGGAAGTACTACCTTCTCTTCGCGATCGGTGGTTTCACCAACGCCCTCACCTTCTACCTCATCCTTCCCGAGACCAAGGGACGAACACTCGAGGAGATGGACGCCTTCTTCGAGAGGACGCCTTTCATTGTTGCTTTCACCGACATGACCATCTCTGACAAGGAGCGCGAGGAGCAGCTTCGAAGAGGTGTTATCCATGCTCCTCAGGGCGAGTTCCTCGAGACTGGAAGCCATGAAGACAAGTACGATGGCCTCAAGACCAGCAGCCACGACCACGACGTTGAGAAGCACTGAGCACTAACTGTCACCGGCCAATTCTCGTCGTGTCAAGCTGTCAATTTTTCTTCTCTTTCTCAACCCATACCCCTTGCTTCACTCAGAACCCACTTTGTCACGTCTGCAATACTTGTATCAACTACTGCTTGCACATTTAAGTCTGGTCAATGGATCGTACATCGCATCTGACAGCTTGTTTGCAACCTAGTGCGTGCTTGTGTGATATCAGATGCGGTCTGAGATCACTTAGCGTTGTGAATGGATCAGGCACCCTTCCAGCGCGAGAATTCCACGTCGATTTCTTCATGCTGACGAGCTATCTTGAGAGAGAGCAAAGACCCCGTGGGCAAGCGAGACGCTTCACATATGAGAAACCCGACAAGTTGCCCGGCTTCATCATGCCAAGTTTCTGACCCCAACGTGCAGGTCTGAAGACGGGCGGTTGAGCTCAAAACAGGCCGCCACACATACCAAGGCTGTACTTCGCGGTTGAACGATGGAAGCGTGAAAGGCGCAATAAGAACGGAAGCGCAAGGTGGGACTGGCCGATGGTTTGCCGACACGGGCAATTGACTTAGGCCTCTTCATTGTTCTCCGCGGAAGGCAGTTGTCCGTACAAAACGTCGTCTGGAAGCCTGCATACAAGCTCGAAACGAACGACGACTGGGAAGAGAGAGAATTGCGAGCGAAGGCTCAACCTTCCTCCGCAGTTCTACACAACCCCGCATCCACGCTTCGGACGCAGTACACTGTAGTGTCTTCTGGTGACAGGCCCAAGGCTGCATCGAGATTTGCGTGCGAGGCAGTAGAGCTAGATTGCCGGACAATTGTCAAAGAAGCGAGTCGTGAGTTGCCTTCACTTACGCTCCCCCCTCACATCTTCCATTGTTTGCGTGAACCTTCTTCACACAGTGCAGACCACATATCCTCTTTGAGATACCCCTTCTGCCTCCATCACTGCGATTAACCCTTCCGGCAATCTTTGAAGTGTGTTCACCAACAGGTACTTCACGCTTAACTTTCAGCGATTGCCTCTTGAAGCTCCGCTGTCTCAGTTGTCGATCTCGCCAGCCGCCTGTCATGTTCTGCTCGCAAGAGACGGAAATTGCGGGGCTCCTCGTTTCTGTGATACGGTACTTCAGGTCCGTCAGTTTATAGATAGATCCTGCAAGACCCTCACTTGGCCTTCCGCTTCATGCGGACTGAGCAAATCTTTCAGCTCGTTTGTGCGTCGTAGAGGTGTGATCCGACCGGGACAATTGACATCAAGGTCTCCAGACATGGACAGAACGGCTACAAGCTCGGTCTTTCTCCACTTCTCAGCATGCTTGCCTTTCCAACGGATCAGCACTTAGACTTGTTCGATCAGGAGCATCGTTGTTGCCTCGAGAAAGAGAGATTTCCTTCATACCCAGCCACCTCGAATCGAATCGAAAGGTAGCCGGCGATGTGTTGCAGATGTGTGCATTCGCAAAGTCGGAGGTGTAACTTTGTTTGATGCCTCACAACCATCGTACTAGACAGCCGAACGTGTGCGCACCGACGTTGGGGTGCGGCATCACCATGGAGCTTCGCTAGCCGCTCTTTTGCTTGATGCCTCGTGGCTGCTCGGAATCCTACTCTCCGTGGTAGTGCTATAGGCTGAGAGTCTAGCGTTCCTGATTCCCATCATACCACATCAACAAAGCCGTGCAGCACCGCAAAGTAGGTTTCCTCTCCGTTGACACACACGGCCCCTGCGAGCCAGGATCAAATCTATATATGGTCAGATCCACTCCTCTTCTCGAAAACTTCGAACTCCATCAAATCCCCAAGCGGCGACACTGTTCGTCAATCTTGCTCTCCATCCTTCAGCATTCTCTATCCTTTGTCCCTTATCTCTAACATGCGTTTCTTCGCTAAAGCTCTTGGGCTGGTTTCCTTGGCGCTGTCCATGGCGAGTGCCTCTTCACTTCAAAAGCGAGACTTGGGCCCCGTCACCATCTACACGCCTGGAAGCAACTACACCAGTGATCGCTCGCTTTATGCTCGAACCCTCATGCTCACAGTCAACGACGTAAGTCTCCTTCATCAGATCGGGATCGCCAGCGAGCAGCTTGACTGACAATTTGCCTTCTCCTTTGCCGAACCTCACTTCATCTGTGCTTTCCTCCCTACAGAACACAGGAACACTACTAAGCACGTGGGAGAACTACTCTGGCGGCAAAACTTGGTTCCCCATCTATCGATCGACTGACCACGGCTACACGTGGTCTCCCTTCTCGACCGTAACGGACCAGGTCAACAACTGGGGTCTTCGATACCAGCCTTTCCTCTACGAGCTCAAGCAAAGCTTTGCTGGCTACTCTGCTGGATCGATCCTTCTCGCCGGTAACTCGATCCCTGAGGACCTTTCCAAGACTCAGCTCGACCTCTACATCAGCACTGACAAAGGGTAAGTTAATCTCTTGAACTTATCTATCGCAAAGAACACACAGATACTAACGACATCCGCAATGAACTTATCGTATCGCTGTTCCGCCTTTCCAGAAAGACGTGGAAGTTCCTCTCACACATTGCTGCTGGTGGCAAGGCTGTTCCCAACAACGGCGAGACTCCTGTCTGGGAGCCTTTCCTTCTCGTCAACAACGGTCAGCTCATTTGCTATTACTCTGACCAGCGTGACCCAAGGTACGGCCAGAAGTTGGTCCATCAGACCACCAAGGATCTCAAGAACTGGGGCAGCGTTGTTGATGATGTCACCGAGTCGTTCTATGCTGCTCGTCCCGGTATGCCCATCGTTGCTCAGATGGGCAACGGAAACTACATCATGACTTACGAGAACGGAGGAGCCCCTGAAGGTGACTTTGCCGTCTACTACAAGATTTCAAACGACCCCTTCAGCTGGGCCGACAAGCCGAAGCAGGTTCTCAGGGCTACTGATGGCACTGTTCCTCGCTCGAGCCCTTATGTCATGTGGACTCCCATCGGCTCTTCGTCTGGGACTACCGCTAACGGTACCGTCGTCGTCAGTGCTTACACCGACACTGGCCTCTACCTCAACCGTGCCAATGGTGCCCCAAATGCTTGGACTCGTCTTTCCGTTTCCAATGCGCCAGCTGCCTACTCACGTGAGGTGACCCGCGGATTCAACCCGAAAGACATCGTCATCGCTGGGGGTGGCGCTCTAGGTCAGGGATCTACCAACCGTGTCACCTTCAGCGCCCGAGACGTCAACGGATGTGCCACTTGCTAAGCACCTGCGCCAGCAGGGCTGCGTGACGCACATGCACAAATCTTGCAGGAAGTGACAGAGATGTCGTCGGAAATTGTTAAAGTAAGTGCGTCGAGTATCGTTGATCACAAGTATTGATTGTGATAATGTTTATGAGCTAAGTACAGGGTGATTCGAAAAAATATATATATATGTCTTCTAGCGTTCCATGTATGCATATGTGATACGAGGATAATGAGGCTGAAACGTGCTGGTGAAGCCATGGAGAAACTATGCCGGCTATTCACTAGCCGGCATGCCGTTGCCCGATAGTCGACCCCGGTAATGTGATATATACCCGAGTGAGCAAAGTTGGCGCCAAGGATCGGAGTAGAAGCCGCATGCTCGGAGTAGAAGCTAAATGCTTTCACTGAAATGGACGGAATATGCATCACGTGATCGTCAAAGAATGGCGGGCGCGGCTGGGCTGGACTCAACAATCGAATTGTTCCGCTTCTCCGCTCCGCTATTCACAACATCATTCCGCTCTCCGCTTCTCTCTTCACTACCATCATCTTCACCAAAGCAAGGCGTATTATTAGCAGCCTGGTTCGTCGTCTTCGAGGCCCTCACGGGCCTTTGGCTGCAATCCACTTAGTTTTCGTGTTATGTATATACAATTTTGGTTACGTTTCGTGCGATTGAGTCCAGACAGGACATGCATTGTTCTGAATAGCAACTGGTACAAATACATTTTACGATGATACGAGCATACGTTTGTAGCGTCTAAGAAGATGAGAAGATGCGAGAGTTCGAGAAAAGAGAGCGATACCCAAAAAGAATATGTGCTGTGAAAACATCCTCGCCGAGAAGATGTCATTTAGAAAGAAGCAAGCCCGAGACCTGCTCCGTGGTTAGCCATCATGCCAACGCCGAAGAAGACACCAAACAGGTCTGCTCCGAGCCATCTGCGACGTTCAGGGGCTGTGATGGAGTCAGGTGCATCAGAACCAATTACGCCATCACGCTGATCCCTCGATGAGCGGCCCCGGACTTTTTCGTAACTTGACTTTACAAACCACGACAGGTTGGCGGCAAACGATGAAAAATCGATGTGACCCAGCTGATCGAAGCGCTTGCTGCACAGATAGATGAGCTCTTGCGCGGCGCGAGCAGGCTCGGCGTCGTGGAAGTCAACGAGCTGCGCCGAGACTACTGCAGCCTGGCTGAAACGTCGGAGTAGGTAGCCGGGAGCGTAGAGCAATGCATCGCTGATCTCGGGATCAGTGAAGATGTCCATCAACACCTGGCAAGCTTGGCGGATATCGTGTCTATAAGCTGCTACGAACCTGGCAGATTCCTCTTCATACCTTGAATCGTAGCCGGGACCACGTTCCGCGCCATGCGCCTTGGATGGGCCACCAATCTCGGCCGACTTGAGTGCGACCGCAGCGAGATAGGTCTGCAGCGTCCAACGGTCGACAAGTCCAACGATACGCTCAAGTCTGCTACAGTCGGTCTCCGAAGCAAGCCAGCGCTTCTCCACATCAAACAGCTGAGACTGAAGATATTTGAATCGGTCCCAGTCGTGCGTGAGGTTGGGTCTGGCAGCCGGGGGAGGCAGATCGATTCGCGCCAGAGGTGAGTTCGAGGAGACTTGGCCAAGCCACATCTGCAACTCCTTGATGACTGGCATGGCTCGAACGAGGTATGGCGTTGGGATCGAGCTTCGTGACTGACGCGGCACTTTGGACATGACGAGATCGTGGTCGGTCAAATCCATCCCTTTGCCCGAGTCGATGGCGGCAATCGATTCGAAAGCCTTGAGCGAGGCCCAGAGGGCTGGCAAGCGATGTGAGAGATTCGACGCGGCTCGATGACCACTGATGGCACCGAGTTGAGCTTGCTGTGCCACGCTCTGCAAGAGATTGGCTGCATAACCGGTCAGGAGCTTTTCATCAGGAGAGCCAGGGAAAGCTTGGGGCCAATATGCAATCAAGAGGATGGCCTGGACAGTTCCAAGTGTGGGTTCAGGATGCAAGAGCTGGGAGCCTAGCTGATTGAGAGCATAGGATGCCAAACTTGCATGGATCTCGGATCGTATGGCGATCTCACCTTTCCCATGCGAATCCTGGTATAGCGATCCGATGGTGAGAAGCACAGAGAGCAAGAAAGGCTCGGATGCGGCGAGAGATTGGATGCTAATCTTGTCATCGAACTCGAGGAAGGGCGCAAAGACGTGACAGTAGGTGAGGAAGACTTCGAGAAGCGTCTGAGCCATTTCGAGCGTGATAAAGCCTGCCTCAATGGGGTTGTTGGCGGCGGTGAAGTGCCGACTACCGTTGCTGTACGGTCGACTGGAGACGGGAGCGGCAGCGTCAGTGGAAGTTCTAGCAATGGCTGAACGTTCGTCGACGGCACTGAGGCCGTCGCGACTGCTTCTTCCGTCCTGTTGCGAAGGAGTCTGGAGAGGAACGCTGGCCTCAGAAGCGCCGTCCTGAAGCTCGTCTACTTCGGCATCCGAGTCGACAGGGGAATCGGCCCTTAGGCGCTTGCGCTCCGGCTTCTGAGGCGATGCGGCGGACCAAGCTGAAGAGGATCTTGCTGAGGAGTTGACGCCATTACGGTCATAAGAGATAGTGTGGCCCTCTATCCTCTCAAGAAGACGAGAGACGGTACGCTCGAGGTTGTCAATGCGTCGCACAGCATCGGGCAGGGAGTATCTGAAGCGATCTGATGGATGACGAAGGTCGGGATGGTGAGCATCGGCCTGTGTGTGGTTTGCGTTGCGAGGGCGTTCCCCAAAAGCGGAGTCATTGTGAGTCGAAGAACAGGGAGGCAGCGCCGTAACAAGGGAGGGGAGACCGCTGGCGGTGAGCTGGACGGAGGCCTGAGACGGGGCACGGTTGGAGGCGGAAGAAGCGTAGGAAGCTGTGTTGGCTTTGTGGTCGCGATCGTCATGGTTGACTCTGTTGGAGGCGGGAGTGCCTGCGTTGGCTTCCGAAGGCTCTTTGCAGACGAGTTTGAGCTTGAGACAGCGTGCGCAGGGGAAAACGCCGTCACATTTGAGCTTCTGACCGCGGCAGCGAATGCAAGCCCGTTGAGATCGTTTGCGCTTCTTTGCCTCAGGCTCTGCGTCTTTGTTATTGATGGGCTGGTCTGCTCCCTCTTTGGACTCGGAGAGAGCCATCTTGTCGTCGGGAGAGGCAGAGAGGCCCTGGTTCGGTGGTGTGCCGGGAGGGCTCGGAGCACCTGCAGAATTGTCAAGGTTGCTGAGGACAGAGCCTTTGTGCGGAGGTTTGGCGTCAGACATGTGGGAAAGTGGATGTGTGTGTTGTACTTAAGAAGGGCAAAGTTGGGAGGACATAAGCACGCTAGCGAGGGAGACAGCTGTATTAGATGTACTTGGCGTCGTCAGGTGATACGAAAGCGTAGTATGAAAGCAAATCGAGCAAGTAGATCGGAATGCGCGTGGCTTGTGCTTCAATCCTGATCTGAGGGTGATCAGGGGCAAGCGCAGTGACGGGCATGTATGGTTCAAGATGACCTCATCGATGGTTGATGATTGACGGAGAGTGAATCAACAAGCTACAGAGCGTGCGATGCAAGTGGTGCAAAGACAAGGTGTGCACAAGAGGCTACGAGGTTGTGGTACGGCAACAGCGTCGAAGCAAGTAATGGCGAAACGAATGCGCGAGAGGAACTGGATCGAGATGGAAATCAGATAGCAGAGCAGGTCGCAGATGCAAGTCGTGGAGACCAATCGCAGAGACAGATGGTGGTGATAGTAATGGTGGAGGTTGTGGTGATAGTAATGGTGGAGGTTGTGGTGATAGTAATGGTGGTGGAGGTGAGGCAAGGATGGCGAGAGTCGATGTAGGAGCAAGGTGGCTTGCAGAGGTGGGTGTGATTCGGATAGAACGGAACCGGGGCCACGGACACTACGGCAGCTAAGGCGACCAAAGTCAGCAAGTCGGGGAAAGAAGGCGGTCAAAGGGCAAAATCGGTGCGAGAGAGGCTTGATGACATTGCGAGAGAGGCTTGGTGACATTGCGAGATTGTCTCGGAGTCCATGAAAGTAAGGGAATTGAATAAATGCATTGCCAGGACAGAGGCAAGACCTAGGACATGAAAGCTAGCATGACAGAGCAAGCAAGCCGAGTGATAGAACAAATGGCTGGAGAAATGAGGAAGTGAGTGTTTGAATTACGAGAGGGATCGAGTTGAAGCGGCTGTGCGGTTCGGTAGTACAGGAAAGAATTGCGGGTTTGGCTAAAAGGATCTACGGATGGCCGGACTTTCTTCTGTTCGGCAGCCACAATCACCACCATGCGGGCTGACGAGATTTGAAGCGACACCCGGAAACAGGCCTTTGATGGAGCGGGGGACCAGCCAAAAAAAACAAAAGCCCTCACCTGCCCTCACCTGGAGAGGATATAGAATGCAATGCCTCTGCAGCTTACGGAGCTGAAAATATCTTGTTCATTTCGCAGGGGAAAAAAGCTCCGATCTCATAACATTGCGTCTGTAACAATGAAACAGCAAAGACAGCGGCACGGAGAGCAAAAGCACAAAAGTGCAAAAGCCGATAGGATGAGGCAAAGTGAAGGTTTCATAACCACAACCACAACCACAACTACAAACACAACCTCAATCTCAATCTCAATCTCAAAATCTCATTCGGCTTTTTATTTGTGTCAGCGAGACAGGGAGGTAACGGTAGCGGTGAGAGAGGTGCGATGCGTTGCGATTGTCGAGCTGAACGCTTTCTTCCCGAGTCTTGTTCTAATTGACCGAACAAGCCAAGCGACAGGGAAGAAGTTGTGGCAAACTCATGCGAACAGGATCATGTCACCCAGGATCGAAAACCGGTCAGTCGGTCCCTTGAAGCCTGTAAAGCGAATGCTGGCGTACGACTTAGCTAAGCGAGGCCACAAATTAGGGATCCACTGAGACCGGCGTTGTAGGCAGCCAAACGATCGGACCGAATGCACAGCTGTGCTCGAAAGATGTGAATCTGACTGTGTCTGACTGTGGCAGAGATGTATGCCGTTGCTGCTCGCTTTGATTCTTTGAGTCTGATGTCGCCCACGCGAACCTCTATCAAGGTTTTTCACAAATGGTTGTCCAGGCAAACAGAGAAGCCGATGGTGAGGAGCGCAGACAGACACGTCAACAGCGTGGTGTCGATGTCAGGCCGAAGCCTTGGTCGTGGTTGTCGCAGGAAGGCGTCTCGAATGGTAAGCGAGGTGCGGGCGAGGAATCGTCAAATATGATCTGTGCCGGTCAACCGCCAGCGACTTCCTTTCGGAAGGCATTCGAGATCGGGGTCGGGAGCACAACGGTTCCAAATCGTGTAGAAATTTTACCTTGATCCGAACCTCCCTCTGCCAGCTTGGTGGGATTTTTGCACAGTCGCCGATTGTAGATGAAGCACACGCCGCCAAGACAAGCTCGCTGCTGTAGAGCCTCTTGCTATCAGAGCTCACGGGATGGATGGCTTCTCAACACGGTTTCAGCATGTAGGCTTTCAATCGTCCATGGTCGCCGCCTGAGCTTGGCACGAATGGAACCCTAGGCAGACAGCATTGAATGGGCCGCTACGACTATCTCGGCAACTTCACTGCCGATCACAACACGCACATATTTTCTCATCGGCACAGCGGACAAAAATTTCTTGGTCTTGCAAACGAGACCCAAGTTGATCAAGTATGCTTGCCGAACGCACCGACAAACTCGGGTTGTTAGATACCTTTCTCGCTTCGGAATCCGATCGAGACAGTTTACAGATACGATGTGGGACGTGCCGCTCTTCGTCTGTCGTTCCCTTCTCTATAAAGGACGGGTGTTATGGCAAGGCAGAAAGAACCAGGCGTCGGCCTGTAAAGTTCAAAGTCCGCTCCATTGTATGACCAAGGCGGTCGCCGGATTCAAGCACCGAACAAGCAAGCAACAATCGAAAAAAGTGAGGTGAAAACTTGGATGTCTTTGTTAAAAGCTGCAGCTCGACAGCCAGCCGAGTTCAGAAACGAGAAAATGTTGCTAAAAAAAAAAAGGTAGCCGCTTCAAGGCTTGCAGCAAACCTTGTTCGCCCAGCACTCCTCGACTCTCTTGCCCGAACCAGGCTTGTACTTGACAGTCAGCATCCTTCACAGCTGCAGCTGCACCTGCATGGCTAAACGAAACGCAACAGTCCGCACCGTCTTTGCGGAATTTGCTTCACTGGGTTGAGAAGGGGTTCCTTGCCTGAACCTCCGCAGATACGTGTCTTTTCCTTTGCGCCGAGTGTGACAAGCAACTGTCTCGGCGTAACCTGCTCTTGATGAAAGCAATCCCGCTTATGTGAGCATCACCACCACTTGCATACCAAGCCTCTGCCGACTGCATCTATTCTTTCTTAGCCGTGATTGGTGGGAAACTGACGTTCTCATATAATCCTGGGCCCGACGCTAGAATCGGCTGCAAGAATCTCCTGTGGATTGCACCAATCACCATACAAGTGTAGAAGCAAGATTGAAAATTCTCTGATCGGCATTTCTAGTTCTGCATACAGCATCGTCAAGTTGGCAGATAGGGACGGCACCGATCTTTTCAGTCTCCGGATCTTCTGACCTGTTCCATCTATCTCTCCTCGCTCTTTCATCTGGAGCCTAAGCGACGGAGTGCTAGCATCTAATGAACATCGTGTCAGAGCGGAAGAACTCTGTCTGATTTACTATGGCCTTCTAATGATAAAAGATTAAAAGAAGGACGGGTGTCGACACTCAGCGGCCGACGACAGTCAGAGCACAGTGTTCAAGCTATTCAGCAGAAACACTATACTATATTGACCTAAAAGAACAAGGTGAGAGCCTAGAGCTCTCAGCTCAATATATATACATCTTCGTGGCACATGCCGAATGTGGGAGTATCCTACTCAATGATGAAGCGTGACAACTAGCGGGACTAAGTTGTATCCGATCTCTGATCAGATCGGCCTTTTCCCGCTCTCCGATCGGATCGGCCTTACCCGGTTTCTTCCGTATCAGCTTACGTCAACTTGCATCATCATATTGGATCGTTACCTTCAGCATCTAAGACCATCGTTTAGTAACCATAGCAATCACTGGTCACATCAAAGTCGGACACAAGGTGAGCTGCGGTATGAATACGTTATCAGTGGTTGCACGAGGGCAGTGTATCTGCTGTCTCCTAATAATAGGGTTAGAAACGCCAACTGCCCTCAGATTCTTGATGGCGAGATCGAGCATCATTTGCGTCGCCTGTGCGATGTCCCCATCGGTGGCATAGACCGTCAACTTGCTCAGCAAGCCCGGCAGCTGAAAGACTGGTGCCAACTCTGGAGTGACATTGTCCAGCCCGCGGTTTGATATGCCAATATAATTCACAGCAAAAGCCACGGCCACCGCCTGGCCAGCTCGGATCATCCGACGCCTCGAGACGTGGTAGCGCCGCCCCTTTTCCAAGTAAATATCGATCAAGCAGTGCCTTGCATTCTGGTTTGCTCTGGTGGCCAATCTCGGTGCCACATGGACAATTCCAGCACCTACCTGCACTCCTATGAACGAGATGACGGCGTTTCGCGCTTTCTCGGCCAACGCATTTGCGAGAACAGCTTGATTGGTGTCATAGGCTTGGAGAAGTGCAGGATAGTTGGTGACAGTGAACTGGCACTGAACTTTCCAAGCATCCATGTTCACAGATATTGCAGAGGCCTACAAGTAGGCAACTAGCGCCAGAAGAGGCAGAATTCAGAACATCATCATTCTTAGTCCAAGGACTGAGCCTCGAAGTCAGTGGTAATCACTTGTTGGTCTTGAGGGTGGTATGTCAGGCGACACAGGTCGTCCGAGATTCTCTTGATCGTGAAATCGAAAACAGCCCAGTCCTTTTGTGTCTGGTTTCCGCCTGCGTCGTTGTAGATGGTCAAGGTCATTCCTCCCAAGTTGAGTTGATGCTGCAGCAAACAATGTCTGAGCTCGGTGTTGATTGCCAAGATACTGATACTTTCAACCAGATATTCCACTGCCGCTGGAGTGAACACCCCTTGTGGTAGATGTTGAAAGATATGTCGCCTTGCGTAACTATGGTTTGGACAAGCTGGTTTTAGGTTCATAGACAAAAACAAGGAGAGGTAATATTGCAAACTATCTACAGTGACAGATGCAACTATTTAAGTGGAACAAGACAAGGCAAGACACATCAGTGGAGGGGCCCCAAGCTCCTCAACCCCTATGCATGATGCAGGGGCACACAAAGTGAGGAGGTCCAGCTCCTTGGCCCCTATATCAGCAATATCAGCATGATGCCACCAATACAAGGTCAGGCCAACCTCCAACACTCCTCCTATTGGTGGCTAATTTACCTGGCAAGCACACCTAAGTCTTTGCATGACTTGTTACTCCCTCTAGCATTGAGCAACTTAGTAAGACCATCTGCAATTTATAACTCACCTGGAATCCATTTGATGACAATGAGCCCCTTTTTGACTGCATCCTTGATGTATGCCACACAAAGTGTGAGTGCCTTGTTTTGTTGCAGTCCATCCAAGGAGGGGACTCACTGTGCAGGTTGGTGATTGGTGTGGAGTACAACTCCTGCATTGCTGTTGCCAATGAGGCTGAGACCCTTGACAATGTCAATGAGCCAATCAATGTCATGGCATGCATTGCTGAGGGCCACCACTTCTGCTTCAGCAGTTGATGTCAATATGATCCTCTGCCAGCAACTCCTCCAAGCTATGGCTCCTCCAAATAGCATTAACACAAAGCCCAAAGTGGAGTATGGGTTCTCCTTCCAACTCCCAGCATGATTGGCATCCGAGTAAGCGAGTGGCACCCTGTTGTCGTTGTTAAGAAGGTACATTAGCCTGCTGAGGGAAACAATCCAATATGATAATACGTGCTGATATAAAAAGAATTGGGACACAGAGGAGGAGATCTACACAAAGATCAGGTACAACACAGTCCTGCTTGTTGTCAAGATGGATCATGAAGTAGGAGTGCTCCCACTTTAGGCATGTGCCACACATTTGTATATATATATAGCAGGGAGCTTGAGGTCCTCACCACACTCTCACTTTAGTCAATTGAGTATACATGTTTCTGTCTAAAACAGCAGGGTTAGGGTTAGGGTTCTAAGGGCGTCCAGCCGTGGGGCAGATGCATCTTGCGCTCCTCGAAGACGGTCCAATTTAATTTTGAAGACGGTCCATTTCAAAATTCAAGAAAGTCCAATACAAAATTCAAGACAGTCCAATACAAAATTTAAGATGGTCCATTTTAAATTTTGAAGACGGTCCATTACAATTTTGAAGACAGTCCATTTGAAAATTCAAGACAGTCCAATACAAAGTTCTAAGGGTGTACGGCTGTGAGGCAGACGCATCTTGTGCTCCTCGAAGACGATCCATTTCAAAATTCAAGATGGTCCAATACAAAATTCAAGATGGTCCAATACAAAATTCAAGACAGTCCATTTCAAAATTCAAGACAGTCCACTTCAAAATTCAAGACAGTCCACTTCAAAATTCAGGCCTTGGGGCAGATGTGTCTTGCCCTCCTGGAAGACAGTCCACTTCAAAATTCAAGACAGTCCATTTCAAAGGTCCAATACAAAGTTGATTTTCTGTGTGTGCTGAGCTGGGAAGATGATCAGCTACAGATCAAAGATGGTCCAATTGAAATGGAAGACAGTCAACTACAGTCTGGAAGACAGTCCAATTCTAATTTGATGTTGCAGCAACACAGGAACACAGTCTACCACACACTTGTCAACTACTATTCCAGCCATGCCACCAATCACCTGTCTGGTGTGCAGCTATGTGTCAGGGGTCTCGCGCCTGAAACCCAGGTCGGTCTGTCGAGATACTCAGTGACTATCAAACTGTGCGACAGCTATTGTCTCGGTATCGGTGACTATCAAGTTGTGCAGTGACAGCAGGTGGCATTCATTGTATATACTATTGTAGGTTTCGGCTGACCTCTGTGGACACTCCATTCAGGGGTAGCTCAGCATGATCAATATCAATGTTATGATGACACCAAGGTCTGGTGTGAGTGTTGATGATGATGAGGTTGATGGTGTTGGTGATGAGATTGGTGATGTCGATGATAATGAGGTTGATGGTGTTGGTGATAAGGTTGGTGGCGTCAACACGAGTGTCCAGTGTGTTGACTTGATGCTTGAAGTGATCCCTGGACCGCAGTGGACTACTGCCTTCGGTTCTATCTTGATCTGGACTGCTAACCTGCTATGGGCGCCTTTGGATGTCAGGTAGTGGTGATACAACACACACACTACGGTGAGGAGCAACCTTTGATGGATTGCTGCTATGCTGACTGAAACTAATATATACTTATGCTGAAGTGATAACTAGTTATGGTGAGTAGAGTGGATGAGGCTCCACTCGACCTTTGATGATGAGAAAGCATGGTTATATACCTCTTCACAGCATCGCCAGCGATGCTGCTCCTGCTCTCTCTCCAGAGAGTACCTTCTTCATCGAGTACTGTTCAGGGGCCTCTCCTGCTTGGTACCCCTGTGTCTCTTGAGTGGTGTCGACTCATTCGACACTGCTCCTCCTCCTCCTGACCTGGTGTTGACTCCTTTGACACTGCTCCTCTTCCTCAGGACCTGCTTGCCAGTGTCCTATGACTCTTGTCTCTCTCACCCCTGAGTGGTAACCATCCGAGCTTGGTCCTCCTCTTGGCTGTGCCTGGCCCTCCTCACATGTGGCTCAGTTCTCCTTTGCATGTGAGTCCATAGGAGTCCATGGTCTCCATGGAGACTGCACTACGACCATGCTCTCTACTGGTATCGACTAGGTCTTCGATACCTGCGCTCCTTCCATATGAACCAATGACCCTCCTGCTTCTTGAGCATCCAGGCCCATGACAGGTTGTTCAATGATTGGCACTACTTCACAGAGCGACTGTCAGAACAGTTTAACCCACGCAATGCTAGGATGGAGGCATACAACAAGCTGTTGGCTCTCAGACTCACAAGTGATGCTCCTGGTGCCGCCACATGTCATATAGAGCGGTTCAGAGACTTGGAAGGACAGGTCAACCTAGATGACAACGAGCTAGTAATTGATCTCTTCAGAGGAAGTCTCACTCGCAGCATACAGGAGAAGTTCAAGAGGAATCCACCTGGGAAGAGATGGGAGTGGTACCAAGAGGTTGAGGAGATCGATCGACAGAGGATGCTACTACAGCAGTCCTCGGCTAGACACTCACTCCCAAACACCACGTCACCTCCACTAAGAACTGGGTCTCGGCTAAATCAAAGTTCGATCCCCATCTGACAACCCACTCAACCTTATCCAGCTCGATCACCATCACAAGCAACTACACAAGCAACTATACAAAACCTAAACTGACCCCTTCCTCATCATCCCACCCAACCCTCAAAGCAAGGAAGCCCTGCTCCATCAGGTATCAACACCTGTCATGTATGCAAGGGTATCGGCCATTGGGCCAGAGACTGCCCCAGCAGGAAGGTAGACCCTCTTAGCTCTCGACCCATGGGACCAAAGGTTATGGTCACCACAGTAGACCCCTTTGAGGAGGCCACCGACTCAGGAGATGGCCACACAGGCAGTACCAAGATGGGTGACCCCAAGGCCATGGACCTCAGCTCATACCAGCAACCCATGTGTCATGGGCCTGGATGCTCAAGAAGCAGGAGGGTCATGGGTTCATATGGAAGGAGCACAGGTATCGAAGACCTAGTCGACACCAGTAGAGAGCATGGTCGTAGTGCAGTCTCCATGGAGACCATGGACTCCTATGGACTCACATGCAAAGGAGGGCCAAGCACAGCCACGAGGAGGACCAAGCTCAAGGAGCAGGCACAGCCACGAGGAGGACCAAGCTCAAGGAGCAGGCACAGCCACGAAGAGGACCAAGCTCAAGGAGCATGCAGATGGTTACCACTCAGGGGCTCGAGAGACAAGAGCCAAAGGAACTGTCACTGATCAAAGGAGGAGGAGCAGTGTCGAAGAAGTCGACACAGGTCATGAGGAGGAGGAGCAGTGTCGAAGGAGTCGACACCACTCAAGAGGCACAGGGGTGCCAAGCAGGAGAGGCCCCTGAGCAGTACTCGATGAAGAAGGTACTCTCTGGAGAGAGAGCAGGAGCAGCATCGCTGGCAATGCTGTGAAGAGGTATATAACCATGCTTTCTCAATCATCATAGGTCGAGTGGATCCCCATCCACTCTACTCACCATAACTAGTTATCACTTCAGCATAAGTATACATTAGTTTCAGTCAGCATAGCAGCAATCTATCAAGGTTGCTCCTCATCGTAGTGTGTGTGTTGTATCACCACTACCTGACGTCCGAAGGCGCCCATAGCAGGTTAGCGGTCCGGATATAGATAGAACCGAAGGCAGTAGTCCACTGCGGTCCGGGGATCACTTCAAGCATCAAGTCAACACACTGGACACTCGTGTTGACGCCACCAACCTTATCACCAACACCATCAACCTCATTATCATCGACATCACCAATCTCATCACCAACACCATCAACCTCTTCATCATCAACACTCACACCAGACCTTGGTGTCATCATAACATTGATATTGATCGTGCCGAGCTACCCCTGAACGGAGTGTCCACAGAGGTCAGCCGAAACCTACGATAGTATATACAACAAACGCCACCTGCTGTCACTGCACAACTTGATAGTCACCGAGTATCTCGAGACAATAGCTGTCGCACAGTTTGATAGTCACCGAGTATCTCGACAGACTGACCTGGGTTTCAGGCGCGAGACCCCTGACATTAGAGTGGATCGTTCAAGCAGCTCCTCACGATCACCATGACGGACCCAGACCTCAACAATAAGCTCGATAGACTACTCACTCTATTGGAAGCACAGCTAGAGCTCACCAGACAGGGTCATCGAGAGGAACGATTACAACGAGCTCAACTGAGCAGGGAGGAGACAATGGACCTCTCTCACTCAGAAGACCAAGCAGGAGGAGGAGATGAGTCTATGATAGGAGACCCACATACTCCTACTCCAGCTCCACGACCAAGACGATCAGTCTCATTCAACCTGGATGAGCTGGAGGACATCAACTACGAGAAGTATGCTTCACCTACTGGGCCAAGATATGTCAAGACTAAGCTGGACCCCTACAGCAGGACTAGGACGGACCCTTACCCCCTGGACCACGAGGAGGATACCAGCATCATGGCAGAGCTTAACCGGTCAAAGCCCATTGCCACCCCCTTTCCAAAGTTCAATCCCCGAGACATGGAGATCTTCATTCTAGAAGCCGAAGCATGGTTTAAGTTCAACCAGGTGTATGAGCAGTCTAGGATGATCAATCACATGGGTGCTCAACTGGAAGGGACAGCAAGAGAGTGGTGGACCTCCAAGCTCCGTATTGATAGAGCTAGAGAAGGAAGGTTGTTCAATGATTGGCACTACTTCACAGAGCAACTGTCAGAGCAGTTCAACCCACGCAATGCTAGGATGGAGGCATACAACAAGCTGTTGGCTCTCAGACTCACAAGTGATACTCCTGGTGCCGCCACACGTCATGTAGAGCGGTTCAGAGACTTGGAAGGACAGGTCAACCTAGATGACAATGAGCTAGTGATTGATCTCTTCAGAGGTAGTCTCACTCGCAGCATACAGGAGAAGTTCGAGAGGAATCCACCTGGGAAGAGATGGGAGTGGTATCGAGAGGTTGAGGAGATCGATCGACAGAGGATGCTACTACAGCAGTCCTCGGCTAGACACTCACTCCCAAACGCCACATCACCTCCACTAAGAACTGGGTCTCGGCCAAATCAAAGTTCGATCCCCATCCGACAACCCACTCAAACTTATCCAGCTCGATCACCATCACAAGCAACTACACAAGCAACTATACAAAACCTAAACCGACCCCTTCCTCATCATCCCACCCAACCCTCGAAGCAAGGAAGCCCTGCTCCATCAGGTATCAACACCTGTCATGTATGCAAAGGTATTGGCCATTGGGCCAGAGACTGCCCCAGCAGGAGGGTAGACCCTCTTAGCTCTCGACCCATGGGACCAAAGGTTATGGTCACCACAGCAGACCCCTTCGAGGAGGCCACCGACTCAGGAGATGGCCACACAGGCAGCACTGAGACGGGTGACCCCGAGGCCATGGACCTCAGCTCATACCAGCAACCCATGGACCCCGATCACGAGGAGGAGCACAATGATGATGAAGACGAGGGAAACGTCAGTGGGGTGATGCACTGATGGCATGCATTGCTCTACAAACCTCCTCGCCATCACTCTGTATATATCAAGATTGTCAAGTATGTTTCTCTACCAGTGGAGGCAAAGCAGTACTGGAGCTCTCTGGAATGGTTCAAGACCATCCTGCTCGGATACTAGCTGATACCGGTGCTGGTTTGTCCATAGTCTCAGATTCTTTCATTAGTAAGTACCAAATACCCACAAAACCCATAAAAACAAGATCGATCCATGGTGTCACCGGGCACCAACTCTCCATCAATAGTTCTGCGAGCATGCAGGTATCTATTGGTACACACAATCTGGGTGTGGTCGAAGCTTCAGTGGCCGACACTGCGGACTATGACCTCATCCTGGGGTTCACTGAGCTACGGAGGCTCAAACCCACCATACAATGGGATACGGGCCAGCTGGAGTTCAAGACTCAGGAGCAGGACTGACCCCCTAGGAGACCCCCTGAAGCAGCAAGAGCAGGGGACCTAACCATGAGGAGACCAACCCTTCATGGTAACGAGTTTGTCTCAGCAGAGCGCATACTACGAGCAGCTCTGGAAGATGGACCCATAGGGTTCATGCTGTTAGAGGAGCCACCATCATCACTCCCAGCCTTTGGTTTTGTACCTACAGGCGCAGACAAAGGAGTCGAGATGGAGGTGGAGGTAGATAAGGTGGTGACGGCTGCAGACATACCAAAGCCATACCAACACCTGCGAGATGTGTTTGATGAGGTGGAAGCAGACAAGCTGCCCCATCATACCGAGCATGATCTCCACCTCGAGTTGATAGAAGGAGGTAAGCCACCTCAAGGGCCCCTATACCTTAAGGGACCCAAGGAGATGTCCGAGTTGAGGAGATACTTGGATGAGAACCTCGAGAAGGGGTTCATAAGACCATCGAAGAGCCCGGCACGATCACCAGTGCTCTTCGTACCAAAGAAGGATGGAGGTCTCAGACTCTGTGTGGACTACAGAGGTCTCAACGAGATCACTGTCAAGAACAGGGCACCATTGCCCCTCATCGAGGAGCAGCTGTTCTTACTCAGGAAGGCAAGGATCTATACCAAGCTAGACCTTAGAGCAGCATACAACCTCATCTGGATTGCTAAAGGAGATGAATGGAAGACAGCTTTTGGCACTCAGTTGGGACTCTATGAGTACCTAGTGATGCCCTTTGGCCTAGCCAATGCTCCAGCTCACTTCCAGTCATTCATCAATGACATCTTCCGAGACATCATTGGAGTATATGTAGTGGTATACTTAGATGACTTCCTGATCTTCAGTGACACTGAAGAGGTACATGTGAAGCATGTCACCGAGGTCCTCACTCGCTTAAGGAGCAACAGGCTCTTTGCTAAGCTGTCAAAGTGTGAGTTCCACACCAAGACAGTTGAGTTCCTGGGGTACATCATCAAGCCAACAGGCATAGAGATGGACCCAGAAAAGGTGCGCACTGTCAAGGAGTGGCCAATGCCGGAGTCAATCCATGACATCCAGAGGTTCCTGGGTTTTGCCAACTTCTATCGAAGGTTCATAGCCCACTTTGCTCGCATAGCCAAGCCCTTGACAGCACTGGTAAAGCCTATAGAACGGTTCAAGAAGTTCGAGCTACCAGAGGAGGCCCAACAGGCCTTCCACAAGCTCATCCAGGCCTTCACATCAGCAGGAGTGCTTCAGCACTTCGACTACCACCTTCCAACAAGGTTGGAGACTGATGCAAGTGACTTTGCTATAGCAGGAGTGCTCAAGCAGGAGCATGAAGGACGATGGCATCCAGTGGCCTTCTACTCTAGGAAGATGTCTTCTGCCGAGAAGAACTATGAGATCCATGATAAGGAGCTCCTAGCGGTGGTCGCCTGCCTCACTCAGTGGTGACACATGCTAGCTGGACTACCGAACCAACTGGTCATCCTCACTGACCATGAAGCCCTCAAGTACTTCAAGTCACAGAGACGCATCACAGGTCGACAAGCTCGATGGGCCATACTACTAGCAGACTTCGACTTCATATTGCAATATCGACCAGGAGACAAAGGTGGTGAACCCGATGCTCTCACCAGAAGGACAGACATGCAACCAGCTGGTGAAGAGCAGGATCACAATGTGAGGCAACTACTGCCTCCTCGAGTGTTCAAGGAGACAGCAGACCATGACTCGCTCCTAGTGGCCCCCATGATCTCGATGGAGTCCATAGCATCAAAAGGTCTCAAAGACCTGGTCAAGATCTTCCAGCCTTTAGACCAAGAGCTACAGGAGATACATAGGAAGAAGCCTTTCGAACTCAAGGATGACCTATGGTACAGTGGAGGAAGGTTGGTTATCCCCAAAGTGATCATGCCAGGGAGGACCAACAACCGACACTCAAGGAGTGCCAAAGAGGTAGATGGACAGTCTCTCTCTGTAGAGCATCTGCGATTCATGGTGATGACCCAATGCCATGATGGTATCACTGCTGGACACGTAGGAAGAGATGCTACCATCAAGGCAGCTCAACGACATTACTGGTGGCCAAACATGACAGCTTGGATTGCAGACTATGTAGCAAGTTGTCCTGTATGTGCTAGGTACAAAGCTCCTCGTCATCGTCCATATGGTTTGCTACAGCCACTAGCAACCCCAGACAGGCCCTGGGGCTCCATATCCCTCGACTTCATCGAAGGACTACCAACATCGAAGAAGTATGACTCCAAGACCTATGACTCTATCTTAGTCATTGTCGACAGGCTAACCAAGTTTGCCATACTAGCTCCAACCCATAAGACAGTCACGGCCAAACAGACTGCAGTATTGCTATATGGACACATGGTTAGACTCTTTGGATATCCAGATCACATGGTCTCGGACCGAGGCAGGCAGTTCATATCAGGAGCATGGAAGGCATTTGCAGAGCAAATGGGTGTGAAGCACTCACTTAGCACGGCTTACCATCCTCAAACGGATGGTCAGACAGAGAGAGTCAATCAGGTCATAGAGCAATATCTCAGGATGTACTGCAACTATGAGCAGAATGACTGGGCCAACCTGCTGGACACTGCGGCCTTTGTATATAACAACACGGTCCACAACAGCATTGGTGTCTCACCATTCTTTGCATGCTATGGATGGAACCCCAAAGCTCATCCTGACATCCCTCAACGACTAGGAGTCAATGATCCAGGTCGCTTCGAGTACCTCATGGATGGAAAGGAGCGTTGCAAGTACCTCCAGGAGCAGATCAGAGAGGCACAACGTAGATCAGTAAACCAGTATAACAGGAAGCACAAGGACATCGAGTTTAAGGTGGGTGATATGGTCTATATCAACCGACGAAACTGGAAGACAAGGAGACCCACACCCAAGTTAGACACCCGGTTTGCAGGACCCTACCCAGTTCAGGAACGGGTAGGGTTAGGGTTAGGGTTAGGGTTAGGGTTAGGGTTAGGGTTAGGGTTAGGGTT